>NC_139720.1:1779430-2379430 GCF_964211835.1 Anser anser
TGTCAACTAACCATCCATCCATCCATACTCACCCAACCATCCATGTATTTGTTCATCCATCCACGTATCCATCCATCCATCCATCCATCCATCCATCCATCCATCCATCCACCCATCCTTCCATCCATCCATCACCAACCAACCACCCATCCATCTGCCCATTCACTCATGCATCCATCCAGTCACCCAACCACGTATCTCTTCATCTATCCATGCATTCTTACTACCATCCATCGAGCTGCCCCTCCATCCACCCATCCACCCACCCATCCACCCATCCACCCATCCATCCATCCATCCACCCACCCATCCATCCATCCACCCACCCACCCATCCATCCATCCATCCATCCATCCACTCACCCACCCATCCATCCATCCATCCGCCCATCCCTCCAGCCCCTCTTTCCTATGTGCCCATAACAGCCAAGTGAACGTCACCAGCCGGGCCAAGGAGCAAACAGACCAGATGACCGGGCTGAGCAGCAGCAGAAGTTATTTTGCCTTTCTGGGCTCCACGAAAACGGCACTGATTTTCCCCAGATTCTCCCAGTGAGTAATGAAACCCGTGGGATTTGGAGGGAATGCCACAAAAAACAGACGCAACCCACGGGAGAACTTGGGATCGCGTGGGAATTGGGGCCTCCAGGTGGGACAGAGTTTGGGAGGGGGTGACCATCTCGAGGAAAAACTCATCTGGAAAAAACTCCTGGCACGAAAAGCATCGCAGAGGCAGGGAGGAATTGGCTGAGCCGCGCTGGGAACCTGTCTGGCGAGAGGCACGGCAAGCGCGTTTCGGGGAGGGGAGGCCCTGGCGGCTCCTCTTGTGCAACTAACGAGCTGCTCCCTGCTCTTCTGCCTGCCCGCGCTGCTGCCCTGCTCCAAAATGAATCGAAATTGTGAAAGAGCCCTGGGCGGGACAGGAAAGCGCGGGGCTGGGGAGCGGGGGCTGGCTTGGGGGTGGCTTGGGAGAGGCAGGCACCGTCAGGTGTTTTTCGGGGTGTTTTCCAGGCCTGGGAGGATTTAGGAGGTTGTTCAAGCTGGGGGGGGGGGCTTGCCTGAGCTCCAACACGAGGGTGGGCTGGGGGGGCACCAGGGTGATCTCGCTAACGGGAGGCTCCATCCTGGGAGTGCCTTGGTGCTGAGCAAAGCTGGAAGCTGCTGGGGGGTTGCTTCTCTGTCACCTCCCGGTCCCTGGCACCCATCAATTTCCATCATCAGCACCCATCTCCTCCCACCACCAGCACCCATCTCCTCCCACCACTAGCACCCATCTCCTCCTAGCACCCATCTCCTTCCACGACCAGCCCCATCGTGTTCCACCACCAGCACCCACCCACCCACCTCCCACCACCAGCACCCATCTCCTTCCATCACCAGCACCCATCTTCTTCCACCACCAGCACCCACCACCTCCCACCACCAGCTCCCACCACCAGCACCCACCACCAGCACCCAGCACCTCCCAGCACCCACCACCTCCCACTGCCAGCACCCAGCACCCCCCCCATCTCTCCCACCCCCCCCACCCTTCCCTTCCCCATCTCCAGCACCCGCTGCCTCCCCCTGCCCACCCCACGCTGCCTTCCGCGTTGCCAGCCCTTTCTGGGAGGAGGTCAGGCCAGCCCTTGATTTCGACCGCGCTTAATTGCGACCTCATTAGCACAGAAGGCTAATTAACCTCCTAAACCCGCCTGCTGGCCCATAAAATCCTGACGGAGTGGGGAGAGGACGCCGCTGGGCGTTCTGCAGGCGGCCTCCCCTTCCCGGCATCGCCCCGCTCAACCCCAGCCTCTGCCTTAGGGTGATCCGACCTGCGAAATGTCTGAAAAAAAATCCCAAAATGACTGGTGAGAAGCACCCGGACGAATTACCCCGACCCCGCGTGGCTTGCACCGCAAGCGCAGATGTGCGCAGATGTGTCTGGGTCTGACGAGGCTGGGGGCGGGGGGGGGAGGCTGAGGAATTCGTGGAAAAAAAAAAGAGAAATTTGGAGGCGGGGAACGAAAATGGCTCCGGCGCGGAAACCTCCGTGGGGCCCCGGGGCCCCGCATGAACCCAAGGCGTTGGTGGAGGTGGGGAGGAGCGGCCACAAAACCCGGCAAAATCGCATCGGGGTTTAGGGAACAACTTGGGATTTTTGGAAAGGGCCCCGGGGGACGGCAGCTGCCGGGCGTAAAAGCCGGGCGGCGGCGGTTTGCGGTCGAGGTATTGTTTTGGTGAGGTTTCCAACAAAAATGGGGAAAAACGACGGGGTCTGCGGGGCTGCGTGCCCGAAGTCGTGCTTTTTTAACCCAAAGGGACCGCGGTCCCGCCTGCCGGATGTCCCGTGGTGCAGGCCAGGATTGGGGTGCTGGGGAGGTGCTCGGGGCAGGGGTGCGCTGCGTGGCGCTGGCCCTGCTCAGCACCAAGCTGGGTGGGGAACCCCCCGAGGTGAATACGGGGCCGGGGAGCTGCTTGCCGAGGGTGGAGGTGCCGGGAGCCCGCGGGGCACATGGTGCTCGCTCAGGTCCCTTGTCTGGGTGTGAGGAGAGGAGAGGAGAAAGGAGAAGGAGGAGGAGGAGGAGGAGGAGGAGGAGGAGGAGGAGGAGGAGGAGGAGGAGGGGGAGAATAGAGGAAAGGCAGAGGGAGAAGAGGGAGAGGGAGAGGGAGAGGGAGAGGGAGAGGGGGGAGAAGGAGAAGGAGAGAGGAGGAGAGGGAGAAGAAAGGACAGGGAGAGGAGGAAAAGGAGAAAGGGAGAAGAAGGAGAGGGAGAAGAGAGGAGAAGGAGAAGATAGGAAAAGGAGAAGGAGAGGGAGAAGAAGGAGAGGGAGGAGAAGGAGAGGAGAAGGAGAAGGAGAAGATAGGAAAAGGAGGAGAGGAGAAGGAGAGAAGAAGGAGAGGGAGAGGGAGAAGGTGGGAAAAGGAAGAGAGGGAGAAGAAGGAGAGGGAGAAGAGCGGAGAAGAAGAGAGGAAAAGAAGGAGAGGGAGAAGGAGAGGGAGGAGAAGATAGGAAAAGGAGGAGAGGAGAAGGACAGAAGGAGAGGGAGAGGGAGAAGGTGGGAAAAGAAGGAGAGGGAGAAGAAGGAGAGGGAGAAGAGAGGAGAAGGAGAGGGAGAAGGAGAAGGAGAGGGAGAAGATAGGAAAAGGAGAAGGAGAGGGAGAAGGAGAGGAAGAAGAGAGGAGGAGAAGAGGAGAAGGAGAGGGAGAAGGGGAAGGAGAAGAGGGCCAGGACCCGCCGGCAGCCAGGCACGCCCGGCGTGTTTAGTCTAGCAGAGCGAGGGCGGAGGCGGCGGCCGGCTGCGGTCGGCACATTCGTCCTGGGGAGCGCGCGGGACCAGCGCCGAGCAGGGGAAACGAGGCTCGCGGCCAACTCTCTCTGTCGGCCGCGCGAAGACCGGAGCGAGGTCTGTCCCCGGCCTGACGCGCGGGAGGATAAGCCGCAGGATTTCCTCTCCTTTGAGGCCGAGCCATGTGCCCCCGCAGCTCGCCGAAGGCTTTTTTTTGTGTGTGTGTGTCTGCAAAAGGAGACTTTCTTCTATGCCCTCTCGCTTCTAACCCCTGTGTGGGGAGGGCTGAGCTCCCTCCAGCTTAAAATTCGTAATTCAGAGGTCAAAAATGGGGGCGAGCAGGGCCCTGGGGACACCGTGGGAGAGCTGGGGGAGCCAGCACGGGCACCCAGCACCCAGACACTGCCCTACACGGGCAGCCCACGGATTTTCGTGTGATTTCATCACCGCCACTCGCAGTTCGCCTCTGGATAGGTTCCCCAGGGTGCCCCCCAGCTCTGTCCAGCCGTGTCCTCCTTCAGCTCAGGGATTTCTAAATGTTCACTAAATGGGGACACCTTTTTCCCCCGGCCGGGGCTGTGGGGTGGTTTGAGAGCTGCTTTTGGGGTCACACGTCGTTTCCTTTAAAAGAAGCGTGGGCTGTTGCAGACAGATCTGGTTTCTTTCCCTGGGCAGCCGCACGGTATCACTTCACAGCACGCAGGAGGAACAAGCGTAACGAATACTCGCTTTGGTACCAGAGCTAAAGATGAAGAGAAACACGTGCGAGACGCCCAGCAACGTCCTCTCGGTGTGCCGCGAGCAGGGCAGGGCAGCGACCATCACCCCTGCTCCCTTTTCCTCTGAAAAGCCAGGGAAGCCCGCAGGGTGACTCAGGGAGCTGTGCCCTTTCCCAGCGCCCGCCTGTCGCGCCGGGAGGGCGGCCGGTGCCGGCCACAAACCCCTGGCTCGCGTCCTGCTGGGCCCTAGGTGGCAAAAAGAGGAACCGTGACCGAGAAGAGGATTTTGACAACCCCACAGCTTCCTCGCGGGGGCTCCGGGGCCCAGCCAGGTGCCCAGGCTTTATCTGCTTCCCCGTACCGCGGCCCAATAACCCCGCCTGCATTTAGGGTGCCCTGCCCAGGAAACAACTCACGCAAGACAAAGCAGAAGGCTGTCACAAATTTAATTGTACTTGGCAATCGAAACTGTACAAGACATTTACAGAGAACCACACGGCTTTGCGTCTATGTACACCTTCCTCCCACCTCCCGCACTACTGGCGCGAGGGACAGGAACCCTCACAGCCGGGTGACTGCAGGGCTCGAGGAGGGGTGGCGTGGGATCGCCGCCCTCGCCCCGCCACCCGCGGCCGCAGTGCGGGGACAACCCTTTGGCTTCGATCAGAGCCGGTGCCGCTTCGTTTCCTACGCTGCCTGGCGGCACCGTTTCCCAGCTGGCTTCTCGCACGAATTCTTTGGACTGCTAGAAGGGCGGCAGTGTCGCCGTTACGAGTATATACACTTCTACCTCTCCCGTCCTCAACTCCTCCGCCGCAGACGTTTCCTCTTCTCTACCTTTCTACCACATACAATATCCTCTTGGCTGCCTCCAGCCCGGCCCCCCGTTAGCCCACGGAAGGCATTTCATTTTCAACAAACAGTAACTACAAAAGCTACTTTCACTCCCTCGCTATTCCCTCTACAGCTGCTGCTCTTCTTTTCCCTCCCCAAACCCTTTGCAACGTGCCTACAAAACCTTCCTACACCCCGTACAACGCAGTTCTCTTTCAGGAGTCCAGAGCTCAGCGCAGGCGCGTTGTGTACACGCGCGCCTCTGAACAAGAAGGATCAAGTACTCGAAAGGAAATGCCAAGTTTGAAAGACTGAAGATGATGAAAATACAAAAGTAAAAAACCGAACAAACAAACAAACAAAACAAAAAGAAAACCAAAAAACCCCAAACAAGTATTTGAAACAAAAACAACTAATAAAAAAAAATTAAATATGCGGCAGGTTACATGAGTGAAAATGAGGAATGTACAGTGAACACACCAGGACGAAAGATTCCAGTAGGTAAATTGAGAACCTGTTGAACCTGGGGTCTGATTTTTTGTCCCTTTTTTTTTTTAAAAAAAAAGGATGGAAAGTCACATGGGTGATGACAACCAGACACTGCAAAACATGCGCTATTCGAGACAAAAAGAAAATGTGACTTCAGCTTTCGAGCCCACTTTAAAAGGGCTCCTGCAGCACAGATCCAAACTGTTCCGTTGCAGTGGGACACCACCAGGCTCGCGGTGACGGCACCAACTTCTGCTTTAGGTTTACCATTTCCCCGCCTCAATCACCACGTGGCAATCTGTCAGAAACCAAGGTGTGCTCTTCAAAAATCTGCCAGAAGCAGTCAAAACCACGAGGGCTTCTGAATCACAGACTAAGAGCGTAAAAACAGGGTCAAAGTGGTTGCTTTAGGAAAAACAGACTCCAGTTCAACAGTGTTAACTGTATACCAGTAGCTGCCATTACAACATCAAAAAAAAAAAAAGACTTCTGTTCAGAAGAGCAAATCCAATCGTGCTCACATGACAAGAAAAATGTACACGTTATTTATAAATAAACAGTCTTCCGCCGTGGTGTCACCGGGCTCCTCTTTACACTAGCGTTTCTTTCCGCTTGCTGCTCAGCTGCTTCTCCCTCGTTTTCCTGTGCCCCGCGAGCGTTCTGTGCGTTTTCACGCCCTTGGCTTCCTCCGAGTCCAGGACGGAGCCGCACTCGGCCGTGCTCTCGTCCAGCTCCATCTCCGTTACGCCGGACACGGCGGACTGCCGCCGCTGGGCTTTGACGTTGGGCACGGAGGGGTTGTTCTCCTCCGACTCTTCGCTGAGCTCCGGCAGCTCCGGCAGCTCCGCGGCGGCCGCAGTCCGCTGGAAGGGGGCGATGGCGGTTCGGATGCAGTTGACCCACTGCTGCTTGTGGAAGACGTCGTTGGCCTGCAGCGTGTGGGACTGGCCCGGCGAGGGGTCTTGGAAACGAACTCGGAAGATATTTTTAGCTGAAGGTAAACATAGGAAAAAGCGGATCAGTTCCTAGTTCAGTATTTCGAGATCCCATCACGAGGCAAGCGGCCCTGCCTGACCTGCTCCGCTTCGGGGAAAGCGTTCAAAATCCCACAGACATTCTCCCCAAAAAACCCAGCCCGGTCGCACTGAAATAGATGTTTTTCTAATTTTAGCTCCGACTGCAAGGCGCCGCATGAAAGTTTATGGGCACCAAAATATAACACTGCGAAGCCCAGCAGCGAGTCTAAAGGTGGATGCAGACATGTCACACACCCGCTGCGTGCAGGGATCATCCTGACCGAGATCTCCTGCTCTCCTCACCAGCTGATCCCCACGCGGGTGATGGGGTTGGGCTGTACCTTTATCCGAATTGCCAAAAGCTCCTCGGAAGGATCCTCCCATTTTCACATCGCCGTCCTGGAGGTCTTCGAGGAGCAGCTCCTGGACAGGGATCGGCTGCCGGTACACTTGGTAGGACTGACGCTCGTTGCGAGTGACTGGCCGGGTCAAAACCAGGATGTCTTGGAAAAGGAAGACGTAGAGTTTCTGAAAGGGAAAACATATCGGAGTATGAGCAAAGCGTTGTGCTCTGTGCAAAGTTGTCACACACCCTCTGGAATTCAAGGCCACGTTAGCTCAAGTCTCACGCCCATATTAGTTTCCTGACAACTGTTGGTTACAGTAACTTAGGACCCTGACAGCAGTGGCATACACAACACTTACATCATCAGATTTATTATTTTGTGACCCGTAAGAATTGATTTATGATTTGCAGAAGGCAAGGAGAGGATAATTAGAAGCAGTTTGTTTTCTGACTGTACAAAATGCTTCATGTGTCCTGCAGCGTAATGGCTGAATTAAACAAAAAACCTCAAAACAACCGACTGAAAAATAAAATAAAGAACACAAAGATTTGATGTTTAAACTGAGGTTACTCTGGCAAGCCAGGACAAAAGGCAGCAAAGCCTGGAGTACAGCAGGGTCTTTCAGTGTCGCTGCAGTGGGAGATAAACTCTTGGCAGTTCATCTCAAAGCCAAACAGGCTTTTGCAGGAACACTTTTGTTTGGAAGAGCTGCGCGCCAGCGTTCACAATGGGGAATGTCAGAGCACCTGAAAGTAAACAGGCAGCAGGAAATCCCTTTTGATGGAGTGCTAGGGCACAGAGCACACTTTCTAAGGTAATTCTGTGCTAATTATTTTCCAGCTCCTGAAGGCCAATTGTAAAACTGTCAGCAGGAAACTTTCCCTTATAGCCTGCAATGCAGTCTGCCATCAGGCCCTTTTTCCTCTGCTTTTTAAAATCTAGGCAATTGTCTCGGCTAACCCTAAGGATGGAAGGGCTCCTGGTCCTGCTATGACAAGGAGTTTCAAACTGCCTTTAAGGGAAGGTTTTCAAACCCGAGCGTTAATTACCATGACTTACATGCCCATTTTTATTCTTCAGCTCCCCGTGGCACAGTAAAGCTTTGCTTCCTTCAATCCTCGGGTCCTTCTGCTTCTCATCCAGGTATTCCAGCTTGTCAATGTAGTACTGGCACTCTGACTCCCCCTTCTTCAAGTTGATGTCAGAGAGGACGCCTTGGATTATAGATATCTAAAAAATAAAACATTTACAAATGATTAAATAGGGACCTATGCTTGCATACCTTCCCTTTATGTAGTTATTTAAAACCTCCCCATGATGGAGTCCGTGTGGACTGATCGCCCATTTGCTTTCACAAGGGGTTACTGTCACAGATTTACGTCCTCTGAAAGCCACCCCACAAAACCGCTGAGGGTTTAAGAAAGCTTTCTGGAGCTCTAAAATGACATGGCTCTGTCAGAACAATGCTCATAAAATCGCTATTGCTTACGGCTTCTTCCAGGATCTGGATATCAGGATGGTCTTTGGGAGTGTGCCTCAGGATCTCTTTCAGGAGCAGCGGGTATTTGACCAGCCGACTTCGAGGGATGTCCAAAAAGCTCCAAAGGTCCAGCTTGCGGCTGAAAGGAGACTCGAGGCAGCGCTGAAGGAAGTCCTGCACTCTCCGGTCCTGCTTCTTCTGATCCAGAAGGGCTTTGGCTGCCAGCTGATTGCTACAGTAACCTTTGTAGGCATGGAGTCTTGGTAACTGCGGGAGGAGAAGAATAGTGTTGAAGAGTCAAATTCCATGCAGGAAGACCAAATCACATTAACATGTCAAGCTCGGGGGGTTCCACTTCCCTCACTGAGATATCTGGGCCCAATAAAAAAAGCTAACAGATTATCCTGTATATGTAGCTAGTCTTTTGTGAGGAGAACAAGGGCGTCCTACATTCAATGCCTTTGAAGTTCAGATGTTTGAGATTAACAGCTACAGCACTACTGAGATCACATCAGTTGCTAACAGTGCGGACAATGTAGACATTTCAAACATAAATCAGTAAGTAATTGCAGTCGCACTAGTGCAAGTCTCCCAGATGAAATTGTGGCCCATTACAGCTGACAGAGCCCCATTGTTTTCAGGGCAGTCAGGATTTCCGCTTCAGTCTTTCACTCAAGGCCACAAAAGCCCGCAGCTTTTCAGCTTCTAGCTTTAAACGTTCTTTAAGCTCATAATCATTTTCAGCCTGGTGTCTGAGAGTTATGTACTCACCCATTTCACGAGAATGGGCCCAATCTGCTCCACTGTTCCATCTGGTTTTGTTGCTTCTCCTAAACTTGCCAACAAGTCTGGAATTGAAACACGGAATTAGAAACTGCTACAACACCCCAGTAAACTATTCTGATGCGAGCAAGCACCGAGTGCAACTCCCAGTCAACGCATTATGTGAAAGTGATCCAATTGTTCTTACCTTCATGCAGAGGAATATAAGAATCCAAGTCCCCAAATATGTGGGTGAGTTCCTCCTCGGACATGATGGAGAGTTTCAGCATAGGATCGTGATACGCCTGTCAAAGGAAGTCACTATTAAAATGCATTCAGATCTCCCACAGCTAAAAGCTGACAATGTAAATCCCGGGGATGTATCAAGTGCAGGACAGATTTGAAGTGAAGCCGATAGAAACAGTAACATCGACTTGGATCGATGTTACAACATCGGATCCACAACTCTGTATGAAGGCATCAAGGCCTAAAAAGGAGAAGGGCTTTCCTGTCTGAACTGTTCTCCTCTGGGAGAGGAATTCGCCAACTAGCAGTGCAGGACTGCAAGGCACAATCGTTTTAGGGCTGGGTTTGTTGCACCCAAACCAGCACTGCAGGACTGCTCGCTTCAGCTTTCCAGGAGAGTTTCCAAAAGGTGGATTCTAGGCCTGACAAAGCTGATGTGTAATGTTTGCAGGGGTAAGTAAACTTAATTATCTGCAACGTGGTTACTGACTGCAGGAAAAAACCACTCACCTTTCTGGCAAGCTTCAGGTCTTCGATTAGGTCCTGCTCTCCTCTGGACATTTCATATATTGCCTGTGAGGAGGGGGATAAAAGCACCGAGAGTCATTTTTAGTCCCCGTTTTCCTCTGAAAGAGCCTTTCGGCTAACATAATGTACATCCTGTCTCTTCGGCCTGAACAGGCGGTTCTGCCATCTGAATCGCTTTATGCCACCTGGGCACGACAACCCCCGAGTAAATCTGCTGGCTTTCCCAGCCTGGAGAAAGCTACATTACTTACAACTGTGTGAAAGCTCTGACGCTCACGCACAAGCCAAATTAAATATTAGCACCTTTTAAATCACTGCTTTTACACAGGCAAGCACGAAAAAAACAAAACCCAGAAAACCGCAGAGGTCAGATCCCAGGCGTCTTTAGTCAGCTTCTGTGTTGTCATGAGAAGATTTGTCTAAGAACTACAGGGAAAAGGCAAGCCAAGGCCTCGCTGTTTGGCTTTCAACCAATTGTCAAGAGCTCGAAGAGAAAGACAGCTGGCTTTACAAGGAACCCGACTTTGGGTCTGCTGCAAAGCAACCAGCGCGGCTGGGTCTCAAATTTCAGCAATGCTGAGCACCCCCGTGGAAAGAGTTTGGCATCTCCGAAGGGTCAAACTGGGGAGACGAGCTCCCTAGCGACTCGAGAGAGAGCAGCCTACCTTTTCCCATGCCTGGCACTGAAATAAATCTAGTGGTTTCGAAATGAAGGTGCACAGGAAGACACAATCACCCACAGATGCTCACTACTCCTTTTCCCACCAAGGAAATGGACCAAGCCTCAGCTGCCTTTGCCAGTCCTGCTGTTTAACAGACATCTTACCTCCTGGCGCTTGATTTCTTTGGTGCTCAGGGATTCTTTCATGTTGACATCTAGCATCTCAGACCAGAGGACACTGTTTCTTCTTTTAGGAGGGGTGGGAGCAGCGGATCTGCTACATGACTTCTGGGCACAGCCAGGGGATTTGCTGTCGCTGCGAAGGGCGAATGACTACAGGGATTAAAGAAAAAAAGAAAAAAGTCAAAAAAAAAAAGAGCCTACAGTTCAGAAGTGCAGAAGTATTACCCACACCCCTCCCAATCCTTCATCCTCCTCTGCTGCACAGGGCAGGAAAACACACCCAGACACTTTTCCTCAGATAAAGGAACACTTTAATCAAGCTGCTGAGAAGGGCCCAAGAGCCCCGAGACTGGCAATCTTTTCCATGTGCCTCTCTGCACCGATCCAGCAGCAGCCCTTGGGAGGAGAACGGGCAGATAAAGCTCGGGTCTATTTCCAAGGTATGAGGAAGTAAATAAATTAGGACCATAACCCTGCTTATAATGGGGTTAGTCAGACGCCACTCGAACTTTGCTCCCGTGAGCTGCAGTGGTACTGCAAGAGCCAGAGCAGCGATCGCACCTGGACACGCGCGGTTCCTTAGGCAACACGTCCCTGACATCATCGCTAAACAGCAAGGTCAGCTCGCTTCTATCTTGACACGAGCTCCAATACACATACCTCAAGTGCTGCAACGGCTTACCAACACCATTCCCCTTATCTGAAGTTTATTTTTGCTTCCCTCCCTAAGCCCTCAACAACCTAGGGAGCCACCTCTGAACTCCCGAACTCTTCTTCATCCCCGAGCAAGCTTTCTGTCCTTGCACGAATCCTACGGTAGGTTTTCACAAGCTGCCTGGAAATCCCAGTGCCTGTTTTCCACCCCCCCTACAGCCAGTACCGTCCCACACGTCCACGGAGGGCTAGAAAACTCTGCTTTTTACCTGTATTGTCTGCCCAAAGCGCCGAACTGCACCATTTCTTACAGGAGAGATCAAGTTCGCCAAGGATGTGACCCGTGCTAAAGGCCGAACCCGTTTATTGCTTGGCTCCTGTAAATAAAGCAGAGAACAAATTGTACTGGCTGTGACTCCCACTTCATTTCTCAAGCTGTCCAGGCAGGTTTAAAAAGCATGAACACCCTTAAGGGATGGGAAACACTGCAAAGAAAGCGTTTTGAAGTGGCCATTCATCTTAAATGGAAAGCAGAGGCTGTAAATATTTGTCTGAACTTTAGGGCCACAATTAAGACTGCGAAAACTCTGCCCAGTGTAGAAGAGGCAAGATAACACACACGTCAGAATTCAGAATTAGGCTCAAACAGAGACCGTTACGGCTCGAACAGAAATAGAGCGAAGCACTCGGCTCTACAGGGCAGGCGACTCATCTAAAGATGGAGCTGCGATCCGCTCCTCCCTTTTACCATGTTTTCCTTTGTCGAAAGAATGCGTTTTTCCATTTTAATTTTATTTTGGAGAGAAAAGTAGCAGTCGGAGCCCGGGACGGCCTCAGCAGCTATTCTAACAAATGGCAAATGACCACATGCTGAACATTCCTGCGAGGGCTACGCACACTCGAAGCAGATGAAGTTTAAAACCTTCGGTTTTACAAAGCTTCCTCCCCCTCCTGCTCTGCCCCCCCCCGCCCCGGGCAACTCATCGTAATTTTTCTTCTCCGTGTTTAGATTTGAAAGGCAGAGCTTCTGCTTTTCTACGCCGCTAATCCACGCCGGGAGCCCAGAGCATTTTCAACGCCGCCCTGACCCAAAGGCTGCCAAAAACGAGGAAGTGTCCCAAGGAAACCTACCGGTGCTTGAGCTCTGATCGGTTTTTAACATCGTGCTGGCAACCCTACGAATTTTGGATCAAATTTTTGGCTGTAGGGACTGCCCAGGGAAGGTGCCCTGGTGCTCCTAAGCATCTGGCAGACGTCGGCATGACTCATCAGCACAAGGAAGTTCCTTCGTTTGGAGTTGGTTAGCATAAGTTGATGGAAGCTTTAAATTTTTTTTTGACTCAATCGCCCTAAAAACTTTCCCAAAACTTCATTGGACGTTTTTGGTTAATTACAGTTAAATTTCTCCTCTCCTGTATCAAAGACTAAAAGGTGAAGGCTGCTTAGGACAATCTCTTTAGCGTCTCGATTTCCAGCCTGAGGTTGCAGGGCAGGGAGCCCAAACCCCCTGCTCCTGCGTAGCACCGATGTGACAGAAGCTGAAAGCAGAAAAGGGAAATAGGAACCCACAGGGAGAGCTGGGTTCCAGGAAGGACCGAGGAAACCTAAGAGCTACACCCGCAAGATCCGTTCTCAGCAACACGACCCGAGGAGCCTGTCTGCCTGCGAGCGGCGTTAAGCAACGCAGGACTGAGCTCACACCGAATTAAGCCCTCAAAGTCGCAGGGAGGAACACGAAACGCAACGGTTTATGGCTGACGCGGAGCACAAAGACCTCTCGGCACCGCACAACGGGTGTCTGAGGCTGCGCTCGAAAAGTTTGGGTAATCTCAGGCGCTGCGGGAAAGGGGAAAGCTCCAAGAGGGCACCCTCGAGCACGGGCCCCCGGCTCTCAGTGGGTTTAGGCTCAACACCGGGGTCGCTGCAGTCACTCGTCCCCCCTGCCAGCCTCGAGCCATTGCTCTCAGGGAACGTTGGTCGGGAAAGGCTTATCCCAGCAGGCTGGATACGCAGGCTGTGCTCAGGAAACGAGGAAACTTTAATTACTTACAGACGTTTCTGGCCGGAGCGAAAGGATAGGTAATTTAGTTCTGTGAAGCCCCGCATCCGTATACCGGGATAAAGGGACACGAGCCAAGAGAAGTGTAAGAAACTACAGGAATGTGAGCAGAAAACATCCAGGCGTGAGCCACACACGGCTCGGGCAAGGCCAGGGATATAAATAGCACGGAAAGGAAAAAACACGACGCTGAAAATTAACAGTGAGGAACCTCGGTGCTTTAGGATGCTCGCACGGTATTTCGCAGCCTGCCATTAAAGGGTCAGCTCGGCAGGCTGGCCAGAACCGAGGTACAGTGACACGCCGTCTACGCGAAGGGACGCGTGCGGATGCCTTCCCCGCACATCTGCGGCACATGCACGAGGTCTCGCGGCCGGCATTCCTGCCTCTGCTCGGGCCAGGCGGCACAAAGGGGCTCCCTGTCCCTGCGGGACCGTAAGTTGGCACCTTTTGGAACAGCAGCTGGTAGGCACCGAGACAGGCGAAGGCAGGCCGGGAGCGAAAAGCTCTGCTCTTGCGGACGAGAGGCAGCAGAGCTCCCGAGCAGCACTCCTCTGCTCTGCAGAGGGAGGAATTTCACAGACCGGCAAGACCCAAGCGTTTTCTGCCCATGCCCTGTGCTCCCTCGGGGCGTTCGGCCAACAGAAAAACTTCTGCGCGCTACAAAGGCAGCTCAGCAAAAGGCCATTTCCCCTCTCTTGAAAAGAAATCCCGCTCTCTGCCCTGTCTCAGACGGGAACGGTTTCACCGCCAGAAAGCTGCATCTGTTTCTTCTCCTCCTTCCAACTGCATCACTCGATCCAAGGCAGGGAGACGGCCTCCCTCTCAGAAGCCTCACCGTCCCTGTGATCTGCGTTTCAGCTGGGGGTTACGTACCGCGATCCTCCGCTTGTGGTCAGACTCAGCCACAGTGTAAGCTGAGCCTCGGCGCGGCTCATGCTAGGGATAACTTTGGCTCGGTGCTTCTTCTTTTTTTTTTTTTTAGCTCTGTACTTGCAAACAACGATCAGACTGTCTCCACGCTGTATTCCTTACAGAAGCCCGGATTAGAACCAAGTCTGCAACGCTTCCGTAACCAGTCAGCAGCGGTGAGCCTTACAGCCCCCACACAATTAAAACCCTGGGGAGTTCAACAGCTCTCCTACTTCCATTCACATTTTTATTTTTCCCCCCAAGGGACTCTTTATTAGAAACGAAGAATATAAATACTTTGTGAACGTCCACACAAAAGGTAAATCTTTGTCTCAGTGCCCTGGCTAGAGAGCAAGGCTACCGTGCTTCAAGGGCTCCTCTTTTAAGCGCAGGTAATTCACGTTGTGAAGGCACTGCGTCTTGCTGCTCGGAAGAAAACCAGCTACTTTTGAGCAAAGCAGTTTTTCCCCTGGCAGCACGCACGCACGCAACCTTTCCCCCGCGCTGGGTAATAATTAGTGGGTTTTACAGGGCTCATTTAGCAGAGGACAATGCTCGCCGTGCCAGCCCCGTCCCAACGCATACAAACTCGGTGACAAATCGACAAACCGCACGCAGCCGAACTTGGATTAATTAAGCCAGGAATGCAGGAGGGGGTTTGAAGTCACCAACTCAAATATTCCTCGCCAGCGATCATCGCCACCTGACTATCTTTAAGATCCACGTGAAAGCTGGGCAAAGCTCGCCTCTGCCCCGGACACCTTTACCTGGGATCGATGCGAATCCCCCAGCTCGGCACCTTGGGGTGAGATCCTCACCCTCTGCCTTTCCCAAATTCAGGGGGCTGCCCGCCACGATGGGAGCGTTCAGCCCCAAAATTCGGGGGCTCCTGACACCAAACGAGTACCCAGCACCGCCAGGAATATTGCTCGGGGGGCATCGCTCGAGCCCTGACCCACAGCTTCACAACCAATACCCAGCACACCGGTTATACCGTACCAAACACGTACATTTTAAGTATCAGAGGCGATTTATTCATATTCATAAGACCTGCCTTATTTCTCTTCTCTCCCAGCGCCTGTTTTCCCTTTTGCAGGAGGCGATTGCCCAAATGGGGCTGTTTTAAAGGCAGGGCTTTAAGGTGGGGGCTATGCGCGCAGTGTGCTGGCCCCAGAGCTGCCTGCAGCTCCCTTCCCCTTCCCCTTGTCCCCGAGCGGGGCGATAACGCCCTGCCCAGTGCCGCCAGTCTCTGCCTGACTGCTGAACTTTGCCTCCAGTCCCTGCGGGAGACGTGCGATAGTCTCCCCCGAACGCAAATACCCTCTGTGCATAACAACACAGAATAAAATCAACCCTATAAATATATATATATAAAAAAAAAAAGCCACCAACACTTCGGCTTTGGCTCGAGGTCCTAATAAGGCAAAATCCTGGCAGCGGGAGGAGACGGCGCACGCAGAGAGCCCCCCGGAGCAGCCCCGCTTCGCCCCCCGCCTTCAGGACTACCCTCCTGCGGGAGCCTTTAACAAAAAGTTGATTTTCTTCTTTTTTTTTAATCACAGCGTGCACCTCAAGGAGGGTCCGGGCAGCGCCTGGCTCCTCGCCGTCCCCAAACCCACCTCTTTTCCCACCAAAATCCCCCCCCCGCCCCCCCCAAGACCCTAAAAAACCCGCTCCCCGGCCCCTCTTTTCCCCCCTCGTTCCCCATCTCCTGCTCACCTCCTGCTCCCTGAAGGCCTGGTTCTGGGCGTCGATGACACGGATCGTCCTCTTGACGGGCAGCAGCCCCCCGAGCTCGCCGGGCGCCACCATCGCCCCGCGCCCCCCGCCGCTCTGCGCCCGCCGCCGCGCCGCGCCCCGACCTCACCGCCGGGGGCGGGGCCACGCCCCAAGCCCCGCCCCCACGCCACAAGCCCCGCCCCCAAGCCTCAAGCCCCGCCCCCTCCCGTAGCCCCGCCCCCTCCCTCAGGAGCTCGCCCCTCCCACCCCGGTCCCTTTCCCCGCCTTTTTTTCTCCTAAAATCCTTAAAAAAAAAAAAACGCCCCGAAACGGGAGCTGGGGAGGCTTTGCTTTAAGGGGGGGAACCGGTGAGGGGCGAGGGGTGCGTTCCTCACGTTTTGTGACAGAAAGTGGTTTGGAAAACACATTTTTTTTCCCGTTTTTTTTTTCCTTCTTTTTAACCGTTTGGGTTAAAAAGAGGCAAATTAAAATGCGTGTTTTGGTTTGGGGCTATTTCCCCTCTTTTTCTCTCCTGGCACTCGTGGTTCTGAGGCTCAGCCGCCGCCCAGGCCTGGCGGTGGGACGCGCTTCTCCTCACGGTCTCTGTCCCGTTGCCGCCACAGGGGCGCGAGGCGCTTGCCGCCACAAATTGTGGTATTTTTTTAAACCAGCCTCAGCCCTCCCTGTTCAAAAACCCGAATTCTTGTCCGGACCTGCGCTTTTAAGTCGGCTCTCGGCTTCCAAAGCTGTGCTGGCAGGGCCCGAGCCGCTCCCCCTCTCCTCCCAGGGGAGCCTGCCCCAGCAGGCCCGGCCGTGGATGCAGCGGGGCCTGTAGGGTTTGTTTGTTTGTTCAGCCCTATTATTCCTGGCACCGCCACAAACCTCTGAAGGAAAAAGGTCTCCTGTGCTGGTGGAAATGCACCGAGTTTGTTTGGTGGTAGAAGGGTGGCTGCAGGGCTGCCTGGCCGTGCTCGCCCACCTTCTTTGTGGAAAAAGGCTCGCGCCCTGCCAGCCCCAGTCGTGTCGCCCTCTCCCCGGGCCCGTTTTGGCTTGATTTTGGCCCTGTTTGTGTCTTTTGGGTGGAGAGCTTGGAAATCCAGGCCCCTTGAACCTCGGCTCGGGGTCAGGGTTTACAACATTCACCCAACGCAGGATTCTCAGAAACTTGAGGTCCTTCAGATGGGGGGATCCTGGTCAGCCAAGACACCTTCCTTCCCGCTAGTCAAGTCAACTGGTTTTAAGATGACAACTAACCAACGGGACTGTGACTCTGGAAAACCCATCACTGAGTTTGATCGGGGGTTTGGGAGTACCTAAAAGCTCGATTCTCCTCTAACCGAAGGGCAAAGGTTTGATAAATGTGCTCTAAAGGGCCCTGAGTTGGGAGAAGGGAACAATTCTCGACCCAGACATCTCCCTTTCCTGAGATGGAGATGTGCAGAGCCAACTAAAAATAGGACGTGAACAATTGGGACCCGGGAGGGAAGGCGTGAAGAGCCACACACGCACACGAGGGCGGCTCTTGAACGAGTCTCGTTAGGACCAGAACGTGATGTCCTGCGTCTCGGAGCACTTTGTGCCATCCCAAGTGTTTTCTGTGACGTAAGAGTTAAGTAATTGTCCCTCTCCTTGCAGAGCCCTCGGGGAAGGGACGATTCACCGCGGGGAGATCCCTGTTTGTGCCTGACACCTGCTGAGGCCGCCTAATTCGCCGTGATGCAAGCCTGCTGAAGTCACGGAGAGGGAACCGAAGGCTCCAGCCTGACACACCGGGGCTCCCCGCCTGCTCCTGGCCCAGCACGTGCGATGGGTACGTGTCCTGCACAGCTGCTCTGGGTAGATCAAGCACTGTTGCAAGGTAAAATCCACCTGCGCGGTGGAGATGCGCACGTGTGGGTAGTTGACGACACGCAGCGCCGAGCACACGAAGGGAATAAATCTGGAGAAGCCTGAAGATGGCAAGGGTGGGAGGTGGGCAAACACCAGCCCGGTGGGCAAACCATCCTGAAGGAGGCTGTAGTACTCGGGAATTCTCTGAAGAAAGCCAAAACGAATGGAAAAAGAAAGGAAACTCGTTCATCCTGCAGCAGAAGCTACCAAGCCCGACTTCTGGAGTTGTACCCTACACGCTCCACACCACAACCCCAGCTTCCCTCCACCCACCAGCATCTCCCTCTGTGTTCCCAGTGCCCCTTCACCCCTCTGCCCTGGCCCCGGCTGCCTTTGCGCCTTCCTCAACCCCTCTGGGCTGCTGTGCAGGGTCCGGCCCACACCAGGACTCCGAAGCCACGAGAATGCCGCCCGGCCGGTCTCTGCACGGAGCGATGGTAACAGACCAGTTCTTCCTGCTCTCCTGCCAGGGGTATTAATAGCATTCCCCCCCTACACTCAGCTGTGGATTTTCACTTCTAGGAGTGAAATACCTCGGTGACTCCTATCCTCCTGTCGCGTTAGGGAGCCAGGAGGATTTCGAGTGACAGTCACCCAGCCCTCATCGTTCGATGCTCGCTTTTAGTTTGGGTTTTCATTTCCATGGAGAAGGGTGGACTGCTGTTACACCGAGCTGCTTGCCTGACGTCCTGAGCAGCCTCGTACCTGCGTCATTCTTTGCTCCTGCGTGTTATTCTGGGTAGGACTGCTACTAAACACAAGTCCTCTCGGGGGTACCGACATGCCATTGTGTTATTTCAGCCCCAGAGCATCATCAAATAAATTTTAGATTAACAAACGAGGAATTCCTAGGAAAACACGCATCTGAATTCTGGTCTGCAATTCCAGACTGCGTTAAGTTTTCACGGTTAAAAATACTCAGTTGCTTAAACAACACGTGGCATCTGGCTAGTGCCAGGGGTTGCCAAGCGTGGCGTGCAGACCGCTCGGGGCAGCAGGAACGTTGCCCCCACAGCTGAACGTGTCCTCCAGCACCCGTGTCCTGGGCAGCCAGCACTCACGACCTGCTATCCTGTCCCTTCTCTTGGCAATACTCAAGCAAATCATGTGCGACAACGGCAGGCAGACACAGTTAATATAAAATCCTAGCAGGCCCGGAATGTGATTTTCAGCCTAGGTTCAGTGGAAGAGCCATTCCAGCACCCTCCGTGTCCTCACAGTTCAGGTCTGGCCAGGTTACACAGCCCCAGCCATCAGCCAGGGCGCTTGGGGTTGCTTTAGGTTATACCTAACTCTGCAAGAAGGATGTTTGCGGCTGCAGAGAGGAGCCAGAGACAAAAGATCTCGCCTCTGCCACTGGCTGCGAAGGAAAAGACCCGAGCTGGTGCACCACGGCAGCCTGGAGGCAGGGGGGTATTCCTCAGCGGGCACTTTTCCCAGTTTTCACAGGTCCCGGATGCCTCCAACGTGACTGACATCTGGATTCAATTTCTTCAAAGAAAGAACCTGCGACATTTTAATCCCTTCGGCGGCTTGAAGTCTCGGGGAAAACGAAAGCATCCATTACACTCACAGCGTATTCGTTTTCATTGTTGTGCGTGTCCGTTTTGAAATCCTGCTTACTAGGAACTGAAATCCGACTGAAAAACTAACTTTACAGCTATTCCTAATATGCTATATATAGCATAGCATGCTCAAGGACTGGGATATGGACGATCTCCGCAGGCAATCATCTCCCATCCATTTTCACGTACCCGGGGCTGTCAGCCCCCCGCTGCTGTACACAACATTGTTTACCGTCCACGAGCTGTGTTTAACATTCCACTCCCAGATATTTATATTCGGAGCCAAATTCAGAGCAGTCTTCTGGAAAATGAGCAAAAGTAGGCTATGACCCATCAAGAGACTATTGGGTCATCTGAAAAGTTTACGAGCCGGTCTGGAATCCAGCATTTATTTTGGATGGTGGGAGGTCACTATAATTAGCTGCCACTCAACTCCATCATACAGTTACAAGTGGAAAAAACAACAACCCACAGCGCAGATGCATTTTTACTGAAACAGAGCCTCCAACGTTTTGCAGAGCTCTGGAGGAAGAGTCACCTCAACCATCCCCGAGCTGAAAGTTTGTGTGCTCAGGCCAGAAAAGCAATTTCCATCTTATGAATATGAACGCGACGCCCCAAAACACGGACCGTCCGAGCTCGTGGCATTATTACACGCAACATCTGCCCGAACAACAGAGTAATGGCGCGAGAAGCTCCGGTTGACTTCAGCTCCCAACCTTCTCGCGTGCCAACTGTTGTTTTTCGGTTGCACGGAGCAGCCAATGCCAGCGATACTCCGTTTTGATCGAAGCCCGTTTCCAAATACAAATTTGTAGCTTATGCACGGGCACGTTCTTGCATGAATCAGACCCGCCAATAAAACTGCCATAAAAGTCCTCGCGCGCGGTTATATCTTTGGGAGGGGGAAGGGAGGAGGGCGGGACTGTTTTGGTTGTTTCTTTAAAGCTTGTGGATATATATTCTAAAGGCAGACGTTACGGCTGCAGTTTCTTGCATTATGTCGTCGTGTTCTTTATGCTGCGTTATCCCTGCCTCGAGCCAAGCAGCTTCTGTGGACTCTGACCACGGAAAGACGCTCGCTGATGGTTTTGAGTGATCTGGACCAGCAAGAACGCAGACACACGGGGATTCTCTCTCCCCCTTCCTCTTTTCTTCCAAGTCATTTTCTACCATAAAAATATTCGGGTTTCATCTGCTTTCCCTGGAAGGATTGTCGCTGTCAGCTTTAGCGTCACAGTCTCTCTCTGCTGCCAACACGAGCACAACTCCAGGGCTTGTTTGGGCTGGACTCCTCTCGCAGCCAGGCTGAGTAATATTCACAGAGCTGGTCCCTGAAGGTGAGTAAGGCTTGGAGAGGACACAGCACGGAGGTTCATAAAAGGGTCTTCACTAAGACTTCACTTCCTCTGTGGAATCCCTCTTCCTAAAGCCTTACACAGACAACCCATAACCAGCAGAAAACATCATCCAGACAAGACGTGATTCTTACACATTACTCAGCTTGGCTTCATTCTGCCTCTGGTAAAATACACTATCACATCCGTGTATTCCCTGTCATGTTCAGAAAACTGTTTATCTAGTTGCTAGCAAACATCAAGATACACACGCCTTCAAAAAACACAGGACTGCTTCCTCCCGTGAATCATTTAACGCCCTGCATAACTGTGGGTAACATGCAATCAGTCTGTACGCGATCAATTAACAAAAAGTAGCTCACAAACCTACCTGAAATGCAGAAGTAACTCTCAGTATTGAAGCATAAAGATCTGCTTAACAAATTCCTGTCTTCGAGTTCTTGTTTCTGCCCCTGCACCGCAATTCACTTTCTGTTCTTTCTTACCCAGACAATTATCAGTAGCCCAACGTTGTAGTGTTGCTCCAGAAATGATACGGGGAGAAAATACCTCCTTTTTCCCCCAAAAGGAGGGGGATAAATGTTTTGGCACATGAGAAGGGGTGGCTCAGTGCTGAAGGAAGTGGCTGCTGTAACTGCGGTCTCAGGTTATAACTTCCCACTCGTATTTTGATAATGTTTGGAGGGATTTTTAGGCTGTATGTCAAGGAAGAAGCTTAACAGGCCTAAGAGATCTGGTTCAGTTTTGAGCGGGACTCTGGCGGGCAAGGAGGAGGTTAACAAACCCAAACAAACAAGAGCAGCCTGGGCACTGCGGGCCGTCTGGGGTGGCGCGATCTCCCCCGCCATTTTGCATACCATCTTCCCGGCATGCGGCACGATGAGCTAGAATATGCAAGGTTCAAACGTCGTGAAAGGCCTGCTCGGCCTTTTCAGAAAGACAGGTACATGCCCAAATGAAATAAACTCTCCCCTAGCTTTATTTTAAAAACACACATCGGGTAGGACACCAGGTTTGGATACTACAGTGCCTGCTCCTAAACACCTCTTCACAGGATCACTGTCTACATGGTATTTTTGTCAGCACAACTATGTCTGATAGGAGTGTGAATGCGGCGTGCTGGCAAAACTCCCCTGTTACTACAAGCGTGGCGACAAAACAGCAGCTCGGCAGCTGGGCTGTATTGGCTGGGGGAGATAGCGGAGCTGAAATAAGAGCTACGTGGTGGAGTTTGACACTTAATACTGACAAACTCTGAAAGTCAGTTCCCATCTGCAACATGGGGATAAACAACGTATGACCTAACCTATACGTAACATTCTTAAATTATCTTGAAATTCCCTTGAGACCTTATTTTGTTAATGAAACAGATACATCCCTGTCTAATGGAGCTAAATTTTAGCCTGTTGATTCACCCTCATCCAATCTAGACAGAGCAAAATAATCTCTGCAGCATTAGTGTGTGATGAGACTCTGAAGTGCTGGTGATATGTTTTGAAAATGTGACTATAAATAGTTGATTGCATTGTGTTTAATTTTTTTAAATAACCTTGAGGGCTGTTATCAAAAAGCCTACAAATTACAACCCAATCAGTACTGTTAATGTCTTTCAACAAGGCTACTGGAGTATGTTTGGTGGGTGTGCCTCACTCTCAAATATCCCAGAGAGCCTGACCCTTTCAAAAGAACAAGGTAAAAAGTCAGCTAAAACAAAAGCTGCAGTCTGAACTTTGACTGTATTGCCTAGGGATTTCCCTTTTTCCTTGGAAGATTCCAGTTAAAACTCTTAAAAAGCGGGTAAACATGTTACTGTCGATATTTCAGTTTTGCCTTAGAAGCGATTGCTTTGTGGGAGAAACCCTAGTCCATGCAATTTTGTTCAACACCCAACTTAGCCCAGTTAAAAAGAAGAGAAAAAGAAAAGAAAATCCTCTTCCCCGAGGGCAGCTTTCCTAGCCATAACACTCCCATCTGCATCAGAAAACCAGAAAGACCTCAGAAAGGAAACAAGCCCCACAACACAGTCAGCGCGGAGGCACCAGCACTGCTGTGTCACACAGCCCTCGGCAGAGAATCCTTTTTGCCCTTTTCCCTCCCCTACTAGGAAATCACAGGGATGGCCTTATCTGGAGCAGGAGATCTGGTTTAGAGAGGTCAAAGCCCAGAGTTAGCCTGCTGGACAGGACAATCGGTGACGGCAAGCATCCAGCAGTAGCCAGGCTAAGCGAGGCTCATAAATAATGCACAAACGCAGAGTAAGTGGCAACAAACAGAGGATGCGCTGGTCATTAGGTCAAACAGGAAATTCCCTACTAGCAAATTACTTTTAAACCCAGCCTAATAAACTGTAAAAGCCACTTGTTAACTCTCAACTCAATAGCAACTTCCTAGGGGGAAAAACCCCAAACAATTTATCTCGTTCCCCTCTTCAGAGAAGTGTCTGACAGTGAGATCTTCGGGCCAGTTGGAGAGCGGGAAGCAGATTCCCGTTCAGAAAACCCAGCTCGTATCTTTTCCCAAGATACAGCTCTGCAACTCCCCACCCTCAATTTTTTAAGTCCCTTTAATCCGCAGCCTTAAGAACAATTTACTGCCCAGCCTGTCCAGCTTGTTTGCAAAACAATGAAGTAAGTGCATTTGAAGGGGGCTTTGCGCGGTTTTGCTCCCCACGGCTTGAAAATGCTTACTTTTTTTTTTTTGCCAAGTGCAGGTTACGCGCATTCGTTTCACACAACACCACAACTGTGGCGCATTTGGGATTCAAATGATTAAAACAGGGGATCACAAGCAGCGTTATGGATATCCCAAGCAGGACTCAGCCCACCCCAGAGGTGTATCTGAGAGCAAACACAGCTGTACGCGGCTCTGTGCTGCTGACGGGGAAATGCAAACACACAAAGTACGCCGTTCCCCTGGGTAAGCCACCGCAGCTCACCGAGGGGATGCTTGCACAATACCGTAGAGCAAAATGTTTTCGTTACCTTAAAGTCAAGGCTGCAGAGACTGACCACATCATCGTCCTTCTCTCGGCGCTTCCTTTTCTGTAAGAAACGAAACCAAGTTATAGCTGTGCACTTGATTTGCAACCTGAAAGAAGGCTGTGTTTTACAAAGTGGTCTAGAGACGTTTTTAAAACTTTATTCCAGCAAATAACTCAAAAAATCTAAAGGTTGACAATAAACGCATAGCACGTTTATGCTATTTTGTGAGGTTTGTCATGTGATTATACTTATATGCTACGTTTGTTTCTCTGCACTCCCATAATTGCGACTGTGAGTGAAGTCTTAAGTAGGAAACCTCAGTAAGAAGGCAGAACATGGCAGTTAACCACTGTGAAATGATTCGAGGTTCATTTAGACCGTTATGGTTTCTCAGGTCAGCAATCCAGCACTAAAGCTGGGCTTTTTGAAGGAGTTAGGTACCGAGGGGGTCAGACACGGTGACCCATAGGACTTCATGCCTCTAAGGGGACACCAGCAGATACCGTATTTAATTCTCGTCATGTTTGATCCCCAGCCTGGCTGGCATTCGTGAGTGAGGGGTCCACAGACTTCCCCTGGAGGCAGTGCCAGCACAAAGCAGTTTCGCACTGGGTTATACAGCTGTATGCACCCATGTGAGGGCACTTTGGTCACTTATTTAAAGTATCACCTGCTGTGGACATGGCCAGCAGGCAGCTGTGGCTGAGGCATCCCTGCTAGGAAGGCAACAGGCTCAAAGAATACATGTGTTTGTGGAGGAAAGATGAGGCTTTTGGCAGGGCAGCTCTCAGCTATTTTCCTTTCCGAAGAAGAGCAAAAGTCAGTGGAACAATGATCGGCACGGAGCTTCCTGATACCTCCCACTATTTCTGTGCTATCTGGGCTTCTACGTTATTTTTGCATTACCCAGATAATGGAAAACTAAGCATGGGCTCATCCTGTTGGACAGTACCAGCCTGGAAAAAAACACGGGTCACGAGCATAAATTGGTCACCCATGAAACAAGCACTCGATTTTCGTCCTGTGCCTGACCCTTGCTGTTCAAAACTAAGGAAGGAGCAGAGTCCATCTTCTTCCACTTCACTAAGAACAGAGGAAAAAGAAAACAAACTATTTTGTGTTTTTATATTGGCCTGCACGTTGTTCGCTTGTTTAACAGACTAACCACTGAACCATTCCCATTGAAATGGGAAGAACCACCTCTCTGCAGCTGCAGAGGGAACTACTAACGCAAGCCTATTCTGAAAACTGAAAAAAAATTCTTTTTTTTGTGCTCTGCTAGCCCAGCAGCTTGACTTTCTGTCAGAAGCAATTCCTGTTTTCTTAGAATTTATTAATCTATTCATATAACTTGAAAGTTTCAGCTTTAGTAGAGGTTTGTCATCATTGTAAGTGTGTTTAAAATGTTTGAATACAAGCATTCAAATTATTTTTAAGCGCTGACCAGCCGAGTTTACATAGCTCCTTTGAAAGTCTGATGCTGTTGAGGGGATGTCCAGCCTCCCTGGAGGGCTTCAGAAACCTGTTCTCTTGTTTGCTCGTCCTTTCATATCGAGCATTTTTAGGCTCCAAGGAGTCTTCTCACCCGTCCACGTTATGCTAACTCCACCATTTAACTATTAAATTAACACGTGTAATGCTGAGATACAGAAGCTCACTCACTAATTTCTTTTATTTTGTGTTTTTGTGATTTTTTTTCCTAACCGATCAAACGAGCTAAAAGAAGTGGATTCAATTTCAAAGTCCTCTGATAACTTCAAGCAGCGTTTCTGGTTCATACCTGAGAAGACAGGACAGTGCCCCTGTCATGTCACTGAGTCCCTTTGCTAACTACCGAGGAAAAAAACTCGCACGTTAGGCATTCTGTCTGACCAAATTTTAGCACTGTCACTGCATTAATGGCCCAGCACACTCCCCGCTTTTTGAACAGACCTTTGGCAGGCTTGAGAACATATGCAAACGCAGACATTTGTTTTTCAGGCTTAGTAAAACATTCAGAGTTGGTTATTTACCAAACCCTACAATAAAAGACTGCTGTAACCACACCTTTTTGGTCTGCAGATTATTTTTCCCATATGTAAGGCGAGGATATTAGCATCTATTTAACAGAAGGGAGCTTGCAATAAAGACAAAGACACCACGCCTTTCTGGTCGGAATATTATTCGTTCCTTATGCAGGCAAGGATATTAACATCTTTACCATAAAGCTCCAGACCAAAGCCCAGACACGAAAGGGAGGCCAAAGTTTTGTTTTTAAACTGGCTAGACTTATGCAATAAGTATTGCATTGGCTGGACCCCATTTCCTTTGCCCAATATAGTTTCATACAAGAACGTAGACGTTTGAGTACAGAGCCAGCTGTATCATTCCTGCGTGGTGCCAGAACAGAAACAGATTCCAGGAAAACTGCCTCTTCAGACTGCTCAGACCTGGGCGTTTAAAGCCACACGATAGAAAAGAAAGCGCTACGGTGCCGTTCGCTCGCGTTTTTGAGACGGTCACAATCAGCGATGTGGCACGTTAACCTCCTCACGAAACTCCAGTCATGTGGAAAAAGTTACTTCTAGGAAAGTTATTAAACTGTAAAAACCGTGAGACCTGATTTTAAGCTCTCAAAGAGGTATTGTAAAGGAGAAGCATAAAAAATGCTAAGCAGGAGGGGGAATCTAAATATTTTGTGACTTACTTTAGGAGACCTAAACAACGCCATGAATGTGGATGTTAATTACATTTCAAGGGCTCCGATTAAAGCTCCAGGAGCTTGGATTTCAGTTTGCAAGCAGTTCCCGTCAGCTAGTTTTCCTTACGCATATTAAGGGCTTTTGCATGAAAGCAGGAAATTTTTTTTGGTTAGGAGTCAGTCTGGTTTTTTTTGCCGCTTCTTGCTCACCTGAAGTCATAAAGCACCAAAACAGCATCACAACTGTTAAATCAACAACGATCAAGCGCCTGTTTCTCATAAACACATCCTTCTTAACGGAGAGGAAGAAAGGAAAGCGACCAGGAGTAACCTTGCTCCCAGTCAGAAGCCATCCTGAGGATGTTTGAACCCAAACTGTGCTCGTCTTTTCTTAGGACTGTGCACAGAACGGGCACCGGTCCTCTTTAAACCAACCCAAAAGGATATTTGCCCCGTTACCCACTATCCCTGAGACTCAGGCCAGGGCTTACAGGCTTTGGGCTGAAAAGCTGCACAAACTACGGCACGAAGAGCTGCTGTTTGTGACTGGCACATGAGTAGTTGGTTATCAGGGGGAAAAAAAGCCTCTTGTGCAACGCACATGGGAGAAATAACACCAGGAAAGGTACACTTCTGGCTTGCCCACGGGCTGCTGCCGAAATACAGCGCTTTGGCCATAGATGGCTTTGCTGATAGAGCACAGAGTTTTCAAGTTTTAAATAATATGATTTCTAGGGCTTTGTAATATTCGAACGTGTAAGTCCAATGTAGCTGTAGTCACCAGATGAAAGTTTCTAAAATTAGGCAAAACACATCTACAAGCGCTTACGGTTTTGTTTTATCCACTCCCACACCGGACCGGTGTTCGTGCAGCCTCAAATCTGCACATGGCTGCCCTTCGAGGCACAGGCAGCAAAGAGCCTGTCCCAATGCACGCTCTCACAAGAAGCTCCAGCTGATTTTAGACGGGATTTCCTTCATAAAAGGTGCTCCTGTCCTTTTCCCCACCCCCAGACGTTCTCACGCCCTTCCTCGTGCCGGTGCTGGCATCCATACAGCTCGTGCGGTCAGCCGGCTCAGCTCATCCCAAACACTTTGTTTTCCTTTTGGTAAAGCAAGTTTTTCAGCCACATCAGTCTCGCTGGCTGATGATGGGATCACCGCTTCCAAGGGCAGCGGGGTCAGGTCAGCTTAGGCTGCTCATGAAAATGAGCTTTAAGATAGGCCAACATTTATACACCCAGCACCTCCTTCAGCTGAGTAATCACCTCCAAATCCTCAGAAGACAGACTTCGTGATGAAGCATTTAAGAACAGAAATCCAGCGAAGGTTCTCTACCAGCACCAGAGGCTGGAGCAAGATGTGAACCACCTCCCTTGTTGATGCCTGTTACGGGATGGAGAGAAGAGTCCAAGGCTTTCAGCACTAAGGCCACACATATGTTCTGGGTAGTCTCTATACCAATAAAATACAGATTGCTGTATTTAAGGAAAAAAAAGGGTTTCCATTTATACCACGCTTTACATCTCGCTATTGCAGTGCCAGCTTAGTTAGCAGGACTGCTGCAACACATCAGAAAGTAAGAGGTCTATGAAGAAATCACAGCATCCAGGATATCCTGTCTTCTCTTAATCCCTGCGTGCAAAAAGTACCCTCCAGGTACAGCCTCAGTGGCTTAGGAAGTATCTGCCTAGCCAGGCAGCGAGAGGAATGGGCTGATTTTCCTACCCCTCCAAGCAGTGGGACCTCCACGTTCCTATTCCTGCTTTTGTCACAAGCACCACCAGGGGTTTACTCACCAGGGTGAAGTCCCAGTGTGGTCCTGGAGTCAGAAACGTGAAAGAGCTGCCTCGTCTCAGAGGATACCTGCGGGTAGAAAAAAGGATTAAGGTAAATGACGTATAGGGTGCTGTATTAATTGATAACCTACACCTGTTCTCCACAGCTTCAATGGTATCGTAGGCCTTCAGCTCCTAGCCCAGAAGTCTTGAAGACAATGATGTAGCAGTATTTGGGAAGGAGAGACCAAAGGGTTGCCAGTATTCCCTGGGACGATTGCAGGTGGTAGACCAAAAATCCCATTTTATTACAGTAAAGCAGCACTGTGCAACAAAGGCAGGCAGAACCCTCCCCGCTGGGCCCTACAGGCTGGTCAGGAAGAATCTCTCTCTTCGACCACAAATCTGCCAATTATTTTAAATCTGACCAAGAGGAAGGATAAAAAATAATAATAATAATAAAAACGAATCGTATCGTGACCTCATCTTCCAAGGTTAATGAAGCTGAAATGAAAGGAAGCAACAAACTGCACCTTCGACAATGCAGCCTTGTAGTTTCCCATAAAATCACAAGCAGGAATTGAGTTGTGGTCTTTCATTAAGTCCCTCTCGATCCAAGAAAGTCAAACCACCAGAAAGTAATACATACAATAGAGCGTTTGTATAATCCTTGCTCTTTGAACAATGGTAAACGAATTGCCTTATGCAAGTCATTTATTGTGCTAGCACGGAGTTAAGCAAACAAGTTACGTTCCAGCTTTCACTGTCTGGTGGACTTAAGGTATGTTTCCAGCAACAATTTTTTAAAGCTTATTCTGGCCCTAGCGTGGAGAAACATTTTTGTCTGTCATTGGGTTTCTGCATGTAGAATTTTAGTCCCAAATGGGCCACAGGGTTTTTTTTTCAAAGGCAGCCAGCTGCATCACCAAACTGGGGGGAAGATTTCCCCTCTGCTGTCAAAAAATCAGACAGAAAAGGCATCTCCCCGCCAGCTGCACCTTTCTTCTTTGTTCAGAGATCCCCCAGGATTTTCAAAAACCTGGAAATAATATAGGAATGCAAATCCTTCCGAGTTTCAGAGGACTTACACACCAGCATTGCTGGAAATTCATCTCACGGAGTATTAGTAGCGCTTCACGTCAGCAACTTTCCGTATCAGGAGAGAAAAAGCATTTGTCTGTAAAAGGTTTGTGCAGGGTGCGGTGTTCCGGATTGGTATTTGGAAAAAATAAGTCAACCACCCAGAAAATACTTTTGCGCTCCTACCAGCCAATGCAGAGCACCAAGATAAATGTTTCGTGAAGTACATCTTACTCCAAGAAAGACGTGAAAGAGTACAGGATGCTTTTGGTGACGAGGCAAATATTTTATGCAGCAGCTGTACGCTATGGACGTTACACGGGTGAGATTTTTAGCACTTTCCCCCCCCCAGAAGCGAGTTTCCGTGCTGACCCTTTGCTTAGGATACTCCTGTTAATCCAAGCGACGCCGTATGGTACTTTCTGAGAAGGCATCTAACCAAGTGGTGAACGCCCGAGCTGGTTCTGTGCTCCTGCCCCCGGGAAGGCAGCACATTTAGTTTCTTGAGACGACCCCAAACCTCTATCAGGCACCTGGAACCACGATGATGAAACCTCTACGTGCAAGAAGGGCCTCCTCCTCTCTTCCCTCCCTGTTTGGGGTGAAGGAACGGGGCTGCTGGCCCTAACAGGCTGGAGCAGAGGTCAGCAGACAATGCTGTACTTTGATCCGGACGGGGAGTGAGAGCTGTGGGGCTGCCTGAGGAGGTGGCGTGGAACAGGAGCGACAAACACGTCCCCGCGGCTTCTGGGGAGGCCGATGTCCCCTCGGGACCTGCTGAGGGAGCATTTCGCCCGTGCCAAGGGTTCGTGCGAGGCAGCGGCAACGTGAGAGGTGAAAATGCTAAGTGAGCAGCAGCTACAGTGGAAAATCTGGAAGCTGGAACATTCAGAGTGGTTAGAATACTAAATATGCCACAAATATCTAAATATATAGATACATAAAATACCTGAAATATATAAAAAAATAAGCTGTTTCAAAACGCCACATGCACGAATTACAATTTACATAAACCCAGAGGAAAATATTCCTCAGACCGCACCGCTTTCGGTACCTTCGGATCAGCCAAAACCTTTTAACATAATCGCTTTGTCTGTGAGAGCGCTCCAGAAAGGAAAGTGGCATTTCCAAGAGCTGCATACTAGGACGCCGGATGGAGAAGAATCCTCTAGAAGGGAACATTCTTTGGGATTTATAAGAGTACATACCGCTCGGGAAGAAAAAAACCTGGGAAGGAGCACTGGATTTCTTTGAAATTTAAACTAGAGTTTAAAAGCGAGTTTTTCTCTCACGAGAAAGAAAAATCCTCACTGTTTAATCCCAACCTGCTGAGCTGCCCAGACCAAAATTTATGAGTTTGATTAAACCTTCCTCAGCTGCAGCTAGAAAAGCGGAGAGCTAATTAATGGTCCGCAAACCATGCCCTGCGCGGCCAGACAGAGCCACCAGGCTCAGTCGAAGGCGGCAGCTTTCTAGCTGGGAAGCAGGAGCACGATTTTATTCCATGGATCTCGATCTCCGGCAGCAGAGGTAGCCAAATGGTGGCCTGGAAGCCACGCGAGGCTTCAGGCCGTCATCCCAGTAGGGATGGGGGCTGCTGCTGCTGCCCTGCGGGTGACAGAGGGGCCGCCGGCGCGGAGCTGCCGCTGGGGACAAGTGGGACAGTTTGGCCCGTCCGTGTCCCTGCATTCAATTTCCAACCCGAAGGGATTTTACGGGGTTTAATCAAGTACGCCTTTTCAAGAAAGCTCAGATTTAAAGGTATTCTGTACAATCATCGTGTCCTCGTGGGTTTAACGATCGCTACAGATTTCCAGTTACTGTCCAACACATCTCATTTCAATTAGAGAGCTGTTAAATAGGATTTTAATCCGAAGCAGTGTTTTGTTTTGGCCTGCACGTTATAAGGCAGCGTGCCTCACCGGGCTGCCTATCTACGCAGCATTTCGTTTCCCCCCTCTGCTCGAGCTGGGGTAGGAATCACCAGGCTGACTGTGCGAGATGCACCCTGGCCTCCCCACTGCCCTTGGATCAGGATTTTCTCAGGGTCTCTTGGGAATCCGCCTGACAGCACCTTCCAAAAGCCAGCCTGCGGGGACGATCAGCCGGGTGTTAACATCTCCAACGTCCACTAAGAGGACTCAATCAAGAGAAGGGGGCAAAGTGGAAATCAGAAACTGCTTCTTCCCATGTGCTGCCAACACCTCTGATGGTGTGGGGGCAGGAATTCCCTCATTTGTTGGTATCACAGCCACTTCCCCACTATCTTTTGTTGATAGGAACCTTTTGTGGTGCTAAGAGCCCTTACTGAATCCCCTTCCTTGGCAAGTCTTTGGCCAAACAGGGAGCTGCCATCTGCCAAGAACTGTCCAGAGTGGCATGCGGAGAGACATCGAGGGTGGCAGACCTTGTGTGAAGCGGGGAAGAGACATTTAGGAACAAAGTCCTTTAGGAAAGTGGCCTCCAAAGCCACATCACACATCATCACGGCATCCCCTCCCCAGTCACTGCTTGCTATCCAAGCCTCGATGAGGTACCCACTGGAGCAGAGACGATTGCGCTGACCGCTGGCAGAAAATTGCTCCATTTTGTCCTCCGGATCTGCCCGGAGCTTATTGCTACGGCCCGCAAAGCTCTCCAGGAGCGCAGAGCCAACCGTAGCCCGCGTGTACGATGTGCAAACGGATGACTCGCGCCTGCAGCGCTCAGCCGGGCATCCCTCGCAAGGTCTCTCAACAACGCGAGGATGATTCTGGTCAGAGAAAGGTTGGTGATGACCGCAGGAGAGGGCCTGGAAGTTTCACCTAGCGCATCGCACTACGCAACGTGAAAAGAAGCAGGGCTGCGTGACGGAGCTCCGTGCTGTTGGGCATTGCTCAAAACACTGCGTGATTAATTGGAAGAAGCGCAGAGTGGCCGGGATGTAATGTTTTAGCTCCTGAAGACAGCAGAATAAAGCGCTGCGCCGGTGCCAACACTTGGATGTAGTTAATTGCTGTGTTTACAGCAAAGCTGTTGCAACAGCCCTGTTGCAGGGACATCCACAGAAATTCCTGCTGTGTCACCCAAACGAAGCCTGAAGTCGGGCTCTGTCATTTCCTGGGTTTCTTAAAAAAAAAAAGATTCTTCTTGATAGACCATCTCCAGAGTCATTTTCTTGTTTATGACAGGAAGAGCAGAGAGACAAGGAAAAAGGCTGGGTCCTTATCTCACCAGGACTCAGGCAAGCAGAAAGAGTTAATTGTAGCTAGCTAACGCCTTTCAGCGACGAAGAACTTCGGGGCTACGAAGAAGATTGCGCGAACAGCCGAAAATAATTTTCTAGATGTAAAACATTGCAGCAACACGTTGGCAAAGAAAACCTCTCCGGGCCAAAAGCAGGGGAGGGGCAAGAGCATTGAGACTGTACAGAAAGAACAAACAATTCTGTTTTGGTACCCTCTGTTTGCTTTGAGAAATGAATGTTCCAGGCTGCTTACCAGCAAGCGATGATACTGCCGCCGTGCCAAGAGTAAATCTTTCCACAGCCTGCTAAAATCAAGACTGCCATGTTGGTGGTCCATAAAGAGGTTATGAAATATTTCTAAACTGAAAAAAAAAAGAGCGTGTGTAATTTATAATATTCTCAAGCTGGCCTGCAAACAGATTTAGGAAACCAGCTTCTTGCTGGAAACTCCGGAGCCCCAAACCTGTTCGGCGACATAGCAGGGAAGGAGATGAGGCCCCAATAATCTTAATAGAGGAAGTTTGGGTGATTTAGTAGATAACATTTTGATAAAGGCGAGCGGGCAGGCTTCCATTGTTTCACAGCGAAGCCAGGCTCAGGAAACAGTCATTGTTTGCCGCCTTCCTTGAATAAACACCGGGAGCCTCTCACTGGCACAGCCCCGCGTGGATGCAGCAGCAAGGGCAGCAGGCACGCAGCTGAATTTGTCCGCAGAACTTCATTTCGTGGTTGCTGGTTCCCTTCAGAGCTTCATCTTGCTTCAAGTTCGGAAGGGAGAGGTAAACAGCAGTGAGAAAAACACCTAGTCTTAAATCACTTTATCAAAAAGCCAACGTTTCCGTCAAACAGTTTACACCGTGTGGCTTCTTGGACGTCTTTTTATTGTTTGCCTTATGCAGAAACAGGTTTTCTTGTTTTGACTTTTGCTTAAGTTTTTGAGGAAGAATAAATGAGGTTTTAGGGGTAAACAAGAAAAGACAAAAGACATCCACCCAGGGCACGCTGGAATGGATGCCCATTAGTCAGAGCAGAGGACAAAGCACAGAAGAGCCTCACTCATCAGGTTAGGGCGACTTCCCATTAGTGCTATTTGAGACGTTTCTCTGCCTTGTTACTGTAAATCCGCACAGCCTAGTCAGCATCATTCGACAGCCTGCGCTCTTTTTCGACTTATTTTTGATGACTTATCCAGGAAACTGCAGAAACGCTTTGATCTGGCAGTTCTCTTCACTTTCTGAAGTTCCAAAATACATTCTTCAGACTGGGCAGCAGTTGTGTTTCCTTCCCCTCTGACTTCCAACTCCCCCTTTTTTTTTTTTTGCTGTGTTTTCAGTGCAAGCTGTTCTTAAATATAAACCACTTGTGCCAGTTAAGTACTAAGATGGTGAACGCTGCAGCACCAGGTTAAAAGCCTCTTTCCAAACAAGCCAGCCCCGCTGCTGAACCCCATTTTGAACGACAAGAACAGAAAGCTCCACAAAGAGCCTTTTGAATGTTAATGTAAAGCTTTTCTGTAGGGGGAAAAAAAAAAAAAGCCTCAGGATTTCCAACTTAATATAGTTAATATTTCCACTTCAACAATATCCAGAGGCCTTGGCCAGCACGAGAGGCCTCCCAAGCACTGTGCAAACAAACGCTGAGTAAGGGCGCTTACAGCACTGCTTGTCACGGTTCCTTATCTTGAAAAGCTCCAGGGTGAAAGCCTTACTTGGAGAAAAACCTATTGAGAGACATTTTAAATGTCTAAAAGCCGGGCAGAAGAACTCCCTACTTCAATGGCCGCGAGGAAAATGGTGCCGACGAACTCCGCGTGGAGTTCAAGTTTGCGGCCTGCCCCTCCGTCGTTAACGCTGCCTCGTCAGTGCTCCCGCTGCCAGCGGCGCGCAAAGGGAAGCGGGGTATGCGCAGCCCCAATTACACGGGGAGCAAAAGGACGACGACGGGCTCGCTCTCTGGAAATGTGCTTTCAGTAAGCTGCAATAAACTTGCTGGCAGCAGCAGTGTCGCGCTTCGCAACACCGGTGCAATTAGTAACTCTAGCAGCTCTCAGACACGCAGGGCCGGCAGCGAGCGCGGCAGCGGTCGGAGCCCCTTCGAGCCATCTTGGACGGGACCGAGCCCCGCTACTGCTCAGCTGAGAACTCCTTGTACTTTGTCAGACGCTCTGGAATAGCTATCATTTCGTTCTTTTATGCTGGAACAGCCCCTAAAGGAAGCGCCTCCAGACACACTCCGGGCAGGTTCGAGCTATACAAAGAACATTTAATTCGTAAGTGGTTTTATGAAGTTCAGCGCAGACTGCGGGGGAAGCCTGGTTTTCCATTTTGGAAGCGTTTGCTCCTCGCAGCTCGCAGTGGATTACTGCAGCTATTTGTCTGAAGAAGCAATCAACGGCAGCGCTGAACGCGAGCAGATAAGCGCCGAGATTACCCGGGCGCTGATATCCTGAAATAATCACACGTCTGACCTCCGCCGAGCTGCACAATCACAGGCTGTCCGCAGCCAACGCAGCAGAGCCTGGTTTCATCTGAGGAGCGGAGTGCTATCTTTTCACCACAGACTTCCCTTATGACCCAAGCATCTTCCTTCCAGCCTGCCTCCAGACTTCCCGCCCCAGCCGCGTGTCTGCTCCCCGTCAAAGCCCGCAAACGCCAAGCTCCCAGCGCTGTCGCTACGGCTGGCGGCCCGACTTTTCTGCGGGAGAAGGAAAACTGGACCTGGCAGCACACGGCCAGGTCTCCTCTCCCCCCGAAGTCCCACCCCAACCATTTTCCAGCTGCTGAGATCACTTCGACGCTCATGCGCAGCACGTGGGGGCATTTGCAAAGACCCCTCTGGTGGGATTGACGCGCTGCAGCGCACCATCAGCGGGGCACCGAAATGGAAATGCTTCACAATAAGCCTTTTGTGATGATTATTTGTCAGAGCGCTGTTGCAACGCTCGAGTTTACAAGGTGACCGTGCAAACATTTGCGTTGGCCCAGCGGAGATAGCAATCACGAGCCTGGCGAGGAAAACCTTTGGTCCGCTTTGCGAGCTGGCGCGCTGAGACAACGCTCTGCGCCTGTTCAAGCCACCTGCAGCCACGGCCTAAGGTCACCCCTAAAGGCGCACACAAAAGCGGCGAGGAGCTGATGGCAACACCCCACAAGAGCCCACGCTGCCACAACTAAGCTGAGAGCACAGGAGCAGCGTGGCATGGCTCTTAAAAGGCACGGGAGGGAGCTGGCAGCTCTGCAGCCCTCAGCACCGACACCTTCCCGGCCTCAGAGCGTGGGCAAGAGCAGCTTCTCCTCCACGTGGCACGCGGGGACAGAGCCGCACAAAGAGCTCTGGCTCTGCACGCAGGTGTTCTCGCTTGCAAGCACGTCAGAGGGGATTAAAGCAAGAACCTGTCATTAGAAAGAGAAAACTTGCATTCCTCTTCATGAAGGCCGAAGGAGGGCTCCCGACAGAACAAACGCCTCCCGCTGCATGATGAAGCACACGCTGCGTGAAGTCCGTCTGCCCGCATCACGGAGCTATTTGCGCTCTCCTTTCCAGAGCTATGATGTAAATGCTTAAGCAGGGGGGGGAGGACTTTAGGGAGAAGCAGTGCAGCTGCCGACAAAATATTTTGCTTGTCAGCAGCCATGCAAAGGGGCTCTGGCTGCTGCAGGGCTGTCTCCAGCAGAAGGGCAGATGGCGCAGCCGTCGCAGCCCCAGCTCGTGAGCTGCCAGGTTTCGTGCACCGGGCTCTTGTCAATCAGCCCTGCGGGCCGCGCGCGGCTTCTCGCACCGACGGCGGGCCGCAAGATAATCCTCGCAACCAAAAAGCAGCAACAGGAATATAAGCACGCCACCGCCGCATGCCGAACCTCGGCTCCCCTCTGCCTGCTGTGTGCGCGGCCAGGCTTCATCTCATCTGTCAGCCCCCGATGGGAGGTGGCCGCCCAGGCTCCCCTGTCACTCCCGCAGGGGCTGACACCTCCGGCCAGGCATTTTAAGCTGCCGTGGCCGTGCCCCGGGGGGCGCCTCTCCTTCTGCATGACTCCAGAAGAACCCTGGGTGAGGCTCAGATTTAAGCAACTGGCTTTTAGGTGACCGGAGTTAGGGGAAACGAAGCTCCCGTGCGGCGTTCAGGAGGCACCGGTCGGCCAAGTGTCTCGCTGGAGCTCAAACGTAGACTTCTCAGCGATTTTTCTCAGAGAAAAATCAAAAGTAGACTTCTCGGGACACATCGCCATGAAAAATCAAAGCGGACTTCTCAGTAGAGAGACGTAAACTTAATGTCACCAGGTGATACACCATGAGCACACAACTCAACACAAATAAACGTTTCCATGTCTGGAGCACGTTCAACGAGGAAAGGGAAAGGAAGCAAAACAATGACCCTGCTTACAGAAGAGCACCGTGTCATAAAGACTAGACCTGATAAGGACACTTTCGCCGTGTTTTCATGTACCAAAGTCAAGGCCGCCATCTCTGCACGCTTTAACGAACCGCAGACCTTTCCACGTTACCTCACCTGACGGTTAATCCTACAAAACCACGCTCCCGAGGGCTCCAAGTGAACTTTCAACTTTTCGAACGTTTCCAGGCAGGGAGCAAAAGGTTCCAAGTTCAGCTGAAAGTAGCTGCGCTTAAAATACAACTATTTCCACTTAATATCGCCCCCGGAGCCCCTTCCCCTCTGGTACCTATTTCGAACGCTCCCAGGGGACAGCGGTCGGGACAGAGGGCTAGCGGGTGCCCAGAAGCCATGGGAGCGAGCCGCGCCGCCCGGCAGCCGTGCCAGCCCAGGAGGACCTCGTCGCTTCAAATCCAGACGGCTATTTCGAGTTCTTGTGGGAACCAAGCTCGATCCAATAAATATTACAAGCCATCACAAGAGAACAGTCAGGAAAACATACATTTTAATGCTGACAGGCACAAACTTTTCTCTTAAAATAAAATAATAAAAAAAAAACCCTAAGCAGCTATACAAACAAACGTTTCTGCTGTATGTTTTTCGCTTTCCTGCGAACCGTGTCTTTGCAGCCCCTGGTGTGAGAGCAGTTCTGCCCGTTGTAGGGCCCAAGGGCTGGATCAGCAATTAACAGGGCGCAGCAAGTCACTGCACGGCCCCCACACATGGCTGCGCCCTGCAGAAACACGAGCTGGTCCCACTGGCGATTCAGGTGGGCTTGCGCTCAACGAAACACAATCATCTGCTTAAGCTGCACACGTGCACATAAAAAAGTTACTAAAACCCAGCTGAAATGGGGTTGCTTGCCCGTAGTAGGAGAGCTTTTTTGTTCTACAGGACTCTAGCACAGCTCGAGGCTCTCAGGAGAGCAGGGGATCCGTAAGAGCAGCGGTAGTGCCACGTGTGTGTTTGAAGGAAGCCTCCTACCCTTTGCTACAGCGCCCGCGCGGGGACTCACCAGCACAAGATGAACGTGTTCGTCATTATTTATGATTCACGAGAAAAGCAAACCGACTAAACCACAGGACTTGGCTTGAGCTAATCGAAGCCAGCACTTTTTGTCCTGCTCGGGGCAGTTCTGCAGAAGCGCTACAACACAGCTGGGGTGGGCACAGAGCGATGCGCACCCCCCTTTTTAGCCCATTTTGGAGCTGGTGTAAACAACTGGCCCACGACAATCCTTGCCAAGAGCTACCAGAGACACAAGGTGGAACTAGAAATAAAGTTTCCAAAGCCTTGGAAGAGATTTACAGGGGGGCCACTAAGCAGACAACCCCAAAACTGCTGGAGATCAGGGATGGTACGGGAAAAAGGAGCATCATAAACACAGTCCTGTTCCTGCTCTTCCCTTAGTGCCCAGAAACAGCACATTAGGTCAGAGGGACACTCGGTCTGAACCAGCTCTTATGTTCTTAAGAAAGTTCACCTCCTCCTCCTCATCTTTGGCCGGGCTATAAAAAGATGCCCCGCATTGCTCTGGAGGCTGAAGGCGATTAGCGCTGATCCCACGCAGGAGAAAAGACCCAGGGGAGGGAGAGATTGGGGCGGGCAGGGTAAGCCAGCAGCAGTCTAGGAACTGCTAGCCTAGTTCCTAGACTCAAAAAAAAAAAAACAAAAATTGGAGCTGTAGGAAAAACAGAAAAGGAGACAAGAGAGAAAATAATGGGAAAAGAGCAAGGAGTGAGGAGCTGGGCAGGAAATGGCTGCAGGGTGGAGCTGCGTAATGTAATGTCTACACAATTTAAGGGTAAGACTGTAAGAGAAACAGACCTCAGTGAGTGGGTGGCAAGGCAGCCCTGAGTGACTTCACATTTTAAATATTTAAACATTACAAGGGCTTGAAGGTGTACTTTGCTATTACAAAAGGGATTGTTTAATGCTTTTACTTTTTGAAGGGACAGTCCCTTTCATTCTTTTCTTACTAAATGTAAGGATAAGTAAACACATTTAGCGCCGATAGCCCAGGCAGCTCTGCAAGCCAGTAACAAATCGACCCGTGCCGAGTTGATATAGGCCAGCAACCACCCCGGGAGAATTTATTTTCACAAACAAGGCTCGCAGTGTTTTATTAAATTCATTTAAAGCACTTTACCTAGCGCACCCTCTGTGCTTAGGCAAGGCACTTGTCTCCTTTCAGGGAGACCACCTCTCTTCAAACTATTTTAACCTTTAACAACCTTTCCCCCCGGGGAATTTGGAGGCTGCAGCTTCACTTCTCACGCAGCATTTTGGGAGCTTCAGCAGTGGGGTACAGCCGAAATCGGTCCAAAAGGCTGGTGCCTGTGCCTGACCTAAGCCTCTAGCCCTACAGCTCCCACCATAAAACCACGGCGATGCTTCTCAGTCCTCCCTGGAGGTGTTGAGGAGCACATCTCACAATGCTTTGTACCCTGACCCTCTGCTCCCTCCCGCCACTGGGAAAGCACGAGGGGAGTATCAGCTCTGAAAAGACTCGGTTCCAGTCCTGGAAGGCAATTTCCAGTTGGAGATCCTTTCCTTTCTCCTCACCTGGCCAATTTAGCTCGGTTTGCGTATGCACGGCAGCAGAGATGGGGTTAGACCTGAGTGCTCGTGGTGGAAACGGCAGCCTCTGACTGATGCCGTTTGGGTATGTGGCCACGGGAGCTGCAGAGGCAGTGGCAGATAAGGAACAGAGTAATGACAGGCCTGCAAGGAGAGCAAGAGAGCTTGAAACTCAGACAAAACAACACAGCGAGGGATTAAGAAATCAGGGAAAATGCAGATACTGCAGTAGACAAGGAACCGCTGCCTCCAGGGATAATTTTATGGATGCTGGCAGGGAAAGGCCGCTGCTCGGCGGCCAAGGCAGACGCATGAGCTAGCATGATGAGAAGGGGGAGGAGAGCTCAGACACGAGTCTCTAATCTCTTTCCACGGGAGAAGTACAAATACACCTGAAGTCTGTCTTCAAGCCTTAAGCAGAGCAGGAATGAGGTTTTAATACAAGCATTGTAGCCGTTCCCAGTTATTACAACAAACAAACAAACCACCCACACACAAAATAAACCTCTCAGTGCAAGGGAAACAAACAGCACCTCACCAGAAAGAACAGCCAGTCTTTAGAGGAGAGAAAGTCTGCTAGACGCGACCACAGGAAACCCGTTATTAAAGCTCACTCGGCTCAAGCAGTGGTTATTCATGTTGTGGAGAACATTCTTGGACAGTTAGTACAAAGATTACCATGTCTCTCCTAAAGATTATCCTAAAGCAACTCTTTACACAAAGAGAGTTGAGATTGGTTCCAGAGCAACCCCAAATCCGCCCCCTTCCGTGTACGGATCAGTATTGCAACGGCCCCGCCACGTGTGCTCGATGCAAAGAGATGATCACGGGCAAATTAAATATCAAAAACCACCTGGGGGATGCTTTAGTCAGCTGAAATTGGAGGCAGCAACACCCCACGTTACGTTTTTAAACTGGGCTCAGTAAAGAGGGCCTGATGCACCGATAAGGACCGTTGCACCGACAGCACCGCGCATCTCAGCACTTCCCCTGCTACGGAGATCGCTTCTTCCCCACCTGTTGGTACGGCACAAGTTAAAACACCGACCCATCTGAGTGATAAAAAGCACCTCAGGGAAGGGGACGTGACACCGCCGGCAGCTGGCAGGCTTCTAGGCGGGCGAGCCAGAGGCCGGGCTGTGTTGTGGTTAGCAGACATCTCGCTGAAAGTCAGCACTTCTGCAGCAGCCTCCGTCTGTCGTTAACTGCTCCGAGTTTCGGGGCCAAGCCCTCTGTAAAACAGTTACAACAACATCAGCTGCTCAGACCCGCTGCGGAGCTTTCGGAAGATCGCCGTATGAAGTGCAAAGTCCCACAAAACTAACGCAAACAACAGTCGTGGAGGACTTTGAGTACGGGCCGCTAATTAGCGAACGCTTCACGGTGCTCTGGGTGATGTTTTCCAGCCAGTTTCAGGGACTCACGAACACAACTGCCGTGAAAAAACATAAACGTGGAAATTCAATCACTTCGGCTCGCTGGGAAACCTCGCAGCTAGAGGTTTAAACTGATACAGAAGCAGTTATAACAGAGTCTTAAGACCTTTCTTTATGCGTGTGTGGGTGGGAAATGAGCTTAACCCTATGCAACAGACTTCTGTGGTCTCTCTGATGCTGAGACTAACATATCCTGGGCTGTCAGCAACAAACCCGGAACCACCCAGGCAACTTCACAGAAGAGCTTTTAAGTGAAGAGACAGGTGATGAACGCTCCCAGCCCTGCTGTGTTCCTGCTCCAGACCACCCACGTGCCCAACTGGCTTCACGTGCTTTGGTTCCCCGCTCACTTTCCTCCCCCCCGAGTCATTTTAGAGCTCACCGAGCTCAAGTGGTTTAGGAAAAGGACACGGTCAGCAGACAGCATGTCATGAAAGATTATTAATTGTGCGGGGAATGGAAAAAGGACACTCATCGGTAGTAGTCAAGAAATTACTTCCCTTTATCCTGGGTAGGGAAGCACTAACCATTGGACTCAGTGAAGTTAAATTAATTCCAAATGTAGCCCAGCCGGTCAATTTATTGTAAATATTAAGCCCCAATTTAAACACTCGGGTTGTGCCTTGGGGTGAGAGTGAAGGGAGAAGATCTGTTTCCCAATCCAGAGGTGACACCTAGAGGAAGAGGATTTCATTGCGTGCTTGACAGTTCTTGAAGAGACTGAAAAAGGAGTAAGAAAGCTCTGCCTGAAGCAGCATTTGCAGCGGTTCTGGAGTCCCTGCTTTTATACTAGGACATTTCCTGTGTGTGCTCCAACACAGGAGGACAACAGAGCAAGAAGAAAGCTGCTGGTGGAGAAGAGAACGTACACTGCACAGCATCAGTGGGATGCAAATGGTGCTCAGCTGCCTCTGGGATGGCAGCCCAGGAGGGCTCAGGCCCCCCAGCAGCGGGTGAGCTAGTTTATTAGCTTATGCCCTTCCCAACAGACCTTGCCTCTGTTCCCCAGACTCAAACTCCACACTTTTTTTTTTAAATCTCTCTCCCCCCACTTTACACACCCTGAACTGCCTCAGCCACGGAGGTGGGGATAAAAAGACATCCAAGCACAGGCCAGCTCCAAAATAAGCCATGCGACTTCGCTGCCAGTCCCTGGAACGACTTGCTAAAACACGCAGGGAAACTTTAGCCAAGGTTGTTGTTCCTCCTCCACACGAGGCAGGGCCGCCCCAGATTTGCAATTCTAATCACGGTACTAGCTTCGAGCCTTTTTTGGTGTCTGTTTGCTACGGCTTCACCAAAACAAACATCGAGAATAAAGGTGAGCAGCAAAGCATCCAAATAGGGCAGGGATGAGGGTTGCAACACGAAGCCTGCAAGACCGTGGCTGCACAGACGTGCTTTACACCCCTGCTCGCGGGGGTAAATGCCTCTTTTGGAGAAGTTGTTGACAAGCACGGGGTCCTGCGCAAGGAACAAAAATCGTCTTGTCCACCTGGGACCCATCCAAGCATCTGACAGGCCTGAAATAATCTGTGCCTTTTCCCTCCCTGTTAAAAGGCTGCTGGGAGGGTGTCCGTCCCAGCCTTAATTTCTGGGAAGACTTCAAAGTAACCCTAAATGAAATTGCCTGAGGAGGGCAAGGCACCAGGAAGCCAAGGCCTGTGATCAAGCCTGCCTTCCTGACCATTTGCAGGTAAAGTTGAAGGTTTGGTCAGACAATTGCTCGCAATTATGTTAAACATTTAATAAGGTACTTCCCCTCTCACCAGGATGTGGTAACTGGGGGACCACCAGCCCCACGGCACCGCAGCGTTGAACAGATTTGCTGACAGCCTGCAATTCCTGGCGCACAGACACTGCAGAGCGCTTTACGCTTCTCACAGCAAAGGGAGGAGGTACGACTGAATCAACAAAGCTGCAAAGCTTAAATGGTTAGAAGTACAAGGTAAATGTTCAGGCAAGTCGATACAACGTGAAATTGTGGCCGCTTTCCAGGGACTGCTGAAATTTGCCCTGCTGAGTACAAAAGCCGGGAAGCAAAGAAGATGTGCAGCTAGGAGGACGAAGTTAAAGACCATTTAAAACGCTATTTGGAAGCAAGTCCCAAACCATCACCTGCTGTTTTCTCCAGCTCGCTGAGTATGCTAATGGTGCGTCAGGGTTTAGTTTGCAAGACCAATCTCATTCCTGAACTCACGCCTGCAGCCTTTGTGTTCAGGGCTTGCCAGGAGGTGACAAAGTCACACTCAAACTGCTGCCCACGCGTGGCTGCGAGGACCAGCACAAAGCGTCAACTTTCTTCTCCCACCACATTTACCAAAGGCTCGCTTCTCCATGGCTCTCCACTGCATGAAGGATTATTTCCTAATCCGCAGTATTTTACAACTCCGCTTTAGCATGGAGCTGCCTGTAGCTTGATGTAGCCGATGAAGTAATTCCTGCATTCACTTACATGTCAGGTTTTTAGAAGACCCTTCGATTACAGCAAAGGCACCAGCTTCGCCTTACGGACACTAAGTAAGGACCCACACTGTGTAAAATACAATATCTTCAGGAACAGCTCCACTGCAAACACGACTACCTGTTACTTGAGTGCAGAGTTTTGAAATTCAAATAAGGATTCAGCATATTCTGAATGCTTATTTCAGCTCTCAAAAAGCAGACAAGCATTACCAGTATAAAAGGAAGACAAGTGATGAAATTTCATCAGGATCCCCAGGAACTGTCCATATGAATTTTTAAGTACTGTCTAATCTTCATTCCACTGATTTATAATGGGGGGGAAAAAGGCTTTTTGATCCTCGCTAACTGCTTTACCTCAGCAGCAGCATCACCAGGAGTTTCCTCCTCATGAATTATTTTTTAGGGAAAGTTTCATGAAATGATTTTATTTCTCTCCCCCCGCTACTTCCCAGTCTGTTCATTTCTTGCTATCACATTCCTTTCTGGGAAGAGTTCTTCCTTCCACAAATTATTCTCAGGGCTGCCTTATCACTGCTTTCCTTTCTCAGGCATTTTGAAATTTTCCTTTAAGTTTCATTGCTGCAGGGGTTTGACATTCACCAGAAACCCCGTGTTTCCTGCTGTTTCTTCAGAGCAAGCACGCAGATGATAGCGGATTCAAAGCTGATGCAGAAACGAAAGCATAAAACATGCTGGCAGATCTGACAGGAAAGGAAGAGAAGGGAGGAAGGGGAAAAAATGAAGACAAGAAGCATCTTCAGCCAACTGATAACAGAGCTAGAAAACAAGCATTAATGGTAAGGATGAAGTTTTTCCAGTATCCAGAGAGGAAATCCTTGCGAGTCAGCCAAGATGCGAAGTTACTGTGACTTGCAAATGGACCGGCACTTGAAATGAATCCGTTGGACGAAGCACTCTAGGGTAAAATCCTGTAATAGGGTAAAATCCGGGAATTTACCAGGAATTTTGCCATCAGCTTCAGCGAGGTCGTATATTTATCTGCACACTGCTTTAAAAAAAAGCACTAAGATTTAAGAAGAAAAGCACTGCTGAAAAGCCCACTAAGTATTCCTAAAGTAGAGAAACCAAACAGCAAAGACAACTCCTGAGCACAATAAGGTCCAGAAGAAGTTGGCTGATTCCAGGTCCACCCCAGCTTTAAAACCTCAGCTGTCTTTCACCAGCTGGCCTAGTTCAGGTACTTTCAGAGGTTCCCGAGCTGTTTGCTTACTGCCACAAACAGCAACATCCTCTACAACCACCAAAAGACACCACTTCCATATAAAATATTTTTATATAAAATATCTACATTCATTGTTACATAAAAATATTAACACGCACACTTTAAAATCAGATAGCCCCAGCTGCCTTCCTCCAAGCCTCCAGCAAAGACGAGCCCCTATTTAGGAATCCCGCGTTTATAAAATTAAGTTAATGAGCAAGCACTAATTCAAACAATGATCGTCTTCCTACAGAAAGATTCACGGGCTGCAACCACTAAACATGCACACTAAAGCAGTCTAAACCACGTCTCCGTACTTCTGATGTCAATAATTATATTTCTCTTGTCTTATTGCAATAAAAGAAACTGCTCCTGTGAATGGGAACAGCTTGGCAGATTTATTACTTCTGAAAAGCCGAAGGGGACTTCAGCAAGTGTAGGACTTCTACATTGGCGCTTCTCAAAAACGGTCCAAGACGTTTGTTCACATCCTTCCACACATCTGTGGTTCTCAAAAATTCAGCGCTGAGGAAGAAGAAACATTTTAATACTAACGGGCAGGGTTTTACCACCCAGAAAATTGAAACCAGAAGTAATTAAGCAAAAGCTTTGTGTTATAACAGAAACCGGAAGCCTTGACATCTGCTGTGATGCCAAACTGAAGAGCAGCACTTGCTCAGTAGGAAAGGGAACGATACAAACCCCTGAAGGAGTGCACGGCCCTGACATTTGGAAGCTCGACCTGACAGCGGAAGCTGAAGATGTCCCATAAATTCTGTTAACGGGACAGCAGAGCTGTCTCCTCCTCTCAGACACATGAACGCCTCTTCTTCAGCCTGTACAAGCTTGCCTATCCACATGACAGGCAATTTCGTAGGTTAACAACAATCCTGCCCCTACGTGACATGCCCAGCACTGCATTAAACTCCCTCGCATCCCATTTCTGCGGAGAAGCAGAAGGGCTTCGAGGCTGACAGTTTTCCTCACCCCCCTCAGCAATTTGCTAAATATGCAGGGAGGGAGCACCACCTGTGGCAAGCGTTGATCCCTGCTGGTCCTACGGCAGGCTTGGAGATTTCACCAACAAGAACATGAGGTTTGCTGGCTGCCACGTGGAAATCTGCATGCCAGCATGTGAAAATGAATGCCAGGTGACTCGATAATCAGAAGCTTCATGGGTCCACCTGGGCAGGAAAGGATTTTGCAGGCAGTTTTTGCCTTTTCCGTTGCTACTTCGATTTAGAAAATGCTTTCTCAAGCCAAACCAACTTGCCAGTTCTTTTCAATCTGAGCTCTTGAACTCTGGAAACAAAACTGGAAGTTTAAACTTCCCAAGAGGGAAGGGCAAGCAATGGGAGCTGGTGGAATATTTGAAGCTCAGCGGTTTCAAGGCTTTTGTGTGAAGCTAGAGTAGTCAGGGAAGGAGCTACACCCTGAGTCTATGTTGGTTTTACATCTGCTTGGCACCACAGAAAGCACCAAAGCACCAGGATGTTGGTCTGAAGCGCTGGCTCCTCATTCTGGTTAGAGCTCAAGTTCTTACAATCCCTTCTCACCCACCGGAGATGCGAGTACAAGGCCTGCTACATTTCTGGAAGTGAGGAGATTACAAGTCAGGAGACGAGATGACTTCGGTATGACTTGGACCTCATGCTTGAACATGTCAAAATCTTCTTGTTCTTGCAAAAAAAAAAGTCTTTGGGGAAACAGATAAAGCCTTCCCCAACAGCTAAACTCTGCTCACTGTTTGGATATACCAGGCCTTTATCGCTGATTTAACACTTTCCCTGACTTTATGTAAAGTAAAGACCATCTTTATGTTGTCTCAGTCTCCTCTGATGCACCAGAGAGCCCACAGGATGCAGCCAAGACACACAGAGTCTCCTCCTCAACATAAGATAACTGAGGAAGATGCCTGCATTGCGTCTCATTTGTAAGAATTCAGTAAAATTATTCTCCTTGTTTGGAGTCCATCCTCCCCTGTCCAGATCAGCAGGACTGTAAGAATTAGTTTATTTTTCTCAGCCTGTCCCTGCAGAAGCAGCACTACTCGTTTCATAAAGCTCTTTACATTTTACTGAGACCAATTGTGCCACTGATTTTCATCTCTTCTTTCCAAAGCATATTTCAGATCAACCATCACAACCAGCAGCTGTTAAACGTGTGCAGTCTGCAGCGAGAAGGCACGAAGCAGACATTTTGTAGGCTCCACTGCATTGCTGCATGCAGTTGCAGAGAACGATGCCCCTGTTGTATTCCTATCCACACACAAAATTGGTGTGAAAGATTGTTAAAGTGCTCTTTCCAAAATGACAGACTGTGATACCAGGAAATGGATCCTTATCTCTGCTGCAAATGCATGTGATAAAGTGTTTCTTTTTTTTTTTTTCTTAAGAAAAACTGCACCTACATGTAAGAAAGAACCAGAAGAGTGAGGTCTTCTGTCCGTCCCACCAAACCATGCCACTGCTGTGGGCTCACACCAACCTTTGCCTACACTAAGGCTAGAAGAGATACGTAGAGTTAAGAACATCCCTTATGGTGGAAGAAGTACCTTCAGCACATGGAAGCATCATTTCACTGGGTGCCAAGGCACCGAAGGGATCATTATCATCAAGGGGCCACGTTGACAGGAGAGATGCTAGCCTTATCTTTTGACTCACAGGCCTGAAGCTGGCTGGGCTCGGCCAAAACGTTTCATCTTCCTCCACCGCGAGCTACTTATCTGATGGGTGCCTTCTGCAAGGCATCTGCGATGAGCTTGCCCTGAAAATATTAATTGCAGCACTAATAGCTAGGATTAAGCAAATGGATGCTGAGGATAATCATTTGTGAGTAAAGATAATTATTTGGTAAGTGCAGCATGACTTCTGTTTTACAAGACAATAACGAGTCAGGCTATCATCAGCACATAGTAATTAAGAGAATTAAGAGACTGGTGTTGCTCCCAATCAACGTTCACATAAAGGGAAGCTGAGTGCTGAAAGCTGCCCTCGGTTTTAATAACTGCCTGGTGGCATTTGCCACGGAGTTTGGGAAAGCAGCAGCGCCGCGTTTTAGAAAAAGCAAGTTTTAGGAAACTTCCTTCATTTCCAGCACCTCCAAGCACCCAGGCACTGAGCTGCACTGAGCACACCGTGGATAGCTCCACAGGTGCTATCAGCATTTCCCAGATATTTATGTAGAGGCCACTGAAAGTGCACAAAGGGTGAACTTCACCTTGTTTTACTCATTCTGCCCGCGCTTTAATATGTTTAACGCGTCCTACCAAAAGGGAACAATTCTCCAGATCTGTGACTAGTCAGGTGCGCTCACACCTTCTTTGTTCCTTGCAGGAAAACACCAGCTACAAGACAGTTCCCTCGCATCAGTAGGTGTTAGCAGGTGTCCAGTAGGGTCAGGCTTTCATTCCAGTTTGCTACAAGAACACTATAATGGATTTTAGTAAGTTTCCAGACACTCTGAGCACAGGGAAAGATGAAAATGACTATAAAAAGCTACTAGATATTTCACTAAAAAAAAAACAAACAGCTCATACATGAAGAAACCAGTTAGTAACTAAAATACACTATAAATGTGTATATAAATATACACACACACATATATAAATGCCTCTCAGTTTTTGAGGTACTTTCTTCCTAGCCCTCTTCCAGCTGTTGAAGTGTTGAAGTTCTTGCAAAAAGAAGAGCTGAAAAGAAAAACAAGCAAAGTACACACAAGCAAAACCTTAAGCCTTAAAAAAAAAACCCATCCTGGTTGGTTTTTTGTGTACTGCCGTCCAAGTACCAGCATTCTCTTAAAGCCACTTCAGGCTGAGGCCTGGACACGGTTCGGGTGTCTGTGCTCCCGCAGCGTTACCCGTCTCCCGTGAACTCTGCATTTCGGGCCCGTGGCAGCACAAGCGACTGAAGTGGATGCATATTTGCATACCGTGCCTTGAACGCGCTCAAACCCAGACACGGCCTGCTTTTGGAGTAAAACAGTGGTAACATGAGAGCCTCTAGACATTTTCTGAAAGCTGCGCTGTAGCTTCCAATTACGCTCAAGTGATGCATTTTAATAACTACCTTCTTCAGTGGAGCAAAAGTTTCCACTTGTGCTAACTTTGAAGTGATAATAGTAAGGAACAGTGTAGGTTTGCGCTCTTCATTATTGTTTTTACCAGTCCAAGAAAGTCTGATGGAATACAGGCTTTAATCACAACAGAGATCAAGAGCAAGCGAACACTCATTGCAGAAAAGCCATAATTAGGGAGAAGAAAGGAAAGAGGTATCGCCATCAAAACCACGTCGCCTTCCACGGAGCGTTAGGTCACAGGCCAACAAACGACTGCCTTGCAATGGGCTCTGTGCGCGCAGTGAGTAAATACAAGCCAAGCGAAGAGCTTGCAGTAAACCGTGCACAACAAGTGGGTGATCACAGAGGATTTAAAGAGCTTTTTTTAAATATGTAAACATCGTCGGGGAAGGACTCTCTTCAGCTGTCTCTAAACCCCATCCTTCTGTGTGGATAAGGAGATTCTTTGCTGCCACCTCTGCTGGGAAGCCTCCTCCTGACAAACCTCCCACGGGGGCTGCGGCGAAGGATCCTGCTCTGCACAGCACCTCTCCAGCGTGACCGCAGGCTGCCACCAAGAAAATCTGTCCTTTTCCCGGCCAGATCCCTGCAAATTGAATTCACCAACCCCACGACCACAGGGAAAAATGGTTTAGCCACTGACTGAATGCAAAGCTTTGCTTTTCCGGGTGCTGGTTCGATATAAAACTCAACCAGGCAGCTCACCCTGCAGCCACAGCGTGAGTGGGACCGCTGCAAGGAAAGCGGCAGGAATGGAGTTGGTCTGGGGAATCCAGGCCCCCTCCACCCCTCTGGCAGGAGTTCACAGCCAAGGCATCGATGGGAAAACACAGACTGATGCTGTCAGTCTCCTCCGGCACCTGCTGCTGCTCTGCCAAGCTCCTTTGTCAGCCTCCTCCGCTCATCTCGCTGGGCAGCAGCTGTTTGTCCTGGCTTTCTCCACCCAACACCATCCAGCCTGCTTCAGACCTCAAGGGCTTCACGTGACACCACCCGTGTCCACACAACCGAGCATCTTTGCCATCGTCCACACTAACGCGAGCCACATAAAAACATGTTTCTTTAATCCTTCCATCCCAAGTCAGCCAGTTAATTGAGATTAATCCCATTTGAATAACTACTGAGGACTGATGGGTGCGATTACAATGTTTACGAGTGCATGAATACCCGAGTCCTCCCTCCCCGCTGCAGATAGCTCGTCTCAAAGTGACACAGCACTGACACTTGCTCAGAACCGCACCGTCTTTGTAGTTCTGGGACCCCGGGACAGGCACAACACTGCATGAGAATCGCAGGATCATCATCGAAGAGCTGCGGCACCAGAGCACAAGACGCAGACTCTAGAGAAGGGGAGTGTGAGGTACAGCTGGAGCTAGCTGATGTGACAGTCCATCTGCCCTCACAGCTGAATTTCAGCCCTGCACGACCACCTCTGGCTGCTTTTGCAGTATGAAGGCTGCAGACTATTTCTGGGTATCGGAACAGTTAGACTCTGGACAAAGGACAAGAAAATTTCCCGGGCTTGCCTGGGGTGGGAGGTACGTGTCTCGTCCTGCAGGCTGCTGGGCCATCCCTGCTGCGAGCTGTTCCTTCCCAGTGCCAGCCTCCTGCAGCTTGGCAGGAGGTGCATGCGAGATGCAAGCTGGGGTTAGATAGCGCGTCTGGGGCAGGAGAGAGGACTCGCTGCTTTATTTGTGTTACCTCAGCAGAGGTAACATGCCCCTGAGCTGTCAGCCTCACCTGGATTCACCCCAACACCAGATATATGAAGCTGGGAACAAGATTACAAAGCAAACAAAATCCCAAACAAGGTTTCTTTTACCCATCCCAGAAGCCTACCTGCAGTTTCTTTGCCACTTTCTAGCTACCAAAGCCAGGGACACGAGGTTCAGAGCAACGCTGCCCCTAATTCCAGGTCAGAAACCAGCTGCCAGCAGAGCAAAAGTCTTCCTGGTAAATCCATCCTTCCCTCCCACCTCGGGACTGCTCTGGGCACACTTGTAATTTCTCTGTGTCTGCTCAGAGAAATTACCTCTTCTGATCATATTTTAAACGTGATTCACATCATCATGCAACAGCTACAGTGGTACTGCTGAGGGGGGAAAGATACAAAGGGAAAATAAGACGTTAAAGCAGACCCCAGGTCAGAGCTCTTAGAAATATTCCCAGTTGCATGAAGTCACTGTCTAGCATGCTACCAACTGTCTCCTCCCTTTTTAGGCACAGCTCTGAGATCACACAGACAAGCGGCCGGCTCCAAATACTGTCCAAGCTGCACCCTTCACACCTCCCTGGCCGTATACCCCTCTTTCGGGAGGGTTAGCAATTCTTCGGCGTCACAGAAGCAAAACTTGCTTTCTAAAAAAGGTAAACTGCTACTTAAAAAAAAACCAAACTGAGCCAGTTTGAGACTGCTGTGGAATGTCATAGCCGTGAGGGTATAAGGGTACAAAAGCAAGGCAGCATGTCCGAGGGGACACATCTAATAAAGGATATTACCTCGCCCCCAAACACTGAGGAATGTATTTTGTGCATTCACAGGCTTTCAGTCGGAGGCCCCAGGCCCGCAACTGGAGCTGTTTGTGCCTGGAGAGATATTTGACTAAAATCAGCCTGGTGGGCAGGGGACTCCTCCTCCACGGTCAGGTTACAGGGCTGGAGACAAAGAGCTTTTTCATGCCTGGGTGTGCACGCACTCGCAAGTGTTGCGGCAAATCAGCTGGGGGAGAGGTAATCCATCGTGCATACGTTTAAATAGAATTAAATTCTAGTGTAGAAGCACCTGCCTGGGGAGCAGGGGCCTTTGCTGAAGCACTCAGTAGGGTTTTCCCAGGGACCCAGCAGCATTCAGCGCCCCGGCTCGTGGCATTTCCATCCAGAAGAGCCCCAAGGTGCCCACGCTGGCTGCAGCAGGTGGATAGGTGCAGTCACAGCCAGGAGGGGGAAAATCACCCACTAACCTATACCGACCTTGCAAGGTCAGACTGGCTTCAAGCTCTGGGATCGAGTCCTGCAGCAGGACCACTCAGAAATAAGACATTTTTGTGCATCTGGTTAAAGTGGTTAAAAAAAAAAAAAGCAATGAAACCTGCTTCCGGATGCTTATTCTCTCCCTCTGTTGTAGTTTGCCAGCTCTCCAGAGTGGAGGGGATTAAACAATTTAAATGTTACAAGTGGTTTGCGGCAAGGTGGCCTCCTCTCCATTACTCAGGTGGTGAAACCACCGCAAGAAGGTCAAGGGCTAACAGTCAGTACTCGTGAGACTCCATCGGGATACTGGGTCCAGCTTTGGGCCTCCCAGTACAGGAACCACCACCAACTGGTGCACCCAGCCAAGGGCACCGAGCTGGTGGTGGGGCTGGAACACGGGAAGAATGGGGAGAGACAAGGATTTGCTCAGCCTGAGGAAGAGAAGGCAAAGGGGGATCCAACTGCTGCCTACAGCCATCTAAAAAGAGGGCAGCAAGAAGGAGCAGAAACACACAACAGAACAGAAAGAGGCAACAAGCACAAGCACCAGCAATAAAAAGAAAACATTAGATGTAAGAAAAAGTGGTTTTGCACTATGAACGGGTGGTCAAACTGTGGAACACAGACCCCCAGAGGTGGAGACATCTGCCCTTGGAGGTTTCTGAAACGCACCTGAGCAACCTGACCTAAATTTGAAGTTGGCCATCTTTTAAGCAAGGGCTGGACTGGAGACCTCCCAAAGTCCCTTCTGGCTAAACCTCCCTATCATTCTCAGGCCAGCAACTTCTTGAATTGCTCTACACACATCTCAGGACCATGTTCTAGGTGCTGAGCTGGCATCATCTTGCTTGTGAGAGACTCTCAGGACGAAGGGTTTAATCCAATGAAGGTCTTCTCTGCATGAAATCCTTCCCCAGCTTCACTGCAATCTCTCTGGGCCTCTCCACACAGACGAGCCTCAAAGAGGAATGCACGACTGACCATCCCAGAAACCAAGCTGGTGCGTTTCATCACCTCACCGAGACACTGAAGCCTTCAATTACTCTACACTTCTCAAGTGCAGTAATTACGGAGCTACAATTTGATCATCACGACGATAATGCAGCATATTTCTACAAAAAGCATTTATTTTTAAAGTTCATTGAAGTGTTCTGCCATCCAGAACACCCAATGGTTACTAAAACTAGCCAATATGAAAACCGAGCTCACCAACATTCACCTTGCTTTCATTTTAAGTCACTTAATAGACAATATCCATTCTGGCCTGTGAGGAATTTCAACAGGTTTCAAACAAGGGGCTGCCCAGGTTGCCTTCCTCGTTATCCCCAGGGCACAGACGGGGCAAAAAGCAGGTGCCAGGCTTGGATGCAAAGGGCTGGAGTCCCACAGTGGGCACAAATAACCAGGGCAGCAAAGGAAGGACCCTGATCATAGCCTCTAGAGCTGGGACTGCCCTGATAGCAGTGTGCTTTCTACATCACCTGCACACCTGGAGAAGTCATTTCCTAACCTCGAGGGTAATAAAAAGCAGAGATCTCTGCTGCTCCCCCTGGGTTTATCTAGATACGAGTCAGCAGGAGTTGGGTCACCCGGGTCAACACAGATAAGCTGATCTTTGGTTAGTTTATGACATAATGGTTTCTTCCACAGGGTGGTCTTGAGAAAGGTCTCCCAAGTCCAACGCATCGAAATAACAGTAATAGATGACACACAGAGGGATTTAAAAATCAGAGTAATAGCCAGGGCTAACGCTGAGTCCCCCATCCCCAGGGGAGGGAGTGAATCCAGTGTTATGGCCTGAGGGGATCCTGGAGGCTTGGCCAAGCCCTTCAAGGATGCTGGTGATGGCCAAGGGGTCCTGTCCCACTCCAACCCTCCCCAGAGAGCCCAGACCCCACACAGCAGCTGCAAGCTCCATCGTCCTTAACAACTCCCACTGTCCCCAGCCACAGCCCTACAGGACTCAGCACATGAAACGGGTGACAGAGAGGTGCAGGGGGAGCTCAATCCCCTGACACAGGGCTGTGCGACAAGAGAAATGGGAGAGGGAAAAGAAATCCCACCTCCAAACCGCACCAAAGCCCACCCTGAAGAGAAGCAAGGACCCTCTCTTCCTGCTCCCAGAGGGATGTGTAGGTGCTGGAGGCAGCCCCCCAGACACCCCCCCTAAAAATAGGGAGAGGAGAAGGACTTCTTCACGGAAGCCTAGGGTCAGTTTGGGACACAAGGACGGAAATAAGACCAGCCACCCCTCTGATGGGTCAGGAACAGGCAACGAAATCAGTTACGACCTGCGGAAAGCCTCATCCCCCCCACACTTTGCAGTATAAGATGTGGCACTGGGATACCCCATGCCCAATTACAGGACACTCAGGGACCCCCTAAACCCTGATCACTTTATAAGACAGGACAAAAAGCCAGCAGAAAGGGAGAAAGCATCCTTATAGCCCTATTTTATACGGTGGGAGTGCAGCGGATCCCCCAAAATTCCCCTCACGAGGTAGGAGACAGGGGTCCCATATAGCCGGGGGGGATTTACCCATAAAACAGAGGAGTGCCCTGAAGGACAGAGTCCCCAGCGGTCTGAGGAGATGCCCCCCTCACGGTACCCACGGGCGGGCTCCAGCCCCTGAGGGGGAACGGGGAGGGATCGCGGCTCCTACCGGCTGCACGACGCGGCCCCACCGGGGGTGCTGGCCGCCGGGGGCGAGCGGCTGGCGCGGGGCCCTGCACTTGCCCTGCCCCGTCTCCGCCGAGGGGGTTTCAGGCCCGTGGGCTCGGCCTCCATGGTGCCACCCGGGGAAAGAGGGACGGGGACGGGACCCGACGGGGCTCAGCCGCGCCGCTTCAGACCGACACAAAATGGCGGCGGCGGCGGCGACGGTACCGGCGGCGCCTCGGCGGTTTGAAAATGGCGGCGGTGTCGGCGGCAGCCAATCAGAGAGGCGGGAGGCGGGCGTTGCTAGGAGACGAGGGGGCGGGACTAAGAGGGGGCGGGAGGGGCTGAGCGCAGCGCCCCCTGGTGTCCGCGCTGAGGGAGGAGCGCGGGGAGGGGAAACTGAGGCACGGAGCCGGCCCCCGGTCCCTAAACCAAGCGCTGTGTCCTCTCTCCTCCCGTCCTCATCCTTCATTTCTCCTCAGTGAAGTAAAAGACAGTGCCTCACGGCCCCCGGGAGAGTAGCAATGTCCCTTTCATTGGAGGGAGGCAGAAATCGCTGGGATGATGGAGGAGAAACAACTCTCCCCCCCCCTTAACCCCCGTCCCCCCCAAATCTGAAAAAATAAACTTCGGAAATCAACTGCGATCTAAAAAACGTGCCTCAGACACCCCCTCAAAATCCCCTCAAAATACACATACAAGTGGTTTAAACGTGGTGTGAGCTGGGATGTGACCCAGGGTGAGGGCATGGGGCCGGGGCAGTGGCTCCCCTCACAGAGCCGCCTCCCTGACCCTTTTCTCCTCTGGCTTTTGCAGGGTTTTCCCTTTCCCCTGACAAAACGAGTGTTAAATGCGTGGACCCTATTTAGTATCATGAAACCAGGCAAAGGAGGGAGGTGGGATTTTCATCTCCTGCTTGTTTGTGTGAGAAGACTGGAATCTCACAGGCCACAGTCCCTTGCTGAGGTTTGCAGCGTCCCAGTGTGAAACCACCATGTAAACTGTTTACAACGCGGTCTTAAATTCTGATAGTGCTGGGGAAAAGCAGATGCCTTGGCTAGACAGGCATTGGCTAGCAAACCCAGCAAATTCTGTCTTGAAAAGCTATCAGATACCCGCCTGATTTGTCCCACCCCACTCCAGGTTAAGTGGGGTTTTGAGCAAGACACAGGGTGAAAGTTTAGATGAGGAGACATGTCCCACTTGGGTGACATCTCAGCTACCTTCATTTCAGCCCTTCCCCTCTGTGAAAAGTGGCTGTTATGTTGGGACAGGGTCTCTCTCATGGAGTGGCAGCCCTAACTGGTCCCAGAAGAGGGAGTAGGTAATGGTTTATCATTGCTTGGAAATTGGATTTATCTCCTCTGGGGTGCAAGTCTACCTTTAGACCAGACAGTTTTGGCAAAAAGATCTCCCTTTAACAATGCTGGCACTCCAGACTGCTATGCTGGAACGACCTTTTACAGTTTATCATGTTCATTTCAGTCGCAGGTTGATCTCAACTTCTGTGCACCAGTTGGATGAAATGCTTTGAAACGCATTAAAAATCCCACATATGCACAAGGCATTTCACTGCGTTGGCTGTATTTTAGTAATGAATCAGAAATGGATTCTTCAGAGGTACTAAAAAACAAGCCTAACTTTGAAGTGAAACCTGCAACTTGATTCAGAAAAGTAGATACCCCTTCTGTAAGCTGAACAGAGCAGCCTGCCAAAGGGTTAAACATAACCATATGCGAGGCAAAGACTGGAAGGTTTTAGAAAAAAGTTGTGCTTCTATTTTGAAATGTGCCATTGGGATAGGAGGAAGAATAAGCATACACAATACGCCAGGCTTACTCTCGGTAGAGTATGCCAGAGTAGTCAGGCTTAGCACTGATATCATGCCAAAGTGAGAGGAATTAATTTTGTTTATTCTATTCCAGTGTAGACTTAACATGACAAAACTGTGAAGTTTCCATTTTTGTCCAAACCTAAACAGTTTAGCAAATTGTATTGTCCCACTCAGTATTTCATTTATATTGGCTAATAGTTACCGATAGGCATTCGCATACTTCATCTCCACCACTCATATCCTTTAATTTCTTTCCAGTCCCTCTCCACAGCTCTCTCTCCTGCCCTAGAGACCTCGCCAGCTCAGATGAGCCCTGGTTTCTGCAGCAGCCATCCACAAACTGGTGTGTCCTCCTGGGTTTGAAAAACTCCCAGGCTTTCAGGACCTTTTTTTTTTGTTTTGTTTGTTTTTTTTGCATTCTGCGGTGGCCACAGCCACATCCCTGAGCACTGCCTCCCCCCCAGTACAGCAGTCTGCGAGCCGTGGACTTATCAAATGTTTCTTCCATCTGGTTGAAGAACTCAGAACACAGACGTTAGTGATCTGAAAGGTGCTTTTGGCAGACCTTGTCTGCTGAAACTATAGGTGTGTAGGTCATGAGGGTAAAGCATATCCAAGGAATAGGTCACCAGGGGAAGTCAGCACTCTCTTGGTGAAATCAATACTGAAGGCCCTGTTAAAACGAGGACACAATGGGAGAGGACACCATATGTCCCATCAGCAGGTACCAGTGTGATGCTGGTTATGCAGGTTGCAGGTGGTGATGTTGTCATGGATCTATGACATGGCCTTGATGTCTTCCATGGAGCCTGAGTGCACCTTGGTGGGGTGGAAGGTCCCTGTCTTCAAGGAGATTTGTAGGATCTGGATGACCAGGAACACTTGCAGGATCCACACAGATAAGCGGGCACTAAAAGAGGGTTTTGTGAGATTACTACAGATGAGTATCCAATGCAAATATAGGTTTTTGAAGGCCACTCTTCGTTATGAGTCTGTCACAATTGGATTGAGCTGTGGCCACAATGGGGAGGGAAACACACCCCAAAATCTGAGCTCAAGCAGAGTTGATCTGGCTTGTTACCCACCTCCAGCACGCTGACCTGTGTTTGCCTTTCAGTTACATGCTCAAGATAAAGTCTCCATCCATCTTTACGCAGCATGAGCGTGGCAGAAATCAGACTGCCTCCGCTCTGCACCCATTGTGCCTTATCTGCCATTTTGGAAGTCTTATTAACCAGCACCAAAATCCAGCATTACCAACCCGGGCTGTAGTGGTCCCAGGACGGTGTCAGCATCTCTCTTCCCACTGCTGCTCAAGACAATAGAAGAACAGTGGACACCAATCTGAATTTCACCTGTTCATTGGAGACCATGTTAAAAAAAGAAGGCAGGTGGTGGTGGAAAGAGTAGAACAGAGCAGGGAGAAGTAGACTGAAAATCAGTCACTGCTTCCTTTTTCTAGAAGGGACTTAAGTCTTTACATCCAGAATAATCATGGGATCTGCTAACAGCGGAAGACAAAGGGGAACCTCAAAGCATGGGACACAGCTCAGAAGAGGTGAAGAACCTCTCGTGGGCCACAGGACTCCTAGTGCAAAAATTTAGGAAAGCTAAGAAGCCGGTCCAGCTGGGAGATCCTTTTCATGCCTCTTGAAATCCTTGTTGTTAGATTTCCACTCTTTTTTTTTTTTTTTTTTTGTATCTCTCCAGTGTCTGTGGGCTCTGGGGCTAGTCAGCTGCTCCTCCTGTCCTCTGTCACTGACGAAGGACTCAGGAGTTTGTTCATTTGTTTCATTATGGGGATGGAGAAGAAGAAAACGCTTCCTAATGCCGAGATCTACCTCTCACACATTCCTCCCTTGCTTTGCTGTATGCCTACCAGACTGGAGACATCATGCCCAAGGGAATCCCCAGCTTCTCATCTCAGGCAGCTCTGAGGGCAAGCACAGGGCAGGAGGGGTACGTTAATCTGCTAATAATCAGCACGTGAGCACGAGTCTTCATTGGCCTCACCCAATGCCTTCTTCCCCTGCCTTATGCATGAGACTTACCAGCTGCACAGCCCTGATAACCGCTGCTTGTGCATTTATGCGCTCATCAGAGCTTGGAATTTTAATAAGCGTAAGTGGATTTAGTGTGCTATATAACAATATTGTCTCAAAGTCAGGCATTAAGCCCAACACTGGTTGGTACAAACAGTCTCTCTCCTGACTGTCAGGAGGTCAGGACACCAGATCTACCTTGCTTCGGGCCGCATCCTGACTTTATGGCCAAGTCCCCGGTAGTGTCTAAGGCAGTTTACTCTGCTGAAGATTGAATCAGGCAGCCCAGTGCTTGTCAGAGACAAATTAAGGTTGAAGATTGTGCCCACACGGTATCTGTGGGATCTCGTGAGCGCTGAGAGTCCCACTGATGCTGCAGCATCCACCTGCTAGCAAGTGCTGCCAGGGGTTGCAAAATGGATTCACTGCGTTTCCAGAAGCTGGTGATGCTCCAGGAGAAATGTGAAATTTGAGCTTTGCTCTGTGCTTCTCGTCTTCGGGGCCAGAGAAGATTTTGCTCAAAGGAGGGCTTTTGCCTGCAAGGTTTTCTCTTCCCCACTCTCAGCAAGGAGGAGTGGAGACTACACTGACCTAAATGGAGAGTCTGTCTTGTTAGGACTGTGCTCTTTCGGAAAGATTTTTTTGGATTAGACAGGGAATTAGTAACACATGCATTAAGGACTTGTGGTTCTCAAACAAGCCGACTTAATTAGGCGAAGATTAAAGCATGCTTCATTGACACCGATCTCTTTCAGGATTCAAAGCGTCGAGTTATTTTGTAGAATTTTATACACTTGGCAACGTTGCTCATTTAAGCACTTACAGTACTTTGAAAGTAGTCATCTGGAGGATTCGAGGCAGCTTGGACGTTTATGATGCCATAAAACCTTCGGCCATAAATTGCACATGATTAGGGTGTGTGTCACCATCAGTATTCAGAGCCGTTAAAAAAAAAAAAAAAAATCTAGTATTTTCATCTTGAAGAACCTAGAAAATAAGTGCCATAAAACGACATGAAAATTGCCTTTGCATTCCAGGTAGTCAGCGAGCATTAAGCTAGATAATACTTGTGGTTCACGGTCACAACAGGAACTCCGCCAAGTGACACAGTCGACTTGTGAAAGGTTTCAGAGCTCTTCAGCGAGGCTTATGAGATATCCTAGCTGGCCAAGCCGCTGCTGTAAGCCTCAAGTGACGCATTTCCCAACTCCTGTGCACCATGCAGAATTAATTCCTTTTAGGAGAAAATTAAGCAAATTAGTTTGGATAATCCAAGACACTCTGCTCCTCCGTTCTCCCTCCTTGCACCTTCTACAGACGTTATGGTTGGGCCTCATTTGTGTTTTGTCTCAGCCAAAGAGCTGACCAGCGTAAAAAAGCCAGTTTTAATAACAGCGCAGCCCTTGCGTGTATTTTTACAATGCATTCCATCTTTCAGAAGATGAAGGAAAAAGTGTTTTGCTCTTACATCTTCAAAATCGTTGTTTACATAGGCTCAATGACAGCATTTATCGTTGTCAGAGGTTTAGGGCCATTAGAAAAACCCCATGAGCTGCAAGTAATCAGAAACGTCAATCATGTGTGAGCTTTGTGGCATGGGAAGGGCTCTTGCTCAAAACGTCTTTGCACAGCTAAGCACAGCAGGGGAACAGGTCTCTAACTGCAGCTTTACGATGTCCTTTTGATGCTGCTGTGAATTCGTTTTCAGCAGCTCCCAGCCTATCCTTTTCTATAAGGATACGTGCAGAAACGAGAACGTCCCACGCTGCCAAGAACATCCCGGACAGTCAAATGTGTCTACCCATCTTTCCCAGCACGTAACAGATCTCTGCACACTGAATCTTCAGGTTAATCCCAATAATACAAATTAAACGTCTGCACTGAAATACAATTCTTCCAAAACACTTGATGCAAAGCTTCAGCTTTCAACTCCACTGACGGCAGTGTTGGTACCTCTGAAATTAAACACAAAGGGAAGCACGAAGGCTGAGTTTTTAGACTGCTCGTGAGATTGGCAAGAATTTTTCTACCCCAGCTTTGCTCTCAATGTTTCCCATATGCAGACAGGTGGGAAATAAAGGTGTCTCACAGAGAAGGGCCCTTCGGAGTGGGTCAATAAAGAATTGAATCCATGCTGAAATGCAACACAGGGCAGTTCCATGGGGAGCAGCGAACGATGGAGAGAGTCTGGCTCAGCCTCTTTTGCTTTAAAACAAAAACTTGCAGGACTGGTAGTAGGGTCAGCTACTAAGGGAGCAGAGAGCGGCCGGGATCCTTCGCAGAACTAGATAAAGTCACATTGTTGGCAGAGGAAAAGGCACAGCTCAGCCACTTGCCTTTCTACAGCTGCACACAGTCTTTAGGGCTGAGACGGCTTCAGCCGTACGGACAGGGAAATGCAGGAGGCTGGTCACTTGGAGTCCCGCTGAACAAATTGAAACTAAAAGTGCCCGGGAGCTGACGCTAAGGTTGGACAACGTTCAAGGGCACGAGACAAACTCATGGCAGGGAAACGCATTGAGTGTTACTGAGTATGTGGAAACCACATGCAGTTCAGAAAGTCCCTGAGCTGAATAAAAATCAGCGGAGAGACTTCAGGGGATGTTATATCCATTTTCCCTGCCCTTTACACTTCTCTAAGCAGCTGCTCACGGCCATGGCTGGGAGCAGGGCACCAGAAGGCAGACCTTTGCTTGACACACCACAGCCACTCTGAAACCCATTAAAGAATATAAACCCAGCTTTCTCCAAGTTACTTTAGAAGAAAGCTTTTCCTTAAAGCATTTACCTCGTTACTTCCAAGGTAATTAAAGGAAGAAGAGTAGAAATAACCCTTTGCAGCTCGAGAATAAATAAAAATACATCCTCGTGGGCTCTTGCTACAGCCTGACCCCACCGCAACGAAGCCCCTGCCCCGCAGCTGGTTGCTATCTGATTTCGGGGAGGCAGAGTAGAAGCACAGCTGTGCAGACACAAATCCAGAGAAGGTGCTTTCTCCACCCTCGGTTACGGGAATAGCTTCGAGGCAGAGCTGGTTGGGGGAATTCTGCTGGAACGGCGCTCTGCTGAAATATGCAGTTCCACTCCAATTGAGCTGTCTCACAGAGTGGGGACGGGTCTGCCAGGGTTTTATTTGGAAAGGAGAATGAGGGGAGGGGGGTGGAGAAGCTGGAATGTCAAAACATCCCAACCTGATAGCCTTGAAACGGAGGGTTTCGGTTTTAACCACTTTTTGCTGGAAACTTTTTGCACTGCTGTGGAGAACGTTGAAAGTTCCTACCGATGCCGAATGCTTTTGTTGCAAGCGGTGTATTGGTAGTTTACTTTTGTGGTAAGATTAACTGATTTTTTTTTTGTGAGTATCTCTGATCCCCCTGCATCCAAATTGCTGCACTTGTCTTCCATTGCAAGGAGGTGTTTGCAGGAGCCAACTCTGTGCGTTGGAAGGAGGGGTAGGAAACCACGTAAGTGGATTTGTCCAAACCAAGTGGAGTTGGCCCTCCTTGTGTCCTTCGTGCACGCGAAGCAGAAAAGCGGGGAAGCAGCAGGATGAAAACAAACGGTGCATGGACAGAAGCACACGCAGTCGTACGCTGGAGATAGCCGGGCTAACGCCTGGATAAATCATCTCTGGTTATCAGTAACAGATGCCTGAGCTGAGGCTGGGGCCTCACTGCGTCGTGATAAAGGGCAACCAACGTCAGGAGCAGCACTTCGGCAGCAGCCCTGGCAAACCTAAAATAGGGGAACAGTGGCCTGAGGCCTTCCTACAACCTGGGGGGAGAAGTGGGGTGTCCAGAGGGCTAGGTGGCCCATCAGCAAGGGGGTGCCCCTTGGGAGGATCCTCGTTTGCTTACCAGGCATGTAATAAAATCTGCACGGCCACCATGAGCTTCTAAGGGTCTCAAAGGTCTTATGGGATGTGCTCACCACTGGCTGAGCCTTGGGAACAGCTGGCATAGGACAGGCTCCCTCCCTTTTGGAGGATTGTTAGTGGGTATTGGCGTTAGGTGGGACGAGCCCAGGTTTGTCCAGGTCACCGGGGTGTTCCCATTAATGGTGTTTTGGGGTTTTATGTCCCTGGAGGACAACGGGGGCAGACAGAGAACTGCTGGGGAATGGGATCTGGTGGTTCAGGTTAACGCAGAGGATGCAGATTTCTAGGACTGTTGTTCTGCATATTGGGCCAGCACGAAATTCACTTGAAAAGACAACAACCGCCTTCAGGGGGACGAGGGTGTGGAAAGTTGGCAGCCTTCACTCCCCAGAAAAAGGCATAATGAGAGCCAGTGGCTGAAAGCTGATGCTAGGGAAATTCACGTGTGAAACAGGGAGCAAATTTAACTGGGTGAACAATTAAAGACGGGAGCAAATTACGCCTAAAATGGTGGATTTGGGAGCTACGTAAATCACTGTTTTTTCATTTCAGCCAATTAACCAAAAACACCCTGAAAAACCCACATTTGGCTCAGCTTGAAGCAAAATTGGAGTTTTTTTCCCCCCACTTTTTCCTCTTAGAGCAACACCAAAAATTAATATTGGCTGAAAGTAAATATTTTCTCTTCCCAGGGCCAAAACCTTTTGACAGCAGGTTTTTCTCTTCCTCAGCAGCCCGATGATTCAAGTGCTTCCCCAGAGCATGGTCGCAGATCAGTTCTCCCCTCCGCCCGAGGACACTCATTCAGCGAGTTTTGGGATGCCGCCCCCATCCTCGTGGGTACGGATTTGCTCCGTGGAGGCTAAGAGCAGCTGGTGCATGGTGGGGACGGCAACAGGAGGACCAGGCAGAGCCAGGAGGCAATATTTAGGATGCTGGAGTGGGAAAAAGGAGGCAGCAGCTGTGAGGTCTGGCTATAAAAAGGCCGGGAGCTGCCGCAGTGGGTCCTCTGGGGGGTTGCTCTCTGGCCTTCTCCTTGATGCTGTTCTAAATACGTCCCAGAGCTGAGATTGCAGGCAGGTTGTCTCTGTCACCATGTCACCACCTACAGCACTCCTCCCCTTCGCTTTCCGTTTCCCATGAAAAAAGAAATCAGCCGCCCCAAACTTTGACTCGGAGTCACGCGTAGCTCGGCGTTGACCAGACATCAGCCAACGAATGAATATTTCATACTCAAAACTGCCAGAGTTCCTCATTTTCACTGTTCTCCTTGGGAAACAGATGGCTCCTGGAAAGAGAAGATCTTGTCTGACCGGCAGGCTCGGCGCGCACGTTTGGGGAGGTTCTCGGTTCGGGCCAGGAATGAATAGCTTCCCTGTCCTCGGAGGCCACCTTTATTCCCAGCAGAGGCCACGACGCTGACAAATGTGTTTACGTGAGGCTGTATCTAACAAAAGAAGCCTGCCTGACCCAATTAGCCCTGAATTCCCCCACTTCCAAAGCAGGTGCGTCCAACCTGCTTGGCTTCCCTAAACCTGTGGCATAGCCCGGAGCAGGAACAGGGTGATGCTCCCATCTGCCCGCAGAGGCTGGGCTCAGCACGTTGGTGGAGGAAAGCTGGTCCCTAGATGCCTCCTCGGGCAGGTCAGCTCATCTCATCTCATCTCTCTGCCCACCAGCACTGCAGACTCGTGCCCATTTTTTGGCAGAGCTGGGGGTTGAATTCTCCCACGCTTCAGGCTCGGCTGAGCCCATACGTGGTGTTGAGAATACAATTAGGGAATAAAGATTCGCTGAAGAAGGTCACCCCGTGGCTGGTGGTGCTCCTAAGGTCAGGTTGGAGCATGCAGGTCCATGGCAAGAGGTTTAATTTTGCTTCCTGAAAATATCTTGGAGTCAGCTTGGATCAGGATGTGTGCAGGTGACTTCTGAATATGTTCAAGGATGAAGAGTCCCCCATCTTTAAGTTCCTGTTCCAACGTCTGACCACCTTCGTGGTGAGCTGCAAGGTTTTTTGAGGATGAACAAGCCCCGTGCTTACCCTTTCCTTCCATGTCCTGTCCCCCAAACCTGGCAGTCTGCACTGGATTTCCTCCAGTATACCGCTGCCTGTCTTGTACTGGGGAGCCCAAACTGGACCCAGCAAGCAGAGGGGGTCTCATGAATGCTGAACAGAGGGAAAACTCCCTGCCTGGGTGATTTCATGCAGACACAGAGCCCACCGAGCCATCAGGGCAGACCCAGAGCATCCCTAAATATGTACCTACCCTAGTAGGGTACCTGCCCCTGGATGGGGCCAGAGCTGGCTCGGAGTCCCTATGTCAGCTCTCGGCAGGGCAAACGAAAAATGAACCCTAAATGTCCAGCAGGTAAGGAAAATGGGGGGTCTGAGCCTACAGCTTAATGCCACAGAGGTGCAAAAATCAGCGGATTGCCAAGGAGGTCATTGAGATACGGAATGCAGAAATAGAAAAGAAAATAGACAAAATACAACATCACCAATGGCAGTGCTCTGGATAACAATAAGGGGAAGATTATTGTTTCTTCTGGATAAAGTGAATCATGTGGGGGTACTCAAATTTCCCCAGAGTTTCCTTCTTTTTAGCCCAACCTTGGCATCTACTTTTTTTTTTTCTTTTTTTTTTTTTCTTTTCTTCTTTTTCTCTTTTTTCTTTTCCCAGTTGAGGCTGTTTGGAAAAAAAATATATAAATAAATAAAAGAAAAAAGCTGCACTGTACCCCAGGCTGTTTAATCACAGAATTTGCACCAGCCAGACGCGAAGAGACCATTTTATCCCTTGCTATTTCTGGGGATGCACAGGAAAAAGGAGCTCTGCTCCTTTAAGCTAGCAGAAAGCTTCTTTATATTCAGGTGGAGTCAAGCCTTCCTGGGCTATAAAGTTGCAGGGAGAGGCAGGGGCAGCAGCTGTTTTGCTTAGATCTTAGCGAGGCTCCAGTCTCATCATGGTAAGCGCATGCCTTATATTTGTATTAGCCTAAACTTAAAGTGTAGGCTGTGGATTTTCCAAGCGCACGGAGCTGAACAGCTTGCTTGCTCTCTTTCTCTCCTGTCTCTTGGGGATGTTAATTCCAACCGGCTTTATTTAATTGCTGATTAGCTTATGGCTTATTGATTCAAACTTTGCTCCTTATAAGGGAAAAGTGAGGGACTTGCTCGCAGAACAGCAAAGTGGTCTCTTGCTGCTTTTTCCCTCTGAATTTGCAGCTCCTGAGATGGGGTCTGTAGAGTTGCAAAGTGCCTGGCTCTCTAATGCAAGTTGGGTTTTTCTTTTTTTTTTTTTTTTTTGGGGGGGGGAACCAGCATATCTTGAAACGCAACTGTGGGGTAGAACAAAGCCTGAAGTTTGGCACCGCTGGCCCTTTTCCCGAGTTTAACACTTCAACTCTCACACTGCCACAGGGATCTGGTGCAACTTGCAGAGACCTTTAGGGTTTTTTTCCTTAGGAGTGAGCTGCCATGTTGCCTTTGTCTGCTACAAACCCTTGGGATTATTTATTAAATGAATAAAGTCCCCCTTCCTTCTAGGTTTATTTTTTTTTTTTAATTGAATCTTTGCCCTAAAGAGTTTGCAGCTGTGAAACTGAAGGGGATTGATCTGGTTACTAAAAAACTTGCAGACCTGCCTACTCTGGCTGAAACTTTTTGTGAAGAGTAACACAACTGTCACCCTCTTGTGAATGCAAAAGAGCGACTTGTTGGAAAATCTGATGATGTCCTTTTGCGTGTTGCAAGTGAAAGAAAACTTCAAAGTAACTCCTAGCGAGCCAGCTTTTGAACTTTTTCCTTTTATCCCGTGACTTCTAGAGTCTGTCCCGGTTATAAAACAGTTAAACATTCCCATGGTATTTCCAATGGGAAAATCAGCTGGACAACAATAGGCTGCCTATGGCCAGAGTCGGTAAAACGCAATTTATCTTGATGCAGAGGGCAAAAGTTGGAGATCTGGAATCTCAGGAAAAAAAAAGGGGGGGAAAAAAAAAGCCCTTCCAGCATATATGGGGAGGGTTTAAAGAAAAAAAAAGTTGTAGAATGTGATCTATGCTTTCTTCCTTCTAGCAGGCCCCTCTTTTCTTTCTCTTTTCTTCTCTTCCCCCCGCCCTTCCCTGGGCTCTGGGCTGAAAACGGCAGTGCCCCCCTGCAGCAGGTGCTGGGACCAGCAAACTGGGAGAGGATGGTGAGCGGAGCAGCTGTCCCGGCCCGTGCCCCCGACAGGGCTGTGCCGCTGACCCCTGCAAACCCTGGCGAGGAGCTATTGCAACCATCTTGCTGGGAGGGATGGGCGAATGGCAGGCAGCATTTCCCAAATAGTGCAAATATCAGCTCGGAGAGGGAGGACTTGCACGCGGCCTCCCCGCCCAGCAGCGCTGGCGGGCTCAGCCTGGAGCGGGGTTCAGCTGTGCTCCGCCAGCTGTGGGTGGAGGGCTCGGTGTCCCTCTGCGGTGGCGAAGGGAGGCTTGGACAGTTGGTGTCCAGCTTTGTGGCAGATGGCCTGGACACGTGGTGGCCGCTGGGCTCAGCTTGAGTGCTGAGAAACCTCTTGGCACGTCCGTGCATGGAGGCAAAGAGGGGAAAAGTCGTGTTGCGTCCTGATGGCTTCTCATGGCCAAGAACAGTTGGTGCTCAGGACCCTCTAGTGTGGCGTAGAGGGTTGTACCTTCAAGGGACAAGGTCCCTCTGGCCGGGTGGTCACGTTTAGGGGTGTACACATGCAAAGCATCCTCTCCATCACCACCAGGAGCAATGGTACTGCTCACCGTGCCTGGGTGGGATCTCCAGCACCCTTTAATGGGATCCCCTGGGGAGCTGGCGCTGCAGCAGCACTTTGATCTCGGGGAGGTGGAAACAGCGGAGGTGCCAATTACCGAGGGAAGCGTGCAACCATCAGAAGTCCCCAGAGAGTCTCCAGAAGGTGCTGGTACCTCCAACACATCCCTGGAGGTTGTTTGGAGGCTCCTGGAGGGTGACCTGCGTAAATGGAGACTCTGAGCCTCTCCTCGGCTGTTGGCCTGCCCTTGTTCTGGCCCTGGGCAACTGCTGCTGTCTTCCAGCTTTGTTTCCTGGTGTGACTCCAAGCTTTTGGCTTCTCCCTGCTTGGTGTAGAAGTGTTTTGGAGCCCGGAGTTGTTATCCCTAGGTCCTGACCCCCAGGGGATCGGCGGCCACCAGGCTCCATGGTGGGACCAGGTGAGCACTGCTCCAGAAGGAGCCAGCGGTGCTCAGCTGCTTCCTGCCTCAGCATGAAGCCCATCACCTCCTTCCTTCCTTCCTTCCCCCTGCCTCAGGCCGGGCAAGCCCTTCCTAGGGATGCTACGCCTGTGGGTCATGGTTTGATCCTCGCTCCAGCTCCCAGCGGTGGGCGGAAGCCGCCTGCTTCCCTAATCAGCGAACGGCCCCAACGAGAGCCACAGGGGCTTAAAGTTAAGCCGCAGGATGTCTAAAAATTGCCTTAACGCGCCGTTTCCCCTTGCAGAGGGAGTGCATTTCCATCCACATCGGGCAGGCGGGCGTGCAGATGGGCAACGCCTGCTGGGAGCTGTACTGCCTCGAGCACGGCATCCAGGCCGATGGGACCATTCCCGGCCCCAAGGTGGCGAAACCCGTGGAGCCGGAGGCCGAACAAGTGGATTCGTCTTTTGAGACCTTCTTCTGTGAGACGGCGTCTGGGAAGCACGTGCCCCGGGCGGTGTTCATAGACCTGGAGCCCACCGTCATTGGTAATAGCGGGTGTTGTGGTATCGTCATTCGTCGTCAGAGGAACTCCTCGCCTTTCTTACTGGGGCCTGGATCATTGTCCAGTAGCTCCCACTCTCTTCTGCTGTGGTAAAAAGTCTCCAGCCAGCAGAACTTGGCTGGGGGCTGCCTTTCCAAACGGATCTGGGAGGGACAGACCCGTTATCCCTAATACCTGTCCTCAGCTCGTCCCTCTTCTTAAGAGGCCTGCTGTCTTAAGCAGGATCCTCACAGGTGTGAAGAGGTGTGGGTTTATCAACCTCAGTAATACACCACAGGGTGAATTACCACATCCTAGGACTTGTTCCACATCTGGCCAAGGCTTCCTCTGAAGCTTCTGTGGGCAGATGGGTGCTACAAGTTCTGTGGAAGCTGTATGTTTTGCTGCTGCAAGTTTGCTACTTCCCCCAGCTCCATTAGTGATCTCTGGGGGGTTGACTCAATTTGATGTTTTAATTTGATTCACAATACCTTCCTATTCAAGTTCTTTTCCTCAAGAAACTGGTGGAAATGACTCCCAGTCACCTGCATCCACTTAGGCTGTGCATCTAACCTGCTCCTGTCTCCTAGGCCTCTCCTGGGGGTGAATGTGTTCCTGTCTTACCATCTCGGATGTGTGACTCGCTATTTCAACTAGTGGAAGGAATGTAGACTTCTGTTTGGTTCCATTTAATTTTTAGGTACCTAGTCAAGGCACTAAATTGGGATCTGAGTAAGCAAGCCAACAGAATATGAAATGAATGAAAATGAAATATCCAACACTGAGTTTGAGTGGGTCTGAATAACCTCTGGAGGTGTCTCAAACTCACTGACTGTGTGGAGCCTAGAGAAATTGCTCCTAATCCTATCTTCGTTAGCTGGGTGGGATGAATATAGGGGAAACGTCGGCGCTGAAGGCACCCTGTCTTCTCTTTGGTGTGCTGTAGGGCAGGCGGTGGAGGCCGTGCTTCGAGCCTCCTGCGACAAGCAGGAGCATAAGCATGTGGTAACTGTAGGCCTACACCAGTGTTGGAAGCATAGGGAGCATCCTAAATCTTTAAAGCCAAATTATGTCAGGATCTCAAGGTGGATGCTAGGGGAAGGTGGAGGAGTAGGGCCTGGACAGAATTATTCTGACCCTTGCTGTGATCCCCAGTCTGCACTAACCGTGCTGTAACTGTTACTGTGTGTGTGTAGCCTCATCTCACATGGGTTCCTAGGGGATTTTATTACCCGTTTTACTCTGCCACATGAATATCCACAACCTGTAACTGTGTGCTGCTCTCCATGACTGCCCTTCCCTGTAGACGAGATCCGGACTGGGACCTACCATGGGCTCTTCCATCCGGAGCAGCTCATCAGCGGCAAGGAGGATGCTGCCAACAACTATGCCCGTGGCCACTACACCATTGGGAAGGAGATTATAGACACTGTACTCAGCAGGATTCGCAAAATGGTAAGGAAAAAGGTGGTCTTCCTCTGAAAATAGCACACTGTGGACCATGCGATTAAGCTTTGGGTTTCGGAGTAATAGTCTTTGAAGAAAAAAAACCCCTGTATCTGAGCTCAAAAGTGGCTGCTGCTGTGAGTGGGCCATCTGATTCTGTATATCTTCACGTAAAGCAAGGGTTGCTACATATCATACATGTATGGGGGGTTGGAATGGGAATGGGGCAGTGCTAGATGTAAGAAGTGAAAGAGAAGGACTTTTGACCTCAAGGAGGCCACATTCCCGTTGTGCAACTGCAGAGATTAATTCCAATCGGGCAAACTGCAGTGGGCTGGCAAGACCAAACTCCATGCTTGATAAGAGCAAGGAAAGTTTGTAATGCTGTACATGGTTGCATGCAGCTGAAGTGCTTTTGAGATGTCTCCCAAGGGTCTAGGACCCACGTACTGCCTCCTGTCTACTCTCAGGTACTGAGATGTGCATTTGGCTGATAACTCTGGGCAAGTTCCTCAGTTTCCATTTGATGACGCAGAACTACCTATGGTAGCTCTATGGAGATCCTGAAGTTGATTAACACATGTCTACTTATTCATCTTTTGTAGGGTGATAGGAATGGATCTATTCTAGGGGTTGGATGTACTCAAGGTAGAATTAGGTTTTGTTTAGCTACTTCTCAGTAAGTTCTCCAAGCAGCATTTATTACTATGTCATATGGGAGAGTCCTTAACAGAGAGGTAAAAATGCATTATTCCACTGCAGGCTGACCAGTGCAGCGGCCTCCAAGGGTTCCTGGTCTTCCACAGCTTTGGGGGAGGCACGGGCTCGGGGTTCACCTCCCTCCTCATGGAGCGGCTCTCTGTGGAGTACAGCAAGAAGTCCAAGCTGGAGTTCTCCGTGTACCCGGCCCCGCAGGTCTCCACGGCAGTGGTGGAGCCCTACAACTCCATCCTCACCACCCACACCACCCTGGAGCACTCGGACTGCTCCTTCATGGTGGACAACGAGGCCATCTACGACATCTGCAACCGCAACCTGGACATCGAGCGTCCCACCTACACCAACCTCAACAGGCTCATTGGGCAGATCGTCTCCTCCGTTACAGCTTCCTTGAGATTTAACGGCGCCTTGAACGTTGACCTGATTGAATTCCAGACCAACCTGGTGCCTTACCCGCGGATACACTTCCCGCTCACAACCTATGCGCCCATCATCTCGGCAGAGAAAGCCTACCACGAGCAGCTGTCGGTGCCGGAGATCACCAACGCTTGCTTTGAGTTCTCCAACCAGATGGTGAAGTGTGACCCGCGCCGTGGCAAGTACATGGCGTGCTGCCTGCTGTACCGGGGCGACGTGGTGCCCAAGGACGTGAACGCGGCCATCGCGGCCATTAAAACCCGCCGGTCGATCCAGTTTGTGGACTGGTGCCCCACAGGCTTCAAGGTGGGTATCAACTACCAGCCGCCCACGGTGGTGCCCGGGGGGGACCTGGCCAAGGTGCAGCGTGCTGTCTGCATGCTGAGCAACACCACGGCCATCGCCGAGGCCTGGGCCCGCCTGGACCACAAGTTTGACCTGATGTATGCCAAGCGCGCCTTTGTGCACTGGTACGTGGGCGAGGGCATGGAGGAGGGGGAGTTCTCGGAGGCCAGGGAGGACCTGGCTGCCCTGGAGAAAGATTATGAGGAGGTTGGAAGGGACTCAGCAGATGGAGAAGAGGATGAGGCCGATGAGGATGAGTACTAACAAACTCCTGTCTGTTCTTAATGAAGCCAAACCTCAGATGAAATATAAACTATCTGTCATCAGGCTAAACTGGTCTTGAGTGCCTGGAGGTGCCAAAGGACTGTCCTGAACCTCACCGCTACTGTTTGAAGTATTATGCCTTTTCTGCTTGCCTAGTCTACGTGCTCCTAGTGCACTTCTGTAGCATGGGTGTCTCGAGCTTTGTCACACGGCTGTTTATCGATGAGTGAAGCTGAATAGGTGCCTGGCTCAGTGCTGGGGACACATCCTGCCTGGGCAGAGGATCCTGGTTTTTAGTCCAGGGGAATGTCGCAAGCTGCCTGCTTTGGTTGAAATGGCAAACTCTTGCTCTGGCTCTTACTGCAAAAGCACCTTTTAATGAGAAATGTACCAGTACACTTCTATGCAACTGTCTTTTGTATTTGAATAAAGACTTTTTTTTTTTTGCTCTGAGCTCTCTGGATTTAATTGGGTTGTTTGTACGTGGAGGTCCCTACTGTGTGGATGGTGCCTTTGGGGAAACAGTGAATGCCGGTAAGGGGGTGCTCTGGGTAGGTTAACTCCGAGCATTATTGACTGTAATTGCTGCTGTGTGGGAAATGTCCTATATCCTGCCAGAACTTGCCTGTCAGAAGCTGGATGCTGCTCACATCACCTCCAAGAGCAGCCTGGAGAAGCTGGGGCTGGGAGCAGGCACACAACCCCCAGTTTGACCAGTCCTGCAGTGGGGAGAGCACCATTTGGGTGGGTTTTTGCCACCTCCCCAGCTCTGACAAAGCTTCCTGGGGGCCTGAAGGAGTCCCACTTTCTGGAGTGTGAAATCAGCCCCACGTGCCTGGGCTTGGAGTCTGCCCTGAGGAGCCAGGGGCAGGTGCTGGGGTGACTCAGGAGGAAAAGCACTGAGGTGCCCCTGATAAGATATGGAGAGGGAGTGTTTATAATCCTGTTGCTCTATGCTGAATTGAGTTTGTTCATGTCTGTTGCATTAGAGTTCATGTTTGCATGCCACAGCCACACATCCACCTTTCATTTCAAAGCTGGGAGCCAAAAGACCGAAGATGCCTTCTGAAAAGACCAAAGATGACTTCTGGCGCTATTCCCCCAGGTAAACACACTGGGATGTTTCCAGGCATGGTCTAGAGGGCTGGCCACCTTTTGCTGGTGGCTCCACTCCTGGCAGGCAGGGCTGGAAGTTGCTGGTTAAATTTCCCCAAAAAGCTCATCTGGGTGAGCATCGCTCCTGCCTGGAATCATGAGCCAGCCCAGAGGAGCACAGCTGCACTCCTGCAGCTTGGAAAGCAATTAGCACAGCACCAGGGCTGATGTAATTGGAGAGGTTATTTATTACTGCAATTAATTACTTGGGCACATCCATCAGCACAACCCTGCTCAGGCCCTCCCACAAATGCAGGGAGGGAGGGCCAGGAAGGATTTTCCTTATGGGGGGACTGATATCATGACTTTTGGGAAAGCAATATGATTGCCATGACGGGCATAGGTGATGCTTTGTCTTCTCAACAAGCCTACAGCCCTTCTTTCAAGAGTGTTACACCCTTCATTGTGTGGCTTCAGCTGTATTTTCTCTACTTGTGCACTGAGGGGGAAGGGTGGCCACAAAAAGAGCATCCTCTGGCCAGCAACGCATGGAGCAGCTCTCAGGATTGGGATGCCCAGTGCATTGCTCCATTCATCACCTAATTAGCCAGGGCAGTAGGGGTAGATCAAGGTGGTGGGGTGAAGTTTGTCAGCATCCTGCAGCAAGGATGCTGAGCAGTGCCTGCAGAGCTTCACCACTGACTTCTCACAAGGTTTTGGGCACCATCTCTCTCCCTTGTGGCCACACAACCCTGATTCTAGCAACACCAGCTGCCTCTTGCTTCCACCCCATTGCCCCAGGTGAGCCAAGAGCTGTGTCTGGGGCTGCTGTGGAGATGTGTGTGGCCCCCAGGGGCAGAGTTTGTGGGGCTGGTCTTCTGCATGTGTTCAGATGGGAGAGAAACTGTCTCACCTCATCACCACCACTGTGCCTGACTGCCCCCAGCCCCATCCAGCCTGGCCTCGGGCACCCCCAGGGATGGGGCAGCCACAGCTCCTCTGGCAGCCTGGGGCTCACCACCCTCTGAGTGGAGAATTTCTTCCTAACATCTGATCTAAATCTCCCCTCTTTTACCTTAAAGCCATCACTCCTTGTCCCATGAAAAGGGTTCAACAGGTCCTTAAAGGTTAAGCTCCTCCACAGTCATAAAAATGATGGTCTCAGGCCACCAGACTTGGTTCAGCTGCTGTTTCTCCTTCCTGCAGCTGCTTGCTGACCACAAACCCCAAAACAGGACCCCTACACCAGGATGTCTGAACTGAGCAGAAGACAAGGCTCCAAAAATAAGCAAGCTACCATCACTCCCAGCCAAATACCCACACAGGGAAGACAACTGGCATTGCACCTGCTGCTTGCCTGTACATCTTTCTGCTTTCTCCCCTTTTGGTGCTGTGGTGGGTTTGAGCATCACCTTGGGGTCTGCACGTACCCTTTGCAACAGGGTGGCATTAACCAGCACATGAAGCTGCATCTGGAGGCCTGGGAGCTCCAGGAGAGCTCCTTCCCAACCCTGCCAGCCCAAACAGCCTCACTCCCCCAGGCAGAGGGCAGCTGGAGGTGAGACAACCCCCGGGAGCTCCCCCCGTGTTGTCCTTGGGAGATTGCCACCCCTTGGAGTCCAGCTGAGTAATGGCAAGTGGAGACAGCTTCTAATAACAACTCTTCCCCCCCACCTCAGGTTGTTTAAACTTTCCTCCAGTGCAACCCAGAGCCAACACTGTCAGCCCTTCAATTACAGCCCGAGTGCAGATCCAGCTTCCCTGCTGCATCCCAGCCAGCTCTTTGTCTTGGATCACTTGCTGGGAGGAGACTCCCCAGCAGAGTAATAACCTGCCTCAGTCCGGGGATCTGCAGAGATCAAGTTAAAACCCATTTTTCCAACTCATTACCTGTTCACAGGGACTGTGCTGTTGTGCCTGGGGGGCAGCCCTCACCCAGCACAAGAGGAAAGAAGTCTAACTGAGGAGACAGCTCCATGCTTTGGTGCCAAGCATGAGCTAGGACGTGGGTCAGATGCATTTGGAGGGGCCAACAGACAGCTGGATCATTTGAATTCTCATCTCCAGACTCAAAATTAGACTTGCAGGCAAGCCCAGCCCTGGCAGCCAGACATGGATTGCTTTAGCAGGGCTCTGTGTGGTGGTGGGGGACTGGAGAAAGCTGATCCCACTGCCTCGGAGAGGGCTGCAAGCTGGAAAGCCCAGAGCCAGCAGTGTTTTGGACAGGGAGAAGCCACAGGCAGCCAGTGCCTGAGTAGGATTGCTATCCCAGTGTTCATCTTAGCCCAGTAGTTTCCCTGCTGGGGAGGTGGCTCACATCCTGCTGTCACCTGCCCCAGTCTGCAGGGAAAAGCTCAGCATCACCAGGTGTGAAAGCCCCCGGTAGGGCTGCAGCAGCCAAGGCAGAAAAACCCCCTCCCATCCCACCAAGAGCAACTTTGGTGGCACACCAAGACAGGAGATGTTTCTGCTGGTCACCATTTATTTAGCCAAATTTGTGCATACACAAACCTTGACCAAAGGGTTGCTTTTAGCCAAGCTATAGTTTCCAAGTCACACTTTCTCAGACCAAGTCCGCAATTCCCTTCTCTGGAAGGAATCGCAGGACAAAAATACAAGACCTACTCACAATCCAAGCTGCTTCCCCACAGATGTTATTCAAACTCTTCTCCATCTGCTGAGTCCCTTCCAACCTCCTCATAATCCTTCTCCAGGGCAGCCAGGTCCTCCCTGGCCTCCGAGAACTCCCCCTCCTCCATGCCCTCGCCCACGTACCAGTGCACAAAGGCACGCTTGGCATACATCAGGTCAAACTTGTGGTCCAGGCGGGCCCACGCCTCAGCGATGGCCGTGGTGTTGCTCAGCATGCAGACAGCACGCTGCACCTTGGCCAGGTCCCCCCCAGGCACCACCGTGGGTGGCTGGTAGTTGATACCCACCTTGAAGCCTGTGGGGCACCAGTCCACAAACTGGATCGACCGGCGGGTTTTAATGGCCGCGATGGCAGCGTTCACGTCCTTGGGCACCACGTCACCCCGGTACAGCAGGCAGCACGCCATGTACTTGCCACGGCGCGGGTCACACTTCACCATCTGGTTGGAGAACTCAAAGCAAGCATTGGTGATCTCCGGCACCGACAGCTGCTCGTGGTAGGCTTTCTCTGCCGAGATGATGGGCGCATAGGTTGTGAGCGGGAAGTGTATCCGCGGGTAAGGCACCAGGTTGGTCTGGAACTCAGTCAGGTCAACGTTCAAGGCACCATCAAATCTCAAGGAGGCTGTGATGGAAGAGACGATCTGCCCAATGAGCCTGTTGAGGTTGGTGTAGGTGGGACGCTCGATGTCCAGGTTGCGGTTGCAGATGTCATAGATGGCCTCATTGTCCACCATGAAGGAGCAGTCCGAGTGCTCCAGGGTGGTGTGGGTGGTGAGGATGGAGTTGTAGGGCTCCACCACCGCTGTGGAGACCTGCGGGGCTGGGTACACGGAAAACTCCAGCTTGGACTTTTTGCTGTACTCCACAGAGAGCCGCTCCATGAGGAGGGAGGTGAACCCCGAGCCTGTGCCTCCCCCAAAGCTGTGGAAGACCAGGAACCCTTGGAGGCCGCTGCACTGGTCAGCCTGTAGCACCAGGGAAAGAGCCAGGACACCAAGTTACTAGAGTTCTTTTGGCCTCCTTGGACTTAAATTAAGCTTAAGTACTGCATTCAGCATCAAGTTTAAGGCCAGGTTGTTTACTACTGCTTTAACAACTTCCACTTCTAACAGAAGAAGTCTGTTAAACACAAATCCTTTTATTTTTTTTTTTTGTCATTGTTGAGATTGGCGCCTGGCCTGAATGATGTTTGGGGACAGACTCCTAATGTTAGGAGTCAAGAAAATAAGGAAGCCTTTGAAGGCCACTTAGGAGTTCTACCCAAATCAAGCATATCTTAGTGCTATCCCAGCACTTCTGAACTTATATAGGCACAAAACCTTACCCTTCAAGGGCAGCTGCACAGGGAAGGAGATGCCTAGGGGAAAACACCAGCCAGAAGCTGATCTGTAGCACTGGTTGCAATAAGATGTTCATTTGTGATCGCCAGACAGCTAAGTACCACAACAGCTGCCTTTTGAGTTGAACTACTGGAGACCAACTCAGGACTGACCCAGCAGATACTACACCCATAAGGGAAACCCATCTCCATCTTGCCTGGACATTTAAGCCACAGCTGCTTGTTCTCCTGCATAAGCTGGGTGCATGTTACCTCTTGTTTTCCCCTCATGTTCCAACAAGGGCAACATACACCCACATGCATCTCATTGTGCTGTTCCAGGTCAATCTGCCAAAGATGCACCCACACCATTGCCTCCCTTGATGGCCAAGGCAACAACAGAATGCTAATGCAGGAGACCCTTCATAGCATTGTTACCATTTTACGAGCCCTATCAACAACAGGGTCGATGATCTCCTTCCCAATGGTGTAGTGGCCCCGAGCATAGTTGTTGGCAGCGTCTTCTTTGCCACTGATGAGCTGCTCCGGGTGGAAGAGTGTGCGGTAGGTCCCAGTCCTGATCCCATCTGGAAGAAGTTGAGATCAGGTTGACAATTTCATGGTTGTCACGAGCATTGTCCGCCAGATTATTCGCATTTGTTTAGATGCAATTTCATATAGAAGCTAGTAGCCTCACCAGGAGTTTAGATGGCCAACAGTGCATGCCAGATCAGAGAAGGTGACACCCTCCCACCCCCCCCAGTAGGAGGGCTGGGGACCTTCCACCACTTACCAATGACAGTAGGCTCCAAGTCAACAAATATTGCTCTGGGCACGTGCTTCCCTGAGCCTGTCTCACTGAAGAAGGTCCCAAAGGAAGAGTCTGTTCGCCCTGAGGATGCCTCGGAGGAGATGATGCCATCTGGCTGGATCCCGTGCTCCAGACAATACAGTTCCCAGCAGGAATTGCCCATCTGGACACCAGCCTGGCCAATGTGAATAGAAATGCACTCCCTCTGCATTGGGAGTGGAGAGAGGAGGAGGTTATGAGTGTGCACTGAGGAATAAGGCAAAAGCTGGCTTTTCTGGGTGTCTTTATGTAGCATATGGCCCAGAGCCTACGTATAAGAAGGACATCATCCCAGCTTGGTGGCAGCCAGGACATTTTCTCCACAGTAGGCACCCAAGAGATACTGACCTAGCACAAACTACGCGTTAGCCCTTCAGAGAGATGTTGCAACCTCCCACCAAGGCAGATCAGATGCAGAGATTAGGGCTTTGTGGTAGGTCCCCATGCATCCCAGGGCTGTCATTACATTGCACAACAGCCCCGTTCCCAGGAGCTGGATGCAGAGCAGAGCTGCTGGATCTGCAGCACGCCAAGGCTGCCGAGTCGAGCTGCTCGTGGTTCCCCTTCACCCTGCCTTGGGGCAGAAGGCAGGGCACTGCAGCCTTCCCAGATGCTTCACCTAGTGCTCCCAGCCGGGGAGGAGGGCATGATCCTGCCCAGCCAGCCTTGGTCCAAACACTTTCCCCCACCACAGAGAGGGGAAGGTTGGAAGGGACCTCTGGAGGTAGAGGCTGGCCTCCCCATCCAGATGGGCAGCTGTAGAAGACCACTGCCGGGAGAGGCCCCTCGCTGTTGGGCTCCACATGTTGACTTGCAGAGCAGTTCCTCATCTCCCTTTAGATTAAAGGCAGCCATGCAGGAGCTGCTGGCTGGAGGGGATCCAAGGACTGAGGAGCAGGGACTAGTTATTCACCTTCTCTAGACAAGACCTAGCCATTGCCCTGTGAAGCAACTGCTCATGGCTTGAGCCTAAGAGAGACCTTAAGTAGCGTATAGGGAGCTGTTGAACTCCTTGACACAGGAGACTATAAAAAAAAAGTCAAGCTTTTGGGTACAAAGAGACTGGACTAGAGATATCCACAGAGGGTTAGTAGAAGAAAACACAAATATCTAACTGGAGAAGTCCCAGCCCGCAAGATGTTTAAGGTAAGTAAGCTTATCTAAAACTTTCCCAAAGCCTGCCCTCACCATGTGCTTTTAGTTGGGGCCTGGACAGGACATGGGGTTGGAACCCTAGCACAGCCCCAGCCTCAACAGCCCCCACACCAGGCCCAGCACAGGGGTGCTGAACCCATCTCCCCCAAGACCAGAGCATCACCCCCTTCTCCAGGTCTGCCCCAGCCCCACAGCAGCACCAGAGGGACACCCAGCTTAGTCCCATCCAGCCACCAGCCCCACATCCTTTGGGGGTGCCCTCACACAGGGGATATTTGCAGGTCTGAAGGCGGCAGCAGCAGCAGGGGAGCCCTCCCCAGGTGAGGAGGAGGAAGATATGAGGCTTGCAAACCCAACCCAGCCCTAGAAACCTCCCCAGGCACCAGCTGAGCACCCCAGGAGCCCTTCCTCCAGGTCTCATGTGCTGCCCCCAACCCACAGCCACTTTCCCCCAAGGAAAACCCCCATCCACAGACAAGACACCTAGCAAGAAGAAAGGAAGCTTCCTCCAGCTCCAGTCTCCTGCAGAGCTGGAGAGGACCAAGCAGAGCCACCAGAAAACAAACCCAAGACCCCACAACTACTCACCATATCTCTGCCCCACCAAGGCTCCTCACAAAAACCCAAGCCCACCTCACTGACAGCACCCCTGGCCCCTGTGCTGGGGGCTTTTATAGCAGGTGGAGCTGGGCTCGCTCTCACCAGGCTCCCTCCTGGCTCCTGCTCCACCTGTGGGCCAAGTTCTCAGGTGTTGCTGCCCCCGAGGGACTGCGGTGTGAGGCAATGAGGTGCTTTGAAGGACTTGCTCCTGGGGAGCCCGAACTTTCTTTAGCCTTTTAAATCCTCATTTAGCTTTTCCTGTGAGGTCTCTCTTGTCTTTTTGCACTTTCTGCAAATTCAGAAGACGTTCAAATGTTTGTTTGGGGGGAGTATCTGGGTTAATCTGAGTTGGTTATTTTTAATGAAAAAAAAAAAAAAGAAAACGCTGATGTTAATTTTTACAAATTTCTTTGCAACTTTCAGGACTGGAAATTGATTCCTATTCTCTGCCCCAATTCTCTGAATGCATACGTTGAATCTCCTGTATCGCCTGGGGATGGAGAGGAGTTGCAGGCTGGGGCTCCTGCCTCAGGGCAACGTCCCGGGGCTGGGATGGCTTCTCCAGCATTGGTACCACGAGAAAGCCAGGCTGTCCCAGCTCCAGGGCAGCTCCAGAGCCACAAAAGCAATGTGGCTCCCCTGGCCGTGCCTGAATTTTGCAGCATCCCACATCTTGGCCCCAAAACACCCACGGTGTAGGGCCTGGAGCTCTCCCAGACCCCCTATGGGACTAGGTCCTGCTGCCAGAGGGGAGTGTGCTGGGAGATAGGACTGCTGTGTGCCTCAGTTTCCCCTACCTAAAATAGGCATAGCAGTTGTTACATGGCAAAAAAGTCCCCAGAGATGCTGTGGCTGTGACGTGGCGCTGATGGATGTCCTGGAGGACCTGAAAGAGCCATGGAGATGGTACATGGCTCAGCACCACGTTGGGGAGGCACCAATGAGACCATCACACTGCAAATGGACAATGGTTTTATTTCTCTATACAGCACACACCAAAGCAAGAAACTCACTGACACGGATGTCCCAGAAACACAAGTTTTAAAATGTGAGCTAGAGCCAAGACATGGGGACTGGCTCTGGTCCACCGGGCATGGTTGGGTCTCGCCCTGTCCCACCACCTTCTTGGGACCAGCAGGAGGATTGAGGCCTGTCAAGGGGGAGAGCAGAAAATGGGACGTGCTGGGGAGGTTTAGCAGCTCTGGGGCTCCTCAAAAGCTGAGTTTTTTCCTTAAAGAGTGGCCAGGATGTGGCATTGGCAGCAAGGAAAGGTCTTCAGGGTGGTTAGTGTTTGTTGGGAATGGGGGCAGCTTCTCACCCTCCTCGAGAAAACGGCGCTGACTTTTGCACCTTGATGTGCTCCTGCCCGTGACACCAGGCCAGGACACCCCAGGAGCAGGCCAGGACAGCCAAAATGCAGGACAGCTCACCCCAGGAACAGGATGGGACATCTCCAGGGCAGGACAGGACATCCCATCCCAGGAGGAGGCCTCGTGGCACCAGGGGTGGCTCCCCATAGGTGTCCCTACAGCCTGAAGTGCATCTCACCCCCTGCTTAGGGCTCAGCTCCTGAGGCCTCTGCAAGGCCACCACGTCCCCAAGTGCCTCAGGACAATTCTCCCCATGGTCACTGCTGTAAATCGTCTTTGTTTTTCTAGCCAAAACCCCATGGATGTGAACGCAGGCACCGTCCCACTCGGCAGGGGAATATTTTTGGCCAGATGCTCAATGCCTGTTGAGTTATACAGCCCGAATTCCTTCCTCAGCCAGACGGGCATGGGGCCTCCTTGGTCCCTGGAGGGGAGTCAGGACCTGCTGTCCTCGGGGAGTTGCCAAAATCACTTCAACACCTCTGGTTTGGCCTGATGTGGGTTGGCAATATAAACATTGGCATGTGAGCATTGGCACGTGGAAGAAGAGAAAGAGGGCTAGGGGGTCCCTGGAGGCCAGGGGAGAGCTGGATGTTTGGGTGAGGATTATGAAGAGGGTGGGAGGGACCTGGCGGTGGAAACGGAGGGATCTGTTGGTCTGAGTGAGCCCACAGCAGCTGTGCACCCACACTTTGCTCAGGGAAGCCCACCTTTTCCAGTGCAATACCAGATTTGGGGTTTCATCCCTGCACAAAGTGGTAGGAAAGACCAAATCCTCATCTGGCTTTCACCAAACTGCACATCTCACCCAAACAGCAAGGCTGCCCTTCCTAAGCCTTGGATCCCCACGCTCCCAGCCCCAGGCGGTGGCTGGTGGAGACCTCAGTGCTCCTGTTTGCATCCAGCTTCCTCGGGAAATCTGGCTCCTCTGACCTCTACCTATGTCTCGTCCCCTCCAAGCAAGAAGGAGGGTTAATTTTGGAAAGGTTTGTCCACGGCAGCGCCGGGTACAGGTGAGACTCCCCCAGGGGGATGCAGGTGGGGACGGAGGACCTCTGCTTTCCCCATCACTTGCCATCAGCTGGTACCTGCTGGCCCCATCTCAGCTTTGCACGTGCAGGCACAGCCTGGTGCTAGCAAACACCTTGGGCCCACCCGCTCCCATGGTGTGGTTTCAGTGTTAATTGTTTTGTTAATGGGGAGCAGGAGAAAGAGCCAATGCGAGCCCTAGGGATGGGATGTTTGGATTTCCAGGCAGTAGCTTGGGGATATTCCCCTCATCTAAGCTGCTGCTGGCCAGCATGTCCCATCCCTTTGGGAACATCACAGCCATGTGGACTCCGACCAGGGCTGGTGCAGGTCCCCATGGGAGCTGGTGGTAGGGAAAAGCCTCTTCCCAGCCTGGGCCAGTGTTTTACTGGAGCTCACTGGGAAGCAGAGGGGAAATCCACCCAGAGCAATGACTTCTTAACTCTGAGCAAAGGCTCCTATAGACAGCCTGATGCATTGGAAAGGCTGAGTCCAGACAGCTTGGGACACCTCTGGCCAACCCACAAAGGGACACGAGCACGTCTGGCCGGGTGTCTGGCCAGGTCTGACCTTGCTCTGTCCTGCCCTGCCTGGCCAGATGCATGTGGGCACTGTGCCTCAGCTTCCCCAGGTGTAAAATCGGGACAGCGACTGTGCACTGCTGAACAAGAGCTCAGTGTACTGACGGGGGATGGACATGTAGGTTGTTGGGCCATAAAATATATAAAGCTGTATATAAATGTATATAAAGGGCCATATAGTTCAAGGCCAGAGGAGACTGCAACAAGGAAAGACCTCACTGGTCCGTCCTCAGCCCCAGGGTGGAGGAAGGAGGTGGTCATGGCACAGAGATGCTGTTGGCATGTTGGTGTGTTGCCTGCTGGAGATGTGTGTACGAGGGGGAGATGCTGGAGGATCTGGTGTATTTATATGATTTTTTCTTTTCAGGCTTCAAATTCTGGTCCTAAGTCCCAGGGCTGTGGTCAACTAGGAGTTCTGGCCACCCAAACATGGGCTTGCTGGGGATGAATCCAGCTGTGCTACCTCCTCTGGGTGCTCAGAGGAGGGATGTAGAGGAGATGCCTCCATCTATGTCCCTGCATACGTCTGGTGGGTCCGTCTGCCAACCCTTCCACTAGAGACCTGTCCCCTGCAATGTCCCACCTGGGGGGCTCCCTGGATGAGGCTGGTGGGAGACGTTGGCTGCTATTGGCAAATGTCTCCTGGAGAAGGAGAGCCAAATTTCTCACCACCTCCCCAGTTTCCCTCCACATGCTGGGATGGAGGAAAGGAGATGGGAGTATCATCTTGGAGGCGGGCTGGGAGGTGAAGAGAGGAGGGGATTTGGAGGAAGGGATGAATAGTCCAAGGTGAAGGGGTGGGCACTGAGTGAGCTGGGGCTTGATGGAAGGTGGGCAAAGGGGAGCAGGTTGAGTAGGGTGGTTTGGCAGGGATGTGAAGGGGGACCTCACGCACCTGGATTTGCACGGAGGTCTGCCAGGAAATGCAGAATGGTGGGGATGGACAACACGGACAGACCCAAGGGTGGGTCTGAAGTGGCTGGGGAGGAACCTGCAACTCTTGGGGTCCAAACTCACCTCGAACAACGGCGGAGAGAGGCAAAGCCACCCCGCATCCTGGAGATGCTCCTGAAGGACTACGTGGATGGGGGGTGATGGCCTCCTGGCTGAAGGTGTTGGTGAGGAAATGGGTGGTTGCAGGCCGGCTTTAAAATCTAGACAGTGCCCAGCAGGACAAACTGGGAAATCCCTCCTGAGATCCCCTGGACAGTCTTGGTTTTCCCTTCCTGATGCAGCAATGATTGTGTACGGGGATGTGTGTTGGGGGATGTGGGAGAGAGTAGGGCCTGGGTTGAGATAGGCCAGGTGGAGCTGGAGGGAGGTTTTGGAAAGGCCCTGAATGAGCATCTGGGGGAGGTGACGGGAGAACAACGCGTTGGAAACTCAAGAGACTGTAGCTTTAATCGGGACCTTCCCACGGTGACACGTCCCCTTGCCCTGCTGCGGACACCAGCCTCTTCCCCACGTGTGGAAATGTCCAGGAGGAGGAATTGGGGGGAGATCGGGAAGGAGAGAAGGAGGAAGAAGAGATATGAAAGTTAGGTAGCTCTATGGGTCAAAAATATACAATACTGCTATCGTACACGGCTGTCAGTCCCCTCTGGCCGGCAGGCCGGGGCCGGGTGGTGGCCCCGTGTGCCCAGCTCTGCTCCGAGTCCCCCCGGCCCCACGGGGGTCACTTTCGCCGCCCGATTTGGGCCATGAGGTGCGCGTTGGCCGCGGCCTTCGCCCGCAAGTTCTTGGCTTTGGCGATGTTGAAGAGGATGTTCATGATGTTGGTGGGGACGTCGAGGGAGAGGGTGACCTTGGTGCGGCGGTCGCTCTTGGCCCGGTTCTGGTACGTCTTCCCCTTCACCTGCGCCTGGGAGGTGTATTTGTAATGGCCTTCCCCAGGGAATGTCCTTTTCCCTCTGTCTTCCTCTGCCTCCTCCTCCTCCTCCTTGGACGCCTCCTCTGATGGGTGGTAGTCGTAGCCACGCTTGTCCAAGACGGCGTTTTCCTCCGGGAGGCTCTTCTGGGCCTCAGCGAGGGCCGCGTTGAGGCAGCTGAAGATGGAGGCGGCGTTGTAGAGGCGGAGGGCCCGGCTGGTCTCGGTGGCACAGAGGAGGGCGAGGAGGAGCAGCAGCTTGGCGTGGGGCATGGCGGTGGCCTGCCCGGCGGAGAGACCGAGGGGAGGGCAGAGATGGACATAAGCTTCCCCAGGGGGCCCAGCACCACTGTCCCCCCGTCCTCCCATGTCCCAGCCTCCTGGGTTCACCTCCCAGATCCCACCCAAGGTCCCAGCTAATGCTTAGGGGAATGAGCTGCCTCGGGGCCTCCTCCTCCAAGATGCAATGCCCAAACCCTTTTTTTGGGGGGGTACTGGGTGTGAGGTGGGATCTCCCAGGTGCTTTGCAAGGCTGAAACCTCTGTGGAGGAGGGGATTTGGCCATCTCCTTGTTGAAATGCAACTGCCTGTTGCAGGAGAACTTGTTTCTCCTGTGGGCACCTCATTGGGGCAATCCTGTTGCAGTCCCCGTGAAGCCCTCTCCACCTTGCTAATGCCTCCACTGTGTGTGCCACCAGTTGGTGTAAAGGTGAGTTTTCCTTCCAGCTCCTCTCTGGTCCACCTGAAGCCACCAGAGACGTTTCTGTGCTCTTTGAAGAATTGCCTGTCCCAACCACTCCCCCAGGCTGGTCTGAAAAGGTCATGGCAAGCCAGGTACAGGGGGCTCTGGTACTGGGGGTGATCTGCCACCCATCCTACATGAAGTCCCTGTGTCCCCTCTCCAGCCCTGCTCTGGGGTTCCCCTTTACCCCATGGCTCCATCACCAGGACCCCTCCACCCCGGGTGCAGGACAGGTTGCCCCATCTGATGGCATGGAGTTCCCCCACGGACAGCCCTGTCTGGGGGACCTTGGGGCACCTCCAACATCATGACAGCAGCATCACTCCCTGCTCAAAATACGGTCGTTTTGGGGCCCCAAGGAGGCTGAAAATCTTGGAATAACCCCCGTGCTGTGCAAAACCTCCCTGTCTCCAAGTCCTGCCTCTCTGGGAAGCAACCCATCTCCCTATACACCCACCCATCTGCTCCGTAGGGCCCCCTAAAAGTCCACAGGGGATTTTCCGGGGGGGTCTTTGCCTTTACCGAGGGCAGACGAGTGTCCCCACCGAGGGCTGGAGGTGGGCTGCCATTCCCAATCATCTGGCCCCATCTTGTGGCAAGCTCACCGCACGACAAGGTGCAGAAGTCCCCTTGGGTGGGGAAACCTCGCTTGGGTCCTTCTAGGGTGGATGTCCCCCAAAATCCGATCACCCCCTTATCTCCAGGAGCCTTGTACCTGCTCTCCTGCTACCGAGTCACAGCCTCTAAATCGGTGTCTCTTTGCCCTTTGCTGGCAGTTTGGTGGAGATAAGGGCATGTTCACCCCCTGTTAGCTCTGCCCTCGTTGCCCCTCTCAGGGAGAGGTTGGGGCAGATTTGTCCCCTTAGCTCTGCCCTGTCTCCAGACAGGAGATGGTTAGAAAAAGACCCAGGCAGTGCTGGCAAAATCAGTGCTGTAGGATGGGGATCAAAACCAATCCCAGGCACACAACACCCCTGTGATGGAGATCTGGAGCCTGAAGCTCTCCTTCCTTCAGCCCCAAATCTGAAATTTAAATCCTGGGGCTTAGCATTTGCTTGCAAAAGCTTAATAGGACAAGCATCTTTCTTCCGCCCCAAAGCAGATGCATTTCAGCCCCAGATGATGCAGCCACCCCAGCAAACTCCTTGTGGTCCCTGCTAGCAGGATAGGGGAGATCAAGGCATGAACTTAGAAACCTCCATCCTTCCTCACCCCTGCCTGCAGCCCCTGCTCCCCCGGGGACCGTGCATGTCGCCAAGCTGCCACCCGAATAGCGGGAAGGGCTCTGAGAGCGCTGCTGGCGGGGAGCTGAGCTGCTTTGCGAAGCCGCTGCCCTCTCCGAGCAGCATCTCCCCGCTGCCTTGCCTCCCCCCGGTACTGAAATGGGCGGTTTGGCTCCATGGGCATTTGCTGCTCAGCAAAACTCTTTGGGACCCTCAGCTGAGCAAGGGAAAAGGCAGGACAAAAAGCAAGGCAAAGCAGCAAGGAAATTCAGCGTCCAGAGAGCAACAGCTACTTTTTAATATATATACATATTTTCACAGGGGTTTTACTCCCCTGCCAGAAAGTTTTTTTGGATTGCTTCTAGAAAAAGCTGAAAGTGGATCCCCCTCACCTCCCAAAAAAAGCAGGAAAAGAAGAAAAACCTGCCTGCGGCAGAGCTGAGCAAGTCGGAGTTAAATCTGCTGCTGCCGGAGGGTGACCCGCGGGTGGAAATTGCCGGGACGCCCGTGAGCGATTTCCAGGCATTACGGTGAGATGGAGCCAGCAGCCCCGGCAGGACAGCTCTGCCTCTTGGCTTCGGGGAGAAAAGTAAATCACTCCAGCGGGGCAGCTCTGGCAAACTGGGGACGAAGCTATTTGCTCCTCGGCAGCAAAGGCACCGCATTAAGCTGAGTTTTTTTTTTTTTTTTTTTTTTTTTCCCCATCAAAAAGTAAGTCTGGAGTAAAATAACGGAGCGGATGAGACCTGTAAGACTTTTAAAACTTTCTGTCTGATGCCACTTTTGCTTCCCTAACGAATGCCTCCTGATGATGCTGATTCCCAGGGCTCCGAAATCCAGGCTGAACCGACGTGGACGGGGCTGTGCCCTCCTCTCCCCTCGCCCCTTTAACATCAGCAGCGATTTGTGTCCCCACTTCCAGATTTCCAAACCCTTCCCCTGCCTGATCTACCTCCAAAAATTGTTATAATAACCCAAAAGATATTTCACTGGTGGTGGTGGCGGGGAGTCTCTTACAGTATTTTCAACTGCTTTTCCCTACCCTGCTCTTTTTTTCTTTTTTTCCTTGCAGAGAAACGTGGAACCTGATCTCCCAAGGAAAGAAATGAAATATTTAAAGTTTGTGCAAATGAAGCCGGCTGCTGGTTAATAAATGAAATCCAGGCACTCACCTGGCAGTCCTCGGTGCTCGGGATGGGAAGGGGCTGCTGCTCGCTCGGCTGTCTCACTCCGAGGAGAGAGGCATCAGGCGCCTTCCCCTGAACTTCTGCACCCTCGCTTTTCTTTTATTGTTATTAAGAGGGCTGTGATATTTTTTCTCTCTATGGAAACGCTTTTCCCCTCCCTTGTGTATATATAAAAATGAGTGATCACGGGGTTTGAGTCGTAACTCCAGACGTGGAGCCTTCGTTTGGGCATGATTTCATTAAAATGAAATCAGAGGGAGCTGGCAACGTCACGGGGCCGGCGGTGCCTCTCCCCATTCAGAAAGAGGAAAAGGGGGGCAAAAAAGACCTCTGAACCCGACGACCCGCTGAGAGTCACCCGAAAACGGGGCTGTCGTCAGCGCTGGGACTTTGCAGGATCACGCAGACACGTTTCCCCCGCTCCTCCAGGTAGCTGAGCACTCCCTGCGAGGGTATTTTAAATGCAGAAGGTTTTTGTGGCCCCTAAGGATGCCTGTTTTCAGCATTGATGAGCAGCAATGAGCAGCGTTATCCCAATCATTTGGGCTTCTCTTTGATGCCTGGGGCTGCTGCAGCAGCTTGGCAGGGTTTTCCCCAGTGTAGTGCCCTAAAGCCCCAAAAACTCTCCAGACCCCCTGAGGTCCAGCAGAATTAACTCAGATTGCCCCGAGGCAGCAGCCAAGAAAAGAAACCCAGTCCAGTGGTCCCAGTATTGCTCCAGTCCTGGTGGGATCAGTGAGGTCTCCTGCAATGCCTCACGGTGCTGGTTTGCGAGCAGAAATGGGTTTGTGCTGCCAAGAGGACGGGGATGGAGATCTCCCTGCTGGAAACATGCGGTCCTGGGCTGGGGCATCCCAAGAAGTCAGGTTCCTGGTGAAGGATCCTCCCAAGGCTGGGCTGGGGGCTCCTGGTGGACCAGGGAAGGAACAAATCCCACCCGGGGAAAGCCCTCTGAGCCCCCCACAAAGGTCGTGGCAGCCAGAAGTCACTCTGGGTGGGCTCGGAGTGACGGTGAGGAGACGTTCTCGCTCCTGGATCACAGCAGTGGTCACGGGTGCTTTTTGGAGAAACGGAGCTGTGATCTTCTTGGATGAGCATCTCTGAGCTTCTCACCCAGCCCTTGAAGTTGCTGCCCATCACCTGCGACTGGTGACAGTGGGAGCTCCCAGTTGGCTTCAATCCCTGGTAGAACATTTTCCCCTTGACCACCGCCAGCTGTTGGCTGAGACACATCGGTCCCATCGCTCCAGCAATTCACTCTTTTCATTTTCACTTGAAGCTTCCATCTCCTGGACTGACGTCTCCATTTCCCCTCCTTCAATGAGACCTGGAAGGCAAATCCATGGAGCCTTTGGTCACCAAACCTGCTTGCAGAAGTCCATGCAAAAACCTGGAAGGGAAACACCGTCGGAAGGAACCACCACCCTGCTCCTTCCCGGCAAGAGCGAGGGAAGCCACGGCCCGCAGTCCTCGCTCCTCTAGCTCCAGCAAACTCTTGCAGACCCATTTATTGTAGCGGGATGAGCTTCCTCTAAGGGCTGCCAGGTCCCCGGTGCTGCCGAAAACCTTCAGCTCACCTTGCGTGGCGAGGAAGCAGTGATGGATGGGAGCTATTTCCAAAGGGTCCCTGGTGGTGGAGCTCCATTAAAAATGATTTCCCTTTGCTCTCGTTGCAGATAGGCGAGTGCTGATTCTCAGCAACCTTCGGCTCCCTCAGGTCGTGTCCTGCCTTTCCTCGGCCTTGGTGGGGCGAGAAGGGCTTGAGTCAGCACCGGTAGCTGGTGTCTTAATGAGCATTGGTGGACCAGGTGGTACCACAGCCCTGAAGCTTGGAAGAAGTTACCTAAAGCTTTTTAAGGTGCACGCAATGCCTCGGTTGGACTGAGCACCTCGGATGAGGTGGCTCCACCTCAACCCCTGTGGAGGAAGGCTTTGTGCCTGGGGTGTTTCTGTCCCCTTGTGCCTCCTTGGAGAGATGTGGTCTGCATCTTCTTGCTCCCCGGAGGCTTCAGATATTGGCTGCGGTCCCTGCAGAAAGCTCAGGAGACCCTTGGACCCTGTTGGCCTCAGACCACTGGCAGGCCTACATGCTTCAGACTGGGTTAGGGACAACCCTCCCACCTCCTTCCCCAATTTTGTGGGGCTGGGGATGAAAGAAAAGGGTTGAGCTTGTAGATGCATCTGGGATGGGGGCTTTGGGTGCTGACATGGCCAACGGGTTCTTTATGAAATGTGTGGGAGCACTCGAAAATAGGTGGCCCTCTGCCTCAGAGGGGGATGTCACCATCCCAGGTCTCGTTGAGGTAGAGGAGAGTTTTAAAAGGGCTGGGGGAATCCGCTGGAAATGTCCTGGGTGGCATTTTGGGCTCAGTTGTCACCTGTTTGGGGATCATTAGGGCAGCATTGCTCCTGGCATGGGGTTTGGGTATGGCATCCCCTAGGTCTGAAGGTAGGGAAAAAGCGGGCACCCCAGAAACCAAGGCACCCCTCTGACATGAGGACCTCATGGCCCTGATCACCTCCAGCAGTTTCAGGTCTTCAGGTCAAAACTGAAGCCCTGCTACTGCCAAAACCTAGGAACCCATAATTCAGATACTCGGGAAGGGAATATAGGATAGGGAAAGGAGTGGTGTTAAAGTAGATCGACTAAGCCATCTTAAAGCCCACTTTCTCCCAGAGGTGGTGGGGTCTTCTCAGGGCATTTCTGTAGTGAACTGAACTATATGAAGACTGCATTTTGGGAGGGGGCAAGGTCTGTGCAGCTGCCTTCACAGCAGTGATGCTGCTCCACCTCAACAGGTCTGTCCCTTGTGGTGGGGTGGTCGTCCCCTCTCACTGAGGGTTTCTTGGGGCTGAAAGGAGAGCGTGTGTGATGGAGGGAGAACACGGCAGCTTGTAGTTTGTACCCACTGCAATTACTTCAGGCTGTGCCCATGGGTTGTGCATGCTCTGAATCGTTGGGAATGGGTGGTCAGCTCTTCTTGGTTGGCGGCTGCAATGGGGCGGCTTGGGGACACTGGGAAAGGGCTGGCCCCCATGCCAGGAAGTCCTGTGGGACCCTGAGGGAGTGTTTGTCAGTTTGGCAGCTTTGCATGGGAAGGTGGCAAGCGTGGGTTCATCTTCATGCACTTGGGGTTGAATCTGTCCTTGTTTCGGGAGATATGGTGGTGGTGGATCCCAAAGGTCTTGGAGGAACAGGACGCAAGACCAGACCAAAAAGCAGGGAAGGACTTAGTGCTTAATGCACTGATTTCCTGGGCAGCCAGGCTAGAAACGGATCATCCCTGTGACTGCAAAGGTGCCAGGTGAAAAGCAATCAAGACCACCCTAAAGCCACACAAAATTTGAAGGAAAGGGGCTGTAACATGGGGCTTCCTCAAAAGTCAGTCCTGCTGCCCAATGACCCCATCTAAATGCATCTTTCCTTTCCTTTCCTTTCCTTTCCTTTCCTTTTTCCTTTCCTTTCCTTTCCTTTCCTTTCCTTTCCTTTCCTTTCCTTTCTTTCCTTTCCTTTCCTTTCCTTTCCTTTCCTTTCCTTTCCTTTCCTTTCCTTTCCTTTCCTTTCCTTTCCTTTCCTTTCCTTTCCTTTCCTTTCTTTCCTTTCCTTCCTTTCCTTTCCTTTCCTTTCCTTTCCTTTCCTTTCCTTTCCTTTCCTTTCCTTTCCTTTCCTTTCCTTTCCTTTCCTTTCCTTTCCTTTCCTTTCCTTTCCTTTCCTTCTTCTTCTTTCCCTTTTTCTTTCTTTTTCTTTTTCTTTTTCTTTTTCTTTTTCTTTTTCTTTTTCTTTTTCTTTTTCTTTTTCTTTTTCTTTTTCTTTTTCTTTCTTTTCTTTTTCTTTTTCTTTTTCTTTTTCTTTTTCTTTTTCTTTTTCTTTTCTTTTCCTTTTCCTTTTCCTTTTCCTTTTCCTTTTCCTTTTCCTTTTCCTTTTCCTTTTCCTTTTCCTTTTCCTTTTCCTTTTCCTTTTCCTTTTCCTTTTCCTTTTCCTTTTCCTTTTCCTTTTCCTTTTCCTTTTCCTTTTCCTTTCCTTTTCCTTTTCCTTTTCCTTTTCCTTTTCCTTTTCCTTTTCCTTTTCCTTTTTCTTTTCCTTTTTCTTTTCCTTTTTCTTTTCCTTTTTCTTTTCCTTTTCCTTTTTCCTTTTTCCTTTTTTCTTTTTACTTTTTCTTTTTTTCTGTTTTCTTTTTTTCTTTTTATTTTCCTTTTCCTTTCCAGGAAGGAAGCTGGAGCATGAGGGCAAATGCATTTCCCATCATCCTGCAGGTCACCACCAGAGCCAGGCAGGGAAACCCACCTCCATCTCCTGTGCCATCAGCAGATGATGGGGTGTATTTCTGTAGCTATTTACCCATAAAGTGCTTCGCTTTTCGGTAGGGTCGGTGCAGGACAGTGTCCTGCAGGAGGCAAATCTGCATGCCAGACATGGAGTCTTCACGGTGATTTTATTAGGGGAAAATAGGAAAGAGAAAACAACACTAAAGAAAAACAAAAAGATGAAAGAAGTCAAACTGTCTGGTACATCTCTATCGGTCTGCTTTAAACGCTGTTTTCGCTGTCCCCGGCTGGCTACCACAGCTTGCTAATCCCTGCTTTGCTTTTTGCAGAGCTCAAAGCATAGATTTTGCTGCAAAAATTAAAAATATCACAGCATAAAAATAACCTTTGACCCCGGAGAAAGGACACTGTTGGGAACTCATCTGAGGCAGAGTGGAATATGACCCAAACTCCCCGAAGTTTCTCCCCAAATTACCAAACTTGTAAAAAATGCAGGCTTTGTCACGAGCGTCCTCACTGGTACCCCTTGTGCGTCTGTCTCTCCAGGAGCAGGACACCTTCCCACCTCTCCGCAGCCTCTCTTGCAGTTGCCGAGCTCAATTTCCTTCTGTGAATCATCATTTAAGTCTGAATGTGGGCAGCTGAAGAAGATCTTATTAAAATTTCATCACCGCAACCGTTCCACTACTGGGAAAAATAAGACACAGCATCTCGTGGTCATGGTAGACCAGAAGCCTTGAAAGCAAAAAGCACGCCCCAAATACCAACACGAAACTTTTGGCTGGCTCAGGGAGGCGAAGGCAATGCCGTGCGTGGTCCTATTTAATGTCTCCATCACCATGGCTGCAGAGAGGAGTGGGACATGGAGGCACTGTAGGTCCATAGATGGGCAAAAAGGGACTTTCTGGGTTGTTTTGGCCTGTCTTTAATAACCTCTAAGACTCAATGTGCATTTTCAGGGCTGTGGTGGCTGGAAATTCAGGACTGCCCCTTCTCCATCTCACCATAACCCTGTAGCAAACAGCTCTTCCTCTCCCCCAGAGCTCATTTTTGGTGGGTTTCTCTGCCCCATGACACAATTTTAGGGGTGGTTTCACTCCTGCTGGCAGCTCAGCAGCAGCAAGTTCTTGCATTTACCTCCAAAGGGGCTGTAGAGAAGGTGCTGGTGGCTTGGAAAGCCCCATGGTTTTGAGCTGGGACCTTGGTAGAGAGGTGAGAGGAGATAAGGACTGGGAAGGCTGTTCATTTTGCAGGGTCAATTCTCGTTGAATTTGGTCAATTCTCGTTGACCAAGCCACCTTCTCAAAAACTACCAGACTTCACCTCTGACAGCCCTTTGGGCATGAAATAAAACTCGGTTCTTGATGCTTTCCCTCCAAAGGAAGGAAAACATGTAGCATTGGAGAAGAAGAAAATCTCTTAAATCCTCCAAATGGTCTTCCCCACAGGTTTGCAGCAATGCTTTTATTTTCTGTCTCTATCACACCTTCTACCCCTTCCCCAAGGAGGCACTTGCACCACGTGCATGGTATGTGCCTGCAGCTACGTGGACACCACACCTCCTGTTGGAAGGAAACACCCAAAATCAAGAAAAATACAAGAAATATGATGGTTGCTTCTCCACGGCTGGGTTATATTGCTCCTCCAGCATTTCTTTGCTGCAGGGGTCATGGCCAAGTTTTGGCCCTTTGGTTTCATGAGCCACATGGAGGTGTTTGGGGTGGCTTTAGGGGCAGGGTGGGACACGTCTCTGGGACATGGGGACCTGCTGGTGGGGCTCAGGGCGCAGGGTAGGGAATGCCCCAGGCAGGAGATGGGTGACCCAAACCTTATGGATCAGAAGGGATTTCCTGGGTTGGTTTGGGGTGAAACAGGGCAGGACAGACCAACACAGCTCTTGCAGGATCACCGGCTCCTGGATGGGGAGACTTTCTCCTTGGTTTTGCTCCTAACCCACGCAGCAATGATGCTGGGGGGCAAATCCATCCCAGTTTTTGCTCCAAAGGATTTGGAGGCTTCTTTAGCATTTCCCCTCGGGTGCCACAGCCATTGGGCTGCAATTCCACCCTTGCCGTGGACAGGGGATGGTGCTCACCAGCAGCCTCCTCACTTCTACCAGCGGCTCCAGCAGTGGCTGTGTATACCAAAACAATGATGCAGTAACGGCTCTTGCTCCCAAAATGAGCCGTTCTGGGTGCTTTTGCAAGATGTGTCCTGCCAGAGCTCAGGTCCAGCCCTGCATCAGCTCCACGTCCATTTGCCTCCGCAGCATCTCCAGCGCCTAAATTACTCCTGCTCTAAAAATACCAGGTAATTAATTTACCTAGCCGGATGCAATTCAGATGGGTGACACGGCGATGAACTTTTCTGTTGCTTTTGACTCTGGCAGGAGTGAAGACGAGGACTTCTGTCAGCTCCCTCCCCGGCAGCCTGTCCGCTCCAATCTGCCGGCGCAGCCAGAGGAGGCTGGATGATGCTCGGGGCTCGCAGCCATTTCAGGGGCCGGATCGTTATCGAATTACTCAATTACTCCGGCCCAGCCTCTTCATCTCTCGCCATCCATTTTCTTTTGTCAGGGTTGCCTAGGAACTACCCGCTGACATCGGATGCTGCGGTTGGGAAAGTTTCTCCTTCCCTCACCTCCTCGCAAGGCTCCGCTGGCCAGATGTGCAAGGCAGCGCTGAAATCCCAAATATAAGGGGCTTCAGTTATAGGCACACAGCCATATATACAGTCCCACATGCTCAGCTCTGCAGGATCCATGTGAACGGGGCTTTGGGGTCACCCGTGCCCTGAAGTCCCCCTCCTCTTTGCAAAACTAAGGATTTTTGAAGCTGGTTTTACGTGCATTAGAGCCCCAGTGTGTGCCTCTCCTTCTATGCCTGGGGCTTGTAGCCACGCTCCTCGCTTTTTCATGGCTTTTCTCCAGCGTGTGATGTTCAGGAATCTTCTGGCTTCGCCCCGCTTGGAGCAGCCTCAGCTCCCTGCACCTGGAAAGCAGCCGGCTCCCAGCAAACCGCTCGGCCCTAAAAGTCTCCCCTACCCTGCAATCAAATCATTTCAAGAAACTCAATTAGAGTGACGTGACATTTCCAAGGAAACACCAAGGATGCGTTCCGGTAATATTTTGGCCCTGCCAAAACGGTTCAGATGGCAAATCAATAATGAACATTTAAGGTTAGACGTATTAAAAAAAAATCGAGTTATCAATTTCCCATTATGCCCAAGCTCCCAGAGCTCTGATGGGAAATTCAAGCTGCATTTAATACACCTAGCAGAGGACTGAACAGCTGGATCCTGTACACTCGCCTGCAGTGTCGCTTCCCACTTGACAAGTCTTCCAAGTGCTTTGCAATCCTGAATTAAGTCCCCCAGCTCCCCCGTGAGCTGCTGCTTTGGCTGCCCTTGTGGGCATGGTTTATGGTGAAGTGTCCTGGGCCAAATCACGCTGCAGAGGCTCTGCACCTCTCCTTCAGCTACGGCTTAACCACGAAACCAGGTGGCCAAATCTGCTCCCCAAACTTGGCTTTGGGGCACTCTTGGCCAAGCTTGGAGCCCAAAGCTGCCAAGAAATTCCCCACGTGGGGAGGTGAAGCCCTATTTAAAGTGTTGGCAGTGAGCTTAAAAGGAAAAATGAACATGTTATCCCATTCCTTCAGTGTCCTGGAAATAATGAGGCCGAAAGAAAAATTCCTCGTGTTCTCAGGTGGGTCCCAGGACCATGGTCCGTGCTTCCAGGTCCACTTGCTCACCTCCGGCTGCCTCCAGAACTCACTGTGCTGCTGATTCACAGCCATAAAAATTATCTTCAGGCAATTACTCTTGCTTGTCATCTCCTCAGACTTCATGTCAACTTAGCATGCCTGCCAGGTGCCTCGCTGGCCTGCAGAGATGCACCATCCTCATCTCTGCTGCCCTAATAAAGTTGATAGCTGGAGGTGGACAAGGAAATGTGGGGCTGGGGTCCCTGAGGGGGCGGCGATGGGATGGAGGAAGACTTCCTGATCTTGTTTTTGGTAAAGAAACGCCACCTGGAGTTATTAATGAGCTGTAGGTGGCAGTAGTCCCGGGCAGGGCACCATGAATTGGGGAGAAGCTCCTGGTGGAAACCCCACATTGCAGCACACAGGGAGGGCAGGGATAGGGCAGGGGCAGAGGAGATGTCCAGGGGGGATTTGGGGACCCAAAAGAGGCAGGGACCCAAAGGAGGCAGGGACCCAAAGGAGGCAGGGACCCAAAGGAGGCTAGCATGGGGACACATCCCATGCCACCAGAGATGGCACAGCCATGTGTGGGCTCAGTAGGAAGAGGCAGGAATGAGAAACTGTAAAAATGTTCATTTTAACTGTGTTTACAGTGGGTCCCCATGTGCCCACATGGATATTTTTGCACCAGTCCAGCCACGGACTGGTTTGCATCAGGAAGTCTCATTTGGGGCATGGGGAGGTTGCAACCAGAGATGTCCCAGCTCAGGTTGACGTGGCTTGAACCTTTCTGGGGATGCATCCCTAGCCCTTCCTATGGCTGAGTCCCTTTTTCCCAGCTCTTTTAAAGCTCTGAAAAGTTGTTTGCTCTGCAAAAGTGTGGGAGTTCAACAACTTGATCCCCCGGCAAAGTCCCTCCTAAAGAGAGATTTTCATACGAGGGTCATGGATGAACCTGGGGGTCATGCACTCTGTTAGGTCTCATTCTTGATTAGAAATTTCTGTTTCTCGATGCCATGGCCTCACCTGGAAGCACAGAAAGACTTTTTTTGTTTTGTTTTGTTTATTTTTTTTTGGGGGTAGGGGTGGGGGTGGAGGTGAGCCTGCAGCCAGCGTTTTGCTCAGCCTGGAATATTTTTTTCTTTTCTGAGGGAGTATTTTTCTTGCTGTGAAGCAGCACCTGAATGTTTTTGCTTGCCAAAGTGCATTTTGATGCTAACCATCCTTTCGAGAGGAGAGGCTGAAAATGGCACCTGTATCATTTCCAACGTTTACCAATTTCCTTTTTTTTTTTTTTTTTTTAATTTTATTTTTTTTCATTTAGAGGGAATGAAAAACCCACAGAGCTCTGCTGACCCCTCCTTGGAGCATGGGACATTGTGGGCAATGGGAATCCTGCTCCTGCCTGTACTTCTGCCTGTACACCATACTGCCTATACAGGGTAGCACTGAGGCAACCCTGCTCAGCCAGGAAAACCTGATCTCAGTCTTACCAAACTGTGCATCCAAACTTTTAATAAAATGAACCGATAATTTCCTAGCCATCGCTTCCAGCCCTGCTCCACCACAAACCCTCATTTAACCACAACGTTCCCACCAAGGCTGTTTGGGGGAAGAAAGGCGATTCCCAGCACGACCCCTGCAGACACGATGTGATGAGAGGCGTCGTGTTCAGACCCCACATTTCCCGCCTGGTTGCGACACAACAGCAATTTTCTCACCTGTGGGGAAGTCACAACCTTTCACTTCTGCTGTTTCTCTGGCAAATTCTGAATATTTGAAGACCTGGGAGGAAAATTTGTGCTGTTGGAGCTGCAGAAACCCTTCCAGGGGCTGATGTGCTGTCCCATGAGTGCACTTGGAGGCGATGTTTTTAGCCAGGACCCCTCTCAGCAGGATCCATGTGGCCACCAACCCTCGAGTTTTACCCTCCCACCTGATGGACCTCCACACACCTTGAAGTCTTGGGGCTGGCATTTTGCAGGGAGAAGCCAGGCCTGGTTTCAAACCCCATTTTTTTTTTTCTTGTCATAAAATCTGGGACTCAGTAAAGGCCCTGGGGAGGTCAAGGCTAAGCTGAAATATTTTATGCCACCAGGATGGGGCTCAGCCTGCCCACAACACGGTGCAATGGAAACCCCCAGCTTCCCAACAGCCTTTCTTAAAAGGTTACTGGTTCCACGTGAATTATGAGCTTGGATGATACACAGCAGCATTAACACACTTTTATTTTACAAAAATAAACTCGGGGGTGGGCATTGTCTGGTTTTGCACAGTAGTCTTCTGAGGAGAGCAGTGCAGTCATGAGCCTCCAGACGAAGCTTTCCGGAGCAATCAGGTGCTTCGCTCTCCTCATATCGCTTTGTTTCCTGCTCATAATTAGTTTTTGATTTTTTTTTTCCCAACCTCTGTTGCTTCTTCATGCTAAATGGGTTGTCTTGCTTGTCCAGTCTCCAAGAAGTCCTGAAGACACTTCTTGCAGCTCTGTTTCTCTTTGATTTAGGCGTGGATTGCAGCGGATCACCTCCCTCGGTCTGGTTTTTGAAAGGAAAGAGGAAACAAAGGGGATGTTGGAGGCTGGCTGTAACTTGGGCTTCTTCTTGGACCTCCCACGTCTGGACTGGCTCAGGAGGCCCTAACACCATGCGTTTGTCTCTGCCTGGTCATGTCATGACATGTCAGGTACCCATAAAGCAACTATCCCGATACGGGCCAGCTCTGGACACTCTCTAGGGCCAGCAAGAAGAAATGGGCATGTGGAGGACACATGGACCTGGCCTAATTTTGGATGACTCCCACTCCACAGTGGCTGCTTCGCCCCAGAGAGGGGGGTGCAGATGTGGAGCTGCACCGGGGCAGCCAATCTCCCCGTCCTGGCTGGTCAATACATACCTGTGCTCCCCAAGGAACACTTCAGCTCTCTGGGACGGCATTGGCTGTCCTAAACTGGGCTTAGAGCAACAAATATTTGCACTGCCCTCTTCCTCACAGAATGGGAAGCTCAGGCTCTGCAAAACCCCTTCCTTATCAGGAAGTTTCAACTGGATGATAACACCGTGTGCAATGGTCTTGATTTTAAGTACAGCAGATGCCAGTCTAAAAACCAACCAATCAAATATGGACCACCTGAAAACTCCAAAAGGAACCTGAACTCATACATCCCCACCTTTAATTGCCTTTTCTTTGTAAAATGCCTTTGAAGACAGAGCAGGTAAACCTCACCAGTATTTTTTTAATTTATTGTGGAGAGCTAATACATTTCTCCTGCTGCCCAGGGGGGTTTCTTCCCCGCAGAGAAAAGGCTGACAGAGGGATGTCTTTCTAGGAAAGTGTTTCAGCTCATGCCCTGCTCGGCAGCAGTGGTGTTTGCATTACTGCCAGGGCCAGCAGGAGCCCATTTCCCCTGTGGCAAGCTGCCATGTGCCTGGAGAGTAGGAAGAACCAGGAAAACCAACCCTCCAGAGCCTACATCACGCAACAGCAGCCCAACTGGTCTTCCAGGAGTCAGTTTTGCCCATTGAACCCCTGGTGAAACAAGAAGCTCATGCAGGGGTGTTTGGGACTGCTTGCAAGCTGGGCTAGATCGAGGCAGCTCCACCAGCTTCAAACTCAGTCCCAAGCCCTTGGTGGCTGGAGAGGCCAGAGAAGCACTTGGATGGAGCAGTCTGAGGATCGGGTTCCTGCAGAAGGCATGGGGTGACGAGCTCGAGGCATGCAAACTATCAAGACCCAGCAAACTATCTGGACCCTCTTCATCACCCACAGATCCACCCTTGTCCCCTTTGCATCTGGCCTCTTCCCCTTCCTCCCCCTTCTGCTCCAAATCATCAGCATCCCTTTATCATCCCAGCTTATCAAAGAAAGCAGAGCTGCCTTTGTCCTGCTGGGGCTTGGAGCCCTCCTGCCTGGTCCTGGTGGGGCACCACCGGGCGATGGAGGTGGATGGATCACAAATGGGTTTTCGGGCTTCCTCCTGAGGAAGAGGAGGGTTGGAGAGCCAAGGGCTGCCTCACCTGCTGAGGTTTTGCACCTCCGCTCGCACTCCCTCTTGCTTTCAAAGCGGTTGCTGTTCCCTCGGCACCCCCCGAAGACGAAGGGTCGGCAGGAATTCGCCGCGGGGTGGAAATACCAGCGCAGGGCGTAGTGCCGGCAGGAGCCCTCGTCCATCGGCTGCAGGCAGGGGGCTGCAGGGAAACCCCAACACCACTCACGTGTGAGACCCGGGTGGGCAAAAGCCACCCTGGTTCCACCTTGGGCAAATGTATGGGGATGGTGCAAAAGCTGCCCCTGCCCTTTGGTTGGCACCTTCTCCCAAAAAATGGGGCTGGGGGAGGAAAGGGGGCAGCAAGGACCAGCGGTGTGGGCATTTGGCAGTGGGTTCCCAATAGTGGGATGGGCACAAAGCTCCGTGTTGTTCCACAGCACTGACTGCCCATCACAGTGGTCTCTGAGCTTTGCAAGGGGGAAATGAACCCCCAGTTCTTGGGGTGGGGGTCTTTGTAGTGATGGTTGTATTAGGGGACATTGCACAGGGGAATCTCACCGTGGTTTTTTGGGGTGGGGATAAATGCAGCTGCCTTAAGCCAAGCTCAAATCTGAGATTTGAGCCACTACATGCTGGAACCTGTAACACTTTCAGCCCCGCATCCCCTTGATCTCAAGGCCAGAAAGCATTTAGGGAGCTGACTTCGCTAAATGTCACTTAATTCAGTGTATTTCACCTGGTAATTGACTGTGGGCTTCTCGGCGCTTGTGCAGAGAGGGCCCCGTTATCTGCTGCACGCTGGAAGCTGCTGGAGAAGCAAATGGAAATTACACGTAATGAGGGCACGCAAACAAATTAGCCATCATTTAAATATTGATCATTGGAGCCTTGCATGGCTTTCCTATGGCTAACAAGTTCTCTTAATAAATGTCACGGAGCGACTGGTGAGGCAGGGGGAGGAACCGGCGGCAATAAAATTCTTAATGGTGTTAAACAACTCAGTCAAAAAGGTTGGGTGTTAGTCAGAGAAAATGGAAGTATTTGAGGTTGTTTGCAGGAGATAAATGTCAGGCCGGAGTTTTGTAAATCTGGGAGCTTTGAAAAGCCAGGAGCGATTGTAATCTGGCGGTAATAACCCTCCGACTGCAGAATCCTGTTAACATTTCGAGCGCCTATCCGCACTCATCACTTAGCCGAGCGATTTATGAGCCCTCCTGCCTCAGACCCAGGCTTTAATGGGATTGTCGGCTGGCGACGGCGGCAGCTGTGATTCGATAACGCGTGGTACGCTCCATCGATCTGAAACCGCCCAGATCCCGAATGCTGCCTTGATATAAAGTGAGTTTAAACCCAGATGGATGACGTCTTCGCAGTGCTACGCAGACGTTAGGTGAGAGTTTGAGGGATGGGCAGGAGGAAGGCGGCGATGGTTGGAGGCTGGCTTCAGGCTCAGCTGGATTTGGGGGTTTGTTTGGTCCTGAGCAGATTATATGGGCGAAAAGTTGGGGTCATTGTCAATGGGTTTGACTTAAAACGCATCCCAAAGCTCAGGGAAAGTGCCATAGTGTAATAAAGGTGAACATATCTAAACTGCAGTCACTGGCCTGTACAGGCTACCACTTGTTTTGAGGTTTGAAATGATGTAACATCAGGGGTCTTGTATGTTAAAAAAGTGCAATGTGATTTTTATTATTATTATTTTTTAATATTTTCCAAAGTAGCAGAGCTGATTGGCCCACTGATGTTTTGGCTGGCCAGCTGGTGAGCTGGCTGGCCAGCTTTCTTGTTGGTCATCCACTTGGCTGCTGCATGACCAGCCTGCAGAAAGCTCCGCAGCTGCTGGGGGACCAGAGCTTGTGCAAGGCTGCTGCAGGGGCACGGGACATTGCATTTCAGATGGCTCCTTTCTGCTGAGATGTTTCTGGCCTTGCAAATACCTATTTCTCTGAGCTGAAGCACTGGTGCCATCCCCTACCCATATTGGATTGACAATGGCCATCCATCCATGCTACCCAACCTCCTCCTCCTCGTGACAAAATCTGAGCAGTCGTGGTGTAAACATCTTAATTTCTGATTTGCTGAATTTCAAGGAATGAGACTGAACTCTCCCTCGTTTTGAGTCCTGCCCTTTCCTGCAGTGTGTTTGGACTCTGAGAGCTCCATAAGCAAGCCCCAAGTCCCCTACTCCTGCCCACCAGCCCTTCTGCACCAAGCTTTCACTCTGTCTCCCACAAATCAAGGCTCAAATCCAAGAGCTGAAGATGAGATCAAAAGGTCCATGGATGTCTGTGGTGTGAGTTTGAAAATTAGGTGGACGTGGGGAAAGACAGCTCACAGGAGTCCTATTGGGTGAAGATAATTTCCAGGTTGCTGTCTAAATTCAGGGCAGAGGTAGCCAGAAACCCCTCAAGCTCATGGTATCAATGGCTTCTGGTCAAATCCATCAGGGCACAGGCAGGCCCTGAAAAGCCACCCATGAGGGATGGAAGAAGGAGGATATCCGACTGGTAGTTCCTATGTGCCGAAGGGACTATATCAGGTCATCAGGTCTGCATGGTACTGGGCCAAGAAGTCCCCCAGAGACTCACTCCAGTGGTTCACGGTCGGAAGAAAGGTGGGATGATTGGAAATGCAGCTAAACTGCCCCATCCTGTCCTCTTCCTGGACAGTAGGCCATTCTCAACCAAGCACTAATGGATTTCCCTGTGTCCATCAGACTCATCTCCTGAGCTTCTCCACCAGGACACCGTCACAGTGAATCCCAAGGGGGTCCTGGAGCCTCCTGAGGAGCCACCCCATCGGTTGTGCCTGCAGAACAGCCATAACCTCCCTCCAGCCCATGGACAAGTAGAAGCACATGGGTCACCCCTCTACAGCTGAGCAGCCTTCATCCTCCCCAAATGGTAGCTACATCTCAGTTGCCCAGCACTGCTTCAGATCCTACTGGGGAGACTGATAATTCCTAAAATTGTGGCCAATCCCAGGCCATGCTCGGACCATTCTCTTGCCTTGTCCATTAGCCTGGTGTAGAGGTAGATGAGGAGATGCCACAGACCCACTGGTGTTCATGTACAGGCAGACCAGGACTGCATGCATCTGCAGAGAAGGACCCTGGCTGTTCTGTCTCCCCCTCTCTCTTGGGCAACACAAAGAGAGACAAATAGAGCTGGTTGTTTTCCCCTTAGCTGTAATCAGAAATTTTACCCATTAAATGGTTCACGAGGCCCTGGGCAGAAATAGTCTATAACAGCTCAAGTCTTTGGTCTCAGAGATGTAATTTCTGGCTGGCAGGAAGCTTTACTAGAAGTTGCAGAGGACGTGAGTGGGACAAAATCAGCCTGAAAACTTCGGCTGCCTCCTTCCAGCATTTAGGAATGTGTCCTTTCAAAAGTGGCAGTCATCACTGGGGCCACGTGCATTTGGCTTTTCCCTCACCCACTGCCCTTTGTAGGAGCATTGGATCACCTTGTCTTCGAGCCACAGATCAGCCCTGTCCAGCACAGGGGATCTCGTGTAGGAGCCCTTGCTGGAAATCCCTTTCCTGCTTCCTTTCTGCCCACTGTCAGTGATAGAGATTTAGCACAGGGTTCATGGTGTGCTCTAAGAGAGGTGAAAGAATTATTTTCTATGGTAGAAAAGACCAACAGCATGCATCCAGGCAGCTGCACCTACCTGCAACAAGTGAAGGGTTCATAAAAGTCTCCGATGATGTTGCCAACGTGGTCATGCTCTGGGTTTTGTTGAGCATTTCTTCCTGGTTCTCACCATCCCTTCCGGGGTATTCCTGTTCCTCAAAATACCCTTGGAGCCGCCTGCTGATTTCAGCTGCTTCCAGGCCTGTGGATTTAATTGCCGGGTCAGTGAGGATGAAATCTGGCACCATGGTTTTACAGCTAAGCCCCCCGTGCTTGGAAAAATAGTTCAACACAATGCCATGTTTTGTTGGCCGTAACCTCCAGACCATGGGCTTGTGGTCGAGGTAGGAAACCATTCCCAAACCACATGTACTCTTGAGAAAGACAAGCACTTAGGGGCAGATCACACTGTCTATTGTCTTCTCATCAAAGTCAGAAGGATATACTAAATTTATGCAGACCAGAAGCTGGTTTTAAAGGAAGCAGTTCCCAGCCAATGTGGTGCGACTCCTTGGGATTGCCATGGGCACTGCATGGACACATTTGCAGTGATGCTTAGGATGGAGCTGTGATCAAAGTCCCCTGTATAATTAAATTCTGTGGGACCTGTCGCATCTCTATGGGGTGGATCCTCTGATGTGCTGAGCATTGCAGCCTTCTCAGATAAGACCAACTAAGGAAAAAAATGGTAAAATATTGCAACCTCATCTGTATATCTGGATTCCAGTGGGGCTGTGGCTCCATCACCCTTCAGACAGGGTCTGTCTGACACCTAGTGCCATATGGGATAGCTGGGACCTTGACCAGGACTGGGCTGGCAGGCACGTTAGCGAGGCAGATATTTTATGAGTTTTGGCTTTATGTATGTACAGTGTTTATGGTTACAGGATGGCAGATCTGGTGGAGCCTGGATGTGCAAACCCAGAAACATGTTTTGAAGTGATTTGGACCAGCAGATTGAATCCATCCCAGATTAACATTCCGTGGCATGTCCATTGTGGTTTTGATGCAGCTCTGCTTTCCTTTGTAAATGTAGTGCTACATCTAAATGATGCTCTGAACAGGAGTGGGGGAGAGAGGACCATGTGCTCCTGGCTGAAGGACTGACCAGCTGGATAACAGGCAAATCCCTTGGGTAGAACCTGAGTCATGAATGCAAAGCACTTCAGCAAGGGCTGTCTTTTATAGAAACATGAAGTCTTCTGTGTCCGAGAGCATTCACTGTGCAGGATTCATTTGCTGTGATTCATGGACATTGCGGAAGCAAGTGGAGGCCAGTGCAAGGGCAGGATCTCAGGTACGGGGCCTTGGAGAGACACCAGGGAGAGATGCTCTCTACCCTGACAGATTTGTTTTCTAAATACAGAGCAGGAGGGGAAACAGAGCCCAGAAAAAGCTATATTGTGTCTGGTGTAATGTCCCATGCCAAGGGAGTTCCCAGCTACGCCGTGTGTCTGTGATTGTACTGTCTCTTTATGTCCAGAGCAAGGATGCTGCCAAGTATCCCAGCTATTTGCTTCTCAACCTATTTCTCTCTTTAGAAAGTCTCTGCTTTGTGAAATGCTCTGCTTTCATATACTATGAAAAAATGTGCTATGAAGGCTTAAAAAAAATAAAGCAAATCCATTCCTGAAGAACATGAGTTCATTTTAGAGGTGAGTTGCTGCTCTCAAGTTCCTCCTTTGGTTATTCCTGTTTAAAACATTAAATACAGCTTCAAGGTAGGAAAAGACTAACTGTGGTGGCTGCAGACAAGAGGGTTTGGTGCCATGCGAGTCAGCAATGTCCTCGCATCAGGAAGCCCGACAACATCCCATGGAGATGGGATCCAACATAGAGAGTGTAAGACACATCCACCCCTTACCTGGGGTGGGGTGCATCACCTCGGGCACTGCACTGCACACCTGGAAAGCAAACTCCTCTAACTGTCCTTTAATCCAGCACAGAGGTTGAGCCCTTGACCAAATGGGTCTACTTCAGCACCATCAGATTTGCCCTCCATGTTCCATGGACCATAAATATTAGGTGCCCATAGTGGGAGCTTAAATGACACATAGACACCCACAGTGCAGGCATTGAAGCTTTTTGTGTTAAGGGTTTGGGATGATGGAATAACAGGATCTGTTTCATGGGTATGGAGAGGAGCTCCTGTGGCTGCAGCTTTTAAATCTGGGTGTTGGGAATATTTGTCAAGAGTAGCTTTGATTTTGTCCTGCAGTACAGGGTGGAAGCAGGAGACTTCTTGGTGTCTCTCTTAACCCTGTTTTTTCATCTTCCCCTCAAAAAAAGTCCCCCTAGGAGCCAGGGTCTAAAAAGCATTCGGTGATCCAGGGGTCATTTTCCATGCTGAATCTCAGAAAAAAAACCAAACCAAACCAAAACAAAACACACTTATTCTTAACATCTTTTCACTCAGTTTCAGACTGTTTGGGGTAGGGAGAACATCCTTTACTCCACTGCACATTCACATTCATTTCTGTGTGTGTAGTAGTAGCCTTACCCCTTTCCATGAGCATCCTTCCCAACTCACCTCCACAATCTGTAAACACAAGACAGGGCAAAAGTTTATTCTCTACTTCTTCCTTCCCTATGGAAAGTTTATTCTTCCAATGAAATCATTATTTTTATAGGTAGCACATGTTTTCATGGATTATTTTTCATTTTTTACCCCTTAAAGGCATTAAAACGCCTCCTAATATCTCTAGGCAGAAACAAATGTGAGTCCATCTTAATTATGTTGGCAAGTGCAAGGGGACAAACCCAAACCCTCTTTGGCCACAGGAAGGCTCCAGGGAGTGGGGCACAAGTGGTGCTCAGGAAGCTGGGCAAGGAAAGCAAGACCACAAAACCCTAAAACCTTGTGATGTGGGGATTCTGGGGTAAAAATATCCCCAAATGTGTTTTTCCTTTTTTTTTTTTTTTTTTTTTTTGTTACTGCCATGGCCCTGCTTGGCAGTTATTCACTGCTGCAGAAGAGAGGTCTGTGTGTCAAGAAGCACCACGAAGTAGACGGGAATTAAAAGGTTGTTATTTGGCAAAACGCAGCTCCAAACTTCCCCTCGTGACCCAGTGTCTTTCACCGATCAGTGGGGAAATGGAGGTGACCGGTGAGGAAACCTTTACTGACAAAACCACCGGGGAAGAAATGGGAAGACAGAGGGTTCGAAGGAAAAAAATATTAAGAGTTTGAGCACGAGGTCAGGGCTACAGCGGAGACCCCAGGGCCCAGAAACCCACGCTCGTCTCCAAGCTTGGCGAGGTGACATGTCTCCGCTGGCTGCTAATGGGGTGATATTTGCTCTGCCGGGTGAGCATGTGCTGGTGCTCAAATTGCTCCAATTTAGTCACCGGCAGATGTCAGAGCCATGGCCCTGAGTGCGGTTCGCCAGTCAACTTACCGCATCTGCCTCTCATCTCGCTCCTGACCACCTCCTTCACCTCTTCGTCCTATGCCGCAGGGGGAAAAATAGAGGTTAGCGGAGATTTTCTACCCGGGATCCATCTCCCTCTGCTTTATGTCCCCTCGCCCCACCAGAGCTGGTCTCTGGGCCAGCAAGTGAAACCAACTCCGCTTTGGTTTGACCAAGATGTTGGTGTCATAGGGACCTTGGTTCAAGTTTTGTGACTTATTGGGAAAATGATTCCCTTTGCAGATTTGTGGCCATCCTGTCACCAGCGATGGTTTCTTTCTTTCCCTGAGGAACAGACATCTCCAGCCACGAGGACCGTGGGACACCTCAGGCCCAGGCTGGCTTTACAGTGAGTACCAGCACCTTTTCGGCACTGTCCCTGGAGCCATGGTCCCCCAGATGTCCTTGGCCTCTGACAAGTTTCATCAACCCATCTGCATCCATGCGAAGGGGCTGCTGAAATCACACCGTAGACCGACAAATGGGCTGTAGCATGAGGTTTAGCTGAGATGTAACTGCACCTCATTTTGTTCTTCTCCGTTTCTTTTCTAGCTAACACTAATCCTCACACAGTGAGACATCCGGTCTCATGGGTTTTGAGTCTACCCCATGTCCTTGGGCTAACCAACCACCACTCTCAGCTGAGAATCTTCCATTTTGCACCCTACTGCAACTTCATGTGCTCTCCACCTTGTAGGGGTGAAAAATTTTGTGCCCTAAGCTCTGGGTGCTCTCCACCTTGTAGGGGTGAAAAATTTTGTGCCCTAAGCTCTTGGTCATTGCTTGGCCTTGGCATTGGACTGCCCAGCATTGCTCTTGCCCCAGCTCGTGCTTGTCTGACGTCTCTGGGTAATGGCCAACACTCTCATTTCCTGGATATTCTCTGCATGAATTTGTTTCTCACCATTTCCCTCCTCCCTTACACCTCTTAGGGGCAGTTTGTCCTATTTTCTCTATTCAGGCCTGTGTAATAGGATGTCATCTTGGACTAAAGTACTCACAGAAAGACCAGGATCTCCCTTTTCTCCCTTCTGGCCAGCAGGACCATTTTCACCCTGTTAAAAACACTTAAGTCATTACAAAAGCTCAGTAGATTGACCATTAAATGCTCCAAGAATAAGTGCACCTTAGAGAGGAGAGGATGCTCTAGAAATGGAGATGGAGAAAAATGCTCACATGTTTTCCCATAAATTTAAGGGATATCAGTGGGTAGCTCGCTAAGCTGGAAGGAACGGTCTCATCCGTGTGCGGGGAAACAAGAACAAAATTGTGTCTCAAAGGGCTGGGTGCAGGTTCCCAGCTTTTTGGGGCTGTTTTTTGATTTCCCACTGAGTTTGAAGAGCTGTGTGACTGCTCTAACTTATATATGCACAAGGCAGCAGGGCTCTAAGGGTGTTAACAGCTACGGTTTAAGGTCGGTTTCTTTGGAATATGTAAGGGACCAAAAAGGCTGAGGTGGAGGTATGGAGAGGATCTGGCCTCCAGAGAACCTCTGGGAACCCCAACCAGACCACGCAGAAGATGTGAGCCAGGTTTGCAGTCCCAGCACTAGGGAGATGCTGAGTTTTGCCAACAGGGCTTTCTGAAAAGAAAAATTTTCTGCTCAGATCTGGTGAGAACTGGATTTGTTGATTACATATACATAAAAATATTAAAGGAAAAGGAGCACGGGAGGAGTGACCTAAATTAAAGCCTTGATGGCCATTTTTCTCATTCCCCGGTTGCTTACAGATGTTGGAGACTGGGGAGACATCACATTATCCTTCACTGACACATGGAGGTAAAGCAATGTCACCTCCTGATGCAAAAATGTTGTGACTCGGTGTTGGTAGGGCCCAATGCATGTAGGGACTGATCTGGGACATGGGTTGCAGGTTATCTTGAAATTAAGCTCTTGATTGTATTCTCTGATGAGCAATGAAAGGCTGAGCATTACCCCTCTGTACCGAAGTACTGCACTGAGTATTGTTTTACTCCTGGTCTACCAAGCACAGCTGAGGATATATGGCCCAACATATGATGTTTTCCCAAAGAAGCCTAATATAAAACAACCCAGTGGGCTCACAGCAGTTGTCCCAAGCAGAGGATGTAGGCACTGCTCATGTCTGGTGCCTGGCACTTGGGGGTAAAATGCTCTCTGTGCTCTTGCTGTTGCAAAATTTGGAGGGCCAAGAAACCCCACCTAGGGCAGCCAGGGTTCACCCAGCCCTAATGTGGAGCCCTGCGCTGCCGTAGGGTGGTGGTGGGGTCTCACCAGGACAGCAGGCGCACCCCCATACTGACCGCTTCTCCTTTTTGCCCATCCATGCCAGGGGGCCCTCTGAGGCAGAGCGGAGGTCTCCCTCTTCTTCCTCGTGGGCCCTGGAGAGGATGAGGAGAGCTCAGTTAGTGGTGCCTGAGCAACCTATGGAGATCCCACGCAATACAGCTTGGGGTTTTCCCCCTACAGCCCAAGCTGGGCATTGGTAGGAGATACTCAGAGCACTCTGGATCTCAGATGCTCTCTGAGCAGATGTGAGGGGTCGGAGCCCTGGGATCTGCCCCATCTGGGCAACCACAGGGAGCTTCCTACGGTCCCACCCTGCAGAAAGGACGGGTGCTGTGGGGCAGAAGGCAGTTTTCTCTCTCCAGATCTCTGTCTTGGCACTAATTTAAGAAAGGGAGTCTCAGCGGGAGGAGAAGGGCTTGCAGTCTAAGATAACGCCCTCCCACATCAGAAATGGGGGTGGCCTCGCTGCGGTTCAAACCTTGGGACTTTCTCTTTTAATTTGGGGAAGAGACAAGTAGCAGTGTGGGTGTAGAAAGCGGCATCTCACAGTCCCTCTTTAATCAGTGTCCAGACAAAAGCCATTTATTATCTCACACATGGCTTTCTGAGCATTCACCACTTGTAAATGCTAACATAAAAACTTCCAGCCTTTTAAACATACATGAGGGGAGCTTGTACTTTTGGCTATGATTCTTTTGATACATTTTTCATTGCCAGGTAGAGCCTGGGGAGCAAGGAAAAGAAGAAGAGTACTGCTGCTACGGTCTAAGCCTGGATCCAGTCCCTGTTTTAGTGTTCTGGAGAGGGGGTCCTACACCTTGCCCACCCTGTGGGTAGAGACTTTCCCAAAATGCGTTGCTCTTTCTCTGTGTAGGGTGAAAATTAGGTTAATAATTGACAAAACCTACATAGATGCCTTTACACCACCTGACTCTGAAGCCCCTGCAAGGCAGGGAGACCTTTGGTTGGGCCCAGGAGACCTGATCTAGTGAGGTCCAGATTCAAATGAATCTGGAAGTTCACACCAAATTGGGTCTGAGCTGTCCCAAATTCTCTCCCTGACAGCAAAAGCAATTTTCACTGGTGTATCTTTACCAGCACAGACCTGTAAAGTCAGATGCAGCTACACAGCAGCTCCATTCTCCATCCTTTAAATGTGCTCTTAACTTGGCAAAGACCACTCACTGACCATCAGAGACGCATTATTTGGCTAAAAAAATTCATCAGGGCATAACAGAGGAAAATCCTGCCAGGGTTTCTGCCTCCTTTCCTCCTTTCCAAGCAGCAGCATGATCTACTTCCCATCTGGCAGCAAACTCGAGTATTTTACAAACACATGGATGTGCATGCACATGGTGTCTGCATACTAATACACAGACACATGTGGATTAAGTCCTCATGCTTACTTTTATAAGGATACATCACTCAACCAATATCTGCCAAATATCTGCCAGCCTTGCAGGAGTTAAAACAGGGCTGTCCCTGAGATGTCTGGTGGGACGCAGTTGGTCTTTCAGGTAGTTACCCAACTTCAGCTTTTCTTTTATTCCCAGCTCTTTCGTGTTAATTTTTGCATTCTCCTGTGCAAGCCTGAAACTCAGCCAGTCCCACCAGCACAGCTGAGAAGAGTATTTTCATTTCCAGTACTCTTTCAGTTGAAAAGTTCTTCGTTACTTAATGGATGCTGTCTAAGGGTGGGTGATTAACATTAATCTCTAGTGTCGTCCCTCTTGCATTGTGTTGGCAGCAGCAAGACACTCTTCATTACCATAGAATCTGGGGGCAGCATGTTCCTGCTTATAAACAGTATTAGCATGTCTCATTTCCAAGTCTTTTTGTTACATTTCAAAAGGTGCCCAGCATGTCTTGCATGCAAAGACACCTATTAAGCGTAGGCCACAAATGGGGTTTGAAAGCCACCAGCTCCTTCCGAAACTTTGGCATCCTGCTCCCTAGATAATTAGCAACAGGAGGGGTGCACTCGATGCCCTGCTAACGTGAAATTATCAGCCTTCCTTTCTTCATTCAGAGGTCACAACTTATGCTGCAGATAGGAAAAGGAGAGAGGAAAGGAAAAAAAATATCTCTGGTGATAAATACACTGAGAGATGAAGTATGTTGACCAAGACCCCACTGAAAACTGGGTAAGGGGGGGCATGTGTGCATGCACGGTGGCATGGGGGGGACACTTCTGGGGTGCTGTGTCACATGAGGATGTGAGGTGCAACCACCTGGAGGGCAGCTGGGGAAGGGACTTCTACCAGAGCTCCCCACAGAAGGTAAATCCATGAGGTCTAGAGCATCTTGCTCTTGGAGGAGGGTGTCTGTCAGTGAATCCTTGCTAGGACAGCCCCACTAGCTCTGGTATAGGGTTTTCTAGAGAGCAGAGGGACCATGGTCATGTTTGCCCATGTGGGAGATCCAGACCTGACTACACGGAAGTGGGAGGAGAGGATTTTTCTTTATTGATGGATGTATGATATAGCTACAATGGTAAGGAGAAAACTAGATCTCCTAGAAGACAGCATATTAGAGTTTATCAATCAAGCCATCCTCACACCAGACCTCATTAGGGTTAACAGCATGCTAATGACGCTTGTTGCTCACCTGTGGCCCTGGTTTGCCCTGGGGCCCTTGAGGTCCATCTGGTCCAGCAGCTCCAGTCTTTCCAGGCCACCCCATTTGTCCTTTGAAGCCTCCCAAGCCAGGAACTCCCTTGGCCCCCTGAGAATCAGCAAGAGAGAGTGGTTCAGAGCTTTTATCAAGCACAGGTGGTGTGCTATTAGAAATTGGCCAGTCAAGTATCACCCAGATATTTCCATGGACACTGGCAGTAAAGGGAGACCCTGGACATTCTCCTTTGTCTGCTCGCATGGGCAGAGCATCAGTAGGATGGCTGAGATTAAGTTTTTGCTCTCCAACATTTCTCTTCCAGAAGCACCTCCCTGTTTGGTGACATGGACATCTCCAGCATGATACCCCCAAACTTCTAAAGCCCAACTCCCCTTGCACATATAAGCAGAGTCCTTTAGTCTGTAGCCCCAGAAAAGCCAATGATTCCTGAGGAGGAAAAAGGGAGTCACCAAGAGGTGGCCTGTAAGTTTCCTAGTCATCTGCACCATTGGGCTTTCTCCTGGAGCTGCAGTGAACAGGAAAGTCTCCCATTAAAACACAGCAGGAGGAGATGCCTGCAAGACTCAGCTAAAGGTGAATTTCTAATGTAGGTAAAAATAAGAGGCTGTCCATCTCCCCTGGATGCAATATTTTCTCTCTTTTCCTTCTGCTTCTCATCCACATCTTGGTCTCCAAAGCGAAACACCTTCTCTGTTCTTAAAGAAGCAGATGTTTTTGGGAGAGGAGAACAGGAAAGGAAGGAAGTGATATTTCCCCAGAAATAATCTCCCAGCCTCCAACCATTTGCAGCTCAGAAACTCACTGAGCCAGGGGTGTTTGGCAAGAGAAGGACTCGCAGTATTTGACACAAATAACCATCAGGGAGTGGGGACCACAACAGTTATCGATAGAAGCAAAAAACTTTTGGACCAAATGGTGGAGCTGAATGCAAGAAGGGGCTGGAAAGTGCAATAAGCCTTGATGTTTCATGCATTAGCAGAGGGTGAATTTAAGGAGACCTCCTTCTCCTGCCCTTTCCACCTGCAGTCCCAGCCTCAATGCTCCAGACAGTTGACATTTGCCCGCTGGAAAGGGTACCTATGATGCATAAAGTGTATAATTTTGTTAACTCGACCTGATGGATGTGCGATTTATTCTTTTAAAAATGGCAGCTCAATGCAGTGTGGCGAGCACTAACCTTTTCTCCTTTCTCCCCAGGAATCCCCGTGGCACCATCGTCACCTGACGCTCCTTGTTCGCCCTGTTGGGAGCCAAGATAAAATCATGGCCAATGCAGATTTGGCATGGTTGCATTTGTTGAACAAACCTGTTTTTCTTCATATTACAATGTTATTTACTGAGTGCAACCCATCAGGGTCTCTCAGCCTGTGCACTGACTCAAGGAGACTGAAAGAAATCTTGTTAAAAAGCCCCAGTGCTTGGTACGTGCAGTACTGCATGAGGAGCTTCAGGGCTGGGTGGATGAATTGGGCTGAGTCTCGCAGAGGCAAGAGAAGAGTTCCCCACCCCCAGATGTCCAAGCATCTCCACCCAGATATATGCTGGCTTCTAGGAACAGGTTCAGAATAGTCCTGGATTTTTTTTTTTTTCTCCAACAAAAATAAGCACATTGCCAAGGTGAATTCCCATCATCTGCAAAGCTTTTAGGAAACTCCCTATTTGCAGGCAGATGTGCAATTTAAATATTCACCTTTGGTCCAGGTGGCCCATCTGATCCTGGGGTTCCTGGTTTTCCAGGACTGCCAATTTCTCCCTGTGGATGCAAAAGCAGTGAATGGGCTGTAAGTACACACAGTGCCTAAAATATGGGGAAAACTGACTTCAAAATGTCAAGATGAGTAAGTGGTGCTGTGGAGGACATGGACACGATGACACTCCTGGTAACAGAAAGCCTAAATACAGGTAGATTCCTACTTCAGACCAATATAGACTTTAGGCTGCCCCGACTTCAAGCCCACCCACGTGAAAGTAGGTGGGCAATTCACTGAGTAGTACTTAATTTACCCAAAAGGCCAAGGCAGATGAAGGACAACAATAACAAAAACAACAATAATAACAACATAGCCCATTGGCTCAGATATCAAGCGCTCCCTTGCTTCTTATCAAGCTTTTCAAAACCCTTCATAAACAGACCATTAAGGGCCATTATCCCTGTTTATAGAGGAAGGACCAGCAGTGCTGACAATCAGGGCGATGTGCCTGGCAGTAATTGTGCATCAAGCCCAGGCAGTTGCTAAGCCACAGACCAGGAGAGGATTTGGGCAGGGGTTCATGAGGAAGGGTCTGTTTTCCTTTTTTTAACCCCAGATTGTCCAAAATTGGGGATCAATTCTGACAGTCCCCAGACTGTGCCCACATCTCTCTGTGCTGCAGCCTGTCGAGAGGGTCTTCTTCTGCCTGAGTTAGGGTGGCTTCTTCAAGCATGATGTTACCCTGGGGATGTGTTGGAAACACTGCTGGAAATGGGGCAGACAGAGCAGGAGGGAAAGCTGGGCTCAGCTCACCTTGGTGCCCTTGGCTCCTGGTGTGCCAGTGCGTCCTGGGAGCCCATGTAAGCCCTGGGGAGAAAGCAGATCATGGGCAATGATGTTAAATCAAGGGGAAGGCAGACAGGATGAACGTTGCGTGTGCACAGGATTAGTCCCAGTGTAGTGCTGCAATAGCTTCCCTTACCCAAAGCATCCTTACTCATCGGCCCCACTCCAGCCTGCAGCCTTAGCTCTCTGCTCTGCTTGTCCCAACCTTTATTTCACAGAATGACAGTGGTCAAGGCTGGAAGGACCTCTGGAGGTCATCTGGTCTAACCACTCTGCTTAGGGTCTAGGGTCTGCTAGACCCTGCTCTAGGATCACCTAGAGATGGTTGTCCAAGACCATATCCAGACAGCTTCTGAGTATCTCCAAGAACAGAGATTTCACAGGGTCTCACCCTTCCCCTACCTTTGTTCCTTTCCGCCCGATGTCACCAGCAATCCCAGGATCACCTTTCTCTCCCTACATGAAAACAAAACAAAACAAAAACCATATCATACGTAGCCTGACAGGTTAAGAATGCAGCTCTGATGATAGCATCGACTTGCATCTGTATTGTCCTTTTAACCACTGGGGGATCCTAGAAAATTTGCAAATCATAGAATTGTAGAATCACAGAACAGTTTGGATTGGAAGAGACCTTTAAAGATCACCTGGACCAACTCCCCTTCACTAGATCAGGTTGCTCAAAACCAAGCTGACTTTGAACACTTCCAATAACGGGGCACACACAATTTCTCTGGGCAACCTGTTCCAGTGCCTCACCACCCTCAGTGAAGAAAACTTCTTTCTTATATCCAATATAGCCTTCTTTCAGTTTAAAACCTTTGTAACCTAGGTTTAAAACCTAGTAAACCTAGGTTTAAAACCTAGTAAAATGTCTTTGTCTTTCTAACAAGCCCCCTTTATATACTGAAACACTGCAATATAGTCTCCCTGAAGCCTTCTCTTCTCCAGGCTAAACAACCCCAACTCTCTCAAGTAACAGAGGAAATCTCATGGTGAATAACATGGGAATAACATAAAGGTAAGCTCTACCACTATAGAAATGGACTACTGGTGGTTAGAGATGGTCACCTCCCCAAATTTGGTCCAGGATGTGCATTAGAGACTTGTCTAGAAGGTTCAGGCAGCCATTTCATCTTTCTTTTGGAAAGACTCATCCTAAGCAAGAATCTGACTGCAATAATGAGGAATGTGGGAGAAGAAATGAACTTGGGTGTCAGAAAGCGACGGAGCCTCTTTTTGCCTTCCAAACTAACCGCGTCCTTCCCTGCTACTCACTGCTTTCCCCTTCTGTCCCTGAAGACCTCTGTCACCTTTGGCTCCCTTGTTTCCATTCCTCCCATCGAGGCCTGCTGCACCCTGCCGAAGAGGAGCAAAATGAATTTCTGTGTTAGCAAGGCAGTGGCTGAGGACAGTCACCAGGATAGAAACTCAATAGTAAGAGCCCAGGCGGCACCTGGCCACGGTCAGAGATCAGGAGCCACCCTAAAACTAGCACTGAGACACGAGGCTGGGGTTTAGCACCTATTCTTTGCAAACTTGCAACCCACATGTGTGCAACTTGCAAGTTGACCTTTTTATAATTACAGCTCAGGAAATTGAGACACGTGGCAGTTAATGAGTAGTCCTGGGGCAAGAAAATTGAGGTGGTGATGGCTGCAGTTGAAAATAGGGGTAGAGGCATTAGCAGGCAGCATCACGTTGTGTGAGTTCCTTCATGGGATGCCCACAGTCCTGGGCACTGGGTCGCAGCCCAGTTTCAGCCCCAGCCAGTGGAGCAGAGCAGAAATCCAGCAGTGAAATTCAGTTTGGTGAATGACCGCCCTGCTCAGTGAGAGTGGCTCCGAGCACGGGGCTGCTCACAGTTGCAGTTTGGAGATCTCCCACCTGGGGAGTCCAGAGCCAGAAAACAGAGCCTCATCCAGCCCAAACATGTGGGCAATGAAGGACAGAGGTGCTCTACCATAGCACTGCACCTTGGAGGTCCTCAAACCACTTTGCTGCTTAGCTCAGCATGGGACATCAATATCACCTCCAGCATTAGGGTCTCTTTCTCTGGGGTCTCACTGTTTCAACAGCAAACTGAAAGTTACTTAAGCTGTCTTTTTTTTTTTTTTTTTTTTTTTTTCCCCCAAGGCCCACTTCTGCTAGTCTGTTTTTCTAATCTGATGATTTTGACTGCAGTTTTCAGAACCTGGGTGTGAGGTGTAATTGGATTTAACCCCACTTGAGAGACACTGATTGCACAGGGCTCGGCTCTCTTGGAGGAGAGTGAGTTGGCTGCTTAAGCAGATCAGGAGATGAACAAGTGACATTATCTACTTGGAATTAATTTACAGTAGGTTATTGAAAGGAAGCATGTTTATTAAAAAAAAAAAAGGCAAAAAAAACAGCCACCAGATCTGTATGTCAAACAGCTTCATCATCACCTCTCCCATTACTCATCCTCTCCGTGGCTAATGGACAATTCAGTGATCACAGTGACAAGCAAACATCCCAGAGATACGTGGGTGGGACGGTGCTGTCCTTGCCAGCAGGTCAGCCTGCAAGACCCATCACCTCTTCATCCCCAGATATCAAAAATTCAGCTTCCCTGGGGAGTGCTTCCTCAAACCCCTCCCCAAGCCTGGGCACCTTTTATGTTTTGGAGTAAGAGGAGCATTTGAAAGCAGGCCACGTGCTCCTTCATGGCTCTGCCGGTCGCGTCTGGAGGAGGTAAAGTCCATGCTCCTCAAGCCCTGCCTGCACGATCAGGCACGAACATCTCACGCATGATCTTTATTTACTAGTAACTATTTATTGACACAATCAATATGAAGTTCTGGCTGAGGAAATAAATGGGCCATAAAAAACACAGCTAACTAGAATTTCTGTTTACCAGGACAGATTGCTTGTTTGGAGGGCAATAAACCTTTTGGTTCAATGGTTAAATCTCAAGAGCCCAGGATACCTTCAAGTGCCTGGCATTTTTCAGATTGCTTTGAACTAGGTACAGACCCATCTGGCCAGGGATTTATACACCTGTGCCCGAGAGGATGGGCTAAAGCTTATTCCTGAGCACTGCCTGAGCCTGAAGGAACCTGACACTAGTTAGTGATTTCCCAATTAGCTCTAATAGTCCTCTTAGCACCTGAATTTATTTGTCCAGAGGGGCTCCTGTGTCAAAGAGAGACCTTTCTGTTTTTTCTTGTGCTTCCCCCATCTGCCTGTGTCCAACTCTCATTTCTTCTGCTAGCTTTAACCTGTGAGATGCTTCTTGTCTGGTGGCTCTGGGCCTGAAAGGAGCTCAGGTGGATTCAGAAAGAGCTAAGCTCATGATATGTACTGGTAGGCAGAAAAATAGCTGGTCTAAGGCTTGCCTACTCATCCAGTGAATATGTTTTTGACCTTGATCTTATCTCACAGTAGGTGCTCTATCTGTGACAGGCTGAACAGACTTCGTCCTGCATGCTAGAAGGTTTTTTTTTAGTGAGACTTGGCCATGTGAGCGGGTCTGATCTCCCTTCAGAGGCTGGGGTCAGAGAGATGATGCTTTTCAAGGCCGTCTACACCCAGGGAAAGAAAATGATGGCTGAAAGGGTCAAGAAGGAACAGGATTTAAAAACAAGACAAAGAAAGAAAATGCTCAGGCACTGGGCAATGGAAAGAAGCCGAATGGAAATTTGTTCCCTCAGATTTACACTCTGTGTTTTGCCAGGCAAATAAAAAGCTAGTAAAATGGCAGTTTAAAGGCAATTAATGGTGGAATACTGGAAATGGCTTCTGCTGTTTGGTTCTGTTATTAAAGTGTTGCTGGAACAGGCTTCATTTAACCGCAAAGACACCAGGTACCACGAAGGCATAGCAACGCAGAGGCTTAGTCATAAGTCCCGAGCGCTGGCCGTGACGCAAAGATGCCTTTGAGCAGCCGAGGAGCTCTGCTTCCAGGCACAAATTCCTGCGAAGATTTGGGCTGGAGCCAGGGAAGAGCCTGTGTCGTCACCAGGCTCATTGTCTCCACTCAGATGAGGAGCTGGGGAATTAGCTGGGTCACCCTGGGCAAGCATGAAATCCGTCTGCAGAAACATGTCGCACCCCGAAAGGAGCAATCTGTTGGAAGCAGCAGGGAAGACGCATCAAAGGGCTAATGCATTTCCAAAGCATGGCGTAGGTTGCTACCTCTGCTAAAAGGTTTCCCACCTCCTGGGCTTCGGTGCTCAATATTTGATGGGATGATACATCTGAAGTAGCTGGGAGCCTCAACCTGAGAGTTCCAACTGTGTTTTTATCCCTTCCCTGCTGCGTCTTGTGTCTAGATGATCCTGCCCGCAATTATTTGCTGCACTCCTGAGTCTACTCCCCCCAAAAACCCTGTCCTGTCTTGGTGTGGAAGCAGCAGCTTGTTCTCATGGCTGTAACGAGCATTCGTTCTCAGGCAGTGCATCTCACAAAGCCTCCAAAGTGTCTGGGCGGAGATTTCCACCTGTGGCTGGAAGGTCTGGCTGGCTTCTCCTTGGCCACCTTGGACTCATGAGAAGTGCTCAGGACACATCAGGACACCCTTTTAGGCCAAAAACAACTCAGACGATGGCTCTTTGTGCTCCAAGTGGCCAGGGCACCTCTTGTCCAGCACAGGACAGAGGCCTACACCCGGCCTTTCCTCTCCTCTTGCTTGAGGTGGCCCCACTGCTCAGCAGGCCGGAGAGCTGTGCTGCCATAGGGGTTCACCTAAGTCCTCATGCAGCCGCTGGAGGGAGGTGGGACCCTCAGGTTGGTACCCTGAGTAGCTCTTCAATGACTCTATCTGTATCAAGAGCTCTAGGGCTTTTAATTAGTCTGGTAAAGTCAAATTTGTGCTTGTATTACCACACCTGCCACAGTCTGGACAAAGGGGCCTTGGCTATTGATTAGTTTTCAGGCCCTGCAGAGCACTGAAGAATAAAGGGCATCGGAAATGGTTCTGGGAGCAAAAGCAGAAGGCCCAAGGATCTGGTGGGTCTCCCACCCTCTAGGCAAGTTTCAGGGGGACACTGGGAACACACACGTGGCTGTGTGGATGGTGTTACCACATGGGGCCTGGCTTCCTCAGTTATAGGGCGAGCATCCGCAGGCTGCTGGCCAACTATAGAGCCCAGCTCACAAGAAGATTTGAAGAACTCATGAGAAGAACTCATGAGACCCCATTTGTACGCTGAGTGAGGAAGACTGTGCACCAGGATGGAGAAGACCCAGGAACACTCATAACCGCAGATCCTGGAAACCCAAGATAGGGAGGAATGGCAGGGGATATTCATAACAGAGCTTTAAGGAGAATAATGGGTTAATCTGCCAGTATTTTAATGCATGAATTACATCTGGGACATAAAGAAAGCTTAAAGTCTTAATACATAATCAAGACTACAACTTAATAAATGTAACACAGACTGGAGTATTAATATTAAAGGATGAAGTGGGGCAGGAATATCAATGTAAAAGAGCACAGTGCTTTTAGAAAAGAGGAAAAAGGAGGATGTGTCTTGAATATCAAGAATGCACTCATTTGCCTTGAGGTCCAGCTATAAACTCATCTAGGTCCATTGAAATTCTCCAGGTAACGATTACAGGGAGAAGACACAAATGCTGTCACTTGGTTGGGAACTCCTACAGATCAAATCAAAAGAGTAAATGGATGAGACTTTTTACAAGCTGGTTAAATTATTCAGAGTGATTTGTGGGGGCGCTGGAACTTTTGTCTCCCCAGATATTAACTGGGAGGGAATTCGGCAGGACAGAAAGCAAGTTTTTGCAATGAGTTGGTGGCAATTTGTAGAAAGGACAGATGAAATCAGGGGGGCCTGAAGGAAAATGAGAACTGCTAGGCAGTACCTTGGAGGTTTTGCATAGGAATGAGTGGGTACAGGTAGACTGGACCAAGTAGTGTCTGTCTTCAAGAAAAGAGGAAAAGAGGACTTGAGGAATGATAGATGAGGCAGCCTAACCTCCCACTCCGGAGTAACTCAGGAGCAAACAATCAAGGTATCTGTGAGCATTGTGAAGATAAAGTGAGACACCATCAACCTGGTTTTGTGGAGAACAAGTCACGTCAGGATGTCATGTCCCATCACAGCTGTCTGAAATAGATGGTGTGAATCACACTGTAAGAGTACCCTAAAGCAGTCTATAAAACACTCTGAGTCCAGCCTGCTCAGATGTGGAAAGTGAACATGGCAGACATCTAACCGGAGGTCAGATGAGTTTCATCCAGGCTGTTGTATATCAAGGCTCCTCTGTCAAGGCCCCAGCTTTGATGTGAGAGTTGCAATTTTAGAAATTTAATGAAAAACGAAAACCAAGCTTTGTTATCTCAAATGTTTGTCTAGCCCCAAGCACAGCATAGCGTTCCCTGTACCAGCAAAATCCTCAGATATTTTCCAAAGAAAGATTACGTAGCTTTCCTCAAATACTGATTGACAAGATAGCAATCTCTGGCAGTTAATTACATTATGCACCAACCCCTGTGGGTACCAGTAGAAAACAGCACACCTCCCAACCATCACTGGATGGCTGCTGGTCAGGATGGCCAATTCCTGCTGGAGTCCAGCTGAGCTTCCTTTGCTGCTCAAAACCCATCCTTGTTCTCCCCCTTGCACTACCAAAGCAGGAGTTGAAATTCTTATTTGAATGAGGGCCTTTTCCTCGGTGAGCGATTACCAGTTTGGATTATGGACTCTTAAATACCCACATACCCGTGACCAATAATCATCAGGCGGCACTGAGCAGCCGTGGAGCCTTTACAGCAACAGGCAGTTGCTGAGAACCACCTGCTCATGCACGTGGAGGCATAATGGTGCAATAGGTTAAGAAAATGCTGATATTTCTTATTGCAACGAAACAACCAAACATGTTCATATTTCCACAACCAGTTGCCTTTTGGTGTTGGTCCATCCTATTCCTTCCTTTCTCCAACGAAAACAAATCAGTGGTGACTTTTTTTTTTTCAGTTTGAACAACTTTGGAGACCCCCCCCCCCTTTTTTTTTCACTTGGGGTTTCCTCCAGGTGAAATGGCAAAGTTGTAAAGCATGTAAACACTTTTGTAAAACATTGCAGCAAAACCAAAATTACTTTATTATTATTATTATTATTATTATTATTATTATTATTATTATTATTATTATTTTTCCCCCATTGCTGCTTGCCTGGAAATAGGATGTACTATCCAGGTCCTCCAGTGTAACTGCTTTCCCTCTGGCCAGCAGCAGTACCCACTAAGCACTGGGAATAGTCACTTGTAGCCCAGTCCTTTAAGGATATATACGTTTCTCATGTGATACACAACCTATGGTCACAATTCTTAAACCACCTGAACATGAACCATTGTCTTTTCGTGTCTGGCAATGCTCCCTGAAATGCTAAAGGCATTGCAAATAATAATTAAACGCACATTTCATGTGTCTCCTGATGCAAAAATTTAAACTACCTATTAAAACTTACCCTTGGTGTTGCCCCCCCCGCCCATGGCTGGTTTTCCAGCAAAGCCTCTTTGAAGATGGGCTTTATGGAGCAGCACTGAGCCACAGCTCCTTAACTTCCCCGTGACCCACATGCGTGGCCATGGGGCGAGGAGGAGTGGTGCCAGCCCTGCTCCATGCCCAAGCCTCCCAAAGGCAGAGAAACGTGCTCCAACTCACTGCAGAGCCCGGCAGGCCTCGTGCTCCTGGCTCCCCCTGCAAGGAAAGAGGTGATGAGTGACTGTGAGAAAGAGATGCCCTGACTCTGGGAGTGAGGATTGCTGTAGGATATTCCTACAGCTGTGGAAGAGGAGACAGGAGGACATTTGGGGGTCAGGGACTCTCTGCAGCAGCAGCTGGAATGTAAGATCCTTTAAACATCTTGGGTGGGCAGATGAAGGGAGCCCTACATCTCCATTTTGACTATAACTGGAGCTTAGGCAGGAATTCATACCTGGCATGTAAATACTGACATTTCAGCAAAATCATTGTTGGTTGTCATAACCCAGGAAAGACGCCAGGAAAGAAGCTGCTTTATAAAATGGGACTAATCTTTAGGGCTGTCCTGGTAGAGCACAACTTCTGCTCTCTGGTAGCCCCGTAACATTTCAAGCAGCAATTTTGAAGAGGGAACACAGAATTCTATTACGAGGAAACCGTGAAAGGATTTTATACATCAGTTCATGCATGATTTTACACCTCGGTTCTTACAGAGGATGCCTTAATGTAGGTGCTCGCTGTACTCACCTTCTGTCCCACCGGTCCTCTTGTTCCAAAAAGCCCCATGACTCCCTTGGAGCCAGCTTCACCTTTGAGTCCCTACAATTTTAAAATCCTTGTCAAATACAGCCTAAGTACCCTATGCTCTTGAAGCGACCCACCCTCAGAGAGAGTAGAGGAACCCATGGAGATGGCAGAGAGAAACACCAAAAGCACCATTTCTATAGCAGACTCCAGGCCCCCAGGGACCCCAAATGTCTGTATGGCACCCAGCGCTAAGGAAGAAAGCCATAGCTGCAGAACAGCTCAGCAGAAAGCTCAGAGCACTGTCCTGGAAGAGAGTTGGTGCCCGGTGATGGGGACTGAAGGAACACAAGCAGAAAAGGGTCTCAAAGCCTCTAAATAGGTTGTCTCCTTGCAAAGACTGAAGAGCAAGACCCTGATTGAATTACTGGTGGTGGAGATACTACCCTGGGGCTCCAAAGTATCTCAGATATTCAGCCCAAAGGTGCTGTGCCTTTAGGAGATGTTTACGTATTATTTTCTTATTAGAGAGCAGTCTGACAGATACTGTGCAGGGGATTTCATCTGACAAAAATACAGGTACCACCCATGGGAGCATCTCCATGGGTTTCTTTTACAGTCACTGGGGACCTAATCAGTGCCAGGACGTGATCTGCCCTTTCACGAAGAAGATGCCCACACTGGCTCAGGTGATTCCCATCCTGAATCCGCCCTGTGGAGTTATACAGATCCCCATGGGAAGCGACAGCAGCTCAGACAGGGATGCTGCTGTTGTAGGTACTTATATTTATTCAGCTGAGTCTCTGTCCTGGGTCAGGCTTCTGGAGCAAAACCCATTAACATAATATGAAAATAGGGATGATTGGTATATGGAGATTTAATCCGTGACTCAGTCCGAGAGTGGGAGAGTTGCGCGATTCCTCCCAGCAGAGTGATGGGTTGAAACCTGAGACCACCACGGGGGGCTCTCAAAGAGCAAAGACAGCCAGAGGGGCAGGTGGGGGACTGCCCTGCATGAGGAGCAGCTCTGGACAGGAACAGAAGAGCCAGCCGAGCCTTAAAACTGCCACAGGATCTGCAGGGTTTGAAGGAGCACGGCCACCTCGGAGGGAGAAGGAGATACGGGGCCCCCGGTGCTGCAGCAATTGAATGAACACTTCACCCAAAGTGGTCTTACGCTGCAAACACCAACTTCACATGGTCCCACAACTACAAGGCTTGACACCCGGCAAATGGGATGAGTATCACAACCCCAAGCCCCAGCCCAGCAGCGTTCTTGCCCCATCTATGGGAAGAGCTGGGTGAGTGTGTCCTCGCATCGTGTTCCCCAGCAGGAATGTGGGAAGGGAGGATGCAGAGACAGTGTCTGCATATAGCCCCCTCCTCACACAGCCAGTGCCTTTCTGTTGTACAGCTCAATCACATTGGGATGCTCATACCTTTTCTCCTACAGGTCCATCCTCTCCCTTCTCGCCTTTGTCTCCATCGAAGCCTGGCAGGCCCTGTTCACCCTGAAGGACAAGACAGAAATTAGTGGGTTGTGCCTCTCTCCTGGAAGGATGCAGCCCTCAGCCGCTGGCTCTGGACCGAAGTGCTGGTTTGCGGTGGTCGTCCCAAGCTGTTTCCTATGTGGATGTTACCAACATTGGGGAATGGATAGCTTAAAAAGACAATGAGAGTAAAACTTACGGGATCTCCTTTACTGCCTTTATAGCCCTGGGGTCCAAAACCGGTCATGGGATCACCCTAGAGAAAGGAGACATAGAAGAGATGTAGATGCCCAGTGATTTCTGAATTCACAGCTCCCATCCGAAGGAACCACGCTTGCTATGATGGGCAGAACAGCAAAAGGGGAACACATATCTGCAAGAAAGGTGAGCATTTCCCAAAAGTTGGTCCATATGGATCCAACTGGGGAATGTATGGATGCTTCACAGAACAATATTAAATAAGTTTAATCTGTTCTTAACTAAAAGATGGGTGATAAACATGTAGAGAAGACTGCAAGAAGTCCTGAGTTTTGCCAGTGACCTCTTGCTCCAGAAGATGTTGGGGCCCACTTGTCTGGATGTCAAGGCTGGAAGTGGAGCTGTGCATGGGAAGGTGGGACCCCGAGGTTCAATTCCTGACCTGAGGCCATCAGTGATGGGACAAATTCACACCTGGCATGGTGGCTTGGCTCCTTCATCTCTGCATGTCACTCAGGGTGGCAAGGTTTGCATCTCCTGCCAGGAGCAGGACCTGGACGTAGGTGGGATGGTGAAGGGGTCTGCTCGTGGTGCCCTGCTTTATGGGCAGAGATGGAGCTCAGGAAGGTGAGTGGGACTTTGGACACCCCTCCAAGGGAGTTTTTGAGGGTCAGCCACCCCTGGTGCCACCCTGGTATCTACAGGGCTGCAGTAACCCATGGACATGTCTGTGCCAAACGTATTCATCAGTGGTTGTGTCTCCAAGGAGGAGATGCCACCCGTAGTTTGGAGGGAGGAGGGTTGAAGCCACCTTCCAAATAGCTTCAGGGAAAACCTACACCTGGCTGGAAAGGTTCCCTCTGGGCACAACCCGAGCCCCTGGGCATACGGACAAGCATGAGAACGTGGCAGGCTACCTAAGAAGTTTTTCATTTTGGTCTTTGGGATTAGGACAAGTTTTCTTCACCCAAGTCTTTCACAGCCTTCCATGGCTGTGTCAGCTGCGTGTCACAAGGTAATACTTCTGTTTCATCCTAACTCAGCTAAAGGCTGGTTTCACGGTAATGGGATCACCTCCACACCCTCAGCATCATCGATTCTTAAAACCAGGGCACTGTGACCTGCTGACGTGCACCTGCTTCCAGCATGCAGCAGCAAGGAGGACGTGTGGAGGTGCAGCAGGTATGGGTTTTGGCATTGGAGGCAGGACAGACCCGGTAGGGAGGGTGATTCCCTTTTACTGGGGGCAGGACAGAGGCAGAAAGGAGCACTTCTCGCCTTTGGAAGACTTCCACATCTGATTTGGATGTTCAGTGCAGCTTGTTAATATTTCACCGTTGCTGTTAGCAGCATACAGCACTCATGTATTCATTTTTTCCCCCTTAAAGATAAATTAACCCCTTACAGGCTGTTAATTCTCCTTTCTAGTCCTTTGTGGCAATTGTAACCCCCTTGAAAAGGCCTCCATTTACACCAGCTCGCTTCAGTATTGCGAATATCCCTGTTCAGGCAGACTGTACATTGCTGCTAGAGTCTTAACAAACATGAATTAATATTCTCCCAGATTTGATAATCTTTTGCAGTCTTTTGCAATCTTTATACAGCCGTGATGGACCGTGGGACCCTGATCCAGTTCTATCTTAATATACCCTCCTGCTTGCTTTCTCCTTAGTATCTATAATGCAGATGGGGATGGGCTTGATCAATTTTGCGAACAAAAGGGAGCATAAGCATTCTGTAGTTTAATCCAATATATGGTATTGGCCCTGAGGTGCACACAGATACTCCTGTATTGATGAAGAGAGATTTAGAAAGAAAATTGAGCTGCAATCATGTAGAACAAACCCAAACCAACTCTCTCTCCCTTCCAGTTTTATCTCACACTCCTCCTTATATTTTATTAAGGTATTCTTTGGAAAACAGATTACACATTCCTTCAGCTTGGGAGGTGTTTTGGGGCCTCCTCACGAAGCAGATTAAGAATTGATTTGTCTCTGGAGCGAGTCCCTTTTGAAAGTAGCTTCCTCAGAGACAAATCGGCCATAATCATTTAATACTGCATGACTCAAAGGCAGAATCATCATGTCGGTTTTCTAAAACTCATTTTCTAACAAGCCATTTCATCCAGGAAGGAAGTTAACAAAACACTGGGCAGAAGTTCAGCATTTTCTGTGCACTTTCCAGAACCACTCTGGGTGTTATTTTCGCATTACCTGCTATGAGCCAACTCAGGCTTCTTCAGATTGTGGTATGCTTTGGGGCGAGCTGGTTCACCAAAATCAGTGGAAATTTTCTTCCTCCCTTAGAGCACAGGAAGCATTTTTGTGTGCCCCAGAAAAGAGTTGCTGAAGTGACTTTTTTTTTTTTTTTTTTGCTGTTTTTGGCTATGACTGTTGTAGGATCCTATTAAAACTATGGTGCAAGCCCCACCTGGAGCATTGCGTACAGGGCAAGGAAGACACCTACAAAGTGGATTGAACATACTGGAGAACCCCATGAAAGAGGGGGAGCATCTAAGCATTGTCTTCCATTGCATGGGTGTAAAATGCAGAGAGGAAAGACCCCAAGTTTTCTTGGAGGTGCACAGTGAAGGGACCAGTTGTTACACCCATCAGACAGAAGAAAAAGCTTTTTCCCCTGGGGGTGGCCAAACATCAGAGCAGAGGCTCAGAGAAGAGCACATGAGGACATGAGCACTGTGATCTGCTTTTGCAGCTGGCCCTGCTTTCTGTGGGGCTTGTACCAGAGATGTCCACAGGTCCTGTTTAAGCTCTGATGTTATTTTATTTTTTTAAATTAAAATTTTAAAAGGTCTCACCAGGGAGCGGTTCCCCACATGGTACAGCTCTGAGACACTGGTGGGCTCAAATTCTGCAGATTTCCTTGGCAAAGGGGTCTTAATCCAGGCATGTCGTACTTACTAGTCAGTTCCCACTGAGGATTGAAGATAGGATTTAAAGTCCCCTTCGATGTGAAGCCTTTGCACACCGCCAGGTGGGATCCTTGCTCAGCACCCTGTGCAGGCTGGGCTACGCTCCCCCATATGTAACAATACAAATCCTGTAAAATCACTAGGACCTCCAGATATCTGAAAACACATATCAGTATTTCTTATCATTTACGTCTCTACCTTGTCTGATCACTGACTCACTAAAATAAACGTCCATCTGCTCACAGGTAACTATAAAATCCCAGCAGCCTTTCACCCCATCTGCCCCAGACAGCCACAAGCCGGAATGGCCTTACTCTTTCTCCCTTGGGTCCCAGCAGTCCCCGATCACCCTGAAAACAGGAAAGAAAAAAAAAAAAAGACAGTGAGTGATTCCCTTTTTACTCACTCTTCTTGTGCTGCTCAGTCCACCAATTCGCACGTCAAGACACTGACATCTATCACAGCTGGGAGCCAGTTCCTCTGGGCACTCTGCCAAATGACTAGCTTACCGCAAGAGATTGCGCACCACCAGAATTTATTGCACCGACAAAAAAAGAAAGATCCGGGACTGGAGTGGTTTGGTTGACTCCATGCTCAGCACATCCACGGTGTGGAGCTATCCCTGGATTTTCCCCATCCGGCAGGACATAATGCCTCCAGAAATGTGCCCACGCTATATCTAGGGTAGGAAGACATCCTACATAATGTAGGATTTCCCAGATTTCCACCCCAAAACTGGCATGTTGTACTGAAATTGTATGAAATACCAACTGTTCCTCAAGGGTTTTATCTAGGAGGTGGGATGTGAAGCTGAAGGGCAGGACTTCATTGCTGATGGCATCTCATACCCCTCTTCAGTGCTCGGGACTGTTGTGGTGACAGCAGAAGAGGAAGGCTACTACAAGGGCCAGGTGGGGACAGGAGATTTTCTCTTCTCAGCACTGCACTTTTCAGCTTTTCAGGGCTTGCAAGTGGGAAGTGGCAGAAGAAGACCAAGGGACTCCTGCTCAGAGATGCAAATGGAAGGCTATGCGTTGCCTGGAAGGTGGTCTTCACCCTGCCTGTGCTGCAGGAAAGCTGCTCCCCAGACCAGCCCTGCACATTTGGGGATCAAATGGAGTACACCAGGAGTCCCTTGCTGTCCAAACTCCCCGATTTCCTTCCACCTCCCCAAAAAAAACAACCACCCAACCAAAAAAAAAAAAACAGGCTTGCAGAAAGACATCATGCACCCAGGCCCCATCTCAGCCCAGCCCTTATTGGGGGCTGCAGATGTCACTTCACACTTGTGCACACTGACCGAAGTGTCTTTCCCCCCTCCCAAGTTTGCCCTGATAAAGACTCCCCACAACACCTTCCTTCTCAGGTGCTGCATAGGTAAAGTGATTGTTGCTTACTCTTTCGCCTTTCATGCCCGGGAGGCCTTTTAGACCCTGCAAGAAGATAAAACAACACGTAAAGAGAAATACCAGACAGGGAAGGTGTTAGGAAAGAGTCAAAGAGCAGCCTCCACTTGAAGGCAGGGCTGCCTCCAAGGAGAGGCTCCAGCGTGGAGAAGCTGGTGGTGGGATGGGTGCAGGAGACCAAGCTCTCTTTTCTTTCCCTGTGAGAGCAATTTGAGGAGAAGTGAGAAACAGCACAGTTGAATCACACTGGTGGAAAGAAAAAAATTAGCCATAGGTTTCTGCCCAGCACAGGATCGTGGCTACAACTCAGGATCTCCTGGGAGATGTATAAATTAAGCCAGATTGGCCAACCTGCCCCATTTTGCAAGCCTCATACTGAGGTTTCTGTATGCTTAACATTAACGAGATGAAGCCCCAGCCTCTCAGAGAGTGTAGGGTTGCTGCCAGAGGTCTTCTCCTGGGGGGTCACCCCAGGTGTAACCCCTTTTTGTGATCCATGACCTCGTACAAATACACACAGGGGTGGCACCTTCCCTCTACAGAACAGACAGCTCATCACAGTGGTGGGCATGGACAGGATGGACTGGGAGGAGATGGAGAACAGACATTTCCCAAAGGCACGAAACCTGCTTTCTACCAGCCCCCTGTGCCCTGTGCTGCTGCTCTGACCACTGGGCTACATCCTTCTGCAAGCCCTCATGGTTAAGGGATGGCCTGGCTGAGAACAAGCCCTTCAGGGATGAGACCCAGGGTGCAACCATGTGCTGCAGTCACCCTTGGCCTTCTGAGGAACTTCATAAAGGCCTATTCTGCTCACAATAAGAGCTTTGTTCCATTCGAGACAACGGCTTAATAAATAAAAAGTTGTTTGTCGAAATAGCAGTTGTGATCTGCATCTCTCCTGACTCACCCCTATCAGCGGAAAGGGAATTTAAAACAGAACAAGGCCCTAAAACTCATGCAGGCAAGCAGACCTGACGAAGAAGAAAAGAGAGGTGGTGATATTTTAGGAGGGCTTCAGAAGCTTGTAGATGAGTCAGCCAAATGGACAAGAGCCTAAAGTGATTACGCTTGGCACGACAGCTTGTGTCTCACAGCTGCCTGCGGGATTTACGCTCATGCATCCCAACACAACCCTGGAGTTCAGGTTCCCCGAGTCTCTATTTCCCACTAAAACCATCAAACCATTGACATTTTTTTTTTTCATTATCTGTGGGGATTTTTTTCCAGCCCTGGGCCACTATAATGCACGTTAATCAGTCTTGCATGCTGTGTTAACACTCACCATCATGCCAGCGGGGCCACGGACTCCCACAGCGCCCTCGCCACCCTGTGAGGAAGGAGAGGGTTAGTGATGGCCACCAGCAGACAAACGCAACATGTGCAGTCCTAACTCTGCAAACCATCCCGCAGGGCACAACAGGAATTGAACATGCAGAAGCCTAGATCCTCCAGGGAGTCGTCCTTTCTTGTCCACTTGTATGGCCTCGTGGATTAGGTGCCTTAATGCTCCAATGGCTCTGGGTCAAAGGGCCTGGAGGGCTCGAGACCATCCACGTGTCACTGCAGGTGGACAGTGTGTGCAGTGTTTAGAGAATAATACTTTGGTCAGCCTCAATCTTCAGCTTCTCCTCAGCCCCCAAGTGAAATGCACTTGTAGGATGATCTGGACCTGATTTAGCACGATATTAATCACTCGAAAAAAAGGTGCCTCTCCTTCTCTGATGCTACAGGGAGGCCCTGGTAGGACTGGCCCAGAAGAAGCCACCTAAGGTTGGGTGACCCTCCTTGAGCTGCATTTACACAAGACAAAGGCATGGGAAGCAATGGGCAGAGATCTGAGACGTTCCTGGGGTCCCAAGAGATTTCTCACCCTCAGTTAGAGGGCTCGATAGCTTCTATGCATGTTCATAACTCATTGCTGAGCTCGATTTCAGTAGGCCTCACCACAGCAAAGGAATTCACCTGGAACCCACACCACTGACTTTCGGAAGGAAGATACCACCAGCCAGCTGCTCAGCAGTAACTCTTGCCTTTGGAGACCAGCGTGAGACTTATCTTCACACCTAGCTGTAGTTTTCACCTGCTATAGAACTTCTTCTGAGCCTCTCTTCAAGCCTGCCATTGATTTTTTTCAAACCTTACTATGCGGGACAGGTGTGCTGGTGGGTTTGTGAAGTGCTTTTATGACCTCCCAAGGTAGATCCCCTGAGATTTACCTGTCTTTAAGATGCCTAGACTTAGGCACTGTCCTGTGGGGCCAAATTCTGCTCTCTCCTATGTAGCCAATGTAATTTGAGATTCTGTGATTCACTCCAGATATATGCTGGAGTCAGAAGAGCAGAAACATTATTTCATCATTTCCTTCAGATAATAAAGCTTGAGCGAGGCTTACCCCAGACCTTTCACAGCTGTTGACATTCTCATTAAGTGTTTTGTCTCAGGGGCCTCATTGAACCGTTCTGCTAGCAGATGGGGAGTTTGTCTAAATGGATTGCAGCATAAAATCAGTTTATTCGCGGAACAGCCACAGACGCAGCAAATTGAAACATGGCCTCTGATTACAACTCCAGAGGGTCTCCCTGGGGTCTTTGCCAGAAGGGGACCAAAACTTCTCAGCAAAGTGAGGAAAAGTGAGCATTGCTGTCCCAAGGATGACAGGGGCTGTTTCCTGGAAGAGGGAAACGAGGGCAAAAAATCTGGATGTGGATTTCTGAAGGAACGAGCTTGCAGGTAGCATCCCCAAAGCATACAAAATGAGCTGGTTCCTCACTGAGCTGCTGTTATTGAGACATGCAGATGTAGAGGTGTAGTTGCTGCCTTTGAAGCTCCCATCCAGCCAGTGAGGGCACAGGCATGCAGCCAGCCAGTGCAACCTGCAGCGCTTGAGGGCATCTAATTGCAGAGGGAATGCTAATTGCAACCATTATTTAATTAATAAAGAGGGCTCTTCTGGCATCTTCTGTGATGAGTGAGCAGGAGGTGATGGTATAATGTTGCCTCCAAAAGGGGGTAGTTTGTACCAAGCCAAGCAAGAAGCATGTTTGGAAGGACCTACCTGAGGGCCAGGCAGTCCACGAGGGCCTCTTGGACCAGCAGCTCCAACCCCAACTTCTCCCTGCAGAACAACACCAAAAAGGTCTCGCTTGGAGCAAGGATACCACATGGGATGATTGCTGATTAGCTTGACTCTGATTTAAAAGCCACAGAAAGAGTCAGGAGACACTTCCATTTACTTTCTCCTGCTCTCTCTGGAGGATGCTCTGGCAAACATGGGGAAGAAGGGTGTGAGGGAGCCAGGGGAGGGCAGTGGATGTCCCATTGCCACCCCAGGATCTCAGCTACTTGTGACCTGCCTGGCAGGTTGGCACTCACCTTGTTGCCTTTGGGTCCGGGTGTCCCAGGAATCCCCTGTAGGATGAGGAAAACAAAGCAGGAGGGAAGACTTTGTTTTTGCATGTCCTTGATGTTCTCCTGTCCCACTAAGAGGGTGAAAGCGCACCCAGCCCAGGCACCAGGGCCTCAGCCCCTTTCCCCAGACAACCCTATGTCGCTCAGAAGACAAAGGGGTGATTTATGAAAAGTCACCTCCTTTCCTGGGGATCCCGACGGTCCTGCAGGTCCAGCAAATCCATTCCGGCCTCTCTTCCCACGCTCACCCTTGAAAATAAAATACTTTAAGGAGAAAACCCTAAGGGAAAAGCCCTCCTTCCCCACAGCCATCCTGAAAGCAGGAGCCAGTGTCCCTAAAGCTCTGTGTAGGGGCAGCAAGCAGGAGGAATAATCACTGGGGTGTTCCCAAGGGGAACTTCTTTGTCACTGGGAAGAGGGGACTTCAGCTACATCTAAGACCCTGAGTTTAGACACGTTGCTGTCCCCCATCCCACCTCCCACTAAGACTCCTTGTCCTTGCAGTGACAATCATTGCTTCTTCTGTACCCAGGGGCTAATGACCCCTAGCCCCCTTGCTAACACCCTCTGCCCCATAACCACCCCTTTTCTTCCCAGTCACCTCATCAGGTCACATCACTAGGCTTCAGTGGAGAGCAATGGGTCCCCGCCTTGCTTGGAACCCCATTTCTTTTGTTTTGAACTTGAAGGACATCCTCCTGGACCAAACCCTGCCTGTTTATTTTTTTTCCCCAACCACACCAATTCGTCTAATCAATGCTGTTACCACTCATTTTGCAACCAGGCTTTGTCTCTGTTTCCCTTCATGGGCTATGCATAGGCTCAGGAGAACTGGATAGGTGGGGGTCTGACCTGCAGTGGACACCTGGTGCAGTCTCAGGAGGACCACGCTCGTTCTCACCTTGTGTCCAACACCACATGCCCAGTCCCCTCACCACACACCACCTGCCTTCTGTCCTGGTGTCCCGGGCAGGCCTGGAGCCCCTCTGTCCCCCTGTGACCCAGGAGTGCCAGCGTTGCCTCGAATGCCCTGGACGCCCTGAGCTCCTGGAGGTCCTGGGGCCCCTGGCTCACCCTGTTGAGTGAATCACAAGGAATTTAGATCTTAGGTGGGATTGACGGCCTCCCAAAGGTCCTGGAGAAAGCCTGGGGTGTTTCCTTGAATTCTCATGACTGGTACGTAGATCTGGGGGCACCCCTTCCATCTCAGGCCCATCAGATAAGTCCTAGGGCTGGAGAAGGGCTTGCTAGAGTGGGGAACCCTCACCTTCACACCCACAGAGCTGTGCACTGAACTCAAACCCTGCATGCCTGCAATGTCCCAAGGGACTGCAGAAACATCCCTCTGCTGAGACCACGATTCCCTGATTTTTTTCACAGTCATATTTATCCTCTGGACCACACCTGTTCTGAACTGGTCCCTTGGAGGACACAAAGCTCTCCCTCTGTCCCCAACCCACGTGGTGGTGTTCCTGCCTCTCCAGGTTGGGACTGCCTTATCTTTGGCATCCCAGCCACCTCTGTGCTTCCCACCCAGCAGTGGAAAGATCAGCAAGGACTCCAGAGAGTAATACCCATAGAAAAACAAATGAGATCCTATCAAGAGGAGAAGACAGGTTTACCTTAAATCCTGGGGGACCAGCCTGACCAACAGGACCTCTGAATCCAATTCCTGGTTCTCCCTGAGAAGAGAAGAAGGTCAAGAAAAAAAGCAAGACCACTTCTTCCACTGTGGGTCCATCAAGAGCTTGCTCCATGCTGCTCTCTGGATACCCAGCTGAAGTCCCTCAGGACTGATCCTATGCTAAAGTGTCTAAAGAGCACATCTCCTCTAGATGATGGGAAGTCTGGAGAGATAAAGTTGCTGAGAGCATTTAAAGAGCTCAGCTCAAACAGGGCACAACCTGGAGCCCAGGAGGTTTGCTCTGCCCACCAGAAGCACTTCTGTGCGGGGTGGGTGCTGGAGCCCTGGCACAGGTACCCAGAGGTTGTGGTGTCCCCTCCTTGGAGAGCTTCAAAAGCCACCTGAACACCAGCTTGGGGTGGCCCTGCTGGAGCAGGGATGGGACCAGAAGGACCCAGAGGTGCCTCCAAGCCTCAACCTTCAGTGATTCTGAGCTTTAGAAAAGAGGGAGCTGAGTTGTGGGAATATTACTGGAGATGGTGTCAGAAGACTCCGTGTGAGACTCATACCTTCTGGCATTAGTCATAAGGTGTGTGTCCTGCTTAGAGCAGCCACCAGGACTCCCTGACAAGCCAACAGACAGAAGCCGTGTCTCCCAGTGGGTGACCCATCCCAGCCACGCTGAGCCCACATCTCAGGAGGCCACCCGGACACCTCTCCCTGAGATGGGAGGTAAGATGTCAGGAGCGAGAGCAGTCATGGAGGACACAAGGTCTCCTGGTGTCAGAAGAGGCACCCCTGACCGTGGTACCAATGCTGTTCTTTACCTTTTGACCATTTTCCCCTCTGTCTCCTTTGGTGCCCTGAGAAATGAAGAGAGAGTTACCAAGGCTGTAGGAGAGGAGGAGTGAAGTACAAGCTCCGTGCTACCCTGAATGAGAGCAAAGGTTTCCAGTTGTGCCCACCACAGAAATGCCTCTGATGTCCCCAGAGGAGGTGGGGAATATTCATGTGGCCAGGGATCAGCCAAATGCCCCAGCATGGGGCCAAAGTGAAGGAGTTGGGGTACTGAAGGAGGTGGGATACTGAAGGAATTGGGGTACTGAGCTGACCCAGTGGGCATTGGGTCTGAGCAGGGTACAGGGTTTTGGCTTCCCCGTGGCAATCCCCAGTGCTGGATTTTGGCCACCTAGCTGGTACCACTGTCCTGCTCCAGCTGCTGATCCCGACTCCTCAGCTCACCTTTTCTCCAGGCTTCCCCATCTCCCCGGGCTGCCCCTGTAAGACAAAACCCAAATATCTTCCAGCCCTTCTTCCATCTCTGTCTTTGTGCCAGGGCTGGCTTTCACTTGTCTGTCACTTGTTCAGTTCACCGATCCAGCAGAACAAACATCAGGACCCCCCCCTGAATTTTCTGCCTTCCCCCTGAGGCATGGCAGACGCGTGTTAGCATTGCCGGGAGAGAGGGAGCAGAACCACTCAGCCAGATCGAGGGATAAAGGTGGGACTGCAGCAATCCCAGTTTACATCAGCAGTCTCCCATGGACCCAGGATGTCCTCTCCACCAGTGTGTCCCCAGCTTCCTCCTCCAAATCTCAGAGACTCAGGCCACAAAAGCACTATTGCTACCTTTTCTCCTTTGTCTCCACGGGCTCCTGGAGCTCCCGTTTCTCCCTGGAAAACAACAGACAGCCCCTTCAATTGCAAGCATGAGGAATTTCTCCTTCCCTCTTTGGGCCATGTGGGGGTTGCCCTTGTTTCCGTATCACCTTTTGGCAAACTGCAGTGAGGGCCACCTCCTTTCCACTGCTTGCTGGTGGACCAGGGCTATCCTAACCAGATCCTAACCAGATCAGGGTTGTCCCTGAACCCATCCCTCCTATCCTTCACTGTGGAAATGCACAGAGAGATGACAAATTACGGAACTGGGGCCAGAGATGAGTGGTAGCTGATGGTGTCCCTGTCCCAGGATACCACAGATGTTAAAAAATGCCATGAGTCTGAAGGAGACCGGAGAAGTTCATAGAGCAGAAAACTACTGAGGAGGCACAAAACAACTAAAAGCATGTCTGAAACAGCTGTGAAAGGTTCCAGCATGGGTCCTCTGCTCATTGCCAGTGGCCAAAACCATTGATTACCACCTCTTGAACCCACCAACCTGGCCAATTTTCATCTGTGATTTCTCAGCCTCTAAATGAGACTGCCTGGGAAGATGCTCTGGGATCCCATCTCACCCCATCACCACTGGGTATCTGCATTAAAAGGTGAACCAAAAGCACTGACCTTTTGGCAACACAAGGGTGGATCTGGCCGGCCCGTTTCCTCCTTCTGTAAGAAAATGGGTGCAGGTACAACACAGAGTTGGGATTCCGCAGGAGAAAGGACTGGCCATGTCCTCATCACATGTAGCTGGGGTGAGAGGAGCCCTGGGGCTTCATGCTGTACCTTAATTCTGCTCGGGTGCTGAGGGCCTGGGTATGTCTTGAATTGAAGAAGAAAAGAGAAAAGTGTGAGAGCAGGTGGAGAATATTTCGCCCCTTGAGCCATGGGAAAGGAGTCTCGAGGACTCATAATTTTTCACCCTTAACTCCTGGAGATAGGTCTTGCGCTCTTAAATTTTGTAAAATCAACTCTTTGCACTTTCCATTTCTGGCTTATTATGTTAAAGTTGGGCATGTAATTGTGCAGGTATGTCAGAGATGTATGTGTTTGTAAATGCACTCAAGTATTCTCACTTTTACACACACATACCAGTATCTTCTATTCTTTCAGGACACCAAATACCCCTGTCTCATGCTGCTTTCTCCACGAACCAGGTAATTATATTCCCTCATTGATTAAGTTTGATTTTCGCCACTTCTGTGTTGTGAGCTTCGCGTTTCCCTTGCCAAATACGAGGAGAACACTCTGCTCTGCCAAGAAAGACAGCCTCACCTGCAGCTGCTTCTTGCTTTATTTATTAATATTTATCACTAAACTTTCACCCCCCACCCAGATTCATCATGATTCATCATGATTTTGCACGGTGAGAAGAGGCAAGTAGGGTTTCCCTTGCGTCCATGTGTTTGAAGACAACCTTGTACCAGGCTGTCTCACTCACCGCAGATCCAGATGGGGATTTCAGAGCTCCTGGGGCACCGGGGGGATGCACCTGTGACAGAGCCAACAAGGAAGGGTCACTGCTCCCTTGGGGATTACACCGGTGACTCTGCTCATATGCAATGGCCAGCCCAAAGCCACCGCGGTGAAATAGGGTTTTTACCTTGTATCTGTCCTGTTGGGCTGATCTCCTGGCCCTCACATGCCTTGGGAGTGCAGAGCCATCATCCAAATTCATCTTTTCCTGCAGGAAAGGAAACACCACCCTGCTGAGCACCCAATGCTATTATTTATTCAGGACCGTGCAATTAACTTATCGCTATTTCAGAGGAATACCTAAAATCTTGCAACTCTGAACTCTAAATGCTTCCCTGAAGCACCCATGCCTGGGTAACACATCTGCTGAGCATTTATTGTACCCGATATATCTGACTGCAATAACACAACTGTTGATGCCTGATCACTCTCCTCGGTCATCTGCCTCTTGCTGATGTTTGCAATGCTCATGGTTTTGGCCGGTACATATTTGAGACACACACAGTAAAGCTTGTACAAATAGTTACTGGCCCGAATCATAAACTGCTTGTAATTTTCCATGTTAGCAACAACAAATTATCTGCTTGCTGTTGTAAATATTATAATATTCCTAGCTGCTGGATATCTCAGTGTACAGCAATTATTCCCCGAGCCACACGATGGAGGCACTGCAGATCAGCTTTGGCAAATATTTTGATACGAAGGCAAAAAGCAATGGGGTGATCCATAACAAAAGAAGGCTGGGCACCTCCTTGCACCCCAACCTCAAACCTGAGCCCTGCCAGGAGCATGGGAAGGGGAGAAGAAAATCAGGATGGGGTGCACCCAGCACTATTTCTGCATTATTATCATTTTCAGACTCAGAGACCTAGACTGATCTCACAATTTAATCTAGAAGTATATTTTGAAACTTTCAGATGGCTAAACTTAAGGAAAAGTAAATCCTAGATAAAGGACTTGTAAGAAATGCTGGTTAGTCCAGCCCCAGACATTACGTTGGCAGGTTTGCAGGGCTGATAGCCTTATTTTTTTGGATTCAAGTAACATTCACTAACTGGCTAATAAACCCAGGAAGTTTCTGACTCACCGAAATACGTAAGGAAAAAATATTTTGGACCAATTAAAATTGAAATTCTTTACTGCAACATAGTGAGGTGTAAGGAGGAGGAATTAAAGGCCCGTTGATGATGTGCTGGCACAGATTGCTCATGAGTGCCCATCTTGGGTGGCTTTTGTCCATCCTGCACTGGGTTGCGGCTGATCTGCATGCAGAGCATTTGTAAAATGCCGCTGCTGTTTCGCACGGGTCCACGTTCATTCTGCAGACGTGCGAAGAGCGTCACAAGGAAAAGGCGAGGCAAGCCCGTGGGTTGCCAAGACCTCGCCGAGGTTTGGATGGCGACCCATGTGCATGTGATCTCATAAAGCTGCCATTTCCAGGGGTGGTGGGAAATTGCTGGGGGTAATAACTCTCCTCCATTCTGCTTTTCCTCCGCAATTTTAGCAGTTTCCAGCGCTGAGATGCCAGCAATAAGGCAAAAAAGAAAAGTGGAGAGGCTGCTGCTTTCTAAAGCAGTGATTTGCTGATGGCAGGTGGCAGTGTAAAAAAAAAAAAAGAAGAAATAAAAAGAGACAAGGGAGAAAAGGAGGAGTAAAAGAACGGATACAATTAGGACAGGAAAGAGAAAAATGGAAATAAAAGGGGGAGGAAGAAATTCTCCTGCAAAGAAAGAGGAACAGGAAAGATAGAAACAGCAAAGAAAGAAGATATCAGGTGAAAAAAAATTAAATTACTTTGGTTTTATCCACATGGAGACAGCCAGGGACATTTATCTGAATTAACCCCGAAAATGAGTAAGTTGAACTGCAGGGAGGCTGGGAGATGGAGGGGGCAGGAACTGACCAGACCAGTCCCATAGCGCCAAAGAAGTGGCTCATCCATGGAAAGAGCAACTGGGCACTGCTTCTGGCATGGGCACGTGTACCTGGGCTCATCCTGCCTCTTTATGCCAGTTAATTTGCTTCCCCCATTAACTCCTGCCAGCCAGAAATTGCACCTCTGAGATGAAGCTCTTGGGCTATTACAGAATGCTTTTCTCCAGGGCCCCATGAACCTTTTAACAGGTAAAATTCGTGATTACAGCTGCTGCTGATGGGGAAACAAGCGGCTCCATTTCACTCTCTTTGCATCACCCCGCGATGCGCGCAGGGATCTGTGCTGGGGGGAGAGGGGCTGTTCCTGGCTCCCTGCCTTCCACCCATGCTTCCTCCTCCTCTGGAGGATGAAGGGGATAAGTGGGGCAGGAGATCATCTCTATAAACCCAAAATGTGAACTTTTGGTTAAAAAAAAATCTGATCTTAGGTCTCTGGTGATAAATGAGCCTGCAGTTTTGTGGCTCTGCTCCTCTCCTCCCACTGGCTTTAAAAAAATGAAAGTGGTATCTCAAATGGGATGCGAAGTCTGCTTTTCATCCTTGGGAGGCAGGCATTAAAAATTAATTACGTCCCTGATTGCTGAGGACAGTACTGCTTTTTTTTTTTCTGCCTCAACCCCCTCATCCTTCCCAGCACCATGGCCACAGTGTTTGGGCACATGGATGCTTTTAGTTCCCTGAAACCAGACAAACGGGGGTCACTCCCTTTTCATCAAGGAGGAAAATGCTGGGTCCGTCATGGATCTGATTTATTAAATCACTCCATGCAGGGGGCATGCGTGAAACCACGAGGAGCACAGCTGAAGTCCACAGCTTCAGATGGAAGTACAGATTTCGGATGCCCCAATTCCAGGGTGCAGGTCCCTAGGGACTGAGCTCTACCTGCTTGTGAGAGCGGGGCATCAGAGAGCTCCTATCTCAGCTGGCGTCCTACACCCAGTCGAATGAGAAGTGAGGGCTTTGGTGTCCATCCTCTGCATTTCCAAACCTCTCTCCAGCTTAGCCATGGCCAGCAAAGGGAAACGGCGCATGCAGGAAGAGAAGCAATACAGAATGTGGGATGTGGGCTGTAAACTGGCTCCGCGAGCTCCTAAATCCCTGCCTTGTGATAGCAGCTGAGGGATGCTCGTTGCACAGACCACAGTCTGCAGGGCTGCAGCTTGCACACACACACGCGTGTGAGTGCTCGTGTGCGTGTGCTTGTGCCGGGAGCCCTCTCGTGGCTGCTGCCACAGCAATTGTTCCAGCTTCGTGAGTCAGCGCCGCGGCAATTTGCAAAGCCAGGCAGGAGACAGCTGAAACGACGGAGCAGAGGCAAGTTTCCAGCAGACTGCTCAAATCAGAGCAAGATTTCCTCTTGACAGGGTCTCCCCGCTTTGAGCTACCTCCCCCATCGCTGTTCCTAGAAATGCCCTTGCTAATGCTGTTCCTAGCAGAAGCTGCACTTGAGGCTGAAAGCAAACATCCAAGGGATTTTTCCACTCAGGTTGTGGGCATCCCGCCTCCAAGTATTTTCAAAAATAGCCTTCCTTCCATCACACAGCAACATATCAGATGGAAAAGTGTTAAAGCAGCACTGAGGGAGTGCGTTTGCCCTCTCTCCTTCCCTGGGGCCGGTGCCACTCAGCGCACGGTGTTGGGGTAGGGTCTCCCAGCCAAGCTGGACTGTGCTTTCAGGGTTAAAATGCTGTGAAGAATGAAGGGTGCTGGGTTTGGTACAAGTCATTGAGCATGGAAGGGCTCGCAGAAGAAAATACATGCCCAGGAGGGCAGAAATAAAGAGTGAATTAGGATGTTAGGGCTCAGACAACCACACTGCAGCAGCACCCCAAGTTAGTGCCCATCCTCTGAGCTGTGACAACTGCTGCTGCCAGCCTGGATGTGCCCTCTGGCTTTGCTGCAAATGCTATGGCGTGACTTAAAGGGCACGTGCATGTGCCCTTGGAAGGCTGCTGCACCTCCTGACTATGGAAGGAACCTCTTTCTGTGCTATCTCCTCTCAGCTGAGGTGCAGTAACTCATCTCCTGAGCTTTTTAAGAGGCAAATGTCCTGCAGACCTTGGAAGAAGAGTTAAAGTGAATCATTCTATACCAAGTTTCCTCTGGGACAGCCACCTTGGCTCAGCTGCCCCACAAAGGATTGCTAAATTACAATTCACTCTGGTAGAAATTGGCCTTTTTTTTCAGCAAAGTGGGTAATTAACCACCAAAACAATTTTCCAAGGGCTCTGGGGCGGGGGGGGTCCCGCTTCCCTGGCCATATACAGAGGACAAGTTTGGCCATCAGCCTCCTGCCCAGGTCCCATGTCCAAGCAGTGGTCTCCTTTGGGGATCTGGGGATCTCAAAGCACTGGGTGTGAGACGAGCATCCCAGTCCCTTCCAGTCTATCACTTGTCTCCCCACTGGTCTAGCACCCGGTGCTACTAGGGAATACATCCATGGCTGGTGTCCTCCTGTGGCTGTCCTTCTGTCCTCTCCTCCAAGGACTTGAGAAGCTCCATGGATTGGTTTCCTCGAAGATCATCTTTGGGGTGTGTGGAGGGCACAGGCAAGCTCTGCAGGGGATGCTGGATGAGTGACAACACAGTCTTACTGATTACCAGAGTGGAAGTTGGAAAGCAAAGACTTTTCCAGCCTCTGAAACTGATTCATGCAGAACTCCTTATCCTCTCCCTAAATTAGCTTTTCATTGCAGCAAAATAGAGGCTGAATGCACAGAATTGCAAGGGTTTGTCCACTCAAGCTCTTCAAAATGTAATCCCATTGCGCCTATTAAATCAGCACAAATAGGAATGTAATTAAAAGTCACTGAACAGGCATTTACATACACTGCTGAGAGAAGTGTTTGTCCCTTTCGAGTCTCTCTCCTTCCTTCTCTCCTCCAAGGACTCGGGAGTGTTCCCCAGGGGCTGGTACTCACCAGCAGATGGACCCTGGGGAGAACAAAAGCAGTTACTGCTTTTTCCAAGTCAAGACCTCATCCACAACACACTGTTTTTACCAGCACTGCAGTTTATTCAATAACACACTCACAGACAGCAGGACAAGGCTGAAGAGCCAAGTTACCATGATCCCTCTTGCACCTTACTTGGGAAGTGCCAATGACTTTGGGCTGGGGCATGCTGTAGGGGTCCTGATGGCTCAGAGGACTGCCGAGGGGCTCTGGCCCCTTTGCTCCCAGCTTTTCCATTGAAGGCAACCTAAACAGGGTGGTCCAGGTGAGAAGAGAGTGTCTCCAACACTTCCAGCCAGATTTAGGGGGGCAGAGAGGAGGAATGGTGCTCCCAAAATAATGTAAGTGAGCCCAGTATTTTGACAAGGAGAAGGGGGCAAATGTTTTGCCTCTTCTCACCTGGAACCCAAACCAAGGCTCTCACAAGGAGGTGATCAGTCCCTTCTCACCCTGCCCTGGCTAAGTGGCCCAGGCCATATAAGCATACTCCAAACCCCCATTCATGGTGGCAGAGACAGTGACAACATTTGTGGAGCGCCCTGACCCGCAAAGATGAGCAAAATTCCATTATTGTCATAGGTCCATGCTGGTATCTGAAAAGCCGTGTCTCCTCTAGCATATCACTGAGTACACCACAAAGTCCTGTAGCTTCTTTCAACACAGAATACATAGCACACGCTATCTTACAAAGGCCATCTAGTACATGGTGTGACCAATTTCCAGATGCTGTCCCTAATAAACCCAACAGAGCCAGCTTTGGTGTCTCCATATCCCAAATACCAGCATTGCTGGCTCCAGGCTTGCTGGCACATGTCTATTTTCAGTCTCTTGAGCCCTCTGGTGCAAACACACTTACTGGTGAGCACTTCATTCCTCTCAAGACCCTAAGATACAGTCATCCAGGTTGCAATGATCTGGAAAAGTAAGGTGTCTCACCCGAGATCACAGTAAGAGCCTGGACAGAGGGGGGATGAGCCTGTCCCGACCTAAGTGCCTGAGCAACTGGGTCATCGCTGAACCAACCACAGAAGAAGATAAAATCATCAGAGCTGCCTCCAAATGCTCCCGCATCTCTTGTGCTCCAGATACAGACAACATTTCCTACCAGTGACCAACAAGGGTTTATGGAGAGTGAGTCACTTCTTGACTGTCATAAAAGAGGATTAAAAATCCTCACCTCAGCTGCTGTTACTGTTTACTGGACTCTCTCTTATCAGGACTGTCTAGTATGGGCAAATTAAGAGCCAGGACTCATCCAACAGCTATGAGAGGTGGCCTGGATACAGCCTTCTAAATTTATTCCTGGAGGTGTGCTGTAACACACAGGAACTTGGGTCCAGGACGGAGTCTTATCACTAGAATTTGTAATTCCCACAACCACAATCTGTTACTTGCAATTGCAGAGGATGTAGGTGACTAGATTATCTCTAGCAATTAGCCTGGTTACTCAAGCAAATGAGGGCTGTGGAGTCATGGCAGGAAATGTTCCTTGGGCAATCTCAGCCCAATGTGACAGCAGGATCGGATCCATCCCTGCCAGGGCAGGAGACACACATAGAGTCTCCACATGGGGAGAAGACTCAGGATGAGTTCAACAGACATCAGGCATGGGGAATAGCTTGAAACCAGCCAAAAACCTGTGGTCAATTTTACTCAGAGGACCAGAAGGAGCAGTGCTTGGGTGGAGAGGAAGGGAGGATGAGGGATCAGCAGGACGATCATTGCTGGAGCATGGACTGGGAGCTCACAGGCATCTGGCACACATCAGATGTGTGAGCTCTATTATTGCTGCAGCAGACTGGGTGGACAAAGGTACAGATCTATGTGACTACACTTCGTCAGCTCTGCTGCTTGTTGTCACCTTAGTGGGTCCTTCAGACACCAGCACCCTAAACGGAGGCTCCGCTGCCAGGCTCTGTGCTTCTTCTGTCACCTCACTGCTGGCCAGGGCATCACGAGAAGTATCAAACACCAGTGAACCCTGTAACACCAAAAACAGTGGCTTGTCAAACTCGAGCTCCCAGGAACCACAAATGCAAAAAGCTGGGTCCTGATGGCTTATTTCTGCCCATCACCCCGGCATGCTCTGTCCCACTTGCTGGCCTTCCTGTACCAGGATGGAGTGAGCAGGCAACCAGCCCCTACTCGCCATTTCCAGGCCTTCTTTCCCAATTAGTTTTGTGTCCCTGGGATCCCTCTCACTTTTGAGGCCACCCTCGTGGTCTCTTCTTGTGCTTTATTCTGCTTTTCTCCTCTCACACATCCACCAGTCCATCAACCCCCAGTCTCTCAGGGCACGAGGAAGCTCACAGCTTCAGATGAAGGCTTCTAGCTACCACCATCAACAGCAGGGGCTGACTGATTCTTTCTTTTCCACTGAAAACCAGGTGCTTTGCAATCTCAGCAGCTTTACCAGTAGATCCAAAATCCTGGCGAGAGCCCCCAGCCTCTTCCAGATTAAGATGGCTGCAAGTCACCATAACCTGCTTGATGACAGAGGTGACCCTGAAGCCTTCACTGATTCATTTCCTTCTAGGGCCCCCTGAAGATGATGGATACTCACGCCATGTTTAGCAGTCTGTGGAAGTGTCTGCTTTCTCCTGGAGCTCTTGCTTTTCCTGGAGCTGCCCAGCTGCTGCACCAGCCCATCCAGCCCATCCCGCAGCAGCGCGTTGGAGAGATCCTTCAGCAGTGCCAGCTGCCAAAGGCACAGACCGTTCAGGCAATGGCCTGCTGTTACTCTTCCATCCCCAAGACACAAAAGTCCAAGAAAAGCCACCCCAAAAAGATTTTTGATGAGTTTCCAGTCAGCTCACAGGGCATTGGAATGGGTTGCCCAGGGAGGTGGTGGCGTCACCGTCCCTGGGGGTGTTCAAGGAAAGGTTGGACGTGGTGCTTGGGGACATGGTTTAGTGGGTGACAGTGGTGGTAGGGGGATGGTTGGACCAGATGATCTTGGAGGGCTTTTCCAACCCTAATGATTCTGTGATTCAATGATCTGGCCCTGACAGCCAACAGTTGATTTAAATATAGATGTTTATGGTTTGGGCATCTAGGAGCTGATTGATGGTGCTTACTCAGGGGCTCTCCCCACTGTAAATAAGATCCCCTACACCTAGTTAAATAAGCCAGTTCCTCACCTCCCTTGGTCACATCTCCAGAGCTCACAAAAAGGAGCTGAGGGCAATGAGCTCAACAATAAGGGCCTAGTTGGTAGATACTAAACGCTGAGGTTCATCACAGTTCCTGAGCTTGATGGCTACCTTGAGACTGGAGAGGGAGGCCACCGACCTAGCATGGCTGTATTGCACAGTGATAAGTCATGATTATTTGTGCTGTCAGCAAAGGAGCAACCCAAAGTGGCCTTTGCACTAAACAAGACGTACAACATGGCCAAAGCACCAGAGGAACCTGGGGGTCTCCTCTTCCTGGCTGTGCAGACACAGTGCTGCGGTACACTCCACAAGCCAACCCAGGTGGCAGCACCAAGCTCTGAATGGGTATTTGGCATTGCCCAGAGAAATTGTGGATATCTCATCCATGGAAGATGGAAGCCGTCATGGAAGACATCATGTCTTCTTGTGAGTGCTGGACTCAGAGGAGCACACATCATCTCCAGAAGACCAGAGTGGATAGACGGAAAAGCTTAATTGCAATCACCTTGTCAAAAGGAAGGTCAAGGTGTTACCTACCTTAATACCATTTTCTTCAAAAAGTCTCTCCAGATCCTACCAGAATAAAGAAAGATAAGGACATGACTAAAGCCCAGACCCAAAAAGCAGAAGAAACGCCCCCTGCTGAGCAGCAGCCTGACTCCAGTGCCCTGGGAAACACAGCAGGGAGAAGAGCAAATGGCATTTCCCAAAGGACTGAGCACGGTGATATCTTTCCTCCCCTTTCCAGCCTGAAAAGCTGGCTACACAGGTGGCAATGGCTAAGCCTGGAGGCATACACAGGGTCCCCTCTGCCATCCCAACCCCATGCAGAGAGGGAGGTGTTGCTAACATTAATATGCTCTAAATTTCTTTTTCTTTACCTTCATTTCCACTCCTTTTCCTGGTGGACCGGGCTCTCCCTTCAAACAAACAACAACAAATAATTAAGTCATTCCAATGAGCACCAAGAATGGGCAGAAGTCTGCCACCATCCGGCTCCATGACGCCAGACAAATCTCTGTTGGCTCACAGAGGGGTTTGAATCCCACCCTGTTGCATGGGCTCCTTTGCTCCTCTACCAGACTCAGCCAATGTCTGTGTTTTTAGGGTCGGGCTGGACCGCAGCTTGACTTGAGTCATCACCAAAGAGGAGTTTGGACTGGAGCTTTGCACCATCCCTGTATGGGGGGTTGTGGTTTGCTCCAAGTTAGGAAGAACAATCAGGCCCGGGCTATGCAATTCTGCAGTGAAGGGAGGGAGAGAGACCAGAAAACTGATCTACTTGTGCAATGCCCACTGAAAAAAAATATTTAACAAGCTCCTGCGTTTCCACTTGGCACGTATAAATGCAACCAGAGGGTGACCCATTGCTCTGGAGGCAATCCTCCTTGCCACAGACTGAATCCACTCCTCCATTTCTCAGCTATGCACAATGTGTGAAAAACAAAGTGCAGGTGGGCCCTCAATGCCACCGGTGCTGCCACTGCCATGGCTGGAAGTCGTGTGGTGGTGGCAGCAAGGCAGGGGGTGGCCAAGGTGCTCCCGGGGACGGCGGTCCCTTCTGGGGGTGGCTGTGGTCCTGGTGGCCCTCCACACCACCACGCACAGTCTGGGTCAAATATCTCTGATGGGTTTAAGTCCCAGGGATGGGTTTTCCGTCTTTCCTTGACCAGCATGATGTGGGTCTCCAGATGAGTTATCATGAGCCGCTGCCATGGATGAACTGCTGGATGAGCTGCAACAGCTTGGGAAGTCCCGTGGCGGGGCAAGGAGCATCTGATGGGACCAGGGGCTGACCTGCCTCTCTGACGGGCTTCATTTCACTGAAATCTGCTTTCTGCACTGACAGATTCCGGTGGAATGAAGGGCGCCAGGAAGGCCCCAGTGGTGCTGCATCTCCATGCCAAGGCGTGCTGGGGCAAAGGAGCTACGTCGTGGGGACATGCTGGATAAACTGGGTACGTCAGGACATCTACCTGCACTCACTAATGTTTCTTTCTGCACCATTTGCCTCTTCATTAGTGGAGCAGTTGGTCCCACCTCTAAAGATCTCTGCGTGTTGTGGCAGAAGCCTTTTCTCTTTCCATTCCTTTCTGATGTGATCTTCAAGTTGCAGGAGGGGAGGAAAGAAAGCAAATACCCCAAGCATTTTAGAAATGTATCCCATCCAGCTCCTGAATAACATCTTCCTTCCTAAATGTCATATATTTACTAAATGGAGTTGTAGGGCTTACATCACTGTTACCACAAGTTTACGAGCCCAGCTCATAACACCTGCTTTGAGAAACACAACTTTTTTGGGGGTAAGAAGAGATCTGAGATGGGTGCTCTTCCCCTCTGGCCAGCCCAACACAAAGATGCCTCCACACATTCAAGCACCTACCTTTGGGCCTGGAGGTCCCCTTTCACCTTTCAAACCATCCTTCCCGCGATCCCCCTGCAAGCCAGCAGGAACACGTTAGTTCTTCGGCCCCTCTAAAATTCAGAGTGGTTTCATCATGCTTTATGGCGTTTCCCACCTACTGGCCTGTGCTGGCCTCATTCTAACAACATCCCCGTCTTTTCCACATGAACCAGCCAGCCTTTTCTTGTAACTATCTTATTAATTCACGTAATTAAGGTAAATCTGGAGCAACTCTGCTCTTCACTTGAAATATGCTACCTAAGTCCTTAAGAAGGTTTCTCATTCCTGAGAGCTTTTCTGTTTATTCTTTTCCCCTCATACCTACTTGGGCTAATAAAACAGTATTACTCCTCCTCACAAACTGAAATTCACCTGGATTTCTTTGCCATCACAGCTTGGCCGATGAAGCAAAACCTGGATATCTTATGTAGGGTTTGGGGAGGGGACAGACCCATGATGACACTGCCTGTGGCTCTTGTTCTCCCAGTCTTTGCCTGTGACCGAGTCCTGTGGGTGAACTGGAAAGCCCAGACCTGCCTACAAAGCAGCCATCTAGATAAACACTCTGCCTCTCTCTGAACAAGCCTTTCCTCTCAGTGAAATCTGGCAGACATCGAAATTTGGCAGAAATCAATGCTGTGGCTGCCCTGCCTCCCCCCTGGCTGCCTCATCTCCTCTCCTGACCCCAGCTGCATGGTGCATAAAATAAATGACCATCTCACAAACTTCATTAAACTGAGGGATTTAAATGCATTAGATACATTTTTCATCATATTGGGCTTTTTGATTACTCAAATTGCTCCATGACCCCACCTCTGTTCCTGCAGTGGGTAGGACCTGGGGCTGCACGTGGCACTATGCTTTGCAGGCAGCTTTGCCATTTGCTTGGTCTATGGTGTAAACAGACCATAATAAGTGGGGCGGGAGGGGGTAAGGAGCTGCTTTGCTCTTGATCACTATTTGGGCATTCCGCAGATAGAATTTAGGCAGATTGGCACGAAGTCATGAGGGGCTGGGTGATATTTTCAGCGATCTTTTTCAGAGGGCTGATGAAAGGATGGAATGACTCCAGCTCTGCTGCATCCTACCGCTGATGCCTCTGGGCTGGATCCATGCCACCGTGATCCCTCCCAGCACTGGTGCTGGGTAAAAGCTCCTTCAATCCCTCCCAGACAGAGCTATTGCTACAGCAAGGGAGCTTCTGTAATAGCAATAGACTTGTGCTGGACAAGCTACTGGAGTAGCAGCATCCAAGTCATCTTATTGCCTTTCAGCAAAACTATTGTGCTGGCAGAAAACTTCAGTGTCTGACTGGATCTTTCTAATTTCTGGGCTGAAATGTTCACTCTTGTTTTCCCTGAAAACACAAGAGGACTGGGAAGAACTGCAGCTCACCTTGCCCTGGCATCACCAACAGTGCTACATGGAGTTTGGAGCAGCTTTGCTGTTGGGGGCAGGAACAGCAAGAATTTGCTTAAGGAACTTGCAAGTTTCAGGCTGTGTTTGCAGACTTTGACTTATAAAAGTAACGAAGCTACAGAAAATATGACATACATGAAATAATCACATATTCAAGACAAAGCTTCTTCAGCAAGAAGGAGACTTTACCTTTTCGCCTTTCAGGGTCATGGTGTTTTCCAGAGAAGACACCTACAAAAAATGGAAGAAACGTGGTGAAGGAAGACGTCTTTGATGCGAGCTCTCACCTCCAGGTGCCTTTTATCCCAGGTAGCCCTTACCCATGGGCACCGAGCCAGCACCTTTCTCTGAAATTAACCAGCAATGTGATCCCCTTATCTCTGGGCTCAAACCAAGCGGGAGCCAGTGTAACATCTTTGTGCTCACAGGTCAGAGATTCAGGGTGCTGTTTTGATAAGGCTAAGAGGGAAATCCTCTGTACAGCACACACTGCTGAAAGCAATAATTTCTGGCAGTGTGTCCCCCCTGGTACCCAGGATTCATGATAAATCTCGACATATCCCTTTCCTGACCAAATGTGGAAGTCAGTAGAAGAAGGCATTACTCACAATGCTTCCAGGAGTCCCAGGCAGACCAGGCTTACCCTAGGGAGATAAAACACCCCCGTACCCCCCACCCCCCAAAAAAAGTGAGTGGTGCAATTCAGCATTTCGGCCTCCAAACAGATTCTTTCATGCAAGGTTATAAACGGGAATGTGCAAACCTACAGAATCGCCCTTGTCTCCCTTCTCTCCAGTGATTCCCTAGGAGGGGGAGAGAGAGGCAGAATGAGAAGAAGCCTTGGGAGGGGAGGGGGGCTCAGCATCTTTTTGCTAGCTCAGCATCCTGTGGACTAACAAGCCCTTCCTAGAGCAACTGAGATAATGAGAACTGGAATTCAACATCACTCCTGCAGAGGGGCTCTCTGAGATTTAATAAGAGGTGAGGTTATTAGCTTCTTCCCCAGTGGGTAGGCTCGTTAGGGACTTTCTCTCCCCCAGCCAGATGCTCATTTTACCAAAGTTTGTAGAAATGCTGTGCCTTTGAGACCTCTGTCCCTCTGAAAAATGTAGCTTATGCCAGCCAGTGTTTTCCTAAGCTATTAGAGGGAGATCAGACAGAACACAAGCGCATCCTTTCCCTTCCCTCCTCACCAGACTGAGACAGGGCTGAGCATTTTGTTTCCAGCAGCGTGGGGCTGGGGAAGGTTTGCATGCTCAGCACCCCCTGGTGCACAGTCCTGCTATTTAACTTGTGCTCCAGCTAGTCAAACAAGAAGGGAGAAACAGTCCTAATCCTCCCTTTGAAGAGGAGATCCCTCCCCAGGAGAGAGGGAGGGAGCTTTCTGTGCCTTGCATACTGTAAGGCAGAAAAAATATAGTTCTGTCTTGCACTATCCTAAGCCCTCCCTCTCTCAGCTGCTCCTTTGGGCATTCCTTACGTCCTTTCCAGGTTGTCCTGTGTCGCCTTTTATGCCCTGCTCTCCAGGTCGTCCTGGGAATCCAAGTGGGCCCTACAAGAAAGGATTCGGAGAAGCAATCGATCAGAAATAGAGCCTGTCCAGCAGTTTCATAAAGTAAAGCAAACAAGAAAAATGCTTCCCCCCAGGATTTTTCACTCAGGGAATAAATAGTTGCATGTGGGAACTTCTAAGTGGGGATTCTTCCTGGGCTGGAGAAGGAACTCCTTTCCTCCTGGACAGATCAGGGGGCCCAGGTGGTAGCAGAGCAGAAAACTCAGCTGGGCAGAAAATCTTAATAATTACAGTTATTACCCTCATTCCTCTTTCTCCTGGTTCTCCAGGGGCACCAGCTTCTCCCTAAAAAAAGAGGAGCAGGAGCTTTAAAAAGCCTCTTCAGTTGCATTGAACCTTCCTTGGTGATACTAATGTTACTCCATTTACACCTGGAGGAACCAGTTTAAAAGGAGAGAAACAAGTCAGCTACTATTCCAGTGGTCCTAAGAGCAGATAAGGGCACCTCTTTGGCATTGCTTAATGCCTGGAAAGTTGGTACAAAGCCAGGCTTATGGTGATGTGAAATATCAGCTGTTGAGTAGGGGCGATGTTTCAGAGCAGCCCTAGAGCTGGAATAAATGGGATTGATGGTGACAACAGCCTGTTCATACTTATGGGGGAAACTGGGTTATTTCCACCAAACCCTACTATGCTTTGTTACAACCTGTTTTCTGCTGCACAGCATAAAGAACTATCTCCCAAAGAAAACACATGTTGATTCTTTTTTGGCTTTTGTTTTTCAGTCTTTGGCTTTGGAAGATGAAACCAAAGCTGAAATAAAAGAAAGAGAAGCCGTGGGAAAGATGCAGAAGATTCTTCATAGTCTCATCTAACCCAAGGACGAGGCAACAGGTAATAAAATGAGCAGGGGTCAGCTTGAAAACAAAGGGACTGGTTTTTCAGATTCTTTTTAACTAACTCATGCAGTGCTTTGCCTGAGGTCTGAGGGCACTAAAAGTTTGTTACCTTGGTCCCGGAGGTGCCTTTCTTCCCTGGTTCTCCCTAGAACACAGTGCAAAAATGCAAGGTTACATTTTGTCTTGCAGCAAGCTGTTTTACCCTAATTTCCTGCTCAGGCTAAGAGCCCTTGGCCTGATTCTGAAATCACCGGTGACTCTGAAGTCAGGGGGATTGTGCAGCAGTGCTTTGGGATCAGAAACACACCTGCTTTTTTTATTTAAGCCTCCTCTTGGTGATCCTATTCCACCTGATGCTCAGGGATCAGCTCAGCCCTTTGAACTGAAGAAAAGTCTTCACTGACTGCTGGTAGGAGAAGTTTTATCTGAAGCCAGTTGTGAAGCTCTTGGGAAGAGCCACTTTGATTATAAGAGGGAGCTACTGTACCCTAAAAACCAAATCAAGCCCTTCAGGGCTGGTGTGACTGCACACCATGCTAGTGCCTGCATAGCAGAGAGGCTCAATTGCAAAAAAAACCCAACCCAACCCAAACCAGACCAAAACAACAACAAAAAAGCACAGTGTTGAATAAGAGGTAAAAAAGTATGCTGCATCCATACAGTGTAACATAAACACCACTCTGCCAGGCACTTGCACAACCCTGATCAAGGGTGAAGAGACCTCACCCCAAAACCTAGCCTGAAGCACACCCCAGTGGGATCTACCTTCTCATTTGCTGTGAAAGGACAGAGCAAGCAGGAGGGTGGATCCCTTGATCAGCAAGTCATCATGGCTAATTAGAGGCCATTTGCCTGGACTTGTCTTGTTGACCACTGTTACTTCCCCATCCAGTCCTACATAGGATGTTTGTTTCAGACTGGTCCCACCTCGTCATTTGTTCCTACTTTCTGCTGCAAGGGTGTAACGTGGGGTTGAGAGCTTGGCACTGAGTGATCAAGGGGTTCAGCACGATCATCTGCCTGGATTGTGAGCTTCTACTTACATCTTTACCTCTTAGTCCGGTCTCGCCTGGTTTCCCAGGTACTCCTGGTTCACCCTTCTCTCCCTTCAGACCTATTTCCCCCTAAAGAAAACAAGGCAGTTGTTACGTTTCTCTTCTGTATTTCGTAGTCCTTACATTTAAGACATTGCGGGGCAGTCCCTAAAAGCATGCCAGGCACCGTGGCCATGCAATTGCTTCCTGGCTGAAGTCTGGGCTCAGAGCATCTGCCCTGCTCTAGGAAAGGCTGTGTTCAGTGTATATGCTTAGCTGGGCTGGTCCATAAGTGCAGCCCCTGGGGAGCAGTGCTGTGAGGCTCAGGTTCTCCGAACAAACACCACGTTGGGATGGTTTCCAACCTCTCTTGACCAGTTTTGAGGCTTTGCTAGGAGGACTCCTACAAGACAGGGTTTGCAGAATTTTTGAGGCCTCACTTCTTGCATTTTTTCAGTGTTTCTCTGTTCAGGGCCCTGTGTGTCACGTGGAGACTCCAGCAAAGCAGGACCTGCTCAGACCTTTCAGCTTCTGAACACTCCCAAAATTTTGACACTCGCCCCACGGCAAAGATAAAACCGCGCTGACTCAAGTTGCTTTGGGTGACACAGACATCAGTCATGAGATGGTGCTTTACATGTTGCAGTCACTGCATCAAATACTCACCTTTTGACCTGGTTTCCCAGACAAACCTACATTTCCCTGCAGAAATATAGACCGTTAGTCACATGGCAAGAAGGACAGAGGTAGAAAATTTTCAGATGAGGGTCCTCTGTGTTATCTAAAGGGTGTAAACATCAGACCCAGTGCTGCAATGCTGCCCTTTGCAGGCGGTAGCAGCTGAAACAGCCTAGTATGATGCAGAGAAGGGGAAAATATCTGGTCCTAAGAGGGGCTGCTATAAGCATGCATTGTCTAGATACATGTCTTCATCATTTCTGAAATCATTAATTCCATGAATGACTTTGACAGAGGGGTGGGGATCTCAAATTTGCTAGTTTTTGCAAGTTTTAACTGGATTAAAGTGAAAGAGACAATTAATACCTTCACAGGAGGAAATGTGAAGACATTAACCCTTACTAGGCATCAGTGAACACACACGGGAGCGCCTTAAACACAAAAGTCAGGAAGATAAAGCTCAGGTTTGCCTTCAATTGGGAACGGGGCTTCCTTGGCTCTGTTCCTCACAGCATCACCAGCTGAGCTTTGACTTCCTGAGCTTTACTCCAGATTTAGGAGCGATCCTCTCTCTGCATTTTGGAGGAGACCCCCTTAGCATTGTCTCCCACAGTCGGGGGCAAAGACCCCCGTGGCAGCGACTGAGATATTGCCTCTGAACCTCCCAGTGTGTCTGTTAGCCCCCCCTTTCCACACCCCATGTGTTGCCCCACTTACCCTGTCCCCCGGGTCTCCCTTCAGCCCAGGCTGACCAGGAATGCCAAAACCTGGGCTTCCCTGCAAAAAACAAACAAAGCCGATTCATGTCTCGCTGCAACACCGAAGAGCTTTTCCTCTCTGGCTCCATGTTCCCTATCTTGCCACATCCCTCTGCCTCCTCACCACACTGCTTGCCACCTCTAGGAGATGCTAATTTTCATAAAGCACTATTTGGTGAAGCCAGCGAGTGCCTCAGTTTCCCTGTCCTGGTTTTGCAGATCAGAGATGTGAGCCCACTCGGCTCTTCACAGCATGTCCTGTGCCATAGCCATAGGTACCTGTCACCATCCCACCACTATTTTGCAGCCCCTCAAGGGTCAGCCTGCTTCTTGTCCCAGCTATAACTGATGGTATTTTGTTGCTAGTGCTGTGTTTGGTGCTAGGCAGGATGCAAATGGAGATATAGTGTCTTCCAGGAGCAATTTCCAAGCTCGTAAATCTCCCTGTCTGAAGCTAGCAGGAAAGGCCAGAGCAGATCCCAAGAATTTTCACCAACCCCAGGCAGCCAGGTGAGCCAAGCACTGATAACTCCTCGTCTCTCACAGACTTCTTTGCAAGCAGCTTTTGACTTCTCCATGTGAGCACAGGTTTTCCCTTGGCTTAGAGCACAGGGGTGTCTGACACAGGAAGGCAATTGGTGAATAAACCCTTCCACCCACAAAGTATGTGTTAAGAAGAGCAAGTGCATTACCTTCTCTCCTTTGTCTCCTTGTATTCCCTTGTCTCCTCGTGGTCCCAGGGCCCCTGTTGGTCCAATATCTCCCTGTGTATAAAGACATACCAAAAGCAAGTAATATCATGCAGGAAGGCCAACCCCTGTTCATGTGGCTTGGCTACAGCTGTATTTTGCTATTTCAACCCACTCTGAAAACTATTCCCTTGGGAAATCCATCCATCCATCCATCCATGGGTTTATATTGAAGCTTTCCTTGTAGTACCTGGGCTTCTGCCGTACAAAACCCATCAGAGCAGTTACACCCCTTCCAGCCACACAGCTGGCGTCGTATGTAACTTCACACAACTGTAAGGTGCTGTGTGTGCTCTTATGGTGGTGTCAAGCACAAAAAATCAGGTCCCAGGTCACTACCTAACTGCAGCCAGCCTAAAAGAAGAGTGAAATTTTTGCTAACTAACATTAAGCGGTCTGGAGGATAAGACCAATGAAGGGAGGTGGCACAAATACCCAGGCAGAACTCATTAGCTCCAAGGGGTGAGGGAGGTCTGGAGGGTATTTCATGAATGCCAGGAGTCAAAAAGCCCAGAGGAGTTTCCCCTGCAGTAAATACTCCTTACAAGCATAAGGAAGATCTTTAATTTCTCTGCAGATTGACAATAAACTATAAAGAATAAAGAAAAACAAAAACAAAAAACAAAAACGTACTCCAGGCCATGTACCACCATGAAGACTAGACTGTAAAAGTGAACTATATGTGTTGCTCTACAAAGCAGATGTAGAATATGGACATCAATCAGGGAAAAGCTCTGTCTCAGACATCTCCCTGATTTGAGAAATTCAATTTCCTCTAGTCATGGGGAGGCCAAACTCTAGGTGAGGGGCCCCAGGAGGTGGGGGACTCTCCATCCTTGGGGGTGCTCAGTACAAGGTCCTGAGGAACCTGACCCAGTTTTGAAGTTGTCCCTGTTTTGAGCAGGAGGTGGGACTGGTGACCTCCAGAAGTCCCTTCCAGCCTCCGCTATTTTTTGACTTTGTGTCAATGCCTCCCTTGGCTGGAAATTAGCTTCTGTGAGTGGGACGAGTCTTCCACGAACTCTACCTTCTAAAACTATCACATGAAATACCAAATTTCCCCACAGACTGGAGCTAGAAAGAGAATGACAGGTACAAAATGTTAATAAAAGCAAAAGAAATATCAGCAGGGCAAGACTGTTGCTAATTTTCCAACCTCTCCTCTCCAGCCCATCACAAGGGATATATGATTCAGGCAGTAAATAGTCCAGCCTTCAATTTTCTTAGGCTAAGTTTCATCGATGTTTCAAGCAGTGCTAATTAATAGACTTACCCTCACACCTTTCTTGCCTGGTGGTCCCAAAATCTGAGGATAAAAAGAAATCACAGAAATACTCTCTTATTTGGGAAAGGACCTGCCTTTCAAAGAAGGGTCTATTCACGCTACTGCTTCCAGAGCAGGAGAATCTCAGCCTTGTTATGGGATAGGAAGTGCATTGCCTACACTGGGTCATAAAACACCAGAAAGGGCTCCGAGACAAATGCCAAGCCCAGTGAAACTTGTGAAGGGATCCCACCAACCTCAGTAGGTTTTGGCTCCAGGGATAGGACTGAAAGATCATTCATAAGCAAGGGGTAGTTGACAGATATCTGCTGTTGCCTTGCTAACACACACCTTAAAGTCCAAACGACTGACCTTTGGACAAAAATAAATGCTAATGACTGCACTATGACTCCGCAGAGCAGCCCTGAGCTGAATTTTGGGACTACGGAGCTGTCTTCCTACACTGTGTTTCCAAAACAATTCTGCCAGTTTTGCTCAGAAAGAAACCTACGTTGCCCTTGCTCATTCAAGCATCCTCCAGGACTCATCGGCGTCTCCTGGTGGTGGGTCTCAGCCCTTGGTGCAACTTCCAGCTGCTCCCACAGCCCTTGCAGAAATGCTGTGAAGCACACACAGGTGGCCACCACCCAGGTTTCTCCTGAAAGTTGCCCTAGCATTTGCAGGGACATGAAAAGGATGCTCGAGGAACCTGTTTCCACTTGAGAACAAGGCAAATAATCAAAAAAGAGACATCAGTAGTGTCTCTTCAGCAGGAACCAGAGCAGCATGAGCAAGGGGAAAAGTCCAGAACACAGGGCTTGAGCAGGGGAGAGGTTTTATCCTTCTGCTTCTCTGAGGAGCCAGTGGGCAACTGTGGCACGGGGCTGGGAATACGAGAAGTGGAGCAAGGGAGCAGAAGACAAGGTTGGTTGGAGGGCCAGGGATAAAGTCCCTTAGTTCATCCCACACTTCAGTGGGACACATCTGTTGGTCCTTGGTCTACTGGCACCACTGTTGATGATGCTGTATGGCACAAGAAGGGCTGTAATCCACTCATAGTTACCCCCATAGCTGGAGCACCTGGAAATCCTGGGTTCCCCTGCAAAGCAAGATGACATAAAATGAATAACTTGGGACAATGAAAAAAATAATCTCCTCCTTAAATCAGCTCAAAACCCTGTTTAGAAGCCAAAGACAAAACCAGAAATGAGATGCTGAGCTTTCAGGGATGCTCAAGTGACTCCCTGCTGGTTTCTTCTCTGTGTGGCCCCCCCATAAGCACACTTGACTGCACCAGCAAGAGCTGCACACACCGTACAAGCTGGGGAAATGTGGGACACCTTCTCCTGAGCTAGTCAAACATGCCCTTTCACTGTTTGACTTACTTGGTCTCCCTTCGGCCCTGGAGGTCCTGGGAGTCCCTGTAAGAGAAAAGCAAAGAGACAGGAGACAGCCTTAAGGTTATGGGAGCTAGCAGATCAGGTCAGTGCTTTGTCTAATCCAGCCCTGGGACTCTGCTCAGAGCTGGAAGCTGCAAGCACGCATACCCACTGTGCTTACAGCACCTTAGGGACCTAATAAAGCATATAACCTCGAGGTAACAAGGACTGGTCCATCACTGCCAGACCCTGGACATCCTTCCACTATCAGTGCCTGTCTCAGAATCCATACTCCTCTCCCACAAAAGGGGCTGCAGCCTGGTCGGTCAAACAAGAGGCTCAGGATACAGCCCATATATCCACTCCAGGCCAATGACTCGAGAAAGACTGGCAGCTATTTCCCCTTTTCACTACCGTAGCTATTCTTAGGAAAAAATCCACAGTCTCTTTTGATCATTGAGTTTACAATCAGCTGGGGGAGCACTTGTTCAAGCTGCAAAACTGAAATCAAGCTCAATAAAATAAATCTGTCAATGCACAGGATGGATTGGCAAAGAGCAATCAAGGGTTGTTTGTCGTGCTGTGTTTGCTGGTTGCAAACTGCCCAGGATATTTCCCACTGATGCAAGGTCTATCACATGCACAAAGGCTCCTTCAGCAGCAAGAAGCTCCTGAACCCTGTGGTTACATGGCACATAGCTACATAGCCTGGTCATCTACATCCAGCCTGCAAGAAGCCTTTGGGGGGACCTCAAATTCCCCCCCTGGATCCCCAACCTGATATTTCAGCTGCTCTGTTCTGAGCCTGAATATGGAGCCAGGGCTGTTTTCCCTCCTGCTCTGTGCTCCATTGCTGGCCAGTCTCACCTTTTCCCCTTTAACACCACCTTGCCCTTTGTTACCCTGGAAAACAGAAGATGCTTTCGTTAAGATGAGGCTCTGCTGGCAGAGCAGGCTCAGCCTGAAAGCTCACATGCTGCAGAAGAGCACGCTGAGCATGTTCCCTCCACTGGAGGTTGTGAAAGCCAGGGGGAAAGCAAATAAAAAATTAAAGAAAAATGAAGATTTTCATATATATATATATGTGTATATATATATCACATATGGGATATAGCATAAATTATATACATAGTCCATGTATTTATGCATTATATATTATGTTAAGTACCTCTATTATTTACAATTTATAATTTATATTTATAATTAAGACATTTATAATCAAGCATGCTATTATCTATACTTTAAATATACCTAATACTAAATTGCTTGCATATTATAATATACAGTTATTATATACTAAACAGTTATATCATGATCATTTACTATATAATAAAATACACATAAGCATATGTAATTATAGGTATATATCCGGACTATCCTGAACTTGATCAGACTGTTTCCTCCCAAGGAGCTCAAGAGCTCAAGATGAGATTCTTGGAAAAGCTGAAGTTTACAGCACAGATAACGTGCAGGTCTGGGGCTGAGGGACAAGTCCAAGCTTTGCTCAGAGGCTGAGCAGGAGCAAGTTTCTATATTTACATGTAAGTTTATTTATTTATGTATTTATTAAAGTCTTCGTTTAGAAAAACTTCCTTCTGATTTGATTCATTTGGAGGCACACCCTTGGCTTGATTGATTCTCCTCCCCCAGGTGGTCCTGGTTAATCCTAGATGAAGGAGAGCAGCAGTGGTCGCCTTCTGCACCCTCTGATATCATCTGAGAAAGAGCTTATAAGTGTATGGCCAACCGATTACCCCACTGGTGAGCACCCTGCCAAAATTTGCACTTTCTCATTGAAATACCTGGCGACAGACCCGTGTTTCTCAGGCCTGTGCAATTCAAGGAGGTCTTTGCTCTCACAAAGAGCAACACACAAGCAGCAAACTGACTGTTACCACTTGTAAAGACCTCACAGATTTAAGATCCATCTCCATTTTATGAAGGTTAAAAAAAAAAAAAAGACCACTGCAAAGGAAAGCAAAATATTTTGTTTCAGGCTAAATATACATTTCCTTGAATATTATTTTTTTCCTTTATTTTCTACCTCTCCTGGAAGTATGACAATAATTTATTTTGGGGTCAACATGGACACTTTTTTGACTTTATCAGACCTGAAATAAATCAGTGGCTCATATTCATTTGGCCATCAGCAGTAGCTCAGAGTGTAACCTGAGTTACCTGGAGAAGGGGATGTGCAGAGAGCCATGCAACCCAATCCTACGTGGTTACTCCTCCAAAAGCTGTTCCAACCTGAGATAGCTTTTGTACCACTTAAGCCCATGCCTGGTGCTTCCTGTGCCAGGGAAATTCAGATCCTCTGAGATGAAAACTGATTGAAAATTGCTGAAAATTTGGTGTGCTGGACTGCAGTTTTTCTCTAGTGTCAACTTCCAGCGTGAGCTGAAGCTGGATGCTTCAGGAAGATGCAAAAAGCCATTCAAAACTGAATTTAGAGACTTTTCTCCCAGCTCAGGAGAAAGTTTCCTGGTGGTCCAGAGGAAGGTGCCCAAAATGCAAATGTGAGACAATCTGTTCCTCACATCTTAATCCCTCCTCATCCCATCAGAGTTGGGATTAACCCTGGTGCATGAGATTTCATGTTCCTCCCAAAACACATTTAACAGCAGCTATTACAGTTCTGCAGGTTCTCACTGGCCACAAAAAATGGCATTTATTATATTATTGAGATAGTGCCTCTCACTGCCATTCCTGGTCTCCGCAACATCCCACAGCAATGACTTCGACAGGTCAATGGCCGCTGATGCACAGAATTATTCCTTTTCATTGCTTTTGAGGAAGGGGTCAATGTTTCTACATCCCATGATGATGGTTAGGGCTGGATGCATCCCTTGACACCTGAGTACCAAGCACAGTGACTCAGGTTCAGGGTTTCAGTACCCACCTTTGGACCTGGTACTCCTGGAGGGCCCATCACCCCCTAAAAAAAAAAAAAAAAAAAAAAAGAAACAGTGAAAACTCAAGCTTTAAAAGCCCAAGTCTTCCCTTCTTTGTCCCTTTCCTTTGAAACCACAGGTTGTACCCACCAAGGAGAAGCTAGAGGGGAGGTCCTGGAGGAGACTCTGGAGACACTGAGCCCTCCAAGGGGACTTCAGCAGAGGTGTCACTGCAGAAAGGCCACCCACCTGCTCTCCTTCTTCCCCCTTCGAGCCAGCAGTGCCAGGAATGCCAGTTCCTGCCATCCCCTGCAAGGTAAGCACAGCATTGTGCTCAGGAGAGCTGAACCCCCGAACTGCAAAGCATCATACATCCTACACTGCAACCTGCTTCCAAGCTCTCGTCTTAACCATCCTGCAAAGGAGGAGGGGAGAAATGTGCTCTGTAGCCATTTAGCTAAGATAAATGTCCAGTCAGTAACCTCAGGCAAGGTGCAAGCAATGACTGGGAGGAGAGAATCGAAAACGAGGGTATATGGATATTTTCAGTGACTATTTGAAGCACAATGGGGGATTCAGAGGAGCAGCCCCATCCAGGGGACAGGAAGCATGCAGGGCTTGGGAGGAAAAACCATTCCTGACAGCAGGAACTGCAGAGACCTTCCACTGGGTGGAAGCAAGAAGACTGAGAGGAATACAAGGGCTTGGATGGAGACGGAGCATCTATGCCACCATGCATGAACTTGAACATATATGAGCAGGGAGCAGAGGGGAATGGGGGAAAATCCCTACATGCCTCCACTTTATTTGCAGTCATTCTATCCTGACATTACTTTGTCTCAGTTATTCTCAGCTCCCTCTCGGGATGATGGATCCTGCAAGCACCTGGTATGAGTAATGACCTTTTCTCCCCGTGGTCCAGGCAGTCCAGGAACACCGTCTAGCCCTACAGGGCCTGGCAAGCCAGGTTTCCCCTGGAAAAGAAGATACGTCATCAAATCTTTTTCTTCCAAACTGTTTGTTACCAATTGTACTAAAGAGAAGATCTATTAAGTCTGCAGAAACACAAACAGAGAAATGTATTTCCTGATGAGTCTGTCTTATTGCAACTGAGGATTTACAGACATTCTTATTTATACCCAAAATGTCTCCCCTTCCTGCCCTCCCCAAAATAGGCTATGGATCATTGGCTTCACTCAGGAAGAGAAAACCAGACGTGTTTGCTTGTTACATGGGAAGACAGAGGCTGGGTGCTCGTGTTGATTTGGCAGTGGGTGCCTTCTGCAGTGGCACTTTAGGGCTGTGTTGCTGTAAGAGGGTGATCCCAGTGATGCTGCTGATGTAGAAATGGTAAAGACTGAAATAAGGAAATGTCTGGTCTATGGGATATAGCTTTGCAGTAGGGTAAAGGTTACAAAAAAAAGCACTTCTGTAGGATGATGGACAGCAATAGGCACCTTGGGAAGGATGTAAAAACAGGATATGCATAGTGTTCTTGAGTAATCTCTCAGCCTTGAATCATTTCTAATGCAGGGACTTCCCAAACCAGACATGGTTTCATTATCCTCAGTAGCCCTCCATGGACTACTTCTCTTTTTTTCCCTTCCAACAATGCAAATATTCTTGTGGGGCTTCTTGTGTGAAGAACCATTTCCTTTTGTTTGTCTCGAATCTGCGACCGGCTCTGTTCATTTACTGTCCTATACTTTTGATCCACCTTCATGCCCTCTTAATCCACCTTCACGCCATCCTCTGGACCTACCCAAGACTTCTCTGTCTTCCTGAGACAGGGGCAGGGGTGGGATGTGGGATGTTGGAAGGAGCAGGGTTGCACTCAGCTGCTCCATGGCTGATGGGATCAGGAGGGGTTCAAGGTGGAATCACTGCCACTTTGGAGCAACCTTCATCAAGCAATATTTGTTATCATCTGCCAACATGACTGACTATACCCAAGGGTTTGTCATCATGGCGAGCACGGTGATGGACGCAATTCTCACTGCTTTGCTCTGTGCCATGAGGATGAGCATGTCCTTGCTTTTAGCAAAATGAGTGGCTGTTATCTTGTGACTTTGTTGACTTTCTAACATTTTCCTTTTGGCTATTTGTGAGTGATGGGTCAGCAGGACGAAGCTGACAAAGTGAGAAATGCTTAACTGGCCATGCTTAATCTGACAGCCCTCATCAGCAGAGCAAAGCGTCTCAAAGTGACGGCTGATGAGAGCTGGCAGTAGACATTAACCCTCTACACTCACCCCAAGTGACAGCAGGTGTCCCCAGGCCAACAGCCCCTTCCCACCATGGCCAGTGAAATTTCTGCAGGACTGGCCATCGGTGGACAACTCACCGGCTCTCCCATGCCTCCTCGGTCCCCCTTGAGGCCGTTCCTCCCACGAGGGCCCTACATGAAGCACAGGACAGTCTTACCATCTGTCCCAGCAACCCTTTTGGGTCTTGATTGCCATCTGGTAAGTACTGAAAACAGAGCCTATTGGGCAGCTTATAAATAATAATAATTATTATTATTATAATAATGATAATAATGATGACAATAATAATAATAAAGGCTTGTCATCACCTGGTAAAGTGAAAGACAGTCTCAGGTACTTACTCTGATACCCGAATCCCCTGGTTCACCCTGAAACAAAAATGACAAGGAGTATTAGTGCAGTGTGGTAATTTAGAGAGGGGTTCCTCTCTAAATTTAGATCTTGGCCAAAAGCTCCTGCAGGCTGACAGCCTCAGAGACCAAAACCCCCTACCTCCAAGGGAAAGCAGAGGTTTAGTAGAGGTGTCTGTTATCTTTCATGCTTCAGACTCCTCAACTTGCAAAATCTGATGTCAAAACCCCCCTTAGGGTAGACAGGAGGGGAATTGAGGTCTCCTGATCTCTGCTGAGACTTTTTGAAACCTCCCAGTACAAGGAGACATTTTGCAACAACCATCAGTCCAGTTTTAGCTGTGCACAGCAGAAGTGATCTCAGTTATTTCACTCCAGCCACTGAACAACCTTTGTATGGACCTGGAGATGTAAAAGTCTTAGTGGCCATTGAATCTGGTCCCATGTCAGAGAAAGCTGACTGCAGCCTTTTCAGGCTCCATCATTGATTGCCGCTGTGTTGAACAGCAGGGTCGTGGTGACAGGCAAAGCCATTTTGGAGAGAGTGTCCTTTTATAACTTGATGAGAGAGTCCCATGACAGAGAGAAGAAATGTGTGCTCTTAGGGCCCTTGAGTGACCAGAGTGCCTAGGGACCCTGGGCTATGCCATGTTCCCACTCTCTGTGGCACAGCATCACAGAGCCATGCTGCAAATAATCTTGCTCACCTTGATGGAGATGCCTGGTGGCCCCTGTGGTCCTGGTAAGCCTGGTAAACCCGGCGGTCCTGCTACCCCAGGAACCCCCGGCTGTCCTTTCTGTCCCTGCAACAACAAAAAAGAGAGGGACGTGGGCTCTCTTGCAGCTCCCTTTGCTGCACTGTCAGTGTCACAGAGGCCGAAGGGTCCAGCACACCTGGAGGACAATACTCACAGGGGGGCCAGGCTGCCCGTTTCGGCCAGGAATCACCTCCACTCCTCCCAGGACATAGCCCGGTTCACCCTGTGTGCAAGAGGAGGAGGACACGTGTTCATCTGTGCTGGGAGGTCCAGGCAAAAACAGGCAGTTTTGTGACTTAGAGGCAATAAGCAAATTTTAAACAAAGCAACCCCTGAAAGGCTTGCACCTCCCTACACTGCAAAACCAAACCACTTGCTTCCAGAAACTCTTTTAGAGGTACTAGAAACCACAAGGCCATGCCATGAGTTCTGCTCACTGGCATTGCAGAAAATTAATCCTGAGGAAAAAAAAGGGGGTTGGCTTTCAGCAGGATCCGTTCTCTGATCCAGGGCACTGTGTAGCCATACAGACAGCTTGGGTCCATGCAAGGAAGGAGGAGAAACATGAATTTGGGGATGATGGAAGGACAGGAGGACCGCTCATAGGAACTGCCTACAACTGGTCTTGAAGCCTTATCTTTCTGTGTCCTAAAAGTGTGCAAACAGGCTTCTTCATAGGGGAAACTCTCCAAAATGCAGAATGATCCAACCAGCTGCTACCTGCTTCTGCAAATAACCAGCTGAAATGTCCCAAGGACCTGTGATAATAACTGAGCAGTTTTCTCCACAGAGATTTTAAATGCCTCCTAGCAAAGCTGAAGGACAAACCCCTAAGCAAAAAACGAGTGGTGTAGGAGGGCTAGTTATGAGTAGTTCAGAACGTCATATTCACATATTATGAATATGAAGTCACAGGTCACTGTGCAAATGCTTAGAAATAAGAGAACAGAGCAAGACAATAGTTTTTTGTTGTTGTTCTTTTTTTTTTTTCCAGTGAATCCCAGGAATGGAACTCACCCGGTCTCCTTTTGGCCCCATTGGTCCTGGATAGCCAGGAGCTCCCTGGAATTAAAGATAAATCACACAGCGTTAAGCAACAAAGCACCCACAAGACCATCATTGTGGGCTGTTCAAGTCAAAGACTTATAAAACTTCATTCAGTTTTTAAGTAGTCATGTGAATATGTTCCTAGAAGTGGGTTTTGGTCCCAACAATGATGAGAATCATGTGTGTGTCATTCCTGGGGCCAATGTTTTTCTACACATTTTATACTTGTACACTGTGTAATTCTGGAGCATCAGCTGGAGGTTTGGTGGGATAAAAGGGCATCTCAAACAACATGAGAGAACACTTTAAGCAACTGAACTGAGCCCAAAAGTTAGAGTTAAGTTCAAGATGATGACAATGAAATGCTGTTTCTCCACTAGAGCTGCCTGTTTACATCCTTTTGCAGCCAACAGAGATCAAAAGCTCAGTGCAAGTACACATGCACTGGTGTCTTGTGCCATTTATGATGTTATCTTATACCTGCCTGGCCCTAAGCTCTCACTTCAGGAGTGTCCATCAAGTCCCATATTTTATCAACTCTACACGGTCGCCTAGGAAAGTCTAGGGCATCTCAAACAACCTGGGCACATTGGTATCTGCCTCTTCTTAATACAGCCTTCAGAGGCAAGGGTGATTTTGGCGGTCAAACACTGTTTTCTACTAGTAGAGTCCTGGTAAAACACCTGTGATGGCTCTTCTAATGAGTAAAGCTGTGCCATCACCAATAACATTGACAGCATGCAGCAATTAGCAGCATGGCTAGCAAAAACAAGCGCACATGAGGTTTGGCTGGTCTGGCTAGACATGTTTTCCAAGCAACGGTATAAATAGTTGCATGAACAGTTTTGGTATGGGAAGTCTGTGAGCTAACGATGCAGCTGGTGATTATGCAGCAGGACGGGTATGCCACTGAAGGCAGAGTTCACAGTCATTGGCCTTTTTTCTGGAGAGGTCTGGTTCACTGAGGATTACTTAGCTAGAAATATGCCTGTGTTGTATTGCGTTATTGGCCAGATCTCCAAACATAAAGAAATCTGAGTGGCTGACTCCAGTACACAGCCAGAAGTGATAGTCCTGGCAGGGGATGCAGAACCCAGAAAAAGAAAAAAAAAAAAGAAGGAAAAAAAAAAGGAAGGAAAAAAAAAAAGAAGAAAAAAAAGAGTCAACAGACTCCTCCTTGTCTTGGTCTGGAGCTGTTTGGTGACAGAAGGGTAGAACATGCCACCTGGGGTCTCCTGTCCTGCTCAGCACAACTGGCCTTTGAAAAGCTTAAGAAGCAAAGCTTTAGGGTCCCACTGCATTGATTACATTTGCTGCATTCAATATACTTACAATATCACCTTGGATGCCAGGAAGACCCTGCAAAACAGGAGAGAGAGAGACTTGAGAGCCATGCTGATTTCTCCATTAAATGCCATTATTACAGAGTTTGTTAAAACAAATACATACCATGAGCCCTGGGGGACCAGGAGGACCTGTCCGCCCCGGCCTACCCGGCAGCCCAGGAATGCCATCCTTCCCAGGCAGGCCCTAAACACGTGGAAAGTGATAGTATGCAAGTTATGGCTCCAGATCTGCAAGCCCAAACATCTTCAAGCAGCACTAGTTTTCTGCACTGCTTCAGAGAATCCTTCGTTGCCAGCACAAACACACACATATGCATCTTTTCCTTTTTGCCTGATTTTCAAAGCCAGCATGAAGATATATCAAAAAGTCAGCATAAAAGATCTGAGAATGATTCTTTTCTAGATCTCTTCATTGTTACTAATAATTTAGTTGTATATTAATTAACCAAGTGGATGATTCATGAAAATGGACTCACCCTCTCTCCTTTCTCTCCCTTCATAACAAACCCATACGAGTCGTAGCCTCCACGAGTTGGTGAGCCCCTGAAGCTCTTGAAAGGAAAAGAAAAAATGAACAGATGATCAGAAAATCATTATCCATCAAACACAAACCAGACTGACCACGAAGCACTGACTAGCATACCCCTTATCTTATGCAACAGAAGTAAGGCTGACCACCCAGGAGACTGATTCATTTCCTCACTAAGGGACACGGTTTAGTAGTGACACTCAGTAGGTCAGGTTGATGGTTGGACTTGGTGATCTTGAAGGTCTTTTCCAACCTAGATGATTCTATGATTCTATGTATTATTTATAGCGTCTTCAGTTTGCACTGAAATTTGGAGAATGGGATGGAGAACCTGATCACCTGTCCAGAGCAGTGATCAAGATGTTTTTCTGAACTATATTCCCCTGAATCAGTGAACGAATTCTTACCTTCAGACACCAGGGACCACAAGCCTCCTCTCCTTTTTGGGGGTGTGGTTGAGCTGATGATGGGGCAGGGAGGTGTAGCTTGCTCTCCATGTCATCGAACGGCAAGTGCTTGTTGGCTTCATGTGTGGCAACCTACAGCATGGAGTTCGAGTTAGATTAGTGATCCTCCAGGTTTTGGGGCCAGGCATCAAAAATTGTCCCTCAGCATGTCTCAAGAGGTTACTGTGCTTTTACATCACCAACCTTTTCATTGAAATAACCATATCACTGTTGGGGATAACTACAGACAAACTCGTATCCTTTCCAAGGACCAGAGTTAGAAGAGGGCAATATATTTTTAATACATTCAAATGCTCTGCTCCTGCAGTGGCCTTACGCAACAAAACTTTTGAAGCTCTGTTCTGGCTTCTGCAGTTGCCTTGATTTGAAAATTTTTGTTATTCATCTCTAGGGCTGGACAGTAAGTGAAGTCAGGTTTGGACCCGTTGTCCTAAATCTGCTCTGTCCTTCCTTTCAAACTTTACTCGGGGAAAGAGATTGGCCTCATGCATGACCCAAAGGAATGGTTCCTTCCCATGGTAAGGAATCTCTTTTATTCAAAGGCCTGTGAAGCAGCTCACCTCCCCATTAGGTAATTGGGCCCCTGAAGGCTGAGGATCAGAGCAAATGACTTCTATCAGCTCTCGGAGGATCTGGGGGAAGTCATCAAATGTGTTGACGTAGAAAACGTTCTGGAGGTTCTGCTGCAGCAAGATGCTGTTGAGCTCAGCAGGGTCGGCTCCCGACACACCCACAGCAATGATGCGGATTCCTGGAACACATCACTCCCTCAGTGGAAGCAGAAATGTCTAAGATCAGTGTCCAAATCCCTCACTCCACTTGCCTTGAGAGAACTCACTGACAGCAGCGTGTGTGAGTTATAGCTAAACCAAGACACTCATGCTAAGAACAGGAAGAAGAAAGGATGAAGAAGTGAAGAAAGCCAGTGATGCACTCAAAATGCACGAGTGGTGTAACCTTCAACCCTCTGGAAATTCAGCCTCAGTCTGTACATGAAGGAGAGCCAAGGCCCTAGGGAAACACAACAGGGCAATTCTTACCCAAAGCATGGGCTACTCTGGCTGGTGGCAGCACATTGTCCTGGGATCGCCCATCAGTCACAAGAACCAGCATGTGAGGGAACTCTGGTCTCATCCCTCTGGAGGACTGAAATAACTCCTTTAGCATGTAGGTTATACCACGACCTGGACAAACAGAGAGAGGCAATATGTAAACCTACAGAAGTGTTAGGTCTATAGGGGGGACCTGTGGGGTCTCTTCCATGCATGGAGGAGAAAAGGTATGCAGTGTGGTCCCATAAATAGATTGGAGATCCTAGCAGGGGCCAATGCTTTTTGAGGGAAGACAGCAGTAAATCAGATTGGCTGAAATGGTTCAGGCTGTTTTCAGCAGTTTCAGTTTCGGAAAGAGAAAAAATACATTTAGGAGATTTGAAGCATTTTCCCTATATTTTAGGAAAAAAAATCACAGAATCCCCAGTTCCAAATTCCTTTAGAAAGATCAGAAAAGTTTTCTGAAGAACTCTCCCCCAAGCTGAAACGGTTAAGAAACCCCAAAATAGCACAGAAGTCTCCTGTGAGCAGTAAAATGCCTTCATTGACACAAACTCCACAAAAAAGAAGGACTAGAGGCAAGGTTACCTAAGAATTTGCAATCTGACCTGTCTCACGCCGACTTTCTCTAGCCAGTCCTGTCTGAATTCTTGTATTCTGACCAGCCCCATTTCTCTGTGTTGCTAACCAATACCACTAAGCCAGGATGGGATATACAAGCCTTCGTTTAACATATACAAGTTCCTTAATGCTTCGCTTTATGTTGACTGCCTGGAAGATATTTAGGTGGGCCACTTAAAAAAGATAAAGTTAAAACTAACTATCTTCAGTTTCATATTACTGCTGATGTACCTTTGGGGAAGCAGGAATACCCCACCATCCTTCCGGGAATGAGTAGGTGGAAAGTGCTGTTTGAGTTTTTAACCCTGTAAGACAAGTGTCTGCATTTCTGAGATGGTGAGCTGATGAAGAGCTGTGTTATTTGTACAACAGTGAGAAACAAAGGACATTTATGTGATGACACTCCATAAAAATAGGACCAGGTATATTGTTTTGTTGTTAGGGTAACAAGGCAATAACCATTGGCATTTACTGATTAAAATGTGCATAGAGTGGGTAATAAGGATACTTCAGCATCAACTATCCTTATCTAATGTTTATGGGTTTGGTCTCCAAGCCAGGTATAAAAACCTCCCTCAAGTATAGGCAAGGTTATAAAAAAAATGAAGAGAAACCCAGTAGCAAAACTAGGACATGGATAAAGGACACCAGGCCATCCCTGGGAATAAAACCAAATTCAGCCCTGTGTTCTCAGATTTTACAGAACTTTGGACTTCCTAACCAGGTAAATGGGTTCAAAACGTTCGCTGTCCCCTTGCCTCTGTCTTGGGTCTACCCCACATGTGGGCTTGCACTTGCACACCTGTTTTTGTGTTGCCTCCAGTGTAGTGCAGCTCCTTGATGGCTTTCAGGGCGCTGTTGCGGTCCTGGTGCTGGTGGAAGTGGAAGGCTGCCCTGGGCTCCTCGCTGTACTGTGCGACAGCAACCTGGCAAAGAAAAGGGAGGCAAGGGAGATAAGAAATGTGGAGGGATCAGACACAAAGCAAAGGTGCCATCACTCAATAAATCTCCTTGATAATACAAATATTTGAATTGCAATAGAAGTGGAACGAAGCTGTGTTTCTTAGAGACTAAAAACAGGCACAAAAACATCTGTCAGGTTGGCAGACAATACACAGGACACAATTCAGATGCTTAAGCATGGGCAAAGTGCTATTTTCTGCTCTCTAGGGCATCAGAAATTTCTGCACAGGCTGGTAGATAGAGCACAGAACCAAAGGGAAATACACTTCTGGCAGCTCACGGCTGGGTGGGAGCATCTCCTGGTGCAGCATCTCCCATGGCAGCATGCATCCCTCCTGAACTAAATCACCTTTAGGCAAAGTGCTTATCCTCTCTGAACCTCAACGTGAGTGAGCAGACTGCTGTCATTGCAGAGGTGAGCAACAGGTAAACACTTGGAAGGAAAACATGTTCAGGAAACAGAACAGATTCTTGCCTGTGTCCCTTCAGGCCCAATCTTAGGGAAATAGGAAATGATCCGGAAGAGGAAATCCTTCACTTTGTTGAAATTGCTCTGTCCAATACTTGAGGACTCATCCACCAGGAACCCAACGTCTGCTTTGAACTTGCCACAGACTGCAGAGGGAAGAGAGAATCTCTGTAAGCCGTGTGGTCCTGAAGCAGCATGTTTCTTTGTGCTCAGAACAATAAAACAAATCCAAGCATGGGTATCTTCTGTGATGCCAAGTGTCAATGAGTGAGCAGGGAGCACCTTCACCCCCCAGGATAGAGGTGAGTGCTTAACTGCGTGATACATGCTTTGTGTCTTCCATTTCCCCAGTGCTGGCCACTCTCACTTCTCAGTGAACAAAAATTAATTTTGACTCCTGACACCAGAGAAGACCATGACTCCTGGTGGTTAGACCCCCTTCATCATCATCATCAAGTCACACATAGATGCACACTCACTTGGCCCAGGGAGAGTTGTCAGCGGTGCAGACACTATGGTGGTGGCTGGCAGGGTGTCTGGGGTTGGTGCTAATGTTGTGGCCGTGGCTAGTGGGAGAGGAGTGGTGCTCACATTGCTAGGAGCTGTGACTGGGGATCTCCTTGCAGCCAAGTTTGCAGAAGTCACGGGAGAGACCATTGCAGTTGAATCTGTGTGAGGTCCTGCAGCAAGAGGCAAAAGAGGAAAAGATGTTTGTTAACCCCCTCTTAGTAATGACGCAAAGCACCACAAGGGTAGAGAAGACAAGAAACTAGCCTCAATAGCAGCTACCTGGGAAAACTACTACGTAACCTTCCTGCCTTCATACCTGTTTGTGCAGTGAGTGTTGTCTCTGGTCCCTCTGTATTTCCAAAGACTGGCCTTATGGAAAACAAATACGTCTCCTTGGAGCTCAGCCCTGTCACTCGGTATGATCTTGAAGCTGCTGATAACAGTTCCAGGGAAAGATCAGAAGCTGGAAAAAAGGAAGAAACATGCATTAACTGGGAGGCAAAGAAGCTCAAAAAAATCCCATGTCAGGAGCATCCCATCTGCTACTGACACCACCTTCGGCAAACAGGAAATTGAGAAGCAGATGAGTCCTGGGCTTGGTAAAATGGATTTGCAAACTGCAATGGTCAGGCCCTAAACCAGCTGAAATAAGGTTGTTTGCATCTCTCTGAAGTTGAGAGGCATGGAATAAAGCCTGATGTTTGTGCAAATGTTTAGAGAGGGCATTTGGTCCAGGTGCTGAGCTCTGTGACTGTCCAATGAAGGAATACTAATTATGGTTTGCAAAGGCTGGCACGTATAAAAACAGGATTCTTTTTGTTAATGAATAGAAAGCTTGCTGAAAAATAGAAATAAACATAACTTGAGAAAACTGACTGCATACAATAGATAGTTTTGCTTTAAAGTGATAGGAAAAATCTGTGAAAATGTCATAACAATGTTTTGACATTTTAAAAGTGTCTTATTTTGGAAATACTGAAAGATGAGTTTTGACATTGTTCAAAGTGAAACTTGTACCTTTTCATTCTGAAATAGCATTTTCTCTTAAAAGAAAAGAACGTTAGTTTCTAGGGAAATAAATTGAATTGTTGTAAATAACTTGTTTCAACTGTATTAAATGTTTTTCATTACCCCAGAATAAATTTTGGAAGGGAGGTTTTCTTCCTTTAAATATATATATATATTATTCCCTATTGCAGTTTGACTGAAAATCTTCTACTCCTCTCCATTTGGGTAGGCAAGTCAAGATAATAATTATCATAGGTGTGTTGCTATGCTGCCTGAAGAGATTTGCCTGAAGAGAAACATAAGCTGAGAGCTCTGCTGAAACACAGATCTAAGGCAGCCCACTCCTCACCCCTGCCTAACACCCCCAAAGAGGTAAGTTTAGCTACTTTTCCATTTCCTCTGTGCCATTGTGTAGCACCAAAACCCTCTGTTTCACACGATGGGGCTTTCCCACAATCAAAGTGTATGGTTACCGCGCTCATGGTCTAGAAGAAGCAGAAGACTTTGTTGGTGGATGGAGGCAGGAGAGACCTGGATCATACCCAGGATGGGATGCACAGCCCAAGGCTGCCAAGCACATGCAGGAAGAGGTCTGCAAACACTGGAGGAGGCAGATGGTCTTTGCTGGAGACAGTTTTCGAAGAAGAGTGAAACTGATGCTTTGCAAAGGAGAAGAGATGTGAGGGTCAAGGAGCAACTGGACGACTAAATGAACTTCTGGATGTTGATTGAGTGGATGCAAAAAACCATGGCTTTGGTGGTCTAAGAACAGTCAAGAGAAGGTAGGAAGAAGAGAGAGGAGGGCAAGATTTAGGTGAACTTCTCCAAGGTCCCTTCTGTCACACGGGGGATGAAGACTGGCTCTGGATGGAGCCCTGTTGAAATGTATAATGTATGGGGTTGGTTTTATGTAACATGACAGGGAGATCTACAGCTGGGATGACCTCCAGCTGAGTAGAAGAGGACCCAGTCTTTTACAGGGCAGGCTGGTGAGGGTAGGCAGGTAGGGAGGAGGGCATTAAGCGAGCTTAAAAAGGCAGAAAGGGAAATGGGTAATGAATGAGAATTCATTTAGCAAAAAAGCAAGTTGCTGAGAAGAAAATTAATCAAGGCAGCAAGAGAAAAAAAAAAAGACAAAATTCTTAATTGCCTTTATACTCTAATGCTGGCAGCTTGGATAATTAAACAAGAGAAATTGGAATTACTCACTTATGAGCATAAATTTGATCTTGTTGGTACTATTGAAACTCGGTGGCAAGATTCATCTGATTGTAATGTTAAATCAATAGTTATAAACCTATTTCAGAAGGATCGATTGAGTGAGGGCACAGTGGGACTGTCAGATGTGGTATTATCCGTTTCTGAGCCCCTGACAACTCTGAAACCAATGATTTTTGAATACTTACAGATCGATATTTTAACAGCATGGCACAGGAGAGGAACAGTTGCATTAGATCACTTAAGTCACCCTAGAGAGCTGAATGTTCAGTTCCCTAATCACTTACCTATAATATGTAGAGCAAAAAAATGATGTTATCACAGGAGACTTCATCCTGAGTGACATATGCTGCAAGTCTTAAGCTGCCAATACCAAAACGTCCTTGGAATTAGAAAAATTAAAGCTGATGACCTGGTAACTCAGAAAGCACTGCAGGGAGCACAGGGGAATTGCATCAGATGTTTTCCTTATTGACTTGTGAAGTTGAACTGATCCCTAGCAAAAAAGTTAGTGGCTGAAGCAACAATGACAGGAAACTTGCTATATCCAAAGAGGTTAAGCCCGCTCCAGAAAAAAATGGTATACCTGGTACCTTAAAACAGTAAAACTCAGTAAGGCCAAATCAATTGAAAAAGAAAACAAACCATACACTAAATCTGTGAGCAATGATTATGAAAGTTTTAAAAGTTCTTTACTAGATAATAAAGCTTTTAAACAGATAAGAATTAAGGCGTTATGGATGACAAAAACAGACTTTTTTTGATTCACTGCAGCTATTCCTGATGGACAAGCAGGGCCTCTAGAGGAAGAGAAATTGATAATGCCAATCAGGCTTTTTTTTTTTCTTTTCTTTTTTTTCTTTTTTCCTAAGCAATTTTCACTTCTCCTTTGTCTTCCTCTGAGGATTTTGCAATGGTCACATCGATCATCTTGTGAACCTCCTCAGTGAGACAGTTTTCTTTTTTCCCTCTATTTTTCACCCAAATGAAATTGAGATTAATGGATATGATGCATGGAATACCTGCACCCTGGTCAAACTGGGCAGCACTTGGAAATAACAGTCATGATACTAGAAGGAATCAACAGCCACTTAAGGCTGGTGTTGGAAAGAAATTTCCCCTTTATTACCCGCCCCTTGCATCTTCTGCTGCGTCAGCTGGCTCTAAGACCAAGTATTGAATTCAACACTCCAGAAGGTAAGCCAGACTTCTCCATGGTCTGTCCTCAGATCCTCTTGGGTGATGGGGCAGCTCACAATGGAGGGGTCCAAATTACAAACCATCTTCCTTTCCCCACCAAAAAATGGTTACCTGAGGACAAGCGCCACGTTAATAGGTACGTGGATGCGCCAGGAACAGCCGCCCAAGTCAGCAAAACACTGGTCTCTGCAGCTTCCTGCACCATGAACTCGGTCACTTTGGGTAAATCCACTGTTGGAAAAGAGAAAGAAAGCAAGCTTAGGGAAGGTAGAAGCTCCCACCAAGAGCCTGACTGAGCTGAAAGGAAACAGATGCATCCTTTGGGAGATTCTGATCCAGGCCCCACTGAAACGAAATGCAAAAAGTCCAGATAGAAACGATGAGCACGGAGAATATCTGCTCCACTTGCCCACAGCTCCAGCTGCTGGTGAATATCTGTCCTAGGGTAAATATCCCTTAAATATCCCTTATTAGAAATATTCCTTAGCCTGTGACCAGTTTTCAGAGCCTTTTTACCTCTTATCTATCATGTTTCTGATGAGACAAAGGAGTCCCTGCAGCACTTTAAGGGTTTTCCAGAAAGCTAAGGCAGATCCGATCCTTAGCTAGTGGGAATTGGTGGCATTTTAGCAAATAACCATCGACAAATCTTCAGCCTAGCCTGATGGGTGTTTCTCTAAACCATTTTTTAAATTCAAGCTGTTGGGATGGGAAATGGAAATTTGTGCCTGCTCACTTGTGCCAGATGCTGGTACTCCTTGAAACCCCAGTGCCATATCCACACCCCCGACCTTCTCCAAATCTGCCTATTCTGCAGCATCAATCAAATTGCATGATGCCACAGTGTCATGAGAGGTTTGCCTTTATCTTCTGGAAATGGTATAGATATTGTAATTCAACAGGTAATTCGAATACAATGGGTCACAAAAAGGGCACCTCTCAATGATTTTTGGTAGGTGAAGACAAGCAAAGCCCCAACATTTCTCAGTAATAAGATGAAAGGACCAATATACATTTTCTGGCACACTGGCTGGTGGGTGTCTGACAGCCAGCATTGCTCCCTGTCCATCCCCACCTGCTGTCACAGCCCCTGGCATTGCTGTGGCACTGCCCTTGTCCCCCCTCGGTGGTCTTTGTACTCACGGGTTTTGGCTGTGAGGATCGTGGGGCTTCCCTCCTGGCCCCCGATTACCGCAGACACGCAGACGGTGTAGGTGGTGCCCTCCTCCAGTTTGGGGATCGTGAATGAGATGGTCTCTGCTTCAACCAACTGTGAGGTTTCCAAGCCACCTAACAAAAATTGCAGCCACACCAAAAAAAACACAATGCTACATAGAAATGGCAGGGTGATTGCTATTGACAGTTATTGTTACAGCAGTTTCTGCACACAGATCTTATAGGTCCTGGCCAGGGAGGATGTTATAAGCTCATTTTACATACAGAAGAACCAAGGCGTGGGCAGCTGAGGGATCTGGTCACAACGGCATCACATATGCTGCTGGAAGGGAACCGCTTCCCTGACTCCCCAAATCCAGCTATGCCTAAATCCGACCAATATCTACTTTGCAAACTAAAACCTGGCCAAGTTTCAGGGCTTCAGCCTGTCCCCAGACATTATAGTCCCCGTCTACCCTGATCATCTGTGGGAAAAGAACTGAGCTGAGCTAAGCTCCTGTTTTCTGAGGATCTTTGTGCTCTGTCCTCATATTGCATCTAAGAGAGGAGGATGCTTACCATTGAGTGGCACCCAGGATATCTTATAGTGAGTTACCCCTGGAAGCCTCTTCCAAGACAGCTTCAAACTATTTACACCAGTGTCAGTAATCTTCAGATCCTGGACGGCCTGGATGGGGTTGGAGTCTGCGAGAGATGCTGCAGAGATGAACCAGGATGAGATGTTGCTGGGGTTTAACCTGGCAGACAGCTGAACACCACACAGATGTTTGCTCAGTTCCCCCCTGCCCCGCAGTGGGGTGGAGAGAAAATTGAAAAGTGCAAGAACTTCTAGGTTGAGATAAGGACAGCTGAATAAAAAAGAAAAAGAGGGAAGGGAAGGGAAGGGAAGGGAAGGGAAGGGAAGGGAAGGGAAGGGAAGGGAAGGGAAGGGAAGGGAAGGGAAGGGAAGGGAAGGGAAGGGAAGGGAAGGGAAGGGAAGGGAAGGGAAGGGAAGGGAAGGGAAGGGAAGGGAAGGGAAGGGAAGGGAAGGGAAGGGAAGGGAAGGGAAGGGAAGGGAAGGGAAGGGAAGGGAAGGGAAGGGAAGGGAAGGGAAGGGAAGGGAAGGGAAGGGAAGGGAAGGGAAGGGAAGGGAAGGGAAGGGAAGGGAAGGGAAGGGAAGGGAAGGGAAGGGAAGGGAAGGGAAGGGAAGGGAAGGGAAGGGAAGGGAAGGGAAGGGAAGGAAAGGAAAGGAAAGGAAAGGAAAGGAAAGGAAAGGAAAGGAAAGGAAAGGAAAGGAAAGGAAAGGAAAGGAAAGGAAAGGAAAGGAAAGGAAAGGAAAGGAAAGGAAAGGAAAGGAAAGGAAAGGAAGAAAAAGAATAAACAAAGCAAGCGATGCACAACACAATTGCTCACCACTCACCAAATGATTCCCAGCCTGTCCCTGAGCAACAGTCACCCCCCACCCCAGCCAGCCACCCCATATTAATTGTTCAGTGTGATGCCATATGATATGGGATATCCTTTTGGCCAGTTGGGGTCAGCTGTCCTGGGTCTGTCCCCTCCCAGCTTCTTGTGCACCCTCAGCCTCCTTGCTGGCAGGGTGGTATGAGAAGCTGAAAGTCCTTGGCTTAGTGTAAGCACTGCTCTGCAACACCTAAACCATCAGTTTGTTATCAGCATTATTCTCACCCTAAATCCCAAACACAGCACTGTACCAGCTACTAGGAGGAAAATTAACTCTATCCCAGCCAAAAGCAGGACAGATGTCAGAAGCAACACCCCAAGAGAGTGCAGGGCCAGGACCATGAATCCAGCCCTGATGTCCCAACACTAGGATGTTTGTTCCACCAGGACATACCTGTGCGGTGAGTCAGAGTCACCTCTGGCCCCTCGGTCTTGCTGAAGACAGCCCAGATGCTGACTTTATACTGGGTGTCAGGCAGCAAGTGGTCGATTCGGTGAGCCAGCACCCTACTGCCCAGGTACTCAGTCTTGGCAACCTGGTTTTCTGTGAAAGAAGGGATACTTCAGAGCTCGTAGCTCACTAATGAGGCTGGTGGCATCTCCTCCAAAGGAAATAGCCATTCCTTGCTGTACTGTGGTTTCAGAGCTTTGGGGATTGGTTTCATAAATAGAAGAGCATGAATATGGAAAGAAAAATATATCACTAACGGGTAGAGGCTCAAGACCATGTTTCTTAGTAGTGAGATCTTTTTCCTACCCTGGGCAGTAGATAAGAAGTTTGGAAAGGGCCCTTCCATCACCATGGCCACTGACATGGGTCTGTGCCAAGAACATGTATGTGCACCCTGTCTCTGCTCACCTTTGCCTGCTCCCACAGGGCTCCAGGTGAGTTTGAATTTGGTGGCAGCTGCTGTGGCACTCCATACCAAAGACAGGCTTGTGTTGGTGCAGGATGTCACCTTGAAATTGGAGACATAGCCAAGAGGAGCTGCAAGATGGAGACAGTATTAGATGGTGCACACCATGTTCAGCATTGCCACATTGCCCCCCTCAAGCTGCAGCAACAGAGGTGGATATACAATGGTTCACCATGGAGGGACAATCTCTGGCTACCAACTGGATCACCATCTTTCCCTATTTTAGGTGAAGAATTTGCATCTGCTGCCTCTTGTCCAAGCAACCTGGTCTCCCAGCACATCCTTTTGGAGTCCCCATTCTTTGAGGCAGGAGACAGCTGCCTGTAACAGGCGTCCTAACACGGTCCACCAGGCATCAAAGACCATGTTGGAATGTTCCTCTCCCTGCATCTCCATGTAGCAGAGTTTATCAAGGTCTTTTCTCTTCCAGCTGAACTGTTTGACAGCGTAGAATACTTTGGCCAATGGTATGGATTTTGGGATGCCTGAAAGTTCAGTGAATGCAGATTTGGTGGTTCATATTTGAAGCTTTGTCCAAGCCCAAGGCACATGAACATATCTACTGCAGAGCATGCTGACTCCAGTTTGCATTTGAAGACTCACAAGCAGAAAACCCAGAGCCTTTGGGATTCCTGCTCTCACCCATAAGGTCAGCCGGGAAAAGGACCACCACCATGGTGCCCCTGACATGAAGGAAAGGCGATGGCAGTGAGGTGCCGGAGGCATGGTGTAAAGCTTTGCAGGGACACACCAAGTTGAACCAGACACACAAGCGCTGTGTACTGTAGTGGTTATCTGAGTGCTCTGCCCATACTCACATGTCCTGGCTGAGGTCGTGATCCCTGGTCCTTCCACTGAGCCAAAGAGCACATAGAGGGAAATCACGTACTCGGTGTCATGGGCCAAGTTGCGGAGCCTGTAGGCTGTGATCGACTTGTTGAGGGACAGCTGCCGAGGACGGTCTTTGCCAAAGAATTCTTTGCAAGAGAGGGAAAATAAAATAGAATAGGATAAAACTAAAGAGTCTGGAGAATGCCATGTTTTCCCCAGCAGTCCATCTCTGTCTCAGCTGAAGTTCTGTTGGAGGATGTTGTGGTTTAACCCGGCTGGCAGCTAAACACCACACAGGAAAATTAACTCTGTCCTAACTGGAACCAGGACAGAGGACATCTGAGTGTGCTGGGGCACGAGAGAGTTTCTGTGTGGTTGTGTATTTGAATTTGGATTTGAATGACTAGGAACGAACCAAACTAGCCAAGAGGAACCAAAAGAATCAAACCAGACATATTGTGTTTATGTGGCAAAGTTTTGGTAGCGGGGGGGCTGCTGGGGTGGTCTCTGTGAGCAGAGTCCAGCAGCTGCCCCATGGCAGATCAGAGCCAGCTCCAACCAGCTCCAAAGGGGCCTGGCGCTGGCCAGAGCCGAGTTGAGTGACATTGGTTAGGCCTTTGGGAGGGAAGAGAAGGGAAAAATGAAGGGGAAAACCCTGCTGCATTACAGCAGCTGGGAGAGAGGAGTGAGACCCAGCCCTGCAGCCCCCAAGGTGAGCGCAGCAGGAGGGCAGGACGTGCTCCAGGCACGCAGCAGCAGTTCCCCTGCGGCCTGTGGAGAGGCCCCTGGTGGAGCAGGCTGTCCCCCTGCACCCATGGGTGCCACACGGAGCAGATCTCCACGCTGCAGCCCGTGGAGGAGCCCCCGGTGGAGCAGGTGGATGTGGCCTGGAGGAGGCTGCGGCCCGTGGAGAGCCCCCGCAGGAGCAGGCCCCGGGCCGGAGCTGCAGCCCGTGGAGAGGAGCCCAGGCAGGAGCAGGGGGGCTGGGGGGAGCTGCCGCCCGTGGGGGACCCGTGCTGGAGCAGTTTGCTCCTGGGGGATGGACCCCGTGGGACGGAGCCGTGTGGGAGCAGTTCTTGAAGCCTCCATAGGATCAGTATGGGAGGGACCCCACCTGGAGCAGGGGCAGAGAGGGACCGTGAAGGAGTGTCGGGGACAAAGTGTCAGGGACTGACCACAGCCCCCATTCCCCGTTCCCCTGTGCCTCTTCGGGGGAGGAGGTGGAAGAGGGTGGTTGGGGGCAGGTATTTTTATTTTGTTTTTAGTTTCTCACAGTTCTAGTCAGGAGCTGGTGTGGTTGATACAGGCTGGAGGAGAGCGGGGTCTTACCTGGTGTAGGACCCCATGCCACTCGGTACCCAGTGGCCCCAGCAACCGAGTCCCAGGAGACCAGAGCACCACTGATGGATATTTCACTCACTTTCAGCATCTGGACAGTGCTTGAAGCCACTGCAAGAGAGCGGAGTTGCCCGGTTGCATCAAGGTCCCCACAGCTTCTAAGTGACCCCCAGACAGCTCTCTGCACCAAACGAGCAGGGTGGTGGCCACAAATGACACCAACTCTGTGCTGCCAGCACATCCTCACCCCATCCATGTCCTTTAGGGCTGGTTCCCTTGCTCACGCCCTGCTGCAGGGCACCCACCTGTGGTTGCTTTTGCGCTCACCACCGGCCCCTCGACATCTCCGAAGATGGGGTTGATGGTGACATTGTATTCTGTGCCAGGCTGCAGCCCCTGGATCATGTAGTAGGTGTAGGCGTTGCTGAGGTTCACGTCCTGGATGCTGCCCTCTGCAAAGGGAAATGATAGGTGAGGTCCCTCAGGTCAGGCCAAGGAGGACCCCCCATCTGGGAGGGTGGTGGGCAATCACACAGACACTCAAGGACTATCTCGGTTGCCTGAGATTAAATGGCATTTTGTCCTCCTGGCCTGCACCTGTGCCCATGAAGTCCTCAAGCCGAGGACAGTAGGGATGGTGCTTAGCACACATCTTGGTTGAGGAGGTAATGCATATACAGATAGAAATATCCCACAAGCATTTGGACAGACCTCAGTGATCACCAACTGATCAAAGTGGCTTAGGACTTCGCAGGCCAAAGAAAATAACTGAGGTAAAAACACAGAAATTGATGTACATGGGGCTGTGAGCAGTCCCTTAAGAGGGTCCACACACTGCCCAGCTCTGGGTGACATGCTGCTGGAGCCATTCTGCCTTCCCTCCTGGACACGGGAGACAACTGATGCCACAAACAACATTTTCTCTATGTTAATCCTATTTTTGTATCATGGACTAGAAACCGCTCAGCAGAACCTCTCAGCATCACTCCAGAGGGAATCACGGACAGAGAAGAGTTAAAACCTAATCCTTGGGGGTCAGACCCCCCTTTTCAGAGGGGCAGAGAGGTGCAGGCAGCAGCAGGTTGGGATTGGGGGGGGGGGCTGCCATTTACAGTTTGGTCACTGGAGGGTGCCATGTCTCCATCTTCTGCTTCCACCAGCACCCTGCGCCCCATCCCCCTCTCCGACCCCCCCCTCCACAGACCTTCTCTCCGTATCAGGCGTTCATTTATTTTTATCTATTCTCTGTCAGAGAAGAAAAACCCACATCCTCCAGCACCTGGGATGGCTGCATGGGGACGGAGAACAGGTGTCCAATCCCAGTGCCCCTGCACCCATAACACAGGCTGCTGGGATGGGATGGGATGGGATGGGATGGGATGGGATGGGATGGGATGGGATGGGATGGGATGGGATGGGATGGGATGGGATGGGATGGGATGGGATGGGATGGGATGGGGCGGGATGGGATGGGATGGGGTGGGATGGGATGGGGTGGGATGGGGCAGGATGGGATGGAGCATGGGAGAAGGACCCCGCAGTTGTGAGGGAGGACTGTCCCTTGGGATTTTTGTCACCTCTGGATTTGGGGTGAACCAGCATTCAGTAAAAGAGCTGCTCAGCTACCACAACCCCAGAGCAGAGGTGATGTGTTGTTGCTCCTTCAGCTGAGGACATCGCTCATTGTCCCCTCAAGATGTGGCAGGCTAGGCACATGCTCCATTTCTATTTGGGACATCAAGCAAAGACTGGCCAAACAGCTGAGTTTTGGGGTGTGCCTTGATTTTTATTTTTATTTTTATTTTTTTCCAGAGAACCATTCACTACAAAGCAATAAAAGCAGTGTTATATCCTCCCCATAAAGATTTTTCCCTTCTGATGACCTTCAGAGCTGTTCTCCAGCTAACCCCCCATGGGAGATATCTCCTTATTTCATTAGCATGGGAGCTGAGCCAGAGGAGAGAGTGCTATTTTTTCAAAGCCTGTGACGGAGCCCAGGTGTCTCGACACCCATCTCCTCTTTGAACCACAGAGACATCCATCTCCCAAGACCAAAATACGCCATCGGGCCTGATTTTTTAACTTCTACTCCCCCACACCAGCAATGAGAATATGTTTGGGTTCAGTGCAGGGGAGAGGCTCCAGCTGCTAGTGCAGATCTGTTTTCAAACACTAAAATCTGAGAATGAGGATGCATTCTCAGGGGGATATGGGATGCTGGAGGCCAAAGTCAGGTCTTGATGCAACAGACACAGAGAACCTGGATCTCTCCAGACTCTTGTTGCACGGCTGGCACGAAGTGGGCAGTGCATCCAGTGCCTGGGGACTTCTCAGCTCGGGCCTCCCCAGCTCCCTGACCACCAACGCCTGCAGCCGGCTCCCCTGTTTTTACCTGCTGATGTCCAGGTGAGCCTGTAGCCTGTTGCTCCCCGGACAGGGCTCCACCTCGCCTGCAGCGTGTCAGTGGTCTCGTTCTGCAGCAAGATACTTTTCACGGGCAGGAGCTTCACTGGAAGGACAGGGAAGAAATCTTTCAAAGCACCTACTGAGCAGCGGAGGATTTTGCTGGCTGCCCTCCTTCTATCACTGTCCCTGCAACCTGTCTGTCAACAGGAAAGGGATTTCTAAGGGCTCCTGCTTTGCCTGAAAGGTCGAAGGCTTCTTGTAAAAGCGCTGGCACAAATACCCAAATCTGTGGCCACTGCTTTCCACAACCAGTACCTCTAAGGCACCAACCTTGCTTCTTTTCTGCAGTGTGGGTGCAAAACAGAGGGGTGAGTGGCCGATCTTCCACCTTTCCACCCCAGCAGCGTGGTGGTGTTCAAGGATCAATGCACATGATAGGGAAAGAGCACGGCTCAAAAATGGAGTTAGGAAGGACGCGTTGAGCACTGCTCTTTTGATGCATGTATAGATGCCATTCCCACCAACCATGAGGTGCTTATCAACGGCAAAGGGTTTGAAAGAAAAGCCCAGGGCAAGAAGGGGGCAGCCAAGGAGTCAAACCTCTTACATGTTCTCCCCACAGCAGCCACGGGCTGGCTTGGCCCCTGGGGGTACACGGCGTAGATGCTGACGCTGTACTCTCTGTCCTCCTGCAGGTTATCCAGCACGTGGGAGGAAACATCGCCCCGCAGAACTTGCTCGTAGGTCATTCCCGGTCTGTTGGCTGCAAAACAAGGAGAAGAGGGATACTTGAGTATGAAAAACATCCAGGGTAGATCAGGATATGATGGTGCATATGGTTATAAGGCATCCACAGCATCATGCCCACCTTCTCCTGCAAAAGAAGGTCCTTCAAAGGACTCTCTTCTTCCATCCCAGGGGAACCACAATGTCTGGAAGAAGCTAACCTGGCCTCCTTCCAGAGTAATGCCAGGAGCACTGTGGTGCAGTATTCCTTGGATAAAATGGCACTTTTGCTGCTCCTCTTAAAGCAAACGCTGAGAAAACTGAACTCACCTCTGGGGATGTAGATCTTGTAGCCTTCCAGCTTGCCCAGGGGAGGTGTCCAAGCAACCTTCAAGCTAAAAAGTCCTTCTTCTATCACCCGGAAATTAGTGACTGGAGGCACAGGTGCTTTGGGGTACAAAAATAGTGCAGAAATGGATAGGACAGTGCTTTAATAAAGCCCCACATCCAAGACCCTTGGAAATATTTTTGTCTTCAGAGACAAAGAGACACAACAGTAAGCAGCGCCATCTCTCCCTATTGCGGCAGCTATATCCTCAGAAGTAAACTTCCCCCTCTATCGCACCCTTGTCCACTTGAAAAATGAGCAGAAAACCCCCATGTCAGCGTGCCTGGGGGCTTCCTCTTTGAACGGTGTTGCAAGCTGTGAAATATCTAACCATCCATCTATCATGAGGGCATTGCCTCGTGAGCAGATAAAACTGCAGTGGTTTCAGGCAGGTTGAGCAAGAACATAGGAATCGAACATTACTTGAGCCCATGGATGTGGCTCTTACAAAGAGGAGCCCATTTTGATCCAGCCAGCCATGGCAGACAGATTTATAGCTTCTACCTCTGCCTTCATGTTGGGGATAATAAGAGGAGAGATCAAATGACTTTATTTCTACCCATAAAACCATTCCATCTTCTTTGCGGCAAGTACATATGAATCAACCTCATTGAGGCTCTTTATTTATTCATCCTGTCGGAGATCTTCCCTCAAGAAAACAAGCAATTTAGACATTGTGGGGTTGGGGAGAAGAAACAAAAGGAAAGGAAAAAGGAATAATTATTTTCAAAATGCCATGGGCAAAGCAGACTTGGTGCTTCATGCAAAACAGGGAGAAAAGTGGAATTACTGTGCCCCCTTACCCCTTAAAGCCCCTGAAAGTAGTGCAGAGATTTCTGGGCCAAAACCTGCTCCATCTATCACATCTGACCCAGTGCCTTGCACTTCAAGAGTGAACTTTGTTTCCAAGAACCTTGTCATTATAGCCAGCAATGTGAAAGCAAAGGAATTCGGCATGGCAGATCACAATCTGGAGGAAGTCCAGATCATTTCATGGGACCAGAGATCACTTCTTGAGGCATGTCCTAGAAGCCATGATCATACCACCTTGGTGTTCTCCTTGTGTGAAGTGAAACTCTAAGTGTGTACACGTACATAGTGCCAACCCAAACCTTTTGGACAGTCCCACTTCCAAAACAAGGTGTTTAGAATATAAATCTCTCCAGAACCCCAGTGTTTGTGTTTCTAAACCCACGGTCTCCAAAGGTTTCCTTCATCCCAGGTACGTGGGAGGTACATTAACTAAATCCCAACCTGAATTTTTTAAATCCCACTGGTTATTAAATCAGATGATATGAGCTACACCCTGTGCTTTCAGGTGCTGCGTGGGTTACTCTGCACCTGCTCAAGAATGCTGCACATCATACCAAGAACCACATATGCTGTTTTACTTGAGATATTCCTCCTACGCCTCCATCCCTCACTCCTTGTGCATATGGTTTTTGGGTGGTTCTCTTCCTGTGCCCACATGGACAAGTGACGTGTGGGGGTGACTGCAGAAGAGATACTCACTAGTCTTCCCCTTGACAGCTGCCGATTCCCCAAGGGCATCTGTATAGACAGCTCTCACCGTGAAGACGTACTTGGTGTTGGGTTTCAGATCAGGTACCAGCACGGTGCGTTTGTCGCCATCCACCGTTATCTGTCACACAGAGGGACAAAGGACATCGTTACACCTCTGTGATGGTCGTAACACCCATATTCACAGCAGGTTAGGAATACAAGGCTTCTCCTCTAGTGCAAGGTGCTTCCATCGGCAGGAGTCTCTTAAAATGTACTAATGGATTTTACGTACATTGCAATCCTCAAATGATATCCGGGTTCACATGGGACATGGCACTGACACGGGACAGTGCCAAGGGCGGGTTTCATGGGATAGCTCAGAAGAAACTCCGTGAAAACAAGAGCATGCACAACGGTGAAGGTGTTTCCCAGTACTCACTTCAAAGACAATGGAGGAAAAGCAACTATTTTTGACAAAGAGGGTTTCTTTTGGAATCATTTTCACAGAATCACTTAGGTTGGAAAAGCTCATATAGGGAGATTTCAACGTAGCCTGAGGGCAAGAGAAGTAGACCTAACTTTTGGGTTCTTACTATGTTCTTATGAGATTCTGAAGCAGTCAAAAAATGATCCTTCTCGTTAAATGCAACCTTAAAAATTAATACAATTAATAATCTTAACCTTAATACTTTATGCTTTCATAGGTTTGTTCTCTTATTGGAAATCAGAGCTCTTAGGCATACATCTTCCATCCTTCAATCCTGCTTTCACACTCTGTGCAGTGACCCAGCTGACCCGGAGCGAGCTGGCACACGTGGCATCCTCCCTCTCACAAGGACATGGCAAATCCCAAACCAAAACATGCAGAAAATTTACCAAGGCAAACAAACTTGGTGGCAAGAAGAATAGGAGCTGCTATTATGGAAGCTGGCTGGACTTATTTGAGATGTGGTATCACAGAGGTAAGGAAAAAAAGGAGCAGTTCCTATTAACCTGTTCTTATTGATCCTAAAGGAGCTTGTGACAGTTTGTGCCATATTGTCCTTCCACTCTTCCTTTCCAAATGACACACCAGCAGACCTGATGGTCTACCTACAGAGCTTCCCTTCAAACAAGCAGCTCCGGCAGTTTATGGCAATGAACTGGGCTGTGACCGGGGTGGCTGAGGGACACGGTGCCATCTCCAAACCAGGCTGTGCCATCAACAGCCCCAGAATAGGATTCATCTCAAACACTGAGACCCACAGCTGGGGCTCCGCAAGACGGGAAAGCATCTCTACCTGCCGCTGGTCCTCCAAAACTGGCTGCCCTGAAGGCAACAAGGGATGCAAGTGGACCCGGTACCCCGTCACCCTCCCTGTAGCCGGCATCCACGTGAGCCGCAGTGAGCTGTGGCTGTGCTCACTGACGTGCAGATCCCGGGGGCCAACGATCTTCTCAGCTGTGAAAAGAGAAAAGAAAGGTCTTTGGTTTGGACCATGATGCACAGGCCTTTTGTCGATGGAGTCACTATATTCAATGCAGAAAAAGCCTCTGTTTCCAGTCCAGAACCATGCAAGCAGGTTTTTTGACAAATTGCTTGACAGCACAAGAAGGGAAAACAAAACTGTTTCTGGCTACGCTTGCCCTGTGAACACCTGCTTAAAGCATAGTGTATCAGCTCCTTTCTGCCCTTCTCCTTCCTGCCAGCATAGATGGTTCTGCCAGAAAGCTCAAACTCTCCATGAAGCATCACAGGAAGCCCTGAAGAGATACAGAACCACAGAGAAAACAAACAAAAAAAGATGTTCTAAGGACTTGGATAAAGTTCTTCCAAACTCTGCCCTAAGATTTAAACTTAAGTTTGTGTGCCAGGAAGGGGGCAGGAATTCATTGCCACCACCTCTATGTTTGCTGCACCTCTGTATCTCTTTGGTGAGATCCAGATCTCTTTGGACATCTCTTTGGCTGCTTTTTGCATCTGTTTTGAGGATGAAATTCCTTCTGACATGGAGCTGTGCTGCCAGAATTCACCACGGGAGGCCCATCACGAAAACCCCGAGGGGCAGAACTGCTGCCCCATTGCCCCAATGGGCAGCGAGAGCATCGGGACCCCGTATCACCAGACAAACCACGGCAATGCAGATACAAGTGAAAAACACAGGACCACTGCCCCTAAGCGACAGGTGCTCCATGGAGCTGGCTGCTCCTCTAGGGTCATCCAACCCATAAAACTCCCTTGTGATGGGACCAGAAGGGACGTGCGAGGTCCACCTCCGTGGCGTGGCTGGCACATCCAGGGACTGGGAAGTGGCTGGTTTGAGCAGGTGGAAAATGGGATAAGGGGAGAACCCCAAAATACCTTGCACAGTCTGCTTGATGGGCCGTGGTGGCTCTGAGGCAGTGAAGCAGAGCCTTCGAGAGAGCTTGGGGGCCACGTTGTGGAGCAGGTGAAAATCGTCAACGTAAACCACGTGCTCTGCTGTGGGCTCAGAAGCTATTTTGTTCAGTTCCTGCTTGTCAGCATCCTTAATTCCTAGGCGAAGAAAAGAAGAGGAAAGGAGAACACCAGAGACATCAGTGGGGTAGGTGAGGCATTGGCAAAGGTCTTGCAAGAGCAAGAGGGAGCAACGTGCTGCCCTTTGTGCTTTATGCTGGCTTTATGGTCACGCTGCCCACAGTGAAGGCTGAAACAAGGAATGGAGACTCAGTCTGTATGGGCAGTGGTGGAGCAGTTGAAGCCTCTTCCATTAGGGAAAAGAAGCCAAGTTTTCCTCCCGAGGCATGTTGGAGATTGCCCTAGGGGACTTGCCACTGATGGGATGCTTACGGTGGATAGTGAAAGGGAGGGGGTAGGATCTGGCCTCATCCTTCCCGTTGGATACAGAGATGTTTCTGCCCTTATGATGGATGATTAGTCAAAGGGACGGAGGCTGTGTGAAAATTGCTGCATCTTCCAGTGGTTGAATCAGAAAAGGAAAAAAGAAATCACTCATAATTTTCAGCTTGCATTGGTCCAAATTTGCCTGCTCGCTCTCTCTAATGGAACACCACCACCACCTCCTTTTTCTCCCCAAAATACTTGCGGAAAGGAAGGGTTTGGCTTGTAATAAATGGCTGTATTTAACCTGGGGGCAGAGGGGGCTGAAATTTTTCCTTTCCCGTGAAATTGTTCTGATGGACACTTGAAGTCAGCCTCTAAACCCTATTAAGAGAAACCTTCAAAAGTAAAACCATTTCGTTTTTGAAAATGTCACATCAAAACATTTTGACTTTTATGGAACTGTTTATTGAACTCTTCCTGAATTCACAAGTAATTTTGACAGATGCAAAACTGCAGATTTCCGCTGCATAAATCAGCGATTGACAACAACAACAAATATCCAAGCACAGCACAGATGTGTTTTTCTCCTACGTGCAGTAGTTGCTGGTGGCTGAGCCTAGAGATGGGTGCAGTGTTTAGAGGCGGGTGCTTTGTGCATCTGGAACCTTCCCTGGTGTGTAGACCGTGCGGTGGTTCACACACAGTAGTTGGTACAATGCTCCACATAGCTTTTTGTGTCCATACGTACCTACAGCAAATACTGTCACTCCCCGATCCTGCAGGACGTGGGCTTTGTCTTCAACTGAGTCGCTGGATTTCCCATCCGTGATCAAAACAACTACCTACAAGAGTTGGAGTCAGAGCCAGAGAATGAATGAGCACAACACGAGGGGCTTGAAGAGGAAGCTGCAGGATTTTCAAACCAACAGCCCAAGCCTTGGATGAAGTGCATCCCCCTAAATGCAATGTATGATCTTAGGGCAAAAGAAAAGGTGCAGCACTGAGCTGTAAATGTGGGAAGGCCCCGGGAGGCAAAAGCTGGCCATGACAGTTTCAGACTCAATGCATGGGGTGCAAGGCTGCCCCATTCTTGATTTCAAGGCTGTCTACTGGCAGGGCAGAGCAAACAGCCTTGCGCGGTCCGCAAAGCAAGACAGAATGCGGTGCCTTCTCTTTAGCATCCTCAGAATTGAAAACCACTCAGAAAGTATGAACTAAACCACTGTTAAAAAACGATCTGATGGAACTGATGACCCAAAACTTATGCCCAAAAGGTAGGGACACTGCCACATGCCTACTTTTTAAATAAGATTCCGGTTGTGTACTTGAGCTGTCCCTAAGTGGAGCAGGTGCATGCATACTGTTACCAACAGCACGTAGGAGGAACCGATGCTGCCACGACTTGTTTCCTTGTCTAAATCACGTCCTGAGCCTGCTCAGTTAGCTTGAGCAGTAAGTGCTCTGAATTTGGATACTTAGCTGGAGGCATCTGAGACCAGAACACTCTGAGTATCTCCATAAGGTGAGCCAGCCCTTGAAAATCTGCATGTGCCTGTCTCTTTCTATCACAGACCTGAAGCCGAATGGGCTCCTAAATGAAGTACCCCAACTCCAAGTCAAAAAGCAGATGGGGTGACTACAACCCAGCTGGCTCATTCATTCCCATGGGTGGAGAAGTCAGAGGTCTGATCCCTGACAAGGATTACACCAGGGAAGTTGTCACAGAAGGTCGCTTACCTTTGCTGCATCCTCTCGCAACGTGGCTGGGCGAGACATGGCATGAGCTGCAAACGCCAGGGCAGCCCCCGTTTTTAGGTTGCTTCTTTTGAACGAGAGCTCCTGAATTGCCACCAGTATTTCTTCGATGGTCACATAATCCGTCAGTTCAATACTCATCCTGGGGGTGAGAGATGGGGAAGTATGGGGGAATAAAGGACAATAAAATGCTGTCATTACAGCAAATTTGCATCATTAATGATAATGACCAACAATGATGATGACACTTAGATGGTCACACTAGGCTCACAGGTAGTCAAGAATTCTTCTTCACAGTGGTCAGGGGAAGCCCAGAGTCTTCTTATTTTAAAAATAGTATCTGAAATTGGACAGCAGGGAGTTTCTTGTGGCTGCATTAAGTGCTACCCTCCCTGCCCTGGAAGAGTTCCCCATAGCCAAGCCCCTCTAGACTCTGGTGGCATTGCTGGGGGCTGAACTCTTGCTTTGCTCTTCCAAGAGTTCAACCAAGCAGCAAGAGCTCTTTAACCAAGGGAGATGGTTGCTTAGCAAAAACAGTCCCCATTTAGAGGTGTAGGGCTATCGAAACCCACGTGTTTCTGGTAGATAGATTGACCCACCTTGGTTTCTCTCCATAGAGTGCCACTGCCAGCCGGATGCCTCCTTTGCCCATCACCACGTTCTCAAAGGAGCGGGCCATGCCGCTGATGAAGTCCTTCACCAGCCGCGTGCTCTCTGTCTCTGCGCCCTGGGACTGTCCCACGAGGAACAAGACATCGGCCACCTCTGCTGTCCTGCACACTGAAGGAGAAGAGCTCATCTCACATCATGAAACCAGCCAGGAGATAAACCCCTCTGAGCCACATGAACCCTTGAGATATTACAGCTAAGGGAGAGAGACCATGCTTCAGCCCAATGAAGTGGGTAAGCATGGGCCTCCCAGAGCAACAGGCTGCTTCATTCTCTCTAATTTCTCTCTAAGTCGCCATTTTGCTGTTCCCACCCCGTGAAGTTCCCCATTTGAAGCACAAACACTGGGGCCCATATCCATCAAGGTGGTAGACCACGCTGGCAGCAAGGGGACGTCTAGGGGTTTCGTATGCTCAGAAGCTGACACCTACAACATGCACAACTGAAAATTGGCAATGTGGCAGCTCTGTCACCCTATTAACCACCCTGGTCTTCTTGTCATTAAGGTCTCAGAGCCGTCATGAGGCACACAATGCAGACATGGGGCCACACATACTTCGCCAGTCCTAAAACAACCAGGTCCTCCAGTCTTGCATGGACACCCCATGCATTCAGATCTGCAATACTCTCCTCTTCCCAAACTGTCAGCAGCCCTGAGCGTGGAAAAAATGTCACATGTGAAGAATGAGCAACGTGAGAGTGCTTTCGGTGCAAGCCAGAGCTATCCAATGACAGCTGGCACCGAAGGGGCAGGTGTATGGGGAAATTTGTTTAATGAACATCAAGGCATATTTCCCTTTACGCTGCTCAGTCTTTTAATTTAATTTCACTTTCTTTAGGAATCCAATAAATATATTTCAAGGGCAGAAATCTGTTGACTTTTAGGCATGGTTAAAGTAATGAAGTCTCTAAAAGGGAAGTTCAAAATTTGTATTTTCTTTGGCTTTTCTCTCCATTGCAGGTAGATGCTGAGTTCTTATTGTAAAGCTGCTAAAAAATTGACTGCACTGACTGCTGGAGGAAGACTTTTGTATTCAGGCTTGTTCACCATGAGTGGACTCAACCTCTTCATATTTTTTCGCATTTTGTGTCACTATTGCTCTGGACTTGCAGTGCAGGTTTGGAGACCCAACCCACATCCAACCAGGCTGGAGCATTTGCTCCAGTTTGCTGCAGAGATTTCAGGGTTTGCTGCAGAGATTTCAGGGTTTCTCATGCTTCTGCTGTGATGGAAAGCCTGCTTTAGCTCAGCCTTTTCAATTTACCTGTCTTTTACCCCACTCCTATGAGCAGGTTCCCCAAAGGGCTTGGAAAGATGCAGGTTTTGTGATCTCCTTCATTGCTGCGTGTCCCTGATCAATCCCCTTTGGCCACGCAGCAGGAAAGAGGGTCATTTACTGGCAGCAAACAGATGGCTCCCCAAAGCTCTTTGCTGCCCAAGTTTTTTGGTTTCATCATTTTCCTTTGTGCCTCCTGATCCTGAGCTCTTTACAACTTAACAATTCTTTACTGCAGGAAAAGTAATGACGGGATCTTTTTGGTTTAACTCACCCAGCTGTGAACACAAAGCACTTTCCCCTGACAACAATGGGAGATAATTATTTCAATTTCCCTTTCTAGAGCTCTCTTTTGAGATCTCCCTTTCCTTCTCGACCCTCCGTAAGTCCTTTTCAGCTGGGATGTCAGGGCTGTCTTGGAGGCAGCTCCGCTGCTAACAGCAGGTCACCATAAGCTGTGCTCCTAGGTGCTGTTGCTGTTCTTGGATCTACCCCTTTGCCCTAGCTTGGACCTTGATGTCCCTGCTACCCCAGAAGGATTTTAAGGGAAGGCAATGCCAGTCCTTGTGTTACCACAAGAATATCCCAACAAGTGCTGAACGAGATGGAGAACGCTTTCCAACAGCTCTCCCAAAAATCACCCACCTCTTGGAGCTGCTCAAGGCAGTGCAAACAGCTCTTCCTGGAAAACCTGCATTTTTGGACCTGATCTGGAAAACCTGCTCAAAATGCTGTTGGTATCAGAGGTCCCTTCGCTACCCCTCCACATCCCATTGCCCCAGGAGCCTCCTCCATCCATGCCTGGTCCATGGGAGCCTTTCTCACCCTGCACAATGCTCCTGCCCCTGTTTGCACCCAGGGATAACAAGGAGAAAGACAACTGAGCTGCAGGAGCTCCACGAGATTAAAATGGGAAGCCTGGTGCCCTTTTCTCTATAAAGGGGCAACCAGACCCCATGTTGTGAGATGCTGAGCCAGGTGCTCAGCACCTTTCCAGTGGGGCCCAGCTGGGCAATGAAACCCACATCCATTTGCTGCCTGGATCAGGTACCTGAAGCTGTCACTGGGAACATGTGATGTTAAGCATATTTGGACGGGTACCTTCTGGAGAAAATACCAACACAGACAGCTATATTAATCACAGGGGGATATGATTTTATTTGAAATTTTCCATGCACCTCCAAAATTACCACGTTTCATCAATCACAGGTTTGCCAGAGACATCTGTAAACGTTGATTTATTGCACTGTTCCCAGCTTCAAATTAAATAGCATTATAGTTGACTATATTGGCTTAATTGATGGACAGGAACTTAATCAAGTTAATTCTGTAGCTGGTGCCAAAGCCTCCATTAACTCCTTGTTGAATTTGCTGAATTTACGCCAGGTGAATTCACACCCCCCAAAGCCTGGGGGGGTGTTGCTGCAGAGGGATTCGAACAGGAAGGACCCTTTGGCTCGCAGCCAGCCCCACGGCATTCCTGGGAGATCGCAAGGAGCCTCCCCCTCCTGCAGGACCCCAAAGCTCCACAGATGTGGGATGGATCACGCTGTAACTGCGCAAGGCTTTTCCCCAGGGTCTTTTTGGTTCCAGCCACTCGTACCCCAAAAAATCTGTGGGCTTGCACAGACAATGGGGAGCCAGGCAGGAGGCGAGCCCTCACGCTGCTTTGCCTCTCTAGACAGCAGCAGGAGGTTTCAAGGCTGCCTTGAGGTCCTCTGTCTCATATCCCTTGGGTGGTGGCTTGTCCCAGCTCTTGGAGATCAAAAGAAGAATCAGGAGAGGGCAAATTTTCCTTTTCTCCCCACCTTCCCCTGGAACAGCTGAGTAGGACAGTGTCAGAGGCTGGACACCAGGCAGACCCCTCATTTCCCCATAAACCAGGGAAAATCAGATCCTGCCCAGGGACCAGCTGGGATGCTCTCTTAGCCAGCTGCTAACAAAAAAAAAGGATGCTAACACAAAAGTCAATGGCATCAGCACTACAGCTCACCCTGATGTGACGTTAGCAAAATAGCTGCTTGGAAAATGCCTTTTATTTTTTTTTTTTTCCTCCCTGATGTGTCTCAGCATCCTCCCCAGCTGCTTCATTCACGGTAGCCCACTTGCCACGTACCTTCATGAATGGCCATGGCTCTGTAGTGTGCCATGGCCGCTGCCAGGGCAAGGAGCTGGGTACACAGCATTTTCTTTTCCCTTGGGAGGAAGCCCTTCCTCAGTCCCTGGAGTCAGCACACAGCCTGGGCAGTCATTCATCTGCAGAAGAAAAGATGCTTTAAGGTACGCCATCCCAATGGTATGCTCTGTCTGCCTGCTGTGGCAAGAGAAGCTTTCCTCTAGCTCCCAAAGCTCATCTTGACTTGGGGAATCAGCATTAAACTCCATAAACCCTCTCACTCCTCCGTCTCTTTGCTGAGGCTGGCTGCAGGGGAGAGCTCAGCTTTGTTTCCCAGCACCTTTCCCTAAAATCACCCTTCTTCAGGCAATAACGACCACAGGCAATTAAGCCTAAATGTGAATATTACTGCTGCAATGGAAGAAGGAAACATCTGCTGTCTCCATCATGCAGGGAGCAAGGATCAGCCCACGAGCATCACTAGGAGATCGCTGCAGACAGCAACCACCCATACTCAAGTCTTTATTAGTCTGCCTTGTGACCGACCTTCAGGTTCCTAAATCTAGGATTAACTGCCTTGCATGTGGCTTCCTTGGAAATGCAGCCCATCATCATGGATCCAAAGGGGGCTGAAAGCTCTGGTTACTACTCATGGATGGTTTAGTGGCTCCCCAGACGACTGCTGACAGCTCATTAGGCTACAGAAGTCTCCCCCAGCGAGGCAGGGACTTCTCTCTGTGAAGCACTAACTGCAGCAGAAGTGATGTTGCCAGAAGGGGTTTTATTCTTTTGAAATGGACAATAAAAAAGTCCTTCTCCTGGTCTGAGCCTCACCTGCTTGGCTGGGACTGAGCAGATTTCACGGGGAGACATGGACTACTTCCAGGGTGGAAATTCAGATGTGGGGAAAAGACGAGCTCAATGACTTCATCCAGCCTAGCTCTTTTCCAGGGTCACATTTTTCCTTCCAGTTAACACCACGCAACCTCAAAACCACACTGCCTTATATATGGAGCTGGTCTGCTTTGGAAAAGAAGGCTGGGTTCCCTGCTCAGCATGGGACAGTCCCACCTGAATGAATCCCCCCGCAAAATAAAGGTCAAATGCCCACAGCAACCTGATGTGTCCAGGCACAGGGGCACCAGGGCTGCTGTCACCTTGCCCGTCACCTAGTGGCACTGAATTCTGAGACCCTCAGGGATGATGTCCCCCTAATGTGCTTTCTGTTTCATATTTCCCCTCTCTCTTCTCCTAATTGCTGGGTGTACTTGGATGTAATTGAGATCTTTGCCGTGCAGTGGTTACCCTGTGCTGCATCCTTCCTTCTTACCTCCTGCAAGAACCTCTGTGCAGCGCTGCCATTAGATGCTATGGAGGTGACTGCAGAGTGAAAACAACAACAAAAAGAAAGAGGAAAAGAAAACCACCACCAAATGGGGTTTTTTTTAAACACTGAAATAAGGATTTAACAACAGTAGTGAACAAGCTTCTAGGAAATTAAGTATTGCAGCACAAGTGCAGAGCTAAGACCTAAGAACACTGTTTTACCTCCAGCTCTTCTGCAAGAGTCACATTGTCAGCTTTGGCGAGGTCACCCCATCACCCCTCAGCTCCAGCATCCTTCTTACATTGCTGAAGGATCCCCTTTTCTCTTCCCATTTAATCCTCTGCTCCATAGGGCAGGGTCTGTCCTGGACCACGAGCAAACCCAGCACGGAGCATGAAGGCACTCCAAATGCGTTTCTGAGCTCTGTTAGTGCTATTACAAATGTACATCCCTCCAGAAATGTTCCTGCAGAGACCTTTATTTTTTTTTCCCAAAAGTTCTTCCTTCATTTCCTCCTTCCTCCCGTCTTCTCTTCCTCCTGTCCTTCATATCCCTACAGTTCTGCCCAAAATATAATCCAAGTGAACAATATTAGTTTGTAAATACAACAATCTCTTCTGGGATTATCTGTACCTAAAATAACATCAGAAATGCCATGTAGTATGCACTGAGATAGCTAATGTAGGTCCTTCGAGAGCAGACGTCCATCACAATGGCTGAGACTGAAGCCAGCCCTAATGGTCTTACTGGTCTGTATGGGGAAGGCTCCCCGGTTAGAACCGTGGGATGGTTTGGGTTGGAAGGGACCTTAAAGCTCACCCAGTTCCAGCCCCCTGCTGTGGGCAGGGATGCCACCGACTAGATCAGGTTGCTCAGGGTCTCATCCAACCTGGCCTTGAACACCTCCAGGGATGGGGCATCCACAGCTTCTCTGGGCAGCCTGTGCCAGGGCCTCATCACCGTCTGAGTGAAGAATTTCCTCCTAACCTCTAATCTAAATCTCCTTTCTTTTAGTATAAAGCCACTGTTTTTCATAAATATTTCATATTCATGTACAGGAAACATCCCTGCTGCTTGAGTCCTTGGGATAGACTGAGCCCAAAACATGAATAAAAAATAATCAGAAAAGTTTAAATGCTGACCAATCTCCCCAGTTCTTTGTTATTCCAAGAAAATACAGGTCTATTCTGAAAGGAGAATAAGGAAACCCCTCTAGGATGCAGGTGTTATGACAAGACACCTGACAACATCATCCTACAGCAGGTTCACCCAGGGGATCTGCACCGCTGGCCAGGGCACTGAGCTGGGACAGGGGTATGATGCGCCGTGGCGATGCCCTGGGAGCGATGGGGAGCCAGCAAGGGGCAAAGACCAGAACTAAAAGCACATTTGAATCTTCAGCATTTGCTGTCCAAGTTCACATGTATGCAGGGAAAAAAAATAAAAAAAAATGGCCCAAGCCACAAAAAATAATTCTGAGTTTCTGCAGCCACTTTGGGCGGCTAAGCCAAAGCGCATTTTCGCAGATAAACATCTGATATGCGATTCTTCACTGTTTTTCCTGATATTATTGAATGTTTCAGCACTGAACAAATACAGTAAGAAATGCATATTAACATAGTCTTACCCAGCCATGGGAAAACAATCATATAAGGAATAAATCCTAGGAGGCTTTGTAGAAACAAAGGAAAAACACAGTGAGCCCCAGGCCTTCGGAGAGCAAATGCTAATGTCTGCAGATGCGAACACCCTGTAGGTGTAGAGAGGCTTTGGCTCAGAATAGCTGTGCCTTGAATTCACATTGCAGAGGTGAGGAAAAGGCTGCAAAAGGGTTTCGTAATCCAGATCCCACAGATTTCCCACAAGCAGGCATGAATTCATACATACATTTGTGCATATATGTTGAACTTTTACATGGCAAATCTTTGACTGTGTTGAGCTTCTTAATTTATTTATTTTTTTTTGCATAGGCTTTTGACATTTTAGTTAAAGCTGTGCTCTGCCTTCCAGCAGTGAGCTGCAGCTGTGAAAACCCACCCAACCCCTGCTGCTGTGCCGCCAGCGTGGGCCCTTGATGGATGACTGCAGCACATCCAGATTACAGATGATCCCCAATTCAAGGGCGTTATTCTCCGACGTTGAAAGGAAAATTAGTAGTTTTCTCTCTTGCTTCTCCTCTTCCTGTGTTTTTTTTTTTTCTCTTTTTTTTTTTTTTCAAAATCCTGCTGTGATCCTAAATGAAATGTGGGGTGTAGGCAAGACAGGGCAGTGTTGGCCATTTATACGAGCATGAAGGGATGCTCTGCAGCTTCCATTGCAGCTCCCTCCATCCACAGCCCACCAGCAGGCCAAGATCACACCTGGGCTTCCTCCACCCGTGCACTCCATCTTTTGGGATGTGATATTTGGGGTGATATTGGCCAAGGCCAATGGAGGACTGCCATTTGCAACCCAGGTCTGCCCGGGATGGAGTCCCTTTCCCCGCAGCAGCCCCTGTAGCGCGGTGCTCTGTGCTTGTAGCAGGGACAGCATCGATATCACACCAATGGTATGAAAACCTCCATCCTCCCCCCAAAAATCTACATGTATCGAGGCCCTGCTTCCCAACATGTGGCTGAACATCACTTGTTTATTGGAAGTATGATCTCTTTCCTTCCATGTATCCTTTGCTTGTATTTTTCCCCCCTCTCTTTTCTTTTCCCATTCATTAAATTATCCTTATCTCACCCCACGAGCTTTTTTCCCCATCATATTTCCCCTTCGAGGAAGGGGAATTAAAAGGGGTTGTGAGCTGCCCCTCAGGGTGAAATCAGCACACCAGGGCAGCTCAGGTCACTCAGAGCCAACAGTTCACTTCGGTGCCACTGCACCGCTCATTTTATACGTTAAATATTAGCAAACTTCAACCTGGCAGGTCTCAGCTCATCTTTGCAGACACTGGCTGCCATCTGCCTTGTCAAAGACCTCCTAAACCACTACAGAGAGCTTTAGAGAAACCTGGTAGGGGCAGGCAAATGACCCCATAAACCTCAGGGTTTTGCAAGGAATCCCAGCAATGTCCTTGATCTTTTACTGCCTCTGGTAAATAATTTATAGGGGCAACTTCTCCAGGTTTTACAGTTCCTTGAACAAATTGCCTCCAAAGTCTGTAAAGTCGATGGAGCAGGTTCTCCCTTTCCCACACCTGGATCAGATGACAGAGCTGTGGGAAGCCTGGCAAGACGTAAGAGGGGAAAAAAGGAGGTCTCGCAAACTTGCGGCAGTGCCAGAGGCTGGGCTGTTCCTCTCCGTTTATTCTTCCTGTGTATATGCTTGTAATAAACTCTTTTTCCATTTTTGACAGCGCATTTGGGGATAAATAAATAACCCCACTCAGCAAGGTCTGTCTAAAAGGGATGGGACCCAGTGGGTTTGCAGTCTCATCTGGCTGGTGCCTGCCTGTACCTCCAGCTGGACCCCATGCTTCTCCCATCCGAGGATCCCCCGTGCCAGAGGCTAACTCCATCCACCAAAGAGCTATTCCTGTTGTATACAGACGACAAACCAACGTGACAGTGCAGCATCTGAGCGTGCACAGCCTTCCCAGATGATCCACGTAGACTCACGTCCCTACACCCACCGCCGCATGAAGCATCACACAACCAAACAGTTCCCCCCCACCTCACAACACAGAAAAATCTTGACAATTTCAGCCCATTCTGATAGAGGAAAACAAGACTCAGAAGTATTTTGCTACTGAAAACAGCCAGCTGGGCAGAGGAAGGATATCCTGTTTGCAGCTCCCTCTGAAGGCTGAGCACAACTCTATATTAGCCAGCAGAGAATCCACGGGGACATCTACTTATGAGTGCTCTTGGAGCATCATCGGGAACATCACAAAATCCTACGGAGAAAGATCCCAGCAGCCCCTCGAGAGATCACGCCGAGATGTATAACAAATATTGAGAGTGGCCTAAATAGAGAATTAATGGGAATTTTGGGATGTGGAAGCAGGAAAAGGTTATGAAGAAGGTCCAAGTTTTGATGGAATCAGAGTTAACGGGTCACTGAGATCCTTGCACATCTACGTATAATTTTGCAGGAGATTTGGATGGGGAAAACAAAGGGACAGACAGCGTCCACCCAAAAGCAAAAGCCAGACTCAAAACACTGAATTTTGACGTCAAGATAAAAAAAATAAACACAAGGGCTCGAGGCTTAACACAACAGCAAGGAGACAAAGCAGGGAGTAAATCCTAATGGCTCACAGAGGTGGAGAGAATAGGTCAGAACTACTGCCAGCCCCTAAATGGTAGGAAAAACACATCCAAAATAACCAAGGCCAGAAAAAACTCAGGAGGCAGGGTAAAGAGGCAATAGCTGGTGTCAATTAGAGGGCCCGTCAGCTTTGCAAGCAAATGTGTTCATAATTTTCTGCAGAGGAAATGCCAGCTCTTCCCTTCAGCTTTGAAACGTCCACACGGAAAAGCCTGGTCAGGGGCATTTCCGCAGCCCCTCTCCGACGATCAGGCACCATTTGCTGCAGGGAGTCAGAGACATTTTCCAGGAGAAGTTAGGTCTGGAGGGGAGGAGAGATGGGGTTAAATACGGGTTGTTCCTTGCTTGGGAGAAATAAGCCTCAGGGGGTCAAAAGTTTGCAGCCTTTTTTTTTTTTTTTTTTTAAAATGCAATTAATAGATTTTTATGGTAATTGATTTTTCTCTAAATCCCTTGAATACGAAATTCGAGCTGTTCCATTAGGAAATATGAACACACTGACTTGTTGGTGTCTGGAGGAACGCTCTGAAATGCTTGGGACTCCCCAGGGGCAGCCTGAGGGGCTGATCCGTGGGGAGGAGATGCTCCCTCTGCAAGCAGTGGCCCAAAACAGCACCAAAACCCAGAGCTGGGGCTGGGATCGGCCCAGTCTTTTTGAAAGCCCCTTGGACGTCTTCTTCAGGCTTAACCGGGGTTATGCTTACACAGTCCAAGCCACGCAGGATTAATTGCGTGATTCAGGAGAGCTAACTCCAGCTGAAGATGCTCAGAGCCTTCCTCTGGCATGAGCTGGGAATGGACCAGTCCACCCATTTCAGACCATTCCTCCTGCGCAGGTATTCACATCCCTTTGGGACCATTTTCCCCATGAAGTTCTGGCCACAAGACCAGGAAGGAAAAACGGGATTTTCCAAATTCTTGAAAGCACTAATGGTAGGTATCGAAGGAACAAATTTGCACATCCGAACAGGGCCATCCTTACTGCATCCATGTCAGACCGTGGTGCTAAGCACTCCAACCAACAGTCCTGCAGCCAGTAGAAATTCCTAGGTGGTGCATGGAGGTCTTATTTTTTCATTCCTGCCCACCTGTGGTGCTTTGGGAGCTAAATCCCCACTAGAAAACCAGTCGATTCAGCTCAGCACTCAAAAGCAGCCCTACAATAAACACAGGGAAAGCAAGCTCATACGAACGGAGTAGCTGGAAAATGAGTGGGCATGTGGCACATCATCTCAGCACGAGATTTCCCCAGCTAATTCCCATCTCACATTTCTCCTTCATCCCACGCATCTCCCCTGCTCCAAGATTTGGGGTGCCAGATGGGATTTGTGCCTTGATCCCAGCACGTGGGCTGCCTGAGGAGTCAGGGCAGGGTGCTTTAAACCTGCTCTGGTTACTGAGATCTCTGACACTGGACTAGCTGTTAGTAGGAGCTGCTAAGAAGCGATCAGATATTTTTTTGCTCCCAAAAGCAACCTGCAAGCCTTGCAGCTACTCTGTTCTATCCCCAAGGCATCTACTGTCCCCTGGTGTCATCTGCATCCTAGCCCAGGGCTAGGTTTTGCGCACATCACAACCATGCCCTGATACCCCAGGTGGCCGCATTCAGCCACACAAGGCATTACAGCAAAGCTTTAATTCTGGTCCAGCACCATCCTGGGGCAGGGGATGCTCCAAATGAACATCCCAGAGGAAGCCAGAAGAGCCACGAAGCAGCTAGAGGAGCGTGGGTCAGGACATCCCACATGGCAGAAGCCATCAGCAGTGGCACAGTGACACGATGTGTTGGGTGAGAGACCTCCTCAGAGGTCCAGCAACAGCCACGTCCACAGAACTGCAGCTCCCCAGGATGCATCAATTTGTCCTCCCCTCCCAGAGGACCTGCCCTGCCTGCTCCAGGTGAATCTGCCATGAAACGGGAACATTTTAAAGCAACAAAAAGAGCATTTTCACCCCCATGCTGCAGCACGGAGCCTGTTTAAACAGCAGCGTCAGCAGCCATGAGAAACTGCTGCTCCTTGCAGAACGGGTAAACGGCTCCCCTCCCTCTCTCAGAGCAAGAGCTTTGAGAAAGTGTTTTGTTGGTGTTATTTTTTTTTTTTTAATAAATACCATTGATTTCCAGATTTAAAGGGGCTGCGCTGCCTAGCAGTGTTTAACATACGATGGGGAGAAAAGGGAGGGGATCCTATGAGGCTGCTCAATAAAAGAAGATGAAGCAAGAGCTGGAGGAAGCCTATTTTCTGCTTCAGCACCCAACTGAATGTGCCTGGTTTGTTCCAGGCAGTGACCAACAAGACCTGCCAACCGCCCAGTCCCACCAGCTTGAGGTTCGGACCTCAGAGCTGATGTTTCCCCAAGAAATGTCACCGGGGTGGGGACAGCCAGGTATAAAAGCAGACATTAACATCTCGGTAGGTGGGAGCATGGCCAAGGCTGACTTCAGCTCTCCCCCGGGTGGCAGACGTGGTGTGGGGAGGTTTTTTGACCCATCCTCTCCCTACCCACCAGGTTGTAGTGCAGTGCTGTTACGGTTTAACCCAGCCAGCAGCTCAGCACCACACAGCCATGCGCTCACCCTCTCCCCTCCCTCTCTGGGAAGGGGGAGAGAATTAGAAATAAATGAAAACCTGTGGGTTAAGATAAAGACAATTTATTAGGACAGAAAAGAAAGGAAAATAATAATAATAGTACTACTAATAATAATGTATACAAACAAGTGATGCACAACGTTCACCAGCTGCTGACCGATGCCCAGCCTGTCCCCGGGCAGCCGGCCGGGGGAATATGGGATATGGGAATATGGAGCCATACGGGATGGAATACCCCTTTGGCCAGTTGGGGTCAGCTGTCCTGGGTCTGTCCCCTCCCAGCTCCTGCTGCACCCCCAGTATGCCCGCTGGCAGGACAGACTGAGAAGCTGAAAAGTCCTTGGCTTAGTGTAAGCACTGCTCTGCGACAATTAAACCATCAGCGTGTTGTCAACATTATTCTCATCCTAAATCCCAAACACAGCACCCTACTAGCTACTAGGAGGAAAATTAACTCTATCCTAGCCAAAGACAGGACAAGCTCCAACATCCTCCTCCACAGCTCTTGCAGCCGTTCACAACAAGGTCGCACAGCACAGAGCAAAGCACGGGTTATGATTTGCACAGAAGCAGCCACTTGAGGGCAAAACTTCCTTGAGGAGAGGCCTCAGTGACCATTTTGGCCATTCCCCACTGGGGACAGGGCAGTAAGGTTGATGAAAAGGTGGCAAGTAGCTGGAGGTCACTGGCCAGTCACATCTTTTCCCCAGTACAGGACAACTTGTAGAGTCACATCCCATTGGGGCTGGTTTTTTCCATTCCCCCCCTCTGCAGAAACTACTCAAGCAGCACCTCGGATCACCAGACGGAGCATTTCAGCTTAGAAGCACCAAGGAGAAAAGCAGAAAGATGCCTTATAAACCGGGAAATGAAAGCTAGACCCTCCCTCTGCTTTCCTCCACGCTGTGGTGACTCCCTCACATAAGGTTTTCACATTAACAATAGTAAAAATATCTTAGCTAAACCTAGAAGACTTTCCAAGCAGAAAGCTGCAGTCGGATGGTGGCTATGAAGACCGTCTCCAGCCAGGCTCCTTCCTCCTCTCCAAGAGGCCCTGTCTGGAGGGCAGTGATGATTTTGCTTGTGTAACCATCACAAGCAGCGAAAGAGGGTTTGCTGCCTGCCCCCAGCCTCTCCTTGCCCCCCAAAACAGGCAAAGAGGGCAGTAAAAGTTTGGGGTGGGTAACCCTACAGGAGAGCTTTGCTTGGAGACCACTGCTCAGAGTCCACATGAAGCAAATCAGTGGCCTCCCAATGGGGCTGCTGATCCTCCTCCAGTCTCCGCCAGCAGCACCTAGGTGGGCACCAGACGACAAGCATCACAGCGTGAATCCTACTTAAAAATGAAAAAAAAAATTTGAAAACAGAAAAATGAAAAAAGCCAACTGAAAAAGCTAAGACAGACACATAGCAATGGTCAGTCATTGCATATGCCACCAGAAACAGGGAACCAAAACGACTTCAACTCCTTCCTGCTACCTCCGTCCGTTTTAGCACTCAGCTTGGGCATGCGGATGTAACAGACAAGATCAATAGGTAGGGAGGGTTAAAAAAAAAAAAAAAAGGGAGAGGGTAGGAAGTCAATTGTTCAACTGATTGACTGCTTGGCCGGCAGCCAGGCCTGCATTGCTCAGGTTGCTCAAGCTGGCTGCTTTCCAGGAGGCCGCCGGCATTGCAAAGTGCCCCTTTGCACGACCGAGTGGAGAGGGGACACAGAAAAAAGATCCTAGCCCAGGTCCCGCATTCTCTGTAAGGGGAAGTCTCTTGGTTTGCAGCAGGATAAATTCTCCAGGCCGATTCCTGTTGTCGTGGGGCCAACGCTGTTTCATTGCCCCCAATAGATTCGCGTCGCTCTTGGCAAAACAAAGATCACGGCTGAGTGTTTTGGAGCAGTGGAAGGGGGACTTGTGCATGGGACTTGCAGGCCCCTGTCCCCCATCCTTCACTGCACACCCCCATCTCCTCCTCGGGACCCCTGACCCTGCCAATCTCCTCTTCCAAGCCCTCCTACCCTATGCAGTCCCATAGAGACCCCCAGGACCTGCAGCCTAACCCCATGCCACCCTGGTCAGGAGACAACCTCTGTGGGGTCCCATGAAACCAGGTCTCCCCCCCACACTATAAAAGATGATCCTCTACAATGAGGATGGGCCCTGAATCCTCCCTGGGGTCTCTTGGCATGACCATGGTGAAGATACCAGCCACCATCTTGCGCTGACAGGCCCTTCTGAAAAGGATGGAGCCACCACAAGTCTCAGCTTCAGTTTCCATTAAGTGGACCCCTTAGCAGACGTTTCTTCCCACATTCCCATGACACCTCCGTGCTGCTGAGGTGGTGAAACTGCAAGGCCATGTTGATTTGAACTTTCATCCCCTAAGTCTCACGCCCAGCACTGTTGGAATTGCTGAGGCATTGAAGCAAGGGCGTTGTGGAAGACAGACATCTCCCTGAACAGGCAGCACTGGCATAATTCATCATTTTCCTTTTATTTATTTATGTTTATTTAATCTCTACATCTTGCCCTCTGGTGCAATCATATTTTATGTCCACCATAAACTGGTGTTAATGGTTTGGGGAGAACTGACTCCCCGTGTCCATCTAGTCAGGTTTGGTATTTACAGCCTGACTGTACAAACAAAATCCGTCGTTGAGGTGCTGGTGACTGAGGGTTATGCCGATGGGTGAATTGTACAAACCTTCCCAAAAGCACTTCTCCTTGGCACAAGGACATGGGCTGGGCCTTGCCACCAGGGTGTCCTGGTGACTCGGGCCTACCTTCTCTACTCGCTCCTGTGGAACTCCGCACGAAGCTCCCACCAAAGCTCCCACAGATGCAGCTAAACCCATTTGGGATGTTTCTCTCTGCTCCCCCCAGCTCTCACGGAAGTCACTGCTGGGTCTGTGCTCCCTCAAGACCCCATGGAAGAAGGATTTAAAGGACATACGGATGGTGAATTGGAGAGGCTGAACCAGAGGCACCCATTTCCCATGCGGGGCAAGAGCACCCAGTCCTGGAGCCCTCAGCAACCAACCCGTGGGGCCCACGGGGAGATTTGGACCCAAACCTCTCACCACTACATGAACTTCTTTACTGCTTTCTTTCCACTTAACGCTGAGGCCCAAGATGAACACATCACCCCCATTTTGCCACCACATTCACTACCTCCTGAGCACTGCAGCAAACTCAAAACATAACCCACCTAACAGTCACACACAGCAATTATGTTCATCAGTCCTTCCCTGGCTTGCTTGACAAGGTTTCCCATTCATGCAGACCTGCACTGCCCCAGTCCCTGCCAGTTATGGTGTCCCCAGGGGAAATCCTTTTCCTTTTCAAAAGGCCTCCCAAACTACATCTTCACCCTGGCTCCCTCCAGCCATGGTTCCAGGCCTGCAAAGCCTGGGATGACGATGGGGTGACCTTTTCTATAGGCGAGGGGACACGGTGCCCACACCACAGCCTGTGGCAGGGGTCCCCATGGCCTGACAAGGAGCTGGAGATGTCCTCCTGCATTTCTCCTCTTTCCTTTGTCCCCTATCTAGAATAAGCAGGGTCAGAGGAACAAACGCAGACCTGAGAACAGCTGAAACATGAGAAGTCATGCTTGGGAAACTAGGTAGAAAAAGCAGACAAGCTTTCATGCGCATAAGCTCTCTTTCAGCCAAGAGCCCCAGCACACCGATATTTAAGACCAGGGAGAGCTGATGGAGCTGCCCCAGCAAGAAACCCCTGCATGGTCACTGTTCAAACAGCCTCTGAAGATGAAGTATCACCCCAACCATCCCCAGTCCTGCACCGTATAAACATCACACACTCCTAATGCCTGTAGGAGTGGGCCAGGACCTGCAGGTGAGGATGCATCCCCATATGCACACGCCATCTTTTCAAACAACCCCAAGCACCTCCCAGCCCAGAGCATCACCCCATGCACAACCTGACCTGATGCTGCTCGGGGTAGTGGAGAAGAGGAGCAAGAGGTCTACAGAGGGGCCACTTTGCAGGAGCATTGGGGAGCCCAGACAGCATCGTCCATCCCCTCTCTGGGCAGCACTGCTCCTTCCAACCCGCAAAAGGATGGCACGCACAGAGCAGTTTCTGCAGGCTCTGTCCTACAACCCAACCTCCTTGTTAGAGCCACACGGACTTCTCAGACACCCCACAAATCATCTGCTGGTGGCTAATTTTCTCCTCTCCCTGGAAAAAAAAAAAAAAGGCCCTTCCTTGTAATTCCTGATTGCAAGCAGAGATTACATTATTTTGGGCCTGCAGTGAATAGTAGCCAAATGAAATTGTTAATCACTGCCATTCCACACGAGATGTCATTTCAGCAGCTATAGGGGGAAGTGGTGGACTGGTGCTGAAGGATCTGGGTCACCATAGCCACTAGGGATGGAAAGCCTGGGCTGGGACCTGTTGCTGGTCAGGAAAAGAGCAGACCCACAACATAAAGCTGCATGTGCACAGCTTGCATCCCGGTGGTCACTGCATTCATTGCAAGTTCTTGGACCCTACAACCTCTACATCTTAGCAGACCTGGTCTGGTCCACCTGTAGGAAAGCAGAACCCAGCCCAGAAGCAATCAACGTCTCCCTTGAAAGGATCTGGCTTCCCCAGCCAGGATCGGCCTCAGCCCAACCCCTTCTGCTGTTTCTCCCATAACCCGCTGAAATATTCATTTTGTCTGGAGTTATAACTAGTCCCAGAGGGGTCTGCTCTGTTGTTGTTACAGCTTTGATCCAGGACTCGCTTTCAGCACTTGCTGTTTTACCAGCATCCACCTCACACAATCCAATTGAACAAGATTAAAGGAAAAAATATAGCTCCTTATTCCACAGGTGGGAAGTTTATTGGGGCTGTATTCTGCCCACTACAGTGCTTGGACCCCCTGAGCACAACAAAGGAGGCAACAAGGACCCAATTCCTCCCAGAAAGCCTCAAAAAAAAAAAAAAAACAAATATACAAACAAGACAAGCCACCATGTGCTGCACATGACAGCGCTTCTTCCCCACCTCTCCCTGCTTCCGAGACTGGCTGATGCCACCAAGCGAGCCTCTTCCCATCACGGGGAGCCCAAAGTCACCCCAGAATTCACTCCGCAGACAGGTTTTGGCCATCTCAGACACCCCGATTCTCTGGGTTGCTTGTGCCATGCTGGGAAGTTTGGGGGAGCAATTTGCAGCCCCCTCATCCTCCCCATCGCCCCCAGCCCGTTCTCACGCCGCGTCTCGTTCAGCTGCAACCCGAGAACGGGAAGAGTGGGGAAAAACACAACCGAGCGCGTGCTGAGCCTACAAAAACCCGACACCTGGGCAGACAGACAGACAGACAGCTGCAGGCGGCCAGCACCACTTACCTGGGCAAAGCCGCCGCACGTTGGCTGCTCCCCATGGGCAAGAGGCCCCCCGAAGTGGGCGACCGCGTCGGCTGCTGTGAAACTCCTCGCAGGCTTGGAAGAAGTTATGAGGCAGGAGGAGGGGCTGCTGCGGGCATCCCCCCCTCCAGCTCCAGCTCCTTCTCCACCGGCCGGCAGCTGGGACTGACGAGCACCGGGTAGGGGATGCTGCCCCGCACGCTTTCGGGGCAGGAATGCGCGAGAGAAGGAAGGGGGAGAAAGGGAGGGGAGAGGAAAAAAAAAAATCTTTACCTCGTGGGCACAAAATAATAATAAAATAAGTGGGATGTTTGAAAAGGAAGGGGCCGGCTTGGGGAAAGGGTTGGGGAAGGGGGGGGTGGGAGTCTCTGTTTGCAGGCGGCCAAAGGGTTTTCCAGCCCTGGAGGGGATGGAAATGCAAGGGGCAGGGTGCAAAGCTAATTTGTGGTTCAAGTGCAGGGGTCTGGCATTGCTGGGGGGGGGTGCCGGGATAGCACGGAGGGGCGTGGGTCAAGACAGCTCAAACAAAACTGTGATTGCACTTGGTCCCATCACGCACCACCACAGTTTTCTACAAGACAGCCTTAGGTGTGTCCTTCTGGAGGATGCCGGCATTGCTACTAACAGGCAACAGGAAACTGAGGCACAGGGAGGCAAAGGGAATGGGGCTGTTTTCAGTGTTCAGCACCCGGATTTGAATATCTGGGAAATGACCCCAAAAGGGGCTTCAACCATGTCCTGCACCCATCAAAGCCAAAGGAGCTGAACCCCACAGCAATCCAGCAGCAGGGTGAAACCCCCCCCTCCAGCCAACCCCAGAGCTCACAGCACACAAATATAGGAAATTTTGGCTCAGAAGACACTCAGAGGAAGAACCAGTGCTCTCACACCCCACATCACAAGCTGTTTAGCTGCTTGAAGCAGGTGATCCCCAGGTCTCCTCCCTACACCGATGGCTATTTCCCAGTGCCTGGTGTCCCAAAAAGTCCAGACCCAGCGGAGAACGGGTCTCACCACGGTAGGTGCTATCCGTTCCTGCAGCTAGATTCCTCCCAGCCAAGAGATAGCCAGGCCAAAAAGCTCAAAGAGAGAGGGAGAATAAAAAGAACCCTGCTTTCAGGTGTTTAGGTACAGTAAGGACAAAGAAGTAAGGACAGGTACGGTGCGGCTTTTCCCATCCTGCACAAGCTTGAGCCTGCAGGGTGATATTTCAGCTGACACTTCCCTGCTCCAGGAAAACATCCCAGGGATTAACTGCTTCGTGTGCATACTTTCACAGATTTCTTTCCCCCCATTCCTGCCACAAAACATCACCCCAAATTCTCCAGGATTACGCCACGGCAGGACTGCCTGAAGACTGCAGACTTCAGAGGAGCACCCCACAAGGTTTAGGCTTAACAATTGAATCTAATTGAAGCACATAAAGCTCCTAAATCCCTGAATGCCTCGTTATCGGGCTGAATAGGCTTAATTGCAATTGTAGCTACATTCAGCAATTAAATCTATTCGCATCCCCAGAGTGAGGCAATCAGAAGATGCTTGTGCCACGCAGCTCAAATGCAGTTTCGGCACCAGCAGGACTTTGATTGCCATTTGGAGATGGCCAGGATGATGGCAGACCACCAAGCTATGGGACCACCAGGTCCATCAGGCCTTCTCCCAGGCATATTTGGCTTCTTGCTGCTCAATAAAAACACAAGGGTCGACCAAAAGGGATCTCAGTGACAGTGTACTCAATGTCTTATTGCAGCATCCACGGCAGCTTCCTTCCAACACGCAAAGCGTTGAGCTCTCCCCTGGTTGCAAGATTTTCCTCCTCAAACCCAGCTAATTTATCCTCTCAAATTCTGGAAAATATGAAATTTCTGAAAAAAGAGATACCACCACACCATCTTGATCAGATAGCCCTCGTTCCTTCAGGCAGCCGGAGACCTCCCAGCCTAAGTAACCCACCAGGCTACGACAGCAGGGAACAAGGGAGATGATGATGAAGTGGTTGACAGATGAAGACTCCACTTCTAAACTCATATTTAATGACACCTGAAAAGAGACCGAGTGAAGTACTTTGGATATCCAAGTCTGCAGGTAACACAGGAGCAAAGCCACAACACCCACATGCCTTACCCCGGCTTCAACTCGCATTTTGGAAATCGAGCCTGTAAAATGCTTTTGTGTTCAAGCATGGCAAGGCTAAGGAAGGAGCTCCCAAACTCACACCACCTGATTTATTTACATGCTACGTATAGGTGTTATCTGGGTTAATAATCCCAGCACAGCACTGTGCCAAGACAGCCCAATTTTCCCATTCTAAAGCCTAATTTGCTGAGCACAAGCTCACGAATCTCTGTAGGCATTTACACCATGTTCAGGTCCCCTGTCGTAATGCATAGAGAAGACTGCCCTGAGCAATGAGAAGAAACCAAGGGTGTCCAGCACCTCCAGCTCAGCACCAGGCTGCTGAGAAGAGGCCCATTTAGCCTGTAACCCGTTTACATCGCTGGCAGCCTTCACCCAAGGAAACAAGGGGCAAGGGTGTAGGGTGAAATTGGTTATCTGATACTAAAAAAAAAAAAGTGGGAGAGAAAAATACACCAAGCCCATGCCAAATGCAAATTGTAAAAAAATAAAATAAGCTGCACTGAAGCATATTTGGCAGGTTCCCAAGAGAGTCTTCTCAGCTACTCAAGCCGTCAGCAATATTTTAAAGCAATCGAGTGAAAGTAAGGCAAAGCAAACAAAGAGGATCATTCATGTGCAGTTGTCACTTGCCTTAATGCCAACCTTTCCGGGGAGGAAAGACTTTCCATTTTCTAAAGTTCAGGCTTAATATTTAGCAAGACATCTTGGCACCCACACATAATTCATCAGATAAAAGCCAGGAGGGCTCCAGCGGCGTTTTCTGATCCGCAGCCGCTCCTTGCCACAAGAAACCTCCAGAAAGGAAAGCAGCCCACGTTTCTCATGCCCTTCTCCTTCACTAGCCCATGGCCTGGAAAGCAGTGATGGGGCCCGTAAAGACCCAGCAGTGAGACCCATAGGGCTGAGGACAAGGTCTCTGAAGGCAATCAAGAGCTGAAATAAAGATGTTACACGAGGTCTCATCCAGATCAGCTGTACCCGTCCCATCCCATATTAATTGTTCAGCATGACCCCATACGGGACGGAATACCCCTTTGGCCAGTTGGGGTCAGCTGTCCTGGGTCTGTCCCCTCCCAGCTCCTGCTGCACCCCCAGCCTGCCCGCCGGCAGGACAGAGCGAGAAGCTGAAAAGTCCTTGGCTTAGTGCAAGCACTGCTCTGTAACAATTAAGACATCAGTGTGTTATCAACATTATTCTCATCCTAAATTCCAAACACAGCACCGTACCAGCTACTAGGAGGAAAATTAACTCTATCCTAGCTGAAACCAGGACAGTCACACATGCTAGGCTTGATTCAAATGAAAGCAGGAGGGCATCTAGTGACATCTGGGACACTGACTTGGTCATTCCTTTCGTGGTTCTTTGCACTCCCGCACAGCCAGACTTCTTAAGAAGGCTCTGGATGGAAATAAACTTACTTCTTATCTCAACCTCAGCTCCTTCAAGGAGAAAAGCCAACAGAAGTCAGCAAAGAAGAGGGGCATAGAAATGGAGAAAAGCTGACCTTGTATAGAACAAGTCTACTCCTTTCTGGATGCAGCCTCATAGGATCACCTCCAAATCATGAGGTTGCACCGAGATATAGGGTGGCACAGGATATCTGCAAGGAAGGCACCTACTCTACAAACACTCAACACCTTTAGCAATACTGATAGAATGGGTACAGCCCTTTTATAGCGACCATGCCCAGGGCAGCTGCATCTCAGCTCCCTTCCTCTTCCACCAGCACCTGGGAGAGCTGTTACCTCAAACTGCCCCCAGCTGCTTTGTACCAGTCCTGCTTGTCCCTGCTCCCAAGGGAGCTACTCACGAGAGTAAAATTTAATGCTTTTTAATCAAAAGATTCTGGTCAGAAAAAAAATGTATGTATTACTTAAGCTCAACAGATGTGGGTAGTGCAGATGAGGCAACTCCACGGATCTTCATCGAATTATGGCACCGCTTGTCCCCCGTCCCCCAACCCCTTGCAGATCCTGACAGCCATGGGTAGGGGCCAAGAGATGCTAGGGGAATTGGGAAGGGTCAGACAGGCTTTTCGTGTGAAGAGGGTGGAAAGTGCCAGTCCCTCTCCATGCCCATCTCTTGCAGGACCGCAACAGCCACAGACCGTCTCGTTTCGCTGCACCTTGATTTCCCCAGGGGTGGAACGAAGACAGGATATTTAGCTTCCTTTGAACACGCACCAAGGCTTCTTAATGAAAAACACTGGGGTGAAACATGAAGCATTGCTCAGAGAGAGCAAAACAAACACGGACGGACGTATAAATGGTATTACAAGAAGTGGATCCTTCTGACCACTGCGGTTTTAACGGGTTCTCCCTGCAGATACTTCCTACCCTTTCAGTTATTTATTGCCAAGCTAAGATTTGATCATTTTGCAATGAAAAATGCCAGTAGCAACAAGAAAGATCGATCCAGCACCCGGGATGGACAGGTTAAAGGGGACAGGCTTGGTATGCGACACCAGTACTTGCCAAATCGTGACCCACATCCTGTGCCCTATGCAGAATGTATGGCGGGCAACTTTAAGTGTTCCCTTTCTGTAATATTCATCAGCTTAAAAATAAAAAGCAAAAAAAAAAGAAAAATCATGCAAAAAAATTTCTTTTGACCGATAGAACCTAGAAGGGATTTTGCAGTGTAAGCACCACAAAGGGCTGTTCCAGTACCTCTACGGGGTCCTCTAAACTTGCACGACCAGGAAAATAAAAGCAACCACAAATATACCAAAATATACCACACCATGCAGAATGGGAGGGCAAATTTCCTGGGCCAGCAGACTCCTCACATTGCAGGCTCCAGGAACAGCAGCAGCACATCTGCATCACTGACTGCCGGGTCCAGCTCCATTCCTGCCAGTCCCAGAGCTAACTGGGGGTACTGGTGCAGAGCTTCATGGCAAGTCAGAGATACAGCCCAACCAGGCGTGATGGGCAGAAATATTGCTGGGGATGAAAAAGGGACCTTGTTCTGTTAGCTGCGCACTGAAGCAGACTGGGCTCTGAATTTCCAACCCACGAGTGATGCCCTCTGTGCAATGCTTTGTAGACAAAAAAAGGTCCTGGCCTCAGACCTGGTGCACACACCCGACGGTGTCCTCCTAACAAAGATGTTCCCTATAGGAAACAAAGTGCCAGAAGAGACAAGTTCAAGAAAATCTGTGCTCTTGAGACATTTACACAGAAACCACCAATGCTGCCAGACTCTGGCGGTGAGGTCTGGACTCACCCCATGTCAAGGAGGAGTGCAGTTCACGAGCTCAGTCGCTGCCAGGGCTGCTGGTTAAGTTTGGGTTACTCCATCACGGGGGCAGGACAAATCAGGGCAAAACTCTGCTGTTAAAAAATAATGATAATAACTTTGAAAAAAATCAGAAGACTCAAATATCTAAAGTTTTATCCATGTGACACATTTCCATTCACCATTTCAAAACACATTTTTGAGTCCAGGACAGAGAAATCTATCTATAATCTTAGATGTTCCCAGCAAGCCGCTCCATCCCGAAACCTATGGGAAAGCAGTCCCTGAAAACATCCTCCTGCAGCCCAGCGACACCCAGCAGTGAGGCCGTTAACACAGCGCTGTTTGCGAGTGGTACCTTTGCTCCTTGCTGTTGTACCAAGGTCTTCCTTGCGGAGTTAAGGAACTGAGGCTGATTGCTTTCCCACTCAGGCTGGAGATTAAGACCGTTTTCCCATCCCTTCTGAAAGCTGTTTTCTCAGGCTGCTTTGGTCTGTGAGCTCATTTTCATCTGGCACGCAGAGCCAGATAGTATTACGCTCCAGGAGCGGATATTATTTGCAATTCAGTGCATTAGGGACCACGGTAATTGCAGAGCAGGGTGACCCCTTGCTTACAATTCAGCAGCAATTTCGCCTGTCCTGCTTTTGTAATAGAATAAAGTCACGTGCGGCCATTTATTTCAAGTCATTTGCCGTTAGTCAGAAACATGTTCAAAATTTGCCTTTTCCCTTTTAACCATTTACTAAATAAAAGGAAATAAACCCAAGAAGAGCCTTCAAAGAACCCAGCTATGGTTAAACCTGCAAACACTGTCCAGACAGTGAAGTGCAGAGACGCAGCCGAAAGCTTACCCTTGACTCTGCCCACATCTACGCAAGCACTGCGATATTACGTACTTTAAATGCACAGAAATGTTATGTTTTTGAACCAAAATAACATCAATACAACACACATCATGGTTGTGTGTTGTACCATTTCATAAAACCCAGGGAGATTAAGGGCTTAGACCCAGGAGCAAGGTACCGTGGTTTAACAGGACGCCGTGGTTTATCAGGACGCCGCGTCCAAGCAGATTTGAAGCCTTTCAGCAGGGAAATGCTCCTCAAACCTTGTGTTTTCAAGGGGAAAAGCGCTCGTTTTTAGGCACAGAGGAAGCGGTACGAGCTCATCTGCTTTGAATCACGCTGGCTGTGGACAGCTCAGGATCTTGCACGCAGGAACACACAAGGACGTTTAGGTCCGGCCGATGCGTGACAACTTGCTAAGACAGAGTGGTTTTGGTTCTTTTGCCTAAAAACTGGTGTTGAGTGCCCTACGAGGTGCTGCTGGACAGCTGGGACACGCACACAGCTCACAGATATGTGTGAGGAATTAGGGCCCAAGGCAACAGCAATTTCCAGTTTTGAGCCATTTCAACGTTTCGCCGCTTGCAAACCGGAGTTCCCCCAAAGAAACGCACACAGAGCACAGCTTGCGGCATTTCAGACTTTCTTAAAGAAGCACAAATTATCCTGTCTGATAAAATACTTCAAACTTGGACGCTTTGAAAGCAAATAAATGAGAATACTTTCAGCAAGCAACCACGCCACACTCTTTCATACTCATCAGCCCTTTCCAGCATCTAACCTCCTGAGCCTAACGCTCTGAGGTGTTACAGAGCCACGTGTATTTCTCAAAAGGCGTGATTTTTAAGATGATCGGATCATCTCTGTCATAATTTTGGACGCCTGGGAGCAGGTAAGAGACTCAGAGGGCAAAGAAGGGGGGCTCTCAGCCAGGACACCGCCTGCACTGGTGGTCCTGTTACGCTCCATCAGCAGAAATTATCCGAGGAGCTGGTGGGAGAGGAGACAGACACGCAGCTCGGCTTCTGCGAGCTCAGTGCCTGCTCTCAAGAGCAGCACAGCCCAGGTGGAGGACGGATCAGATGTCTCTGAACTGTAAAATCACAATTTAGGTTGAGAAAGCACCCTTGGAAGCCTGACTGCCTGTCTCTTCTCCAAGCTGACCAGACCCCAGCCTCCAAGCACCTCCTCGCACACCGTTATTCTCCAGCCCCATACCACCACAGCCACCTCTGCCAGACTTGTCCCAATATATCAACACCCTTCCTCTACTGGTGAGCCCAAAGTTGTTCATCACACCCCAAACGCAATCTCGCAGTGCTGGGCAGAGGGGAAGGATCACTTCCCTGGCCCTGCTGCCTTCACTTTTTACTAACACAACCCCTTTGCTGCAAGGACACACTGCTAAGCACAGCATCCACCCGTCCTCGCTCATTTTTTTTTTTTTTACCTTTTTATGTGTGTTTCTTGGAAAGGAGGCATGTGCTGGTGTGTTATAGCACAGCCTAGGGCTCCCCATTCACAGAGATCACATTTTACATCAGCTCCTTCCCCCTCGAGCCGCAGATGCTGCCTGTACTTGACAACCTTCCCATCCATTCCTGTCCCTGGCCAACCTAAAATTACAGTTTCCAAACTCAATTTGGAGGCACAGGGAGAGACAGGGGAGCTCCTGGGCTTTTTCATATTTAATGTCGCTCAGCAGGTCCATTCATCTTCCCTGTCAAACTGCACGTTTCAGCAGCACACAGCGCTCACCAAGCCAGCACCTGAGAGGGAAGCACCAAACTCCTGATCGCTGCAGGATCTCAGAGCCTCCTCGTGTTCTAGGACACACGCGTGGAAGCGGTGGGAAGGGCTGTGCACCTCACTTTCTTCACTCGTCCCCTGGAAAAGGGCTGGGACATGTCTCACGGAGAAGCCAGCCCCTGCAGGATGCGGAGGACAGCTGCCTTCCCCTCTAATTCCTGCATGGAAATCGCAACTGGAGCAGAGCTGGCACATCTCGGGTGGATGGAGAGCACAATCTCTCCTCCCCAGCCACCTGGACCTGACCATGCAGGGACAGACGGGTCTGAGAACAGCTCTCTTCTCTCCATTGTCCTCTTCCAAATTCATTTCTGGTTGCACACTGAGGCCAGAACACGTGCCTGTTGCTACACCAGCTTCTCCTGATGAGACTGGCTCTGTCCCCAGAAGTTCCCCTCTAGTCATCCTCATGACACCATGTTTGCAGACCTGATATATCCATAAAGTTTCAATATAGACCTCCCTCTCGCATATGTATCCATACGGTCTCTGTCCAGCTGAGCTCCCAGCAGAATTCCCACTGCTGGATGTGTTCCCGCGTTGATCCAACCCGTGGCCAGACCTACAAAGCAGACACAGACCTGCCCTTCCAGCTCCTCTCCAGGTTAGGGTGAGATGCAGTCCCAGATCAGTTTGGGACTCACGTTCTCAAGTGCTCCTGAGCTTTCTATGTCTGGGAACACTTTCCAAGTGCCAATTTGAAATACTAGATCCAGCACTCGTTGCCTGGGTGCAACATGATCGCAACCAAGAGACGTTCAGGTCTCACCAGCTGATGATTTGGTCCCCTTTGGAAACATTTAAACCCCCCACTCCAGCAACTCACACCAGGTTCAACCGCTCATGTCCCACTTCATCCATCACACCAAAAAAACTCCCTTTCTCCTGCCAAGTTTCATGGTAAGCCCTGGCCACAGCTCTGCTTTTGAGGGGGAGAGGGCTGGAGGCACCAGCTGTTAGAAATCCCAGCCAGCCCCATCTCGGGGCAGCGCACCTCGCTTCCCAGCCCACAGCCGAACTGCACGGCAAGGGCGCTGATTTAAGACCGTGGCTGAAAGCAGAGAACAAAACCCAGAAAAAAAAAATTAAAAATGTAGGGTTCAACATTTTAATATCTCACATCTTCCCCGGGCATTGTTTGGAGCACATGAACCAAATCCACCGCTTCCATCCTGTGCCAGGTCACAAGTTAGCTGAGATGTTTTCAACAGGCGGTGATCAAAACGCAGCCCGTGCACACATTCTTCTCGTAACCTTTCTGCTTAGGCTCAGGTTATTAAAGCAACTGTAGCATGGCTCCAGAGGCTGCCAAGGGGCTAGGAAATATCCCCCTCCGTGCTATCTGTTCATCTCTGCCGACAACTGAGATGGGTTAGCTTCTACTTGATGCCTCCCATGGTGCCTCCTGCATGCAGATGATGGACCAAGGTGGGATGGTGCCCCGGTATCTGGCAGGAGAGCCACTGAAAGGGTCAGAGAGCTCACCCTGCTGCTCCCTCTAAGGGCTGTCTGGACACAGGCAGGCCATACAGGACTGACGAAGGGCCAAAGGCATGTCACAAAGCATACACTGGGCCAAACCATAGCCTCGGGACCCATCAGTGACTGTGATGGGCTGATCATGGTTTGTCGCCTCAGGATCCAGGCTAACACCACCCAGCACAGACCTCTTTCTGCCTAAAGCACAGCCTACTGGAAGTTTTGTGGTTAGGCTTCATGCGCAAACTTTATTTCCTTAGAGGATATCAGGTTCGTCAGTTAACTCGCTAAAGAAGCTGTCTTTTCAGTGTCAGATGTGTAGGGTTCCAGATTTGCCCTATATAGATATAAAGGGCCACAGACCTCCATGCCAACAGCCTGAATTAGAAACAACGATCCATGTACACCTTTGACTCATGTACAACAGCTCGTGAAGTACAACTGTTAAAACAATCACAGAGTCATAGAATTATAGAATGTTTTTTGTTGGAAGGGACCTCAAAGCCCATCTCATCCCACCCCCTGCCATGGCAGGGACACCTCCCACCAGCCCAGGCTGCCCCCAGCCCCATCCAGCCTGGCCTTGGGCACCCCCAGGGATGGCTGGACCCAAAAAGTCATGGTGAATGGTGTCAAATCCAGCTGGAGGTCAGACATCAGTGGTGTCCCCCAGGGCTCAGCAGTGGGGCAAGTTCTCATCAACTGAGGAGCGGCTGAGGGAACTGGGGTTGTTTAGTCTGGAGAAGAGGAGGTTCAGGGAAGACCTTACTGCACTCTACAGTTACCTTAAAGAAGGCTATAGCGAGGTGGGGATCAAGCTCTTTTCCCAAACTCCAAGTGATATGATGAGGGGAAATGGCCTCAGGTTGCACCAAGAGGAGGTTCAGGTTGGGTGTTAGGAGAAATTTCTTTACTGAAAGGGTTGTGTGCCATTGGAATAGGCTGCCCAGCCTCCCCTAGTGTTTGAGTGACCATCCCTGCAGGTTTTCAAGAAATGTGTAGATTTGGGACTTAGTAGCATGGTTCAGTGTTGGACATCAGTAGGTTAAAGGTTGGACTAGATGATCTTAGAGGTTTTTTCCAACCTGAATGATTTTATGGTTCTATGATTCTATTATTCACATCTTCTCTGGGCAGCCTGTTGCAGTGTCTCACCACCCTTAGAGTAAAGAATTTCTTCCTAAAATCTAATCTAAATCTCTGTTTTAGTTTACTCCTTGTCCTAACACTACACGTGTCAGGAAATGGTTTCTGCCTTCAAACCAGTGCCACCACAAGCACTCCTTTTGCTGGAAAGGTGAGAGATGATTTGGGCCACAGGCCCAAATGGCCCTCCAGCAAATCACCTGGAGTGCCAATGTGGAGTGTCTCTTGGTGCTGATGAGTTTTCTATGCCGAAGAAGAGGGCATTTATATCTCTTCATTGGCTTTGGGCTCTCTCTGGAGGTACCCACGTGCTGCCTGGAAGCCAACAGGGTGCTCTATAGCTCCTATCCCAGCATGATCCCCATCTTCCTACAGGCAACCTTGCATTTTCCTTCCCATCTCAGCCTCGCTGTCTCAAGCCTTGCCCTTCTCTTGAAGTGTCACCTGGAGCTAAAGGGACCAGGCGTTGCTTCCTCTGTTAAAGACATCTGTACAGACATGCTCACATATTTCATCCATCCCTTCCCCTTGTCGCTAAAGGGCCCCGAGTCTTCCCTCAGCACCACAATCTTTCAAAACATTTTTCTTATCACAATTTGCCTGCGGGAACCAAGTAAGCCCATCTGCACATCCATATCTTTGGGGTTTTGCCATCTTTTGTGCAAACTTCCAAATTCCTAGGAGTCTCGCAGAAATCAGCAGCCAGGGAGAGTCTGTTGAGTGTCTCAGCCCCAAAATCCCAACCACAGGAAAAATCTGCGTGTAGGTCTCAGAGAAACCAGACAGAAGGAAAAACTCAACAGGAAAGGCAACATCACTTGGGACACCATGCAGGGGAAATATCCCTTATTAAACTCCAGATGAATTAGGAACTATTTGTACAGTTAAATCCCACAATGTGGAAGGCACATGTGAGAGAAAATGCCTCGAGATTTGAAGAAATCCTCTAAACAAGATGTTACTAAATAAACGTAATTAAGCCTGATCAGAAGGAATAGAGACCTCCTCCATGCCTGACCCTTAGAAATAATACAGAACACATTTCCCTGGCTGTAGCTGCCTGCTCTGCAGGAGGTACAGGGAAATACCCTGCTGGATATATTCCCTCGTTATCATGATACCGTGTCAATATGGGATTGGAAAAGCTGGGCTGGAGTCTCTGATGTACTGGTCACACATCCCCTTTTAATTACCGGCACCATTTGGTAGCCCCGTTCGCTGTCACGTCAGACAACCGGATGCATGGCAGATGTTAGAGCTGCAAACACGGCAGTGGACGTGTCCCAAGACTACACTGGGACAGCTCTGTGGGCATAGAAGATGGTGTTTCCTCATGCATGGCAGTGTCTTTGTGCTTCTTGGTGTCACGCCCTCTGTCAGGGACATCAAATCTAATGTAGTCGTACAGTTATCACCAGCTGAGGATGTGGTTATGGTACGTACCCCCTCTGTTCTGCCAGCCTTTCGCAAGGCAACACGCACACACTTGGTAGAAGCAGATCCTCTCTGACCCAGCCACAAATGTTTGTCCTAATGGTGCAAGATGCTTCGAGTCTAGGAAGTCATTGCCTTTCAGTTCCCAGTGGTCACCATCCACGAAGCTCGACGGGTCATGAAAATGACAGCAGGTGGTAGAGTAGAAGATTAGGGGGTAAATAAGAAGTAGATCTTGGCTCGTCTTGGAAGTAGAATCATGAATTCGTTGAACACAACATCTAAATTTTTCCAGACAGACACGGACCAGCTACCAAGAGCTCTCAGGTTAGACCCCCACCACATTTTATTGAGAGGTCTGATGGCTGGACCTTATTCCTCAAGATCTCAAAATGAATGGGGGCTGAAGATCCCATATCCATCACGAGCAGATGCTGGAATGACTGAAGGATACCGATCTGAAATGGACACCGTTTGGATACCATCAGAAATGGACCTGTCAGCTTAAAATTATCAGCAGTCCAAGGCTGGAAGGCAGCAGGATGCACTGCCAAGCTCCCTCGGACACAAGCCGTGTGTAGCTTGATGATATTTTTAATTATTTAGAGCTGACTTCTTAAAAATTCTGTGTCTCAGCGGAATTTAGGTAAGTTTCAGCAGTTCAGGCAGTTTTGAGAACAGGTGTAGAAGAAATGAGAATCTTTTTCATCTGAGAGTTGGGGGGAATACCTAAGGAATCCTTCATCCTTTGGAAGTGTTGCATCGGGAGTCACTGGGCTAAAAAAAATCATGCCTTTGGGTTATGGAGCATCGTTCCCAGACCATTTGGCACTTTGGTGCTAACACCCTTTGCAGGAGGAAAGCTTACAAAGGATTTGCTTCCCATGCTGTAACAAAGGCACATTTTGTGCATTCTGCAGGAAGCTCCTTGCTCTTGCAGCGGGAGCGTTCAAAAGTTGTGTTTGCAGGGTGGTTTCCAGATGTGGTCATGAGGCTGGAAGCACAAATGGATGTGGGGTTGCAATCTTAAAACTGCAATCTTATAGGGAAAAGGGTGGCCAGCAGTAGTGTACAAAGACCTTGCAGGAGTGAGAGAATGTATAGGGCAGTGCTGTGCATCTGAAGTCCCTTTTATTCTAGAAAGCAAGCAAAAACCTACTTAAAAATCAACTTTTTTACTTTTTTTTTCTTTTTTTCTTCTTTTTTTTTTTTTCCCAGATGACAGTGCCTACAATTTACAAGCCAAGAAAAGCAAAAGCTTTCCAGCGCCTCCCAAGAGCAAGTCAGATACTCACACCTCTGCAAAGTGAGCAAGGAGGAGCCTTTATGCTCAGCCGAGGTGTAATTAGTGAAAGGAAGCCCACGCGTCCGGATATCCAGGCTGGGTAGCTCTGCTCAGCATTGTTTGCTTTTCCAGGAGCAAAAGGGAGCCCCAGAGCAGAGCAGATTCTCATTGATGCTGCATTCACTCAAGGTGTCTCTCAGAAGGAGCAAATCCTCACCTTTCACCTGGGCTGGCATTTTTCTTTCACACTTGCACATACACACCTGTAGCCCAACCATCCTACAGAAGCACTTAAAGGTAACTAGAAGTGATTGATCTATGGATATTTCCCTCAGCAAGGAGGGCTACCAGTCAGTTACTGAGGAGACTGGCAGATGCTGCACTCCTGTACCCAGGAACAAAGAGCTTGCCAGGATACTGGCACATCTACATCATCAAGAAAATAAATTATCAGGAGCAAAGGTAGTGATGCCCTAGCAAAGGGACTAATGAGCTCACAGCCTGAGAGGACCCCAAACACATCAGCCAAACGAATGCTCCCTCGGCCCTGTACGTGGTCAAATCCCACTTCATTCTGGATCACATTGTCAGATCTAGGAAAAGCTGAGAGGAAAAGGAATAATGGGCTTCTTGCCATCTTGTCTACATTTCTTGAACAGAGAAAGGATGTCTGCTGTCATCAGCCCTTCCTGGGGTCACCACAAGGCTCTTTAGCCCCACAGAAAGAAGCCTTGTGTCCGCACTACAGGGAATTAAATGGACAATAGAGGTGAGAAAGGGAGATAACAGCCATTTATGACATGAAACCCCATCAAGCTGAGGCCGTTACTTTAGGAGAGAAAGAAATGGGGACAGGACGAGACTTGCAGCCCCCGTGCTCCCACAGCCTCGATGCCTGTCACCTAACACAACCCTGGTACAGGACCCCAGCTGCAAGCCAGGTGCAGCTCTCGGCTGCGCATAGGTTGCAATTCTGACTTACACAAAGAGAAAGAATAAGCAGCGATCATTAAAAATAACTAAAGCCACTCTAATACACGAGATTTTAAGCCTCCACTTCAAATTTTATCTGCTCTGTAAATATTAGACTGCAGGATTAGATCTAATGCTAGGGGGCAAGTTATCCCAAAACGTGCATCATAACCAGCACCTATCTCCCGAAACCAAGCTTCCCAGAGAATATTTATTGGACCTCATGTCTCTCCTCATTTTTTTCCCTTTTCCAAATACGTTTTGCAAAAGCAGGATTTTCCAAACTGCTAATTCATTAGGTCACAGCAGAAAACTCCAGCACAGAGACAATGACAAGATACAGAATACCCCTCACTTTCCCCCCTTTGCGATATTTTTGCAGTAATCTGAACCACAAAGAGAGCTACATTACCTCACCTCCTCACTTTATTGTTCCAGTGAACATCTCCAGAGTGCTTGGGCTGTGACCCATGGTGACTACATTATATCCTCCATTTTCACTTACCTTGTCAATAAGAGACAAATTGAAAGGGGAGCATCTGGGATTCGGCACCACGCACCTGTAACGTGTTTCAGACTGCTCCTTCCTCTGAAGCCTCACCAAAGATGAAGACAGAGCTTGAACAGGGAAGAAGAAAACTCCAGCCTCTCTGGAGGACACAGTGAAAATCCTGCAGAGTCTGGGAAAACTAAGATAGCTGAGAGTCAACCCCGCGACTCTTGTTCTGCCAGAGAGCTGCAGCTGGTGCCAGTGAAATATTTATGCAAAGACAGCAGATGTTGCGAGCAAAGTATGAAGAAAAAACACGAGAGCTGCAGCACTAGGTCGGGGCATCCAGTGCAACGCGTGCTTCCTACAATGCCCACCATCAGATGGTTAAAGGAGGATGCAAGAACAGGACAAGCCCATGGAGACATCTCCATCTTTGCAGTCTTCAGAGACCTGAGGCTAGGGACTTTCTGACACACAGACTGCATCCTGGAAGTGCCCTTGCATTCAGAACCTCGTGTGAACTTTTCTTCCGTGGATTTGCTCACTTTGGAAACCATTTAAGGTTTTTAGCATTCACAGTGTCTTGTGGCAATGAGTTCCACAGTTTTATTACATGCTGCACGAAAATATTATGTCATAGAGTCATAAAATCACAAAATCACAGAATCACAGAATGGTTTGGACCTTAAAGACCATACAACTCCAACCCCCTGCCATGGGCAGGGACACCCCCCGCCACTCCAGGCTGCCCAAAGCCCCATCCAGCCTGGCCTTTCATTAGCTTTCAACCCCTTGTTTCACTTGTTGCCACTCAATTTCTGAACAACAACCAAATAGTTTTTAAAATCTGGGAGAAATGCTGCCTCTTTCTTCCGTATCAGCGCTGCCATTTTTAAGGCCTCAGAACATTTGTCTGTACTTCAACAGACAAATCAGAAATGACATTTTAGCACCAATAGTGCAGCCTGGACAGTTCTGAAGTGCCTGCGCTCACAGAGGGACTGAAGAAACCTGGAATATCTCCATGAGAATTTCTTAACACAGAGGGCAGCTCAGCTGAGCCCAGGCCTTGGCCTAGCAATGGCTGCAGATGTAAGGTTGGCCTAGCAGTGACTGCAGATGTAAGGCTGGCCCAGCACTAAATGCAAACACCCCAGAGCTCCTGGAAATCCCTGGTGTCTGCCTGGCATCAGCCCCTTCTCCAAGAGACCTTTGCAGCAAAACAAAGCCCACGAGAGCACAGCATGGCCGGTGCCCCAGGGGAGGTGGGCCTAGCTGCCTCCCATGTGGGTCAGATGGCGGCTGGGGCCTGAATCTTCAATTTTTTGGTGCATGATGAGAGCAAACTAAGTGCCCTGTGCCAGCAGTAAGCACAGCCCTGCTGAGGAACCCCCAGCGACATTCCCATTGCCTTCAAATCATTCTCCCATTTCTCCACCCCTCGTCTGGAGGCAACCAGGGGTCATCCATAATCCATCCAGCGCAAAACGCCCACCGTAACTGCCCTGTCAAAAAGAGGAAATAAATCTCAAATTGTTCGTTTCGGTAAAAAAAAAAAAAATAAAAGGCAGGAGGGAGCTGCTGTACTGCTGGCTGAAGGGTTAATCGTGGTGCTACCCAGAGACAGCTCCTTTCCGAGCTCATCTCCCAGCTGCTGGGTTCTGGCCTGCTTAATGAAGACGGATTGCCTCGAGGAGGCCACCTCTGTCTAGACTGCCCGTGGCCCCTTTTATTACCCCCACCCACGCAAGCGAACTCAGGATCCAGGCACGGCGAAATTCCAGGCAACAGAGCAGCAAGTGAATAAATTGAGCTTGCTCAGAGCAAACCGAGCCAGGTCTTCCCCCAGCCCTTTCTCTCGGGGGTGGATTCTCTGGGGGCTAATAAGGGCTGAGCCACCGACATCATTTTGTCAATGGGGGCCCGGAGAGCATTTCATTTCTCTGCCCTGACCTGTATTCATGAAGTTTGCAGTAACCTACTGCCTCCAAGACCTCCTGATTTTAGTTATGACAGCGCTGGGAAACTTGTGTCCTTGCTGCAACGGCTTGGCTGCGCTATTGCAGCCCCCGACGTGCAACTTGTGCACACCAGCCTGTGGAAAGGCAAAAACTGTGCAGCATCTCCTGTTGAGAGCACCCTGGAGTGCAGGGCATCTGCCTCATAGCCCCTCCATGAGACACTGGGTTCCGCATGGGCGCAAGGAGAACATCAGATTATTGATGGGCTGGTCAAGTACAGAAAGCCTGCGGGCCATGCCTATGCTATTGAAAACATGGAGCAAGGAAATGTCATAGAATCATAAAATGGTTTGGAAGGGAACTCAAAGCCCATCTAATTCCAGCCCCCTGCCATGGGCAGGGACACCTCCCAGCAGCCCAGGCTGCCCCCAGCCCCATCCAGCCTGGCCTTGGGCACCCCCAGGGATGGGGCACCCACAGCTCCTCTGGGCAGCCTGTTCCACCGCCTTACCACTCTCTGCATAAAGAATTTCTTCCCAATATCTAATCTAAATCTCGCCTCTCATAGTTTAAAACCATTACTCCTTGTCCTATCACTACACTCCCTGATAAAGAGTATTCCAACACTGAGGCCAAGAGGTGCAATAAAGTTTCTGTCCACAGAGCTAAACTATCTTAATCCCTCCATCCCCAAATAGGAGTAGTATTGACACTGCCTGGCCTTTGTTCCATGCTAGGCTGTGCATTATTTGGGCCTGTGATAGTTCCCTTAGGCTAAAGTCATGCCAGGGACTGTGCTAAGAGAGGAACAAATTGTCTGTCCACTTCACCTAGGAGCTCCAGCCTTGCACCATGATGTCCCACAGATCCCCAGGAGTGAACAGAAGTCACAGGTGGAGCAATAAATGAAGTGGACCTAGACACCACGTCTGTTCTCTGAACACACTCTGGGAGCCAGTAAAGGCAGAGAAGGGGGAGGAAGACTAGAGCATAGGAATGGATGGGTAAGAAACAGACAAGGATATATTTCAGGCGGTAAAAAATTTAGTGTAGTAGAAGCTTTCCAGCCCTCTCAGCTGGGATTTTGGGACAACTTCCCAATACCTTGTTGGAGCTCACATGAAGTCATGTCAACTTACTCAGGGAGCGGCACAGTTTCAAAGGTCTTTGCTAGACCATGAAGCTTCATCAGAACAGATGGTAGATCCAATTTTCAAAATCTCACGTGTCCCACGGTGCACTGAAACTACAGCCTGGCACCACGAGGTTGGGAAGAACTCTAATTCCCCTGATGCAAAAGCAACAAAGGTTGGAGAAATATTAATAATGGACATGACACCCAGATAAAGACATGTCAATGGTGATCCCCCCAGCTTTTATTGAAGGAAACGTGAATTTGGGTCCAAAATTTACAGTACATTGAATGAAAAACACAGCACTGAAGAAATGAAGGTCTGGGAGTGGACTGCAAGGCCACAGCTTGCACAGCTGCTTAGTACCTTGAGATGTATTCCCTTTAATTTCCCTGTCTGAAGGCTTTTAAAGCAAGAGGCTCTACCTCAGTTGAATGCATAGTTTAGATGTTTAATGATAATGATTCTCTGATGCCTTGAGGGTACAGAGAATTAGTGCATTCGTTCCTCATCTCAAGGCACAAGGGGGGCCAAACTCAGTCTTAAATCATACAAAAAACGAGTCCTGTAGGTTATCACTCATCGTCCCGTGCCTGCAACCCTTCATGAACGCTCAGCCCTCTCGCTGCAGAAAGGGAGCAGCTGTGTGCAAGGAGACCCGTTGGCACGCCTGAGCGGGGAGGACAAGCTGAGCTCACGAGTGCTGCTTTCCAGGGGCAAGGTGCATTTGAGCAGCTGGTACTGGGGATCAGGACCGAGCATTTGGAGGGAAGCCAGTTAAATGCGAGGCTTCAAAAGACAAGAAAAGATGCCAACGTTTCGATACAGCTAACTGATTCACTTCCTGGACAATAGTAAAAAGAGTAGAAAAAAAAAACAGCACAACAACTCTTTTTCTCCTCTTTGTGTGTGTGGGTTATTTTAATTGAAAGAATATTTCTATGAGATCCCATCAGTCACCTCCGGAAAGTCATGCTCAGTGCTCGCCTAAAGCATTGAGAGACATCTCCAACGCGGGGAGATTCTCAGAAGGGAAAACTGCTTCAGGTTGAAGTTCTTCCAGCTCATGTAAAGAGATGTCAAGTTAATGAACCTAAGGAATGAGGAGGAGGAAGGGGGAGAGGGATGAAAAAGAAAAAAAAAAAAGAAGAAAGAAGCTATTTCCATTTTCTACCCCCAAAATATGCCTGGAGTTTTTAGCCTTTACCATTTTTGACAAGTAGTAACACACATAGGCAGTTCCAGCACCGGTACAACTTGATCAAGGAGGTCTGCCTTGGAAATCACCCAAATAAAACTTGGCAGAGAAAAAAAAAAAAAAAAACACAAAAAAACGAGGGAGTTTAAGAAGTGACAAAGAGGAGAAAGAAGGCCAGATCCTCGGCAGAGCAATTTCTTGCACCTTCTCTTTGCCCAGGGAGCTCTGCTAGTAAGTGGAAGGCTCTGAGAATGCCAGAGAAACATTTGTAAGTGAGAAAAGCAGCTCACGTCCCTCACTGAAAATGAAATGGTTGAGACAGCAGGAATGTCTCCTGCTCCGTCCAGAGAAACGGCGATCATTTCTGAAACGTACGGGAAGTGAGAATGTGCAAGTTGCTGAGATGTGATGCATTTAGCAAATACCTGAAATTGCTGAGAAAATATCTACTGAGGAGGGAGTGGGAGGAATATCTGGGGGACCTGGAAGGTGTAAAACCCAGGAATGTGAAAATTTAAGGAGAGGGGAAAGACCTACCCCTTCTAATGCACCTAAAAATACACCAGTGATTTATTTTAGTCATTTTTAAAGTGATGTGATAAGACAAAGGAAATAGAAATTTTAAGCTGACTACCACAAAAACCTTCCCAACAGAGAAGCAAAAGACTCCTCCCATGGCCAAAGCCATAACAGCCCAAGGGTTGAGGGCATTTCAAACAAAGCTGGTGAAAATCGAGCAGCACTTCTTGAATTTCTGTTGCTGCACATTCTCAAAACAAAGGCAAAGGAGCCGAGATGGAAAGATTTGGAGAGCTGCACAGCAACAAGAGAGCTGCCAGCAGAGCAACTGTTTTAGGACATGAGTTTTCTCTCCCCAAAGTACTTGTTGATACTGGGGTTAGATAAATTTTGGTTTCAAGCATACAAAAGGGATCTGTTCCTTTCTATTCCTCTTGCACAAACAGAATGGCTCAAATTGGAAGGGACCTTAAATATCATCTAACAAATAGCTACCTACCATGGGGATACATAATATTGGACAAGAAAAATCAGGCTCCCAGGATCTGTTTCCTTCCTTTTGCCCTGACTGATGTGATCTAGTCTCTGCCTGTGTCTGCAGCTTAACTGTCCCCTTCAGAAAATGGGATTAATAACAGTAATCTGCTGAGAAAAAGCACTGTCAGACACAAGAACTGTGAATGGCAAGTTTGCCTTGGCCTTCCTTTTTTTACCAGCATTTTTGGTCGGTCTATATAGTGCACGTGGCTGTGCTGACAAGGCTGGACTTGTTTTTTTCTTGCAGGCAGTTGTTCCCTATAACTGAATTCCTTGCAAAATAAAGACGAGATTTAAGGTTTTGAACCAATAATAGCTCTGAGAATGTGGGAGGTGTTATGCAGAGGGTCAACTCTTGGGTTTATTTCCACCATTTTTCATCACAAGCATGTTCACTGAATACCCGTCAGCACAGCCAAATGCCGCAAGAGTTCTTCATCTTCTAGTAGGAGAAACAGCAGGATTTGATTCAGGCCTGAGCAGGATCACAAATGGATAGGAGAGGAGGCAGATGAGGCACCTCACCTCAGCAGGAACCATGAAGGGTTTTCAGAGCCACCAGGGCAGGACGTGTCTGTGTTTCTAGTGCTTCTCACCGAGTCATTCAGCCCCTCTACTACTAAAGCCCTAAGCCTGGCGCTCTCCTCCCACCCTGTGAATATTCAATGTGCTCAAAACCATATAAATGACCAGAGGCATCTCAGCTCTTCTCTCATCTAAATGAACCTCTGCAGAGGGAAAAGCAGGGTAGTCCAGCTCATTTCAGATGCCAGTTAGAAGGCAGTCAGTCCGTCACCACTGCCCGACACTGACCCGTCTGTCACTTCACCGGTTTTCCCACTCTTTGGAAATGTCCTTAACACCAAAAATGAAGTCTGGGTTGATTGGAGACAGTCCAGCTTGCTGCTTCTGAATCCCTGGAATGTCCACCGTGAAAAAATATCATTACCGTTGTCATTAGGATGTTATCATTAGAGATGATACGTCACACTCCGTTTCAGCAGAGACACCATTCCTAGAAAGTAGAAGAGAGGTTTGAATGGACAATGCAATATAGAGAGAGGCCAAATATGCTGGTAAACAAAGGAAGGCCAAGGTGGAGCTCAGACCTACTAAAACCTGTTAATGTCTCCACTTTTAGTAACTCTTACTGATAAATGGCTTATCTTTACCTATGGCACCTCCATCTGATCACAAAGTCAAAGGTGAAATAGCCTAAGGTGAAGCCAAAGGTGAATTCTATGGTGAAATAATGAATTATTTGTAAATGTAACATACAATCTACAACGTAAACTGTAGTTTATGCAGATAGAAATCAGCATTTTTTTAGCGTGCTCTGTTCGTGCCTTTCAAAACCTAATGACTAGCCAGGACTGCAGAATTCACTGCCTCAGAGATGCTTAAATTAAACATGCTATGAAAACAGGAAAAAATGGTTTGATTGATTTGCTTCCCGTGCATTGAGAATTCAATCAGTTTAATTCTCAGAAAAAGCCATGCTTTAAAAAAACAAGAGTGAGAAGACCTTTCCAGGAAAGCACAGCTTTGAGAAACAAGATTTTGCCCATATCAAAATGTCAAAATCTCTGGTGTTTTGTCGGATTTTGCCATACCCAACAGGCTCAAAACAATTCTTTCTGGAAATGAAACAAGAACCTTTCACGCAGGAGCTTACAGCTCCGTCTGGTTTTGCCCATCACTGTATTTGTTCCCAAAGCAAAGACCAAAAATCTGTGTCCCTCTGGGGAATCAAGGCCTGACTGTTGGCATACTGGGGCTGGGAAAAGTGGCAAACTTCTGAACAAAACAGGTTTCCTAAGTTCCTTGTTCTCATTTTCTTCCTGACGCGTGGGCAATTGCTCCCAATGCGGTTAGCAGGCAGGGCTGAAGGACAGATTTCTGACGTATTCGCTAAGGCAACACAACCCCCTTCACCCTGCATCCTGAGAGTCCACAGTTCTGCTTTGAACTGCATTTCAGAAGTCAGGAATTCAAAACGCTGCCAGGCCTTATTCAAACCTTGAAGTGCTACAGATTTGTACTAGAGAAAACACCCCTCCACACTCCGCCAGCCTGCTTTCCAGGCAGAAACAGGCTCCCCAGTGTTTCCATGATGTGAAAACGTGTTTTGTTTTATTTCAGCCACCTCTGAAGGAAATCAAAATAACGCTGGCAGAAGCAAGATGATGTTTGTAGGTAGAAGTAATATCTTTTACGAGAGCATCTGCTGTTGGAAAAAAAAAACAGCACAGATAAGCCCTGGGCAGTAAAGAAAAGCTTTTGTCTTATAGCTGAAAGCTTATTTAATTTTCCAGCTATATTATTTCAACCTACAAACCTCATCTTGTCTGTGTGCTTAGACCATTCCAACTGCAAGAACATGGCCTCAAGAGCATTGCTGTCCATTCACAGTATGCAAGACAACTTGGCTGCACTGTCAACAAATTAGTGTTTGCTCCTGGTAGAGAGATGGGGCTGCGAAATCACTCCTGCTCATCAGATGCTTACCCTGACATCACTGGGTTTGCGCCTTTCAATACGACGTAGGTGGGCTGAATTTTAAATGACTTCTGAAATTGAATTTTTTATGTTAATAAATATTTTTTCTCTTTCTGCCATTATTTGTCATTCATTTCAATTTCGTATAATTGACATGAGCTGAATTTTCAATAAACTGAATTTTTATTCTAATGGGAGAGAAATATACTCTTAGATCTGTGATGGGGATTGCTTGAAAGGTATACATCAACCTGCAAACAAAGAGCTCAGCATGTTGGTCCAGCATCACAGCTGGCACGAATTGATCTCACTCCATGCAAAGGAAAAAGGTAAGTCCAGGAGCTACATCCTCTAGCCCTGCACTGAGGTGACCTGGAAGTTTTTGCAGAGATATGAGCCCCCATCTCCTAAGAATTAGACCATGAACTCTCCTCAGCCTGACAATTCATCCCAGACCCTACCTTGTAGTTATAATATCAGAAAGGATGTTAAGTACTCACTAACCCAGACAAAACTGCCCTCCCAGAGGTGCCAGGCTACAATGAACAGCTCAAAATGCTTTATGAGCTGAGATTTTGGTTTTACTGTTACGCTGGAGCAGTTCAAAAGAGGCAATTTGTTCTGTGGCTTAATGCCTTTAGGAACCAAGGTGCAGCACATTTATTGTGGCAGAAAAACAACCTCAGCCCCCCTACCCTTTGAAGCACAAAGAAAGCAAATGAAAGGCGCAGAAGTGAGCACCCAAGGTAGCAAAAGCTTATTAGTGAGGGGAATAGAAAAATCGATCATCCTGACCTGTGCAGCAGCTGAGGATGTGGAAGCAGGAAACCTTGGAGACGTTACAGAGAGCCAGCAAACCTGAGCAGTCTTCTTTGTTTGTTGCTAATGAACCATGGTGCTTTTTAATAATATATAAACCATTTAAAAGGACTTGATGGGAAGCTCAAGAAAGTCAGTCAAAGCCTTTCTACCTGGAGCGAGGTCAGAAAACACTTTTTTTTTTTAATTTTTTTTTTGTGAAAAGGGGGAACAATGAACTTCTGCCAACCGCAGTGCAAAAACTAAGCAAAATCGTTGGGGTCCAGACGGTGTCTGTGATTCCCAAAGTGTTATTTTCTGGCAGACTGTTCTCCTGGAGGGTATATCCCAAGCCAAGAGTCCTGGAACGATCACAAGAGAGGCTCCAGATTCATGGGGTCTCTGGTGCTTTTCTCAAGAGACTGCAAGGTTTCTATCTGCAGGCAAAACCCACAAGGTACCCAAGGATTCCTAGTTGTCATTGCCATCGTTTCCAGGCTTCCAGCCATAGCTCTTTTAAGCCCTGAGGACATGTATTCCAGCCAGGCTTGGTTTCCAGCTCAGCCTCCACATAAGGAGCATGGAAATCCTGGGATCTTCAGCTTGTGGAGTCGAGGAGCCTAGAAACTCTCACAGTGAGCAAAGGAAATGGGCAATCCTGGCAGTTTCGTCACTGTCATTAGCTGCTTTTAACAGCAGAGAAACTGCCAAGACTGTCACGTTCCTGGAAGAGCTGGAAATCATAAGAAAAGCGCTTCATTTTTGGACTCGCTATAGTTCTTTGCAATGTTTTCATGGGATTTCACACTTGTGGCATTTAAAGGAAAAAAAAAGATTTGGGTCTAATTCAGATCAAAACTTTATTAAAAAGTAAATGAAACATGACAATCCAATTTTTTGATCAATTTGGCGTCTGTTGATCACAGAGGGCTTTGACAGATGCTGGTACACACTCAGCACGGCTCCGCTCAAGTTTGGGAACGACCCTTCACCCATGACTGATACGTACCTGTGTTAACAGAAAACTCAAGTTGCTCCAAGTGCAGAAAGGCAAAAAACACCCTCTAGGTACAGGGATGAGGAGTTACAGGGCGACAACACAATCTAACAGTGACAAAGAAAGACTGAAGATGCCACAGACACTGTATTAGGTCCTGCTGAAAGTCCATGCCAGACTGGAGAGTCCATATATCGGGGCAGGATCCTTGGAGTGGTCGTGCTGTTTAAATTCTTGGTTTTATGATGATTGACACAACAGTGTCTTCACCCTGTTGAAGCCAAAGTGCCAAGACATGAAGGTAAATTAATAAACGCATCACTGCAGATGGGGTCTGCACAGCACCTCTGGGTGCAGTTTGTCCCCACACCAGTAACTATCCCAACCAAACCTTGCATTGCTCCCATCTCCAGCACCGCAGTGCAACTCTCCCACCTTGACGTGTGCTGGGTCATGGCCAGAAATACAAGCAGAACTGGTTATTTCTTTCAAAAAAAAATTTATTTTATTTTTTATTTTCCATCTTCCTCGTGAAGCAGCTGGCATCTCCTGGTGCCACTGTCCTGGCTGGTCCCCAAACCACCCTCATGACACCACTTGCCCACTTCTTACTCCCTTCTCCTCTCCCTGGACCCTTCCCAAATTTTCCCCTCATCAGACCCAATTCTGCTGCTTCTGTACCCAAATTCCGTGTTTCTCACAGAGCTGCCTGTTGGGCGGGAGCACAGCCAGGCCTCCTGGGAGGCTCCACCACAGGCATCAGGCGACCTATTTCACATCTAATCGATAATTTAACTATTTGAACCCAAAACGTCCATCGGCAGCAGCTCCTCAGCGGCGTTTGACCTTCCCCCCTTCCTCCACCACACCACCAGGCCCCATTCCGCCATTACCCCCCCCCGTATCAGAACTACAACCCCCATCATGCCCCGCGGGCACACCGCCGGCGGGAGGAACCGGGGAGGCGTCGCGGGGGCCGCCGGGAGCTGTAGTCTTTTCCGTGCCGGAGCCTCGGTGGCGGTGAACGTAGGGCGGGCGGGGAGCGAACTACCGGCTCCCGGGAGGAAGCGGGGGCGGCGGGGGCCGGCAGGAGCGGGGCCTCGGCCCGGGACCGGGATGCGGTGGCGGCCGGGGACGGTGCCTCCTTGCTCGGGGCGGCACCATGCACCCGGCCGCGGCGGTGTGCCTGGTGTTCGGGGGCTGCTGCAGCAACGTGGTGTTCCTGGAGCTGCTGGCCAGGTGAGGTTGGGGGGGGGGCAGAGGCTGTTGGGGTAAAACGGGCGGCAGGGAGTGAGGTTTGGGGCCGGAATGGTGTCGGGGGGCGGGGAGGGTCCCCAGGGATGAAGGCCGCAGCGACCTTGGCTTCAGGGCGTTGGGGTGGGGAGGGAGCGACAGCGGCGCCCCCGGGGGTCTCCGAGGGGTTTGGGGGGCTCTGAGAGGATCTGGGGGCTCTGAGAGGATGTGGGGGCTCTGAGAGGATTTGGGGAGCTCGGAGACAGCCTGAGGGGGTCTGCGGCCCTCAGGGGGTGGTCGGGGACCTTCACAGCTTGGGGAGCGGGCCCAAGCCCCAGGGCTCCTCGGTGAGGCCAATGGCACCAAGAGGGGCCGGTGTTTGGGGTCAGCCTGGGCACCAAGACGGGATGATGTTTGGGGTCAGCCTGGACACCAACAGGGGATGATGTTTGGGTCCAGCTGGGCACCGACAGGGGCCGGAGTTTGGGGTCCAGCTGGGCACCAAGAGGGGATGATGTTTGGGGTACGTGTGGACACCACATCCCCTTCCAAACCCCGACGGACGAAGGCCAGCACAGCTTGGAGAAGGCGATCGTCGCAGGCCTTTAGAGATCCTTAGATCTTTAGGGAAAAAGGGAGTGCCAAACAGAGCCTGGATCTGCCAAGCCAGCGGCGGGGTTACTTGCTTCAAAGTGGGAGACCAGGATGCGGGTCCCGTGAGGTGAGGTTGCACATCTCTCCGCAGTCGCTGGATAAAGCAAGAAGCAGATCTTCGTTTCCAAACCTAATTCTGTGATCTTGGAGGGAGAGACCATGCCTGACACGATGTCGTTCCTCTTGGGGCTCGCTCTAAGCTCTGCCTTTCCTGCCTGCTTTGTGCTTCGGCCTCAGCGAGGGAGATGGAATTTCCCCCCTGAAGAGAAAGGGAGCTTCGGATTAGGGATTATCCATTTGCTTGCCACCAGACTTGTGTTGCTTCCAGCCAGACATTAAAACAAAAACGAGCCATTTGGCCCTGCTCAAAGTCTGAATTAGGTGCCTAAACCCCACAAGTTCTATCACAGATACCTAGGAAAAGCTGCTTTTCACACACAAGCTTCTCCTGGGCATTGCCTCACATCTACTTTAGAAATTTCCCCAGTTCCTGTGCCCCACCCTTGCCTTTGTTCACCTTCAGTCCCCAGACTGGGGCAACACTGCTTATTTCTTTGAGTCTTGCTGTTGTCTGGAGGGGAAAGTCCCTCTTGAAAATGAATCTGCCCATAACAAAGAAAGTCTTGGAGCAGGATCGCAGGAAAAAGCAGTGACCAGACAGAGTCAAGTGGGGAATAACAAAGGTAATTGGAAAAAATTTGCTCAGGATTTATGTGGAAAGAGTAAAGGAATGAGGACTATTTAGTCTAGATGTGCCTGAAGACAGACAAAAGACTTTAAATGTGTGGAGAACTGCTGCGGGAAAGACGAAATATTTTTTTTTCTGCTGGGCTCTGGAGAGAGGACAAGAAATAATGGGCTTCTATCCCTATGGAAAGGGTTTAAAGCAGGACAAAAACAAACAAACAAACAAACAAAAAACACACAAAAAAACAGGTTTTATATGTTCTGGTGTCCTTTCCTGGCTGACCCTGGGGGCTGTCTTTTAGCTGTGATGCCAGAGCTTCGTGGGGTGTGCATACAGGCGTGGTTAGAAAGCCCACGATGTGCACGTGGCCTTCGGAAGTTGTGTCCCTGGGAGCTGTCTTCCCTGCCAAGATATTTCAGGCTCAGCATGAGCTCAGTGGGGTTTCTTCCCTTGGTGGTGCAAACTTCGGGGGGTGTCTTGCTCTTCTGCAGGTGCCACCGCAGGCATTCTGTATGAAATCTGGAGTCTTCTGCACCGACGGCCAGAAATCGTTCTCGGAAAAGCAGTTTGGATGTGCTGGACTCGGTCCCAAATGAGAGCATTCTGCATTAACACGACCCAAACTGATGCCCAGAAGCGGGGCTGTTCCGTTTGTTGCCCGCCGATGTGACCAGGAGCCCCACTCCGTCTGCTTTATCCCCGCCAGCCCAGGCGGTCCTCGGAGGCAGGGTGACAATTCCAACGCTTCCATCGTGGTGCTTCCGCGTTGCTTCCAGAGGGCTCTCCGTCAGTTACCTACAGCTGGAGCAGATCTTTGGTTGAGAGATGCGGCCTTTTGGCATTTCTTTTAAGGCTATCGGTGTGTTAGGATTGTGAGTCAAAGGCACGGGCAGGTACAGCCTGGGTTTTTTTGTTTGCCCGTTTTATTATCAGTCAAAATACAACCCTCTGTCAACACTACCGATAATGTGAGGCCGTATATATCACAAGTGACTGGATGCAAGGGTCTGTGGACTGGGAAGAAACAAAGTCTAGTGTGTGGAAACTGTCTTGGTTTATTCCAAGTTTACTCTTGCTTTCTGTTTTCCTACAGAGATAAGGTTTATAGTCCTGTGGCCTGTCTGCGGTTCAGTCTCTCTTCTCTTCCCCCATATAACTTTTGAACCTCGTAACCCCGCTGCGCAGCAGGCATGGAGGTCTTGAGGTTAATTAAGCTCTGAGAAACACGAAAACTGGCAGGTGGGTAGCGGGGAGGCGCTCAGGCTGGGGCAGGCACCAGAAGCTGGCCTTTCCAGGGCCGTTTGATGGTTATGTGAGCGAAGTGTGTGCGTGCGCAGCAGGGAACCAGCAGCACGCGGCCTCTCCGGTCAGTCCTCGGCTTCTCTATCGCGCCAGAGAAAGGTGCCGTGCCTCCCGCCGCAAATAACAGCGAGCTTTCCGATTTATTGGCGTGTCACGGCTTCCTCTGAGCCCGCAGGCTGCGTGCCTCCCGGGAAATCCTTTCCTGCTCCCTGTAAGCCTCTTAGGAAGAAGGCAGAGCCCGCAGCAGGAAGGGCTGAGCTGCGTGCAGGCAGTGTTGGTTCAATGTCAGGCCGCTACGCGCTGCCTTGCCCTCGGATGCAGTTCCTCTCCCCTCGGATCAAACACAGAAGGTCGATTTGCTCAAAACCGGTGTCATTACCCCGCTGGGGCCCTCTGAGGGGTGCCTGGGGGCTCCGTCGAGTGCAGGAGGGCAGAGGGCCAAAGCTTGCCGGGTGTATTGAAAGCGGGTCCAAGCTGCTGCTCAGATGTTGTGGGAAATCCTGGAAGAAGATCCCGTGGAAATCCTGCTGTCTTCCTCCCAGGCGGAACCATCGTTTCACCTGGCCTGTACCGAGCCCAGCAGCTTGCAGGTAGTGAGAGAACCCTACCAGAACCGTTTCCCTGTGAGAAAGAGGCAGCCCCAGCCCCAGGACGGTTATGTGGGTGCTTGATGTCGTGCATTTGCACCCTGTGCCGTGGTGGGAAGTTATGCAGACCCCGATCCGAGCAGTTCTCCTCTTTCGCTTCCTGCCCCGTGTCACCACGTGCCCCGCGGAGGGAGTGGCTGCTTGCTTCCTCTTTGGGAATGGCAGGGGGAGGCATTGGGATTGCTGCACGCGCATCCAGACACGTATCGGTGAGTAAATCCCTGCGGGGAGGTGTATGATAGGAGCAGCAGGAAAACCTGGGTGGATAAAGCCGCAAAATCCCCCTGGGCTGATGCCGACTGTGGGACCAGCCGGTTGCTATCACAGCCCAGCGCACCGTGTGTTCTCTGTGACGTTGCGCTTAACGCTTGTCATCCCTCTCCGCACCTGCAGGCAGTTTCCGGGATGTGGGAACATCGTGACGTTCTCCCAGTTCTTATTTATCGCCGTGGAAGGCTTTATCTTCGAAGCCAACTTCGGGAGGAAGCGGCCGGCCATCCCGATGAGGTACGGTGGATCTCAACGCTTCGGCTTGTTGCAAATCAACGGGCCGTCTGTTATCTCAAGGGGCATTTAATAAAAATGCCTTATCCGTTTGTCCTGTCCAAATCCCATCCGTTCTGCAGCCTTCGCAAAGCCTCGGTGAGAACCTGTCTCGCCCGTTAAAACGAGAACTCCTTGTTTATTGAGAATACTCAATAGGAAATTGCCGTCAGATTGCATCTGTCCAAGGAGCAGGGCAATATTCCGTACAGTTAAGTCTGCTGAGTGTGAAGAGCTTGCAGTCTCTGGGGCTTGGTGCAACGGGCGTGGGGGGGAGAGGTTTACTGGAAGTCTAGCTGGATTCACTTTTGCATTTCTCTGTCAGGGCTTGCCTTGTCCCGGCAATAACCTGGCACGTTCATGCTCTCTTCCCTGGCAAAGTCGAGGGCAAGTTCAGTGCCGTTTGTGGCTGCGTTGCAGCAAGGAGCTCTCTGGGTTAGGTCTCGGACCACGGAGGCGTTCAACATGGGTTTGAATGGCGTCTTTCACGCAGGGTAGTGATGCCTGCTGGCAGAAACGGAATCCCTTCGAATCAAGCCTTGTCTTACGCCACTGTCCTTAGGAAAGAGAGGTCTGGGAGAAATCCACGCTAAGAGATTCCAGCTGGGGTGTTCTGAGTTCCCCTTGATTCTGCAGTTAGCACAAACCGAGGCAGTGCATGTCAGTCCCCTTCCCTTTTCAAAGACTTCCCTGCTGTATCCAAACTGGATCAATCTCCTCGTGAGTCATTGGCACAGACCCAAGAGCTAGGTGGGTTCCTGCTCAGCTCCAGACCTCTCTTTGTGCCGCTTCACCTCTTTGTCACGTGTGTCCCAGCCTCCCAGGAGCTACGTGCACAGCCGCGGGCTGGTTTTGCCGACCACCACTTTGTGTTTCAGGTATTACCTCATCATGGTGGCCATGTTCTTCACTGTCAGTGTGGTGAATAACTATGCCCTGAACTTAAATATCGCCATGCCGCTGCACATGATCTTCAGATCGGTGAGTATTGCCGTGCTGTCCTTTCCCATCTCGTGCGACACCTCTTCCCGTCATCTCTGCAAGCACTTTCCCTGGTAGATGTGTTCTTTCACCCTTTTTTTTTCCCCTGAGGACAACAAAACCCTGTGCAAAGCTATATTCTGTCTTAATCGTGGCGGGGGCGACCTTGCTGCGAGGCTGAACTTCAAGTTTTATATCACAGCGTTGACCGTTAAATGTCAACGTAACGTCCCTGGATGGTTGAGGAAACCGAAGCTGGAGCAGACTTCGTCTTTCCCAAAGCGATGGGGAAATAACAGTGACAGAACCAAGGCCAGGCTCTGGCTGTCAGCCTTGGAGGGGCTGAATTGCTGGCCAGAGGGCCCCAGCTTTCCCTTCCACCTCATGACTAGACCAAGCGGTTCGTGTCCTAGTGGGTGTGCCTTTGTTAAATGCCTCCGGCCGGAGAGGAATGGCTTTGGTGTAGTTCCACGTGAGCTGTTACTGCCTCTGCTTTGGATGATGCTGCTAAAATGCATCTTCACTTAAATATTTGCATGCGAGTGGCTAAAACATCCATTAAAACTAAAGACAGCAGGGTCCTGGCTGTTGGGAATGGTGAAATCTTTTGGGGGGGGCTGTTCACCCCCAACATATCACAGGGTTGAGATACCAAGAGAGGTTAAAAAGAACTGCACCAGACAGGGCGCTAGGAGCCCTGCCCCATGTTCTATAGCGCAGTGTTGGGAGCGGGCCAAGGCCGAGAAGCCCCGGGGGCCAGGAGATCCTAGTCGCCTGTCTGCTCCAGCGTCCTTGTTCCCGAGCTGCCCGGCTTCACTTCTCGCCTCCTCCTAGCCGAAGCCAGACTCCTTCCACCCTGAGCCTGTTCTGACGTTTCTCTTCGTGTTTTTGTATTAGTTGCTCGTGGTATTTCTGTGGGGCAGGCACCCCAGACCGAGGAATTTTGTCCTGCTGACCTGTTTTGTGTTTTCTTTTCCCCTCCTCTCTTCTTTCCCCAGGGCTCTCTCATAGCAAGCATGGCTCTCGGTATCATCATTTTGAAAAAAAGGTAAATCACAAGCACCGTTCTTATACCATCAGGGAATTCACTGCCACTGACTTAATCCTGGCTGGTGTTTAGAGCCTTACTCTCTCCTGGTAAATATCCTCGTTTGGCTGATGGCGAGGTTGGGGCACAGAGACGTGCCTGGACTTGAGTAGTTCCCTCTTCCGCACTCCCACTGCTCCTCACTCCTTCATTTAATGCAAGCGTAGACTGAAGAAAGAGCTTTTAAATATGGCTACAGACAAGAATTGTTAGCTCTTTTCCTTCCTCCTTCACCCCAGTACTGCTCCTCGAGGATGGATCTGGCTGGGATGGAGTTAACTTTCTTTGTAGCACCCCATAGAGTACCGTGTTTGGGATTTGTGGCTAAAACAGTGTCAGCAACACACAGATGTTTTGGCTATTGCTGGACAGTGCTTACGCGGTGGCAAGGCTTTCTCCTTTTTGCACTCTGCCCCCCTTTCCCAGTGAGCAGGATGGGGGTGGACAAGAATTTGAGAGGGGATGCAGTCAGGACAGCTGACCCCAAAATGGCCAGGGGGATGTTCCGTGCCATATAACATTGTGCACGGCAGGAGAAACCAGGGCAGAGGAAGAAGAGGGCTGGGGGACCTTAGCTTCTAAAATATCCATACTTGTGGGAGGAGGTGCAAGATTACTTTTGCATTGTTATTTGTTTGTTTTTCCTCACCTATTAAACAATCTTGATCTTGACCCAGGAGTTTTCTTGCTCTCCCTCTCAGGGTCAGCCCACCACAGCGGGCAAAGACATCAGGACAGGATGGTCCTCTCACCAGCCTGGGGTCTGGTTGCGAGACCGATGTGGGCACGGGTCCTTTGCCACAGGCAAAGAGACCTTGGTCCGAATGCTTCAATTTTGGTGCAGCTGGAATAAGTTGGCCTTCTGTCCCCAGCAAAGTCCAGCGTTAGGTATTGGGTGCGTGCCCATTATCCCAAGTTCATACCGGCGTAACGGAGCAAAACGCCAAGCAAGGGAGAAGGAAATGAGCGATGCGAGGCTGGGCTGGGTCGCTGACATCTCTCTTCTCCTCCACGCAGATACAGCATGTCTAAATACACGTCCATAGCCCTGGTTTCCGTGGGGATCTTCACCTGCACTTTCATGTCTGCAAAGCAAGTGGTAAGGATTGGAGGGGGCCTGAGGGCACAGCCGTGAACCTTTTTGACAGGAGGAGCTGCCCTGGGCACCTTCATCAGTCATTTCCTTTGCCTGATTATTAACGGTGAGACGAGATGTCTCCGAGCTCTCTGTTTCCTGAAAGCACTTGTTCCTGCCGTGTGGGTTGGAGGGAAGGGACACGTGTGTGGTTTAATTTAATTACAGATGCCTTTTATCCTGTGTTATTTAGGTTGCTTTTGGTTGGGAATAAACAAAACATTATTTTTTCTCTTTTCTCTTGCCCTTACCGTGACATGCTACAATCAGGAGCAGGTGAATCCTAAACGAAACTCCTTAAAGAACTCGATTCTTTGCTCTCTTTGTCCTTGAAGAGACAGTCAGGTTTGGGAATTTTCCAGACCTGTTGTCAGCCAGTGTGGCTTTCTGTGACCCTTGAAATAAAGTTAACGTGTGCTTGGAGAGAAGGAGGGAGCGAAGAAAATCCGTGTGTAACACCGTGGATTTGGGCTTTGCTTGGGGCAGCACCCACAGCCTGATCTTGTCAACCGAAGACAGAAAAGTGGCGTGAAGTGGTAGCCAAGTAAAAATTGGCTTCACTTAAACCAGCTCTGAGAGGCTGGAAACGAAACACAGCTGTCGAGCCTCAGAGACCCCCGTTATTTCCTAGCTGCTTACGCCCTCAGGGTGTCTGAGAAAAAGGCCCGTGCCCTGCAGCCTTGCTCTGAATTCATCCACATAACTCTCGGCAGGCGTGGGGGTTTGGTAAGGTACGCAGAATTGTGGCAAAAGTGAGTGATCTCCTTTGGCTAACAGCACCTCCAGGCCCGGTTCCCTCGATATCTAGACCATAAGCCAGTTTTAGTACCTAGCTGGGATGTGGCCAGAGCCCTTGATCTTCCCTGCATGCCTGCCCTGAGATGAGGAGAGAGGAATCTGCTAACGGGCCATCTCTGAGAGCTTTCTAGGCAACGCTGATTATTTTTATTGTAGAAGAGTTCAGTCTCTGGCCAAGCCAGGGCATTCCTTTAAGAAAAGCTCCTTTCTTGATCAGACATTCATACTTCCAGCTGAAATCTGGTCCGTTCCTGAAAACGGAGTGGCAAACAAAGTGTGCTGTAGTTGGTACCGCCTCCGTTCAGCGGGGGAAGTGACCGGAGGATGGGAGACCTTGGGCAATCTTTGCTTTCTGGCCTTGCGTGGAGCACAACGCCCAAGCTGCGAGGGAGGTAGAGGCAGGCCGGAATGAGCTGTGGGGCTGTGGTGGCTCACGATGACCGTGTTGTGTCTCCCTCCACCAGGCGTCTGACTCTGGCTTAAACGAAGAGGACGGACTCCACGTTTTCTTGTGGTGGCTGCTAGGTACGTGAGCGCCCCGTCTCCAGCCAACCCTGGCGGGATATGGACAAGACTTGGCTTTCTAATGTCTGCGGCCGTGTGTGTTGTGATAAACGTGCTGTGGTGTGAGTCCCTGCACTGATATTAAGTTATGCTTAGCTTCTAGTGGGTGTTGATTCCCGAAGAATGGGGTTTTGTGGCGCTCATTTGCGCCTTTGTACAACGATTCTCTTCATTTGGCCAACAAATCACATACAGCGCCTAAAGGGCTTCTGCAAAGTGACTGTTCTTGTCAGGAAGCGAGCTTTCTGCAGATACCTTCTTTATTTTTCCCTTCGAAAGCAGATTTGCCTAATGTACCTGGTGCTGTGAGCTGTGCTGCAGTGAGGAAGAGGGGCTGTTTCCATTTCAAGCGTTCCCTCAGCACAGAATTTCACTGAGGACTTTCTACAAGCTGGCACTTGAGGGTTTTTTTTATACCTCCAGCCAATTCGTTGGTGGTTTTTCAGGGAACCCGGGCCTGATGTTGTGTCAGTAGTGCCAAGCAGCTGTGTCCCTGGTGTCCCACCAACTCAGCTTGCCAGGGCCGAGTCCTCGTTTTCAAGAGCTGATCCTTTGCAGAAGTGCCTTGGCATCTCAGCCCTTGTAACAATGTACCTTTGTCCCCAAGACCGTTATCAGCTTTCTGCCCATCATGCCAACTCTGGGTGCTTTGGCTTCTGTGACTGTTTTCTTTCACTGAAAGCCCAACAGCAGGAATCCTCAAGCTGGCTAACACGAACTACGGCGTGCCGAAGCAACGCTGCAAGGCTGTGCTTCTGTTCCAGGTATCGCTGCGCTCACTTTCGCCCTCCTCATGTCTGCCAGGATGGGGATTTTCCAGGAGACGCTGTACAAGCGGTTCGGGAAGCACTCCAAAGAGGCCCTTTTTTACAACGTGAGTCGCTGTCTCTCTTCTGTTGCTTTTACTGGGCAGACAGAGCTGCTAAGAGTCCCTTTCCCTCCCATCCTGCACGCAGATCCGTACGGGCAGCTCTGTGAGCTGCTTCAAACAACGGCGGTCTCATCTCCGTGTAGTCCGCAGACCCCAAGGAAGTTTCCTATGGAGGTGCAGCCCACCTAGTGCGTTTTAAACACACAAGAGGCCTGACTTTCTGAACTCCCCCTGCTCAGCAGCAGTCTGGTGACTTCTCTAAAACAGCGCTTCACGTGCAGGAGACCTGCCGGAGGGTGAGGAGTTTTGGAGCAAAAAGCTGAAGATGGGGAGAATGATGCTGAGCCACGCTGTAGGAGAGGAATAGGTCGGGAGGAAAGGGTTGATAGCAAGCTTGCAGCCTGCATCCCTGGGCTGTAGTAGGTTGCTCTCCAAAAGGAAGGAGTTTTTTGGTGCTGTAGGTGCATGGGACACGGTTAAAGACAGGCAGCCTTCCTGGGGCGGAAATCCAAAGCATCACGTGCTGTGAAGTGTGTGCTGTCATCCATGGAGATGCGCGAGGCTGGCTGCCCAGGAGGAGAAGTGGGGTGGACTCGCATAATCTGTTAACACCGTGTCTTTCCTTTTCCTTCCAGCACGCGTTACCACTCCCTGGCTTTCTCCTCCTCGCCCCAAACATCTACCACCACGCCGTTCTCTTCAGCCAGTCCGGTGAGTGTTGCGCAGACGGACCCTTGCTCTTGTTGTACCTTTCTGTCCTCTGGAAAATGCGGAAGGGAGCTTTCAGTCCAGAAGCTGCGCACATCAGACGGTTGTCTCCAGAGGTTCAAGCCTTTCGAATTTTCAAATTTCGAATTCTCTAATCCCGTCGTGGTCAGTCGTGAACAGCGGAGACCTACTCGCTGTCCTTGCATCTCTTGCGTCAGCAGGCTTTGCTCCTTTCCAGCTCACACACGCGTGTCCCAGGCAGCCGTGACTGCAGCAGGTAGATTTTTTTCCTGAAATCCTTGGTGCTGAGAGACCTCCTCGTCCTTTCTCCCCGCAGAGCCGTTCCAGATCCCAGTGATTGGGCTGACCCTGCCGATCATGTGGTTCTACCTCCTCATGAACGTCATCACTCAGTATCCTTCCAGTGTGCACCTTGAGACAAGCTGGCGGGATGGGAGAGGAGAAACGGGGTAGGGAAGCTAGGGATGCTGTGCCCTTGGAGCCTTCCCTGCATTTAGGAGCTGATGTTTATGTAACTCTTGGAAAATCCAGATAGAAATTGAACCTGGAGCTTACGTTTTTTCCAGAATGACTGAAATGTGCCACCACCTCCCCGTGGACAGGCTGGCTGGTAAAATATCGCAGTGGTTCTGCTAGCCAGTAGAAGGATAGATCGAGAGCCATTCGCAATATCCGTGGGCAGTCTCCCAGGCAGCGAGGACAGATCTGCAGGTCTGATAAAGCCAAGATGCACTAGAAAAAGGGACCCTACGGTCCAGGTCCCTCTTACCAGTTTTATCTCGTTGTTGAGAGGTCACCGTCCCCTGCTGCTGCTCACGCTCCTCCTCGTTTAATCTGTGTCCCCTCGGGGAGGAGAGGGCACTTCTGCACATCCACTGCCAGGTGTAAAGGGAGAAGTTTGGTTTTAGCACCTGCCACGGAGCTTAAAAGAAGCTGTAAATGCTGCATGTCGCTAACCTTTTGCTAGCACATCAGCTCTCGCTGCTGTCCCGGAGCAGGCTCGGGAGAAGTCTGGGAGATTCAGGCTGTCCCCGAGGTAGAAACGCTGAGCTCAGGAGAAGGGATTTTAAATTCCTCCATAACCAAACCGGGGTTATCCGTTGCCCAACCCGTTGCGTTCCCGAAGCCGGGCCACCCTCCCTCTTCAGCCCTGATGCCCCCTTACCTCCGCCCCCTCACCCAGATACGTCTGCATCCGGGGCGTCTTCATCCTCACCACGGAGTGCACCTCCCTCACCGTCACGCTGGTGGTGACGCTGCGCAAGTTCGTCAGCCTCATCTTCTCCATCCTCTACTTCCGCAACCCCTTCACGGCCTGGCACTGGCTGGGCACCGCCTTCGTCTTCGTGGGGACCCTCATGTACACGGAGGTGTGGAACAGCCTCGGGCCCCTCCTGGCCCGCTGGAGGAAGAGGCCGAAGGAGGAGTAACAGCCGGGGGACTCTCTGCGGGGACCTTTTTATTATTTTATAGAGCAGAGCAGCAGGGAATTCCCCCCCCCCGAGAGGGGTTGTTTTTATAACAGGGGAGGTGTTGGCTGTGCCAAGCTCCTGGGAATCATGGAGCCTCCGCTGGGAACCTGCCTGGAATGGATCACGGAGGGAGGATACAGTTATTTTTGCAAGGTTGCATTTTTTTAATGCAACCCCTTTTGCTCCCCCACCCTAGTTTTTTTGTTTTTCATTCAAATAACCCTTTTAAATTAATTTAAAAGCTGACCCAGTCCTCTGCTAGGAGCCCAACCATGTCGTGGTGCTTTTGTACACTCCTCCCAGCTTCGGTGAGCTGGGCCCTGAGCCTGTTTGGTGCCGTCCTTTAACGTCCAGGTCGCTGTAGCAGATGGGTGAGCCCCTGGGAACCCCCAGCCGCTGCTGTTTGTGCAGCAGGTTTGTAGTTACACTGGAAATGCCAGACCTGGCTGTTAAAACTTGAGTCCTTGCTGCTTGATCCTGACTCTTTCTGGGAGGGCACTGGATGTACTTGTAGCTGCCACCTTCTCCGGAATCCCGTCAGCCCAATAGACCTGCGCCATGGAGTGGCTCAGGGGGCTTATCCCTGAGACCCGGCTGGGAGCCCGAGGAAAACAAAGAGGTGATGCCAAGGTGCCAAAATGCCGCCGCATCACCTTCGTGGCTTTCCCGGGGAGGTGGTGCGGTGCTGTCAAGGCTTAGCTGAGCCCTCATGGGTCATCCTGATACCTTAGGAGGTGGAGGGGTCATAGGTTCCTCCTGCTTCCGTTGGTTCCTCGGTGCAGGTCGCTTTTCCTCCTTTCTCCTTCACCCGAGTGTGGTCTCAGGGGGATTTGTTGCCAGCAGGCAGCTGTAACAAACCGCTGAGCCCCCAACACGCTTGTGGCCTCCCCCAGGCCACCCCTTCACAGAATCACAGAACGGTTTGGGTCGGACGGGACCTCAAAGCCCACCCAATTCCACCCCCTGCCACGGCAGGGACACCTCCCTCAGCCCAGGCTGCCCCCAGCCCCATCCAGCCTGGCCTTGGGCACCGCCAGGGATGGGGCAGCCACAGCTCCTCTGGGCAGGGCCTCACCACCCTCAGAGGGAAGCGTTTCTTCCTTTATCTAATTAAAATCTGGCTTTTCTTAGTTTAAAACAGTTGCTCCTTGTCCTGTCACTACACGCCTCAGGGTACGAATGATGCCAAGGAACTTGAGCAGGGCCAGTACAGCTGAGCTTACTTCTGCCGCTGGGCGGGGGCCGGTTTTCCTGTCCCTTCGCCCAGCTCTCTCCTTTCCTTTTCTTCTCCCACTCCTTGGGGATCAGCTTCACCAGGCGTGGGGACAGTTTTGCTGAGTGTCACCTCTCTCCTGACGCTCAGACAGCTCGCGGGAGCTCCGGGTGCCTGTCCCCTGCGTGGAGACGGTGTCTCGCAGCGAGGTGAGGAGCAGCAGCCGTCCTAGGGGCTGCTCACCGTCGGGCAGAGCAGGGATCGGCGCACAGCCTTGTCTCAGTCTCGGAGCAGCAGGGAGCACGCACGGTTTTGGGGAGCACACGAGTTGTTTTTGCTGCCTTGATTTTCCCGTGCGCTTCATTGTGACTCTGCCCCTGCACAGCCACGGCCACGGACGCATCCAGCACTGTCAACCTGATTTGCGTCAAGCCTGGCTAAGGAAGGGCAGGGGCTGTGCTTGGGTGTTCCTCCCCCCAGCGTCCTGATGGCTTGGGGTATTTATTTTTATTTACATCTCCAACGTCAGACCTGCGGCCAGGCTCGTGGCAGCTTCACCTTGGCCAGCAGCAAAGCGCCGTGCGGCCCCTTTGGGTGTGGGGGGAAGGAGGAGGAAGAGCAAAACCAGGAAAGGCTGTGGGTAGAGCTAAAGGTGGTTTAATAAGGACAGGAAAGAGGAAGAGCAAAATAAACACGGTGCGAAGACGATCAGTCACCACCTCGCGGGTAGACCTATGCCAGCAGTCCCCAGGCAAAAACCACCGTCCCCAAACCCCTTCCTCTCCATTTTTATCACTGATTTTTATCTGGGGCAGCCGTCCTGGCTCTGCCAGCTTCCTGCCCGGCCATAGCCTGTGCACAGTGGGGGCAGAGAGGGGAAAAAGGAGGCCTCGATGCTGTGCAAATGCTGCTTAGCAATAGCTGAGGCGTCGGCGTGCTGGTTTAGCCACGAGCCCTGCTGCTGTTTTGGGGACGCTGGAGCCAGCAGCACGCTGATGGGCCCTGCAGCTCAGGTCCTCCCCAGGCAGTGAAGGGGTTTCCCTTCTGGGGTTGGTTTTTCCTGAGCCTGAAAAAAAAAAAAACACCTCTCGAGTGTCCCAAATGGGAGATTTCCAAGGATTTTGTAGGTGGGGGAGGCAGATCCCCAAGAGCTTCCCTGCACGCGGCGCAGCTCAGCTCTCGCTTCCAGCTGTTTGCGCAGGACCGGAGAGAGGGAAAACTGCTCCTGCAGCTCGCTCTTCAAAGCTGTTTACGCAGAGCCTCAGCCGAGGCAGCGAGGCACGGGCAGGGAAGGCAACCCAAGCCGAATTCAGCGCGAGAGCATCAGGGATGCTACCCGGCAGGATCGCATCTCGAGGGGGAAAACACCGCTGTGACACTGGGCTGCAGGCAGGAGCTGTGCCCACAGCCGGGCAGCAGGAGCTGTCACTCCTGTTTCGGGGCTGTGGCTGTGGGTTTTTGGAGCCTGGCTCGGGGATTTAGCAAAGCGAGAGCCGAGCGGGTGCCTGAGGGACTGTACCATACTGTACATAGCCCCCTCGCTGGGCCGCCCTTTGTCTCAACGAGCTTGCACGTCGTCTCCGATTTCTGTGACGCTGGTAGGCTTGGGGAGTTTTCAGGTTTCTTTTCTTGAACCATGTGCTGTTCTCGGGCTTCACGCGAGCCAGGTGTCCACCATGGGTTATTTTTTTTGTTGTCAGGGTATTTCTGTTAACTGTTTACGGTGTGGGCTGTGTGTTTCTGGGCGCGTATCACTGTTAGTGTCACAGACGTGGCAGCGATTCCTTCCCTGCTGCAGGCGAGCACGCCTGGTTGTAAGGTGGAGAAAAGGTCCGTGCAGAAGTGCCCCAATAGCCAAAACTAGTATTTGAACCCAGGTCCCCCCCCCAAAAAAATGGGGGTACTGATTTGTTCGGGTTTTATGTTTGCTGTAGAAGTGATAGCACACATTTTTTTTTTAGCAGAGGTTGGCAAAGTGAGGAGCCAAAGTGCTTTTGGACCCGTGTTTCGGATTTACAGAGCTTTTGGGTTGGCTGGTTTAGGGTACTTGTGAAGTTGTTTTTTTGGTTTGTTTGTTTGTTTGTTTTTCTTTCTTTTTGTCTGTTTTGTTTTCTGAGCAAAATAAATGTCTCCTCTTCAAAGCATGCTGCTCCTCTTGTTTCTCCATTCATGCTTTGCTGCTGGCCATCAGCTGGCCGCAACCCAAAAATTCCTGGGGCTCTGAAATTATCACACAGTTTATCCTTCCTTTAATATGAGAGAGAGTAGGAATGGCTCGGCCTTACCAGGCTTCGAGGGGAAAGCTCAGCCTTCTCTCTCTCCCTTGCCACCGTCGCAGAGCAGGAGATGGGTTTTGCTGCCAACACTGCTGGAAGAAGCAGCCCAGTAACCAAATGGCCCCAGGAAGCCTACGAGTGCCCCCTGAATTTGTGAATAATTTGCACTTTAACGTTTTGGTTGCTGGGAATACAAAGAAAGCGTGGTTAAGCAATAGCAAAGCAAAGGGCCAGGCTGGATGGGGCCTTGGCCAACCTGAAGCGCAGCTCCGTGTGTGTCAGCTCCTGCCCACGTCCCTTGGGCGCTTTCTGCTCATGCCGAGCCTTTGCTGTCTCCAGGTGGTGCACACTGGTGGTGCCACCTTGCCCCGTTCTCCTTTTCCCTCCTCCGCAGCCCTCGTCCGCTTCGCTGTCCCTTTTGGCTCTGGTTCCTCCCGAGGGGGAATTGAACTGGGGTCTGGGGTGGGCACGGGAGGTGGAGGATGGTAAAAAAGGGGACGGGTGGCCAGGGAGAGGCTCCTATTTAATTGCACTTAGAGTAAATTATATCCATTAACGTGCTGCAGAAAGTCTCTAATTGCACCCGGACTGGGGGACCTGGCCCGGGGCAGCGGTTTGAGCCGGGACCCCAAAGCGGTTGGTACTGGGGAAAACATCAGGATTTTAGGTCTCCAAGCAAAACTCGGCGTTTCTGGTTTTTTTCTGCTTCGCTTGCCCTGCTGCTGTCCCAGGAGGTGCAGAAATAACAAATGGGGCCACTCCTGGCATCAGCACTTAACCGTTAACTCGGAGCCGAGCCGTCCAGCCTCCTGCACGGGACGTGATTTAGAACAGAGATCCAGAAATGAAGTGATTATCGCAGTCTTTCCAGAACCCCCCGAGGACATCTCCATCACTGCAAAAGCGATGATGTGGTGCTGATGACACGGCATCAAAATCCTGGCCATCGCTTCACATTTAGCACGCCTTTAAACCTCACAGCTTTAATGGGCACACTTAATTCCTCAGCAGTTACTGAGAGTATATGTATATATAATTCAAGAAATCATCTTTCCCCAGATCCTGGCAGCCTTTTGTTTAATAAATCTTCATTGTCCGGGCTCCGCTTTCATCAGCTCAGAGATTTCTGTTCAAAATCTTTTGCCTTTCATTAAATCCGGGCTGGTGTTTATTAATGCTTTCAATCTTTCCTCGGCGCGCCGCAGCCCGGCTCGCCTTGGTGGGCCGGGAAAAAACAAAGATTTTTTTTTTTTTTTTATTAAAGCGAGAGGGGAAAGCCTTGAACTCCTTTGGGAACCTCAATGAAATCCTTGTCACTTCCAAGGTGTAAAAAAACCATCTCCCGCCACTAAATTAAATGAGAGGGGAAGGAGAGGGATAAAGATGTCTCCGTAAATCACTTGGAGCCTCACAGTTCATTTCTGTTCAGCACCTTTCATTACAGCGACCGTAAATCGGCAGCGGGAGCCCAAGAGGGTAGGAAGGTGCGATTTATTGACATGGGAAATCCGGGAGGTTCGGGGGGGATGCACAACCAGTATTTTTGCCCCCAGCGTGGCCCAGGCTCACAGGTGAACTTCGTGCTGAACTCCATCGACCAAAGGACCTCAGCGCAGGGCTCAGTGCTAGGTACAGGTACGTTCATTTACCCCTTTAAAGCCTGAGAGGGTGGAGGTGAAGCAGGAGCACCCGTTAGAGCCTCACAGCCCCTTTTCCCTCGCAGGAGGTGCTGGGGACAGGCAGGTGGCACTGAGCCCCTCCATCAGCCACCAGTGGTGGCTCGGTGGTGGAGCCCCGTCCCAAGAGCCTGGAAGGGGGCGCAGCCCTTGGAGCCCGGTTGGCCACGAGGGTTTGTAGCCACTCGGGTGTTTCAGGTGGCCTGAGATCACAGCAGCTGCCTGCAATCGCGCTAAATGCAGCGGTGGGGAATGTGAGAGGTGGAGGGCATGTATCAGAGGCAAGAAGACATCAAGTGAAATAAGGGGACAGGGATCCTGCATGGACCTGCAGTCCTTTGTGGTCTCCACGGTTGACAAATTGAAGTCACAATGCATGGGATTAATGCAAGAGCTACCACTCCTGGCTCCTCGGGAACCCAAAGACGTCTCCAGCGTATGGGAACCCATCCTCGAGCTGCTGCAGGCTTCGTGGGGCCACCGACAGCTGGGACGGGGCGGCCACGGGGAGCCTCCGCGCTGTCACCACCCGCGGCAGCACAGTCACGGTGCGGGCCTCAAAGGAGCTCCTCTGGAAGCACCTTCAGCACGGGGGATTTTTCACTGTGGTTGACGTTGATTTACGCCTTCGTGCTCCTACTTGCTCCGAGGTACGAGTGGGGCAAAGCATGAACGATAAAAATGTAGGCGCCGCCTCCTCCCTGCAGGAGAAAAGAAATTCAGGCTCAGCAGCGAGGGCTCTTCTCCCTCTGCCTTCCAGGAGACACAACAAATAGCTCGGAAGCTTGAAATATTTCCTGCAGGTTACCAAAAGGCTATGTCCAGGGAGCAAGATTTACTGCAGAGCCTACCCCGGGTACCAGGAGGCCTTTGCTTGAGCTCCAGCTCCGCAGGAGCGGGCGCTTGGCTCCCATTGGGCTGGCGATGGAAAAAACAACTGGTATATGGCTGGGGGGACCCAAAACTGTCGCAGTGACACCGTAGAAGTGTGGGGTGAGAGCATAGAAAGCCCAAACCGGTCCCCTTCAAACCGTTCATCAGGTCTTGCTTGCATCAGGGATGCGAAGAGAACCACGGCTGCAGTCGGCGTAATCACGGCAGCGCTTCTCGCCCCCGCTACTGCGCTGTTAAAAAAAAAAACACAACAAATTATAATTCATTTTGACAGCTGCCAAATTAGCAGCACGTTACGCAGCGTATTCAATTAGACAAGGTCCCGAGGGAGCAGGCGGAGCTCGCGGGGCAGGCAGCCGCTGCCGGGATGCGGCGTGGTGCTTCGGAAGGGGATTTTTGGAAACGGATGTGGGTGTTCAGCAGGGGAATGAGCAGCCCTTCAGTCACTCCTGGCAAATTCACCATCTATTTCTAGAAAATAAAATAAAATAATAAATAAAATAAAATAATAAATAAAATTAAAATAAAATAAAATAAAATAATAAATAAAATAAAATAAAATAAAATAAAATAAAATAATAAAATAAAATAAAATAAAATAAAATAAAATAAAATAAAATAAAATAATGTAGTTGCTGGATTCACAGTGGTCTCACTCGCAAGTCAAGCCCCGACCAGCCCAGCCCGTATCGGTGACGATAGTGGAGGAGGGAGGCAGGAGATGAAGGTCAGAGAACCAAACCAAAGCTTTTTACGCCCATTTTTATTTTATTAATTTGGGAAGTCGGGGCTGGAGAATCTGAATCGTCTCCCCTAGCCTGAGCAGCCCGCCCTGGCTGCCGGCGTACCCTGGGGTCACCTGTGGAGCATCGCGGCCTCCGGTACCCAGCGAGCCCGGCAGCTCTGCGGGAGGAGGAGCAGCTGCCCTGGAAGCCTTCCCTGAGCTGCGAATTAAGCTTTAGCTGCCAAACTTCACATCCTCTCCTTCGGGCAGAGGGCTGTGTTAAAACACCGTCCCCTTACGTCTAACGAACCCGTCGGTCCTTAATTCAGCAGCTCCTTGTCCTACAGCATCCACGTTGCTACTGGCCTGGGGGAGGACTTGGGATAAACCAGCTGCCCTCGACTTCCCCAAACACCTCGGCATAAGCAAGGTTAAGACCTGGAGTAGAAACGTTGGAGCCCTGGGGTCTGACCCAGTCCTGAAGGACTCCCATGGGACGGCATGAGCTGCTGGCATTGCTCCCTGCCGTGCCACGGGGCTGGGACAAGCACATGTGGTCCCTCCTCGGGCTGGTAAAACCATCTCAATTCATGTGGAAGAAACCACAGCTACGGCTAGTGTTGAATGTTTAATTTAAAAAAGGGAAATTAAACAGCTTGCTATGCTCCCCTCCGTAAAATTCAAGACTCGGAGACTTGCTTGACTATGAGTAACTTTAGGTGCTACTCTGCTGTAATCCAAACACGCTTCCTGCCAATGAAAACAGAGTTCCCCAAAACAGCCCCGCGTTTATCTGCCAGTCTATAAATATAAAGGCACCGAGCTACACGTTCTGTGCTTTCAGCCAGAAATAAACGCCCTGAACTAAGAACGATGAACGGCGATGCTTCCCAATCTGCTGAACGAAACATAAATGTTACGGATTGGAAATCTTCTGCCTTCGAACTCAGCCAGGTGTTCCATGCACCGGGGCGCACAGGCAAAGGACACGGCCATATAATGTGCTTTTTTGCAGGAATCTCATAAATGGGGTGGGCAGCTCGGTCTGCTGGGGAGTGGGATGGGAGCAAGTGAGAGCACACGGCAGTAAAAGCTCAGAGAGGAAAGGCGAGAAACTGAATATATGGCTGCCTTGACTTTGGTCAACATTTCTAACCTAAACTACCCCCCGTATCTTAAAAAGTCCCGTGTCCTACTACCCCACCATGTCCTTAACCCTGCTGGGGACGAGTGACCCCACACACGGGGTTTGAAAGCTCAGGGCTTTCAAACTGGTTGCAAGCTGGGAGAGTCTCTTCAGCCATTATTGTCTGGTACAAGTGCAGCAGGCTAACCAAAACCCTGATCAAGTGCTCATTTTTCATCATGGCAGGTTTTTTTTTTTTTTTTTCCAGCTGGGAAATGGGAGAAGCATATTTATGCTCCACCTGCATAATCAAAACAGAGGTAATTCCTGCACTAAAGAGCTCAGTCTTTAAGACCTTTCCTGTAAACATGAGCACTCGGCATCGCTGTGCTTGCTCACTGAAGATGTCCAAGGCTTTTGAAGGATTACTGACTTCAAAGTTGCGTCCACGAGCAGCACAGCTCAGGGCCAGCCTGTCCTGCTTTAGGCAGAAGGGGACAACCACTGCGGGGGCAGAGGGGGTGGACTGGGGCTGGACGGGGAAGATGTCTTGGCTTGGCAAACTGTGCAAAAATGGAATCAAAAGCGAGACACAGACACGATTGGGGTGTCACCTAACTCCCGCTGCCTTCTTTCCTAGAGGGTTTATGTGCATGGTTTCTGGAATCAGTGTTCAGGAAAAAAAAAACCTGATCCACGTACACTGCCTGTATCGCCTTCCTCATGTAAGCAGTTCTGGCACCAGGCTGAGCTGGGAGGTGGGATCGCCCCGGCCCTCCTGCGCACGAAACACCAGGCACCTTGCAGATATTCATTAACCACGACGCCAGCACAGCTCCTCACGCCTGTAAAACAGCAAAAACCGTCGGCCGATCAGCATCCACGTCAATCAAGTGTGCAGCCGGCCGTGCCAGCCAGGCTGACAGCCGGAAAGTTGTTCGCAGAGGCAAAGCTGAAGGTGTTTGCAAAGGCAAAGCGGCCATGCAGGGCCCTGCAGGATTTGCTGGAGAAGCTGCGGGGCTTGGGAAGCGTTCAGTCCGGCACCCACCTCGCTCAGATGCCTTGGTCAGGGCCACCAAGGTTCAGACTGCAGCTTCAGCTGCCTGAACTCCTGCTGAACCCAGGCCGCGGAGCAGCCCTGCTTTTTGTTCTGCCAAAAAAATGATAAAAACCGGTGCCTCAGAAGAGCTGTTGCTCTTCAGCTCGAGGATACAGCCAGCTGCAGCGTGGAAAGGAAACCACTTAATAAAAGACTGAGCTGTTTTACAGGCTTCACTGGAATTTAAGGTCAGGCTATCCGAATCTATTACCCTGACTTACCAGGAGCTGCGTGGCTTTGTTCAGCTCATCCTATTTAAACAATGAAAACCCTCGGCCAGGTTCTGAACAGGCACAATGAGGTAAACCAGAGCCATCCCACGGACACAGCTCCGCACTCTGGGAACGAGTCACGTCGCCTTCTGTGCACGCAAAGACCTCTCGGGACCCACGCTGTAACATAAATAGCAATCAGCCTTCCTCGGGGGAGGCTGCTCAGGCAAAGGGCCCCACGATCTGTTCTGTAAATGGATGGTAATGAAAATTAATCAGGACAAACATCAACTCGAGAGTTTTATTTACTTGTCAGAGCTCTGTTCCACATATAGAAAAAAACAAATCTTCACATGGTGCTTACAGCCTTCAGCCAGTCCTCTGAAATTGCAATATTTTTTTTTTCTGGTGACTCCTTACTAGGTTGTTTGTTTAAAGACACATGCAAATGAAAAAATCGTCTCAGCTCTTCAAAAAACACATTTTATTAAAAATAGACTCGCAACTAGTTTTCACTCCCAACAACACTGAACATTTCACAAAATCTCTCTTCAAAATAATTCATTGGTCCTACAATATCAGTGATATTATCAGAAGCCCTGACGCTTCCACACATCAATTAAATCTATAAAATAGGAGGGGGAGGAAAGAATGAAATTAATAGAAGATATGGACTTGTGGCTGAGAGGAAAAAATTCGACACCATTTCCCAGCTGAGAATGCCTGGGGAAATCATTTTTAGTGTTGGGAAATGCAGAAATTACTTTTTAATAAAGTTATAAATAAATAACTTTTTGGAGATTTAATCAGAAAGGGATTTAGAAATAATCTTTGATATAATTTCTTTTCAACAAAGCAAAATCTATCAAAATCAGTATTCCCACTAGGCAGAAGGATTCGGCGTGACCGAGACAAAGTCTTGGCTAGCAGTGGCCGTCAAGGGTTGGTGCTCTTCCGCCGAGGCAGGATCGGAGGTAGGACAGGTCTGGAGTGGGAACCTGGCCAGTTGCTGAGCTGAGGCACGTATGAAGAACCAGCCTTGGGTTTGCTGTGCTTCCTCTGAAGACTGTCACTGTGGAGTTCATTCTCTGCAGAAATTATAAAGTGAAGAGACTTAAGAGGGTGTTTATTTAAATGAATTCACCACAAAGCGCATCCCCCGGCTGAAAACCCCGTGTTTTGTGGGGGAAAAAGGACTACTATCTTCAGTAGTCTAGCGACTGCTCTAGCTCACGTGAGTAACTTCATGCCTAGGCAGCCATTATTTTGAATTTCTCCTCAAGTTCATTGAGAGAGAGCTGCTGTACTGAGCGTGTTTCCTTCACGCCACACTGATCCTGCCACATCCCAACATTGCTTCTTGTAAGAGCATCATTACCAGAGGCATGAAGAAGCTGTCCTGGCACCCAAGCGAAGCCGCTAGCATTACGGTAAGCGTGATGCACAGCCTGAGCAAAACTGTTACTTCGGAATACGCTCCAAACCTTGCGTTCTGTCCGCTCCGTTTTCAGCTCCCCGTGGATCTTGGTGCTCAGCTTGGGCATCTTCCGTGGGATGAGCGTGGAGAACGGGGGTGCGAACAGGGAGGCCTTCAGCTGCAGGTGCACCGGCGGAGTTTAGAAACAGCCTACTGGCAGGACCAGATCCTCTGCAGCTGAGAGGGGGAAATGATTCATGCTTTGAGACAGCAAGAAAAAAAGCACGCGCACCAAGTCTGATAGCGTTATCGATGTTGCAATCACATAACTCAATCAAAAGTCAGAAATAAATGCCAGTACTTATCAGCTACACGAGGCTTTTTCGCACATTACGATTCTCTCAAAACTTCCAGCGCTAGCAAACACAACTACTACCTCTCTCAATGCTCATTTATTGATTTAATTAATTGCACAGACAGGTGAAGAGACAGTGAGTCAGCTTCACAGAATGCCTGGGGTTGGAAGGGACCCCTGGAGGTCACCCACTCCAATTCCCTGCTTGGGCAGAGTTACCTCTCTGTTCTCACACCCACATCCTGACGGCTTTCGAATAGCAAATCTGGGATCAGAACTCAGAGCTTCTTATTTCTAAACCCGTGTCTTAGTGAGTAAAAGAAAATAGGAATTGCCTTGAAAAGAAGCATTTCTGTGACAGCAAGGACCACAAGCAGCCATTTACCAACGAGTGGTAACCAGGGCACCTCTGACCTATTTGGTGTCTTGCAGAAAACCTAACCAAAGCCAAAGCCTGAGTGGTCTGAGACCCTTCATATTAAAACAAATAATCCGTGAACATGACATTTCATAACGTCTGTCTTCATATGGAAAGGACTGTTCTGGTCTATATGGGAGAAACCGATTCATAGGTTTATGAATACAGGAGAAGCTCAAACTTTATCCACCCTGACCTTATCAGTGGTGCAGGCCAAAAGAATTTCATCCTCTAATTCTTGTAAGAAGCATTTTACCTTGTGAGAATACCGTGATTACAGTGTTCTGGGGAATAAAACGAGAATTTCAGTGGTATTTTAATAAAACCACACTGTAAGAAGAAGGGATAATGAATAATGAGATAAAACAGTGTGGTACTCCCATAAGAAACAGGTAATTATCTTCTCACTAGAAGCACTGTGAAAGTCTATGAGGTTTTTGCTATTGCCTTCAAGGTAAAGGAATATTATATTCTGTAATGAACCGAGCGCTCGCATCTTCCTCCGAGGTCTACTGCATCCAAGGATGCTCATCTACTGCTGAATGCTCCTGCCAAGCGCTTAACCCTAGCTGTAATCGCATTTTAGCTGCCTGCAATGTGCATCAGACATAATCGTGGCAGGGATAAGGAATTACTAGGAGTAGTGAAACCAGGCTCAGTATAAACAGCACCATGGACAATTCAACAATGTCTACGGCAGTTTCTCAAAGGCCAACTACTTCAGCTTTTGCTACAGAGAACATATAGTTGTGCAATCACCTACTCATAAAGGCTAAAAATAGACCATAATTACGTGGTTAGAATTAACCCCTGCTGATCTCCAGGCACAACGACGTGAATGCACTACATCGAACCCCAGCATACTAGGTGTTAAAGAAAAATCTTCACTGTTTTCTCCCTAGCTGTCCCTTTGTAAAAGGGCAGAAGACAAGGCAAACCGTGGAAAATAATTTACACACCACTCAATGGTGAGGTAGGTACCCAAGTTCCCCTGAAAATCATTTGGATCGCCTAAGGACAAGAGCCCCACAACTCAGCGCTGCAGCAGAAAGCTCTGTCAATACCTTGCGAGCTGGTAAGGGAGCACTTCACAAAATAAAAGCCAAATTACAAATAACCTTATCCTGTGTTGGTTATATGATTTCCCTGTGGGGAAAAAGCATGGTTGATGCAGTACCTTCTTCCCCACAGAGAAGTGGTGTAAGTTACAATGACAAGCGCAGTCCTGCAAGCTTAACCCACATTTACCTGTGGCACCAGACCTGCTCATTTTTCCTAGGACACTCAATAGTTTTAACTTTTTATAGTTTATGGTGTGGTAGCTGTGGCAGCAGCTGTAATATATCTGACACAGGGGAAGACTTGGTGTTCTACTAAATGCCTCACTGTTATATTTTGGTCTTGGCCAAGTTGTGAGTTTTAATAAACCTCGACATGAGGCTTTACTGCAATACTCATCTCAGTGTTTAGTTGCGCAGAGTTCAGCAAAAGGCTTCTCTAGTACAAACATCAGAGGAAACGATTAAGGAAAGCTACTCAGAATGAGAAAACCAACAAAAATAAGTGGGGAAACTAGAGCTTATGCAGTCCCTGCCATCTAGATGTCCAAGGTACTTGTGAGGGGTGCGGTACAGGAGCTGAGCACGTACCTCTCCTTCTTCCCTTCACCAGATGATCTGTAAATGAGTTTGGGTAACCTATCTCTAGTCCTTCCCTGACAGCCCCAGCACAAAAAAAGAGAACTATTATGAGTGGAGCAGGCATGTGTCCTGACTTTAAAGTTTTCCCTCTACTTTTATTTTCCTACCAGTTATATGGAGAATAAATGCATAAAATAAAAATGAAATAAAAATAAGAGAATAATACCCCATGGAGTAATAAGATAAATGGAGTCTACGTGCGCTAAATACAAAATAGTCGAGGAGTAAAGCCCTGGACTGCTTCGGATTCTGTTTAGATCTTGCACTTGCCAGCCAAACCCTAACATACACCATTGCACACGATGGCATAACATATCAGTTGACAGATATTTTTCATTTGACTGTGTTTTGCAATAGTTCCTTGCTAAAGGCGCTGCTCAGCAGTAGGTGAGGTTCTGCCTCCACCCTCAGACGTGTAAATAACAAGGGTATAGGAACCCATTAAGAAGTTTCCCCTCTCTGACTCACTAGTTCCCAACTTCAGCTTTGTTCCTCCTCTCTTCCCTTCTTGCTATGCTGTAACCAGATCATTTCAATGTCTGGCTTATACTACAGCCTTACAAATACCTCTACTGGTAAAAGTGAGTAATGAAAAACAGCAGACAAGGATGTAAAGAATTTATCACTGCCTGTGGTGACTAGCAGCCCTTTAAAGTACAGTTGCAAGATAAACTGCCCTAAAGGACGGCTACTCAGCACAAGCAATGATAAATTGTTTAAGCCTATGCGTGACAACAAAGGGAACTTTGGGCAAAAAAATAAAAATCCACACCTTCACGTGCAGGAGAGTTCAGGCCCGGCAGAGAACTTCAAAGAGAACTTAGAAACCAGCACAGTGTTTTCTTTTGTGAAACAGGGAGGGACTAGGCGAGCAGTTTACTTCCAAGGAGAAGACCACAGCTATGGTCTTAGCGATGAAAAGAAGCCGTGGATGTAATTAGAAACCATCTCGCTGGAAACTGCAGGTCAGTCAGCAGATGTCCAAACCAAACCTTTAATTTTCACTCGTGGAGTAAATGCAATCAGGATCGTCTATTTTACTTGTAGATCAGAAGTAAAAGAACAACTTCAGAAGTTGAATCCAACAGGTGTCAATGACCTGATGGATAACAATGGCATTTCCACCACAACTCAAACTGCCAGATTTGAGAAATAATGTAAAGAATTTGGGACCTGGACACGTTGTTGCCCAGTGAGACATCAGTGTAATCTGCAGACCCAAACCTGGAAAACAATATTTGCTCCATTGCCTGTGCCTGGAGGTCAAAACGTTAGTGCTCTTACCCCTTGATGGCTTTTTTTATTTTACTCTTTCTTCCATTCCAAATGTTGAAAGCATAAAATTGGGGAGAAAGCAAAAGAAAAGATTAAAGCACCTCAAAATGCAGGCAAGTAAAATCACTACAGGCTTTGCTCCAATACTTCAGAAATGTGTATTTTTTTTTTTCCACCAGAATTTCAAATGCATCTACACAACAGCATTTCCATCAATCATGCCTATAAGGAAAGTTTGGAAGAAATTTTCTTATTTCCCTTGCAAAAGGATTTGACAACATGACTCTATACAATTTTGCCGTAGGCCACGATGCATGCACAGAGGATGAATCAGATTAGCAGTTTGCATTTGCTCTCCTCACAGTTGTTTTTCCACTGTGTTATTAACAGTGCTAAATGAAAACACTGCTAAAGTCAAAACACCAAAATGTGGTGGAGTGGAAAGACATATTTATTCCCATATGTGAAGGGTAAGACCTTTACAACTCATCATAGCTTCACACTCATTTGAGTTACAGGTCCTGCCTCTTACTGGTAAGGACAGATGATGCATAATCCCTCTGCAACCTATTACGCACTCAGTTTCTCTCGTATGCTCACTCTGTTCCCCTTCAGCACACTCCACGGTGGCACAAATACTCAGGACAAATGGATCTGCAGAGGCCTACGGTTTCAACCTTTTTACAGCATGCTAATTAACAACTTGTAATTACAGTGGCAGGTAGTACATCACAGGGAAGGAACTGGCAGTCTCTCTAGGATATAAAAGGAACACAGATTTTTTTTTTTTTTTCAACAGCAAGTTTATCTAAGAATTCTGCTTTAGCAGATCAGGAATGAAGAGAATGGGCTGAAAACTTAGAAAGATGTCAGCATTTCTCATTGGCTTGGCTTATGTGAAAAGTTGTTTAATGTGTGTTAGGAAGGTTATTTAACACAGCGATTTGTTCAATTAAAAACAAACAGTTGAAAAATGCACAGTATGGATGTTTCCATACATACAGTAGGAGAGGTACCTTGGTTGGTATGGAATGACAACAAACCATCAGATACAGGATTGAAACCATGATCAAATTCAAATTTACCAACAGCCATATGGCATAGCCATCAGCTCCTTCTCAGCTGCGGTTTTTAGATGAGTTTTATCGTAGGTTCAGGAGAGGGAGGAGAGCTCAATTTACGGTGGCTCATAGTACAGCCACAAGCACACACCTATTTCCAAGTGAGGATGGGGGATCTGGCGTGTCACACCTCACTAAGTCTTGCTGTGTGGCATCCGGCAGCTTCTGCGCATCCCATCTGGGCAGGAGATTACAACAGATGGCCAGAAGAGGGGAAAAAAAGCTTATCTAGGATTCTGCACAGAGAGGCTGCAATGTCACTTGCCACAATAGCAGGCAGGCTTGTTGGCAGCCAGAGCTCAGACATTTTTACGGAACAGGACAAGTAGAGTGCGTCACAGCCATCCTGGCAGGATGGCAACGTGGACCTGTAAAACAAGTCAGGAAAATAAAGCTCCCTGCATAGCTGAATGCCTCCAAGACAATGAAGATGTAGCCTTTCCAAGTCGTCTTCTATCCTTGCCTCTCTACAAGCTTTAAATGAGACAGGAGTTGCCTCCCTGCCACACCCTGGAGCCTGTTTAGCTGCAATACATATAAATGAGGATGCTCACCACTCACAAGTGGAGATGCTGGACAAGATATGAAGCGTAGCAACAACGACTGAGATAGAAAGGGAAGGTAAAGGTACTACAAAGCTCAGGATCCTGACAGGGTCTCTTGTTATCATGGATGAAATGAATTTGAAGATCATGATGGAACCCAGACTCTCCAAAACAGTATTCAATGTAACTATAGCAAACCTCTAAAGACAGAATGAGAAATAATTCTGATGGCAATATCTAATAATTTGTCTAAAAAACAGTTATCATTGCAGTTCTGTTTTTCTCTAGCTGGACCAAGTTTCTTTCAGTATCTTTTTCCCTTCAAATATCCTGCTAATAGAAAGATCTTGAAATTCTCTTTTTTTTTTTTTTTAATTATGGTGTCTAAATGAAACCATTCCTACGAAAGATGTGACTTTGCTTTATGATGTAGTGACACACGCTTAATAAGGCTGTTGATGGAACAGATGAGACAACTGCATTAGCTTGGAAAATGGTTTTAGATCTTGCACATTGCGGCATTAACCTTTGTTCCGCCCAGCGATAATCTGCAGTCTCAGAAACTGAACTCACCGGCTCTCTGGGTTATTCGAGGGGAAGCTGTGATCTTGGGTGACACTCCTTCCATCTGAGACCAGAGAAGGACGTGTTGTCGGCTCCAGCAGTTTTTGACGGGAGCTGCCTGGTGCAGGAGTGACTGCTAGGTCCCTGAAATGATACAAAAAGAAAATAAAGGGCTTGTTACAGGCTTTTATATACTGTGACGGCATAGCTAGCGCTTGGCTCACAAGATGTGTTTGGATGAATAGGAGAGTTATCTCCAGTGGAAGAGAAGTGGTAGTAAGCAGCTGGGGCTAGTAGTCCTGGCTCTGTTTAGAGCCAGTGGAGAGGAACAGTCACAGCTACGGTATGAATAAGCTCAAGTGTAAGCAGAGCTCTAAGCAGGTTGGATGAATCACTCTCCACCAAGACAGAGCAGAGCAGGACAGCTTGTTCAGAGACCTTTTTGTTAAAGACACTCCCAATCAGGTGAGATTAACCCCACCCCTCATGACTAACTCAGAAGGAGAGAAGTTTCATCTTCACAGGCACTTGTAACACCTAAAAAACCCATTCCTGGTGATTGCAGTACTGGCACCACGTTATTTACAGACTTAATTCGCAGAGCTAAAACCAAACGCAAGCAGAACTGAAGAGTGCCAGACGTGAGAGGTCCATAACTTAAAATTACAGCTCTTGGGAGTTTCCATACATCTACCCCCTGTACCTGAGCCATCCCACTGACACGCCACAACGACCTCTGAAGGAATCTGATAATTTTTAAGGGTGCATGCACTCATTTTCTAGTTTCCCCAAGAAGCTTGTCAAGAACATTTTTAATTGTGGTAGCAACTGGTGAATGCTTGCTCCATGGGAGAAGCTAGGTTTGTAAGGAGGGATAGTATCTTTTCTTAAGGCTTATTACTCAGACATCATTCCCAAGCCCAATACACTGGCTCTGCAAGCAAGGTTTATCAACTGCTCATCTTCAAATTCTCTTTTTTAAAGCTTCTTCTTATTAATACCTATAAATAAAGCTTCCCATATGTAAGGCCTCAAGCTGTTACTGTTTCACTGTCAAGTGACTGCTGGCTGGCTGGCAACGGTGTTTGTTCACTGTAGGCTCAGATCAAAATCTGAAAGGGTCTGATTCCAGTAACAGCCCCAGAGCTACTGAGTGCTCTCAGAAATCAGTTCATGTAAATCAGCATCATGGAAATAAAAAAAAAAACAACTTAATAATAATAAAAGTAAAAATCTCTTAACAAAGAATTCTGGTCAATATACAGAATTCTGAGTAATTCTGCTCAGAAATACACAGCCTGACAACACAGGGTAGAAGAGTGAAGGCAGAGATCTGAAGGCAGGATTCAGTGCCACCCCTCTCAGGGCTAGGTTGCTACGGGAAAACATACCCTGCTCCCTGGAGAAAAGGTTGGTATTCACGACCCGTGACCCCCTCTCAGAAGCTATATCTCAGCTGAAAAATAAAACAACTTGCCAGACAGTTAATAAAAAACAGGCATCTGTAAAGGTGAGAGGGATGTTCTTCCACCTTCTACCTGTGTGCCAAATGTCTTCTTTACATTTCCCTTTGAGTTTCGTACTGGCATCAGAGTTAATCGGATTTATATTCCGATTGCACTAGTGTGCCTCAGCTCAAATTAAAAAGGAAAAGAGGTTGGATAACTTAAACAGCACCCTGTGAAAAGGCACACCCATGTAGTTCAGGACAATGTCCTAGTTTTGTCACTAATAGAGGCATAAAAATAAAACTGAGAAGTGAAATTACATTGAAGTCGGAGGCTGGCCAGACAAGAGGATCTGCAAGACTTGTATGCAACTACATGCACGCAAATCTCATGCTCAGAGCAAGTAAATCCAGCCTGAAGAGCCTCGCAGCCACAGGTGGACCATGCACCTTCTCTCTTCCCAGTTCTGGCAGGGAGCTCTGGTGAAACTGTAAAGCAATATAAATTTTCTCCGACTTAGGGAAGTGAGATTGCACGTTATAAATTCTCCCCGTGGTGATGTCTGCTCTTGCTTACTCCAGTTCTTTCAGCAACATTCCGAGAAAATCAGCAAGTTAATCGTTAGCTAAAGGCCTGATCTGAGTGAGACTTCAACCCATCCTCTTATTTATTACCCTCAGACACAGAGACAACTGGTGAAATTATTCAGCTCAAACACCAAACATTGCCCTCATTGTATTAGACAACGAGACATCAAAATGGCTTTAATTACACCTGCACACAGCCACAGGCAAAAAATAAAAGAGGACAGGTTTTCAGTAGTTTGGATTTAAGAATCTAAATTTATGTAGACAACCCTGTGGGGCTGCAATAAATAAAACAGGTTAGATTCTTGTGTGACACCACTTTTAAAATTTTCTAATGCATACTCAGGATAATTGAGCAATATATTTCAGTTTGGATTAAAATGTGCAACGATGACATGAGGCATTAAAGAATATTTTACCGATACACAAGCAATTCGGAACATCTAGTACTTTCAAAACTTTCTGCATATATCATTTTTGGCATCGGTTTCATATTATTTCATAGAATTTAGATTCATTCCTAACTGACGTAGGGTTTCCATTCTCTGCAGCAGCGCTGCTCAAAAGCAAGCTGAGCTGCCTCTGTCCTCTACCACTTTGGGTCCACTGCCACTCGCTCACACTCCCAGTCTGCTCTCAGCCTGATGCCAGCACAGGCAGCCCTTCAGAAAGGGAGTGAAACAGATCAGGGAACTGATCTGGCTGAGGAAGAAAAAATAAAAAAGAAAACCTTTTTGCTTGGCAAAACTTGATAAGTGCCTTTATGGAAGAGTGCTATGGCCATAAGCTCGCTACATCAAGATTCATTAGCTAAAAGCCTCTGTAAGGCTGGATGTACTTACTACCAGTGAAAGAAATCTCATTTTTAAATAAACAACTAAGTGGGCAAAGTACTTTTATGCACTGCTGCTGACAATGAAAATGAAGAAAAGTTGTATCATGTTCTAAATATAAAATATTCGGAACAAAGCTGGTTAAGATTCAAGCAAAAACAGACACCGAGAGCTTTTAAAACTAGATTTCAAACACGTATGACCTCTGTTCTATTTATGGAGCCACGTAAAAAGAGAAATTAGAACTTCTAAATAAAATACAGGTTGAAAAAAGTATTTTTCCATAGGAGAGAGAAATCTGGAAAGCACTGAAGCTAAGACAGATGTAGACATAATAGTGAGATGAGATGTCTAACCTGAATTTCTAATGCAATTTGACTGCATGAAAGGATCGGTGCCAATTTTTAGCAACATATGCAGAGACAATGAAGTGTTGTACCTCAAAACACTGGCTATAGAGTCTTGTTTGCCAGCACTTGTTGTAGGGAGACTTGAAATACTCTGGTCAATTTTGAGAATTAATTAACAAATTCGAGAGAATTTCTAGTAATGCTACTGAACTTCGTAAGGACAGGCTTGCAGAGAGAGACATTACAATACATAGAGTATAAGAGAATCAAAGAAAGGTATAAAACAAGATAACAATCTAACTACCCCAACATTATTTGGGTTGTACTGCTAATATTACTATAAATAAGACAATCAATTACCATGTTGTATCTGAGCTGCACAATGTGTCCAAGCTCCTTGCTCAGCCCTTGATAAAAGCTAAAGCAAGACACATCATATTACATTTCCTAGGGGCTAAGAGCGCGCACAAAGATTACTACCACAGCTGAGATGACATACCCAGTAACTTCTGAAGTTACTGTAAACTAATGCTTGACCCACGTCCATAGTTACATATTAAAAGAAAGAGCCATCAAACCCAGGTGAGCTGTTGCAAGGTGAAAGCCCTTCTTAAGGGCATTTAAAAGTTCATTTGATCCAGGACAAATAAAAATGCTCAGCAGAACAAGGACACGCTAGCACTGAACTGGACAGCACGACCTACCAGGTTCTCCCCTAATTGCTGCATTCCAGGAATCAGATTCTCTCGCAGAATTTCAACCATTTGAAAACTTTCTTATTTATGGCATTTCTTGCCTTAACCTCTTGCATGGAATGGTGCGTTGTCTACTCTTGCCTCCAATTCCGCCGAGCGCACACATCCCTCGAGGCCCGGTTACTGCAAATGCTGATTGGGGGTGACAGGATTTTCTCTCACCTGCCTGACAGCTCTGCTGAAGCAGCTTCATGCATAACTCCAAAATCAGCTTCCATAGAATGAGCATTGTGGAATAAAGGGTGCAAAGAGCAACAGACTAACGCAGACTCAGATGAACAGTTCACATTACCACACTAAATCAAAAACAAAACATACAGCAAAAGAAAACACTGATTTCCATTTTTCTTCTCTGTACAACATAGTTTAAAATGAATGAGTGGAGAGAAAAGTCTTCCTTAAACTAGTTAAACTTTTCTCTAAGTAAAGATTTGGAAAATGTACCATAGTTATGCATTTCTGGCTGTAAGCTTCTGCCGTTGTTTTTTCTAATGACAGTTTAATTCACTGATTTTTAAATTTCCTTATTTATTTATTTTTAACGGATCAGTATCCAGTCTTTGTCATTGGAAAGCTGGTATGTATAACTGGTGACTGCATTTGCAGAGGCCTGAAACAAGATGAAAGGTGTGAACTGTTCTATTCATTTTGATGAGTGCTGACTTAGCGGTTCATGGTCTACTTTAAACGTCAACACTGTGAGCCTTTTCAAGATGGGTAGGAAAAGTAAGCACAGAAAAATTAAAATTAGGAAGATTTACACCAGTATTTACCAGGTGAAGTCAAGGATCCCACAAAAGACCAACCAAAGAAGGTACACCAGGATTTACAGACTTAACACCATTTTGCAGGGCTGTGACTATGAGGAAGAAGAAAGAAGAGAGCCAGTAAAGATAGAATACATTTTCTAGAAACAAACAAATAACAAAATAAAAAAAAAAGTCAGAAAGTAAAGTCTGCTTTCAGAAATTTTGCTTTAAACAGAGGTATCCACAGAAGTGTACTGCAAACAACCTTGTGCTGAGCAAGGCTCTGACTGTCCATTTATCACTAGTAGCACTGAAAAACATGTTGGAGACTGCGAGCTGCCAGAAGAAGGATCTTTTTCTGCTTTCTCAGAGAAAAAACATATAATAACTTCATAGTTTTAGACAACTTGCTTGTGGATGGTTCTACCTCATATGTTTTCGGCGTACATTTCAGAACTGCTGAGCTCCCAAGTCAAAAGACAGACCGTGTGAGATATATTTGTATGGCTAGATTTAAACATGATAGAAAGGACAGTTGTCTGTGAGACCTGCAGTCCCTGGCAGATTCGAATCATTCATCCTTCAGAACAGGGGAGAAGAAATCTAAAACAAGCATTTTTCACTTGGTTGCAAAGGACTTGGCTGAAACTCCTCTACATTACCTTTGAAACAGCTGGACATATGCACTAGGTGCCTTCCCTGACAGAGCCTGACGTGCTGCAGCATGACGCCTTTGGAGAGAAGCTTCTTCCTGATAAGGAAATACAACCAACTTTATTTAGTAACTTGGAATTATAGATGGTAACTTAATTGCCTGTAATATTCCTCTCTTTTGTCAAAGACTCTGAAGTGTATGCATTTATACATTCTGGGAAAACAGCAGAGCAATACTGTAACTAAAAAGGTACAAAATATGATCTACGCAAACCAAGTTTTGGTCTGAAATCTTGCTGGCTTTGAACAATGAAGATCATCTCCAGTGAAGCCCCATTTCTTCATATAACAGACAAAATGTGCCAGGACGTAGCAGGATGGAGTGCCTGCAGAGAACCGCTTTTGATGCATCCCAACCTTACCGTATATTAGAGCAGGGATAATTCTAGTTAGGCTGTTGTCTTCAGCTTCTTTTCACCGGGAAGGGACTGAATACAGAAAAATTTGCCTTTGCTACATTTCAAATACACTGGCTTTGCCTCCTTGCTCCAGCAATGCTGAAAACCTGCCTTACCAACTCTGTATCAACCAACATTCCCCTCTCAGAGAAGGGATTACCTTCTGCAAATTTCAGTTGGTTAAAACGAACACATTATGATCTCAGCAGACTGGAAAATACAGTCCAAGTTTTAAGGGTCTGTTAATTAACACGTGCTGTAGCACAAAGTAATTTCTCAGGTCAGACAAACGCAGAACTACAGTGTGCTTAAAAAAAAGATGTAAATCTCAAAGCAAAGTTATTACATCCTACTTTGTTATCAGCTGATAGCCATTGATAGTTATCAATTTAATAGCTAAATTATGTCTGTAACAGAGGCATTTTGTCATGGTATCAGGAATGAAAGAGAATATAGCTAACTGCTCAGATTATGATTATGGTGAATTCCTGCACTTCCCCTCGCTGTTCATGCTAAGTAAGGGTCTGTTGAAGTGCTCACTGAGCTTGTGTTGTGCTTTGTTTTCCTCTGGACAGTTCTGTCCCCTATTTTTTTTTGTGGGCATTACAGGTATAGATTCCTTTCTGATCATACCTTGTATCATTACGACTGCACAGAAGTGCAGGGCTGGCACGCTCACAGGGGATAAGGCTGCAGGGAATCTGATCTACTGGCTTTCCCTAAGGAGCAGCCTCTGCTTCTTATTTTGCTTGTGGAAAATTCACACCTATAATTTCTTCATATTTGTTATTTTCCTGTTCTGCATGATGGGAGCAGAATGTGTTTACTGCAGCGACAGCACATTATTTGGGTGCCTTAAGTGCAAAAATTTTACTTTAAGGCCACAGACATTTATATTCCTCTCATTAAATACAGTCCAAGAGGCACCTGTGTTTCACCTTGAAGGTTTTACTACACAGACACTTCAGCTGACGCTATAAAGCTTCCTCTGCATGTAAAAATATATCGAAAACTTAGCGTAGTAAATAACTAAAAGTTATTAGCAGCACTGAACAAGGCAACTAATAAGAAAGAGAGCCTTGCAGCACGTAAGTAACTTAAACCCATGGTAAATGATAGCCTCCTTCATCATAAACCACTTCTCCCTGACTTGACAAAATGTAAACTTTCAAAATAAAAATAAAAAAGATGAAATAAAAAAATGAGGAAAATAAACTGCTGGGGTAGGAGTGCTGGCAGAGAGCCACCAAGGTAAGAGAAACTCTGCCTTCTCTCTCACATTGAACTAACAAAACTCGGGATGAAAGAAACTTGAAAACGAACGACACTTGTGACAGTTTTTGAGATCTGCATGGCTTGAAAGGTGGTATTTCATTTCAGAAAACTGAAAGATAGGAGGCTCCGTATTTACGCCAGCCATTTTACAATCATACCTTTCTCCACACCTAAGAAAGCCTTTTTTAAAGCCTGGGAAACAGGCTGGGGGTGGGTAGAGGGTCTTCTACTTTGGCTCATCTAGAACACTAATTCTAAACATCAGAGGTAGTTATAAATACAGAGACAGTGGCAAAATTGTACAGCAAGTCATGCCTGCCAAGCCATCATTCATCATAATGACATCATAACCTTGGAATGGAACAAAGTTTAAAGCTTTCATTTTTCTTTTTCTCTTGTCGCTGTCGTATAAAAGGAGCATTAGACACATCTGCTTCATAGCTCCATCTCCCCCACTGCCTGCAAGGAGAATGAATGCCTCGAGGGAAAACACCATTAAGAAGAAAAAAAAGAGAGAGATGAGGCTGAAGTTGTAAGAGGTTATTTGAAATCCAAGCACATTGTTGAATCTGTTGATTGAAAAAGTAAAAGCAGGTGAAAAATGTGCTCAAATTTGATCTCTTGCAGTTATCACTAGCACTCACTGTGAACCACTCAGCTGAATGAGTTTTTCCACTGCCACAGGATGGCGTTCATAAGTAATCTTCATTGTCCCATTAACTGCATCTAGCTATTTGCTCTGAATAGGAGAGTTTCAATATCTTGTAGCAGAACTTAGAGATGATATTCAGCTCCCTTACACAACTGGATGAAATCCATTATGATAAATAGACTTATTCTGGTGTAAAATTGAGCAGAACAGTTAGCCTGTCCTCTCAACTGAGCTTACCTGCTTCATTCTCATTCATCTGCCTTGAACTCTGGGGAACAGGTAAATAGTTGAAAGGAAAGACATCCAAACAACAAGTCTTTTTTTTTTTTTCCTTTTTTTTTTTTTTTTTCCCTGGAGAAATAAAGGTCTGACGTAGTTTTTGCATAGAACTTATTTCCATCCTAAAGTTAGAACAAATGTTCCTTACCACAGAGCTCAGTTGTGCAGCAAATTTGTCCAAGGTGCCTCCTGAGCAGTTTTTGGCAGAAGAGTCCAAGAACTCATTGACAGAGGAAGACTGAGCAGTGCCAGCAATTAGTCTGCTGGGTGACAATGTTTGCTCCTGTAAGAGACGTATTCTTGAACCTAATATGGAAAAGACACTTCTCAAAACATAAAATTCCAAGCAGCACTTTGCTTACAGCGAGCAGAAAGAAACTAGACATTTGCAACTGTGAGCTGGCTTTTGGCACCATTCTGGATTTGCAAAAGGTAACCATGAAAGTTAAACAGGATATAAACTATTAAGTTCCCCCAAAACCTTTTAAACATCACAGATACAATTAACGTACTCCCTCAACACTTAGGCAAATGAAAATTATGACAAATCTGGGAAGAAACCCATCACCCTACATTTAAGGATTAGGAAGAGGTGTTTAACCATACAGACAAGTTCATTTTGTTACGGATGCTCTGACACGCCCTGCTGTTGTGACTTCTAAGCTAATTGCAGTCTGCCTATTTAGGAGTTTTGACTTCCTCAGAGCTCTTAGAATCTGACGGGGGGATGGAGTGGGAAGCCTTTCCTTCTGTTACTTATCTAAATTTCAGTGAACAAAAAAATCCAAAGACTTGCACCACTGCTGGATTGCAAGGAATCAAACATGAATGTATCCAGAAAGCTTACAAGAAAGATACTTGTAAGTATACTCTTATAAATATTGCTACACGATAGTTCTTGCAGAAATTCAATCATAAGAAAGGTGTAATTGTATTGTGTGTCATATTGTCACACTAAGAAATCACATAATACACACAATGGGAATAGACATCCAATCCACGAGCATGTTCGTATACCAAATGTGGTTATTTTTCTTACTATATGCATTTGTAAAAAAAAGTTTCAACAGTCATCAGATGACTTGCTGCCTAACCATTATATACCTGTTCGTAGCTGCCAGAAAATCTGATGTTAAGTAGAGAGGAGACAGGACTCGAGACTCGTGGTCTCTGTTTCAGTCACGGTAAATTACTCATTTTGACATTGAGTAAGTAGCAGAGCCCAACCTTCAAAGGTGCAGGGCTTCACCCTGCCAAAACTTCAGTGGGATTTCTGGTGCCCGGCATCCCAAATAATCAGTCTTTAGCATAAATGTCCCTTTTCTCATTTGTAACATACAAATAGTAACGCATACTCCACAGGACTGCTGTGAGATACAATTAATGGTTGCATAGTACCAAGCTCTGTGGATGAAAGCTGCTAATGCAAGTACAAGGCATTATCAGCTCTGCAATATATTAAATTTCTGCTATAAAAAGTTTGTAAAAAGAACGTATCTATTTTCTCCAGTATTTTTACTCTATACACAAGCGAAAGATCTTGCAGAGCAGCTCATTAAAAAAAAGAATTAACAACCTATCATAATCTCGCAGAACCAATCTTTCCCCTGCTACTATCTTACTAAAAATGCCCATATTAAAGACAACCTTGAGGCAAGTTTTTAAAAATAAATTATTTCACACAGTCCATAAGAAGGAATGATTGCTAGAGATAGGATAGTTAAATTTATTTAAACACCTATAAATGAAGCTCTAAATGAATTTAATGGTGCATAGTAAATTTAAAAGTTACTTCATGGACAGCAGAATTACCAAAATGTAGTACTATTAATGAAGTTTCTCTAACTAGTAACAAGCCACTCACTGAAAGAACTCAGATACTGAGAAACACAGAGTCCTTTAAAGGAACTTCAGGTATGTACATATATATCTTCAAAAATACCACAATTACACACAAATCTTTTATCTTTACTCCTTTTTTTCTTCTTTCCTGATAATCTAGTTAGGGTTTTGGTGGGGTTTATTGCCTCTCAGGACAAAACATCTCCAGTGGTTTTAAGACAAATAAGTAACAAGGCTGTAGTCAGTAAGGCACGGAATTCTTCCTCCTGACTTCAAACAAATGTGCTAGCTCTAGAAATGAAAATAAAATCTACGTAGATTAAGATTAAATAAGATTCTTCAGAAAAAGTACCCACTGCTGTGGCACTGAGATGCCACAATATGAGTAGAAGCTTTTTCTTCTCCACTGGGAAATCAGTATTTATTAATTCTTTCAGGATACAAAATTACTTGAAATGATGAACTGATGAATTTTGCACTATCCTTTATTAACATTTTCAGACATTTTTGCCCTCCCTTCATCTACTTTTATTTGCAGCCTTCTGAGCCACACAGAAGGTCATGAATATTGGCTCTATGCTACTTCAGAAACTAATTACTCTCCGGTTGCAATGGATCTAACCAAGACAGCCATAAACCACGGAGGCTCTTAGAGGAAAGAGTTCACGTAAATGATCGTGTTGTTAGTCCGTGCTGTGCAACATCTTACAACTATAATATCAGTTTCTTATTTCTTTTTCCTCCATATTTTAGAGACCATATTTTGCTTTTATCTCCACTGGTAACCTGCCCTGTCTGGAATAAATACATGGGCTAGGGAGAGACTAGAAATGGACAGATGAGAGGTAAGTTGGCCACGACTGCTTTGTGCAGCAGCATGTGCTTGGGTTAGGCTGAAGCGATCATGAGGCTCCAGCCTTAGTCACTCAAGTAGGGAAAGGGTTGTTTTAAACACAGGGCCAATCACAGGGTTTACGCCACAGGCTACCCAGCTGGGTTTACACCACAGTGGGTAGCCCCAAAAGTACTTGGAGTGAATTTTTAAGTTGCCTTCATTCATCTTACTGTCTTTGTTTTTATGTATCTCGTTATGCTTCTGGCTATCCTGGGGGATAGTGACAAGTAAGCTCTGAGTGCCATGCCCTTTTCTTGCTGCTCAAGAGTTTGATAGGCACAAAGGTCTCAGCTGGGGACACACCTGGCTTGTGATTTATCTGGAGTGAATGGGAGATCCTCAGCGCAAAAGCATCCTCACAAGAGTCAGGTAACTCACTTTCTACATATTTTTTGCCTCAGGGCACCCAGCGCTGTAAAGTACGTGGAAAGATGTCCATTAAAGATTTACATCCCAGGGAAGGAAAAGCCCAGGAGACCCATTACAGAGAAGCACAGAGAGCTCTCACAGACAAGCCGTCTCACAGGTTGCATCATTCCCAGATTTTAATTCTTGTAACAAATAAGTAGGAACACTCTACTGACAGAAGCAGTAGCAGTATGTGCCCACAGTACCTGTTCCTGCTTTGCTGTTCAAGTCTTGACTGCTATCAGAAACTGCAGGTGGCTCCAAGCCCAGGTACGCCTTTATCAGGAAGCTCAGTTCTGTGAATGCCTCATCCAATTCATCTGCAGAAGGGGATAAGCATTTCACGAAAAACAACCTTTCTTCAGTACAAAGACAGAAAGCACAGAAGCCTGAGACAGAAATGCATTCGTAACTCATCTAGCCCATCTCTTTGGGAGAAAAATCTTCGTCTTCATAAACAGCACATTCAAGCAAATAATCCGAAATTCAGCTCAGTTCTAGCTTTCTGCACTCAACTAAATATTCTCCTACAGTTTGCGTTACTGTGTTTTACTTTATTTTTAAAAGCTATATTTAAATTGTAAGCTGCATATTCTGTGATCCATATGCCCTCAACAATAACTATAAATAGTATTTTTCATACCACGACGATATACATATTTCACCATCACTGTGATGAACCACAAAATCACCTCCACAAAAGGGCACAAAGAGAATGAATTAGATTCCTCTCCACCATCTGTTTCTCTCAATCCCTAAATATCAAGCAGCAAACATTGGTTTTAATGAAATATTGACCACTCACACATCCCTTGTCTCAGGCTGGGGGATTTGAACAAGTTACTAAGTGGAAGAGTCCTGAGAACAAAATATTTGCAGCAGCCTCTCCTTTATAGTGAGGCTGCATATCAGCTGTCATTTCAACACTTGAAAAGAGCCTATCTGCTCCACAGATAATTAGACCTGTTAGGTCAAAAGCACTTCTGACCTCTGTCCAGAAACCAACAGATAATTAGCAGAGAACACTGAACATCCGATTAACATTCTCACAGGAGACAATACTTAGAGCTCCTGAGTTCAATTATTTGGTTTGCTTTCTAGATGGACTTTAAGATAACTTGGACATAGCAGAGTAACTCAGTCCTAACAGATCTACAGAGCTTTTAGATTCTTGGGACAATAATTAACAAGGCAAATCAATCTGTTGCTGTAAAAGTCCATCTATTGCTGCAATTTTAGGGGTCAGATTTATAGTATGAGATTAACTCACCCGTGTTCACAACTGCATCAAAGTATCCTGGAAAATCCTGACTTATTTTGATGTACATGTCCACTCTGGATACTGCCTCTTCAATCTCTGGCCTGCTGAATAATCCTTTCCTCCGCAGATGTCCCTCATATTTTTGTTTGTTCACTGGTACCACCAGGATATATCTGGGTTCAAAGTAGGTATTTTTCAAGCTGCGCACACCCTTTAAAATCAAACAGAAAAATGCAACGTTTTGTTCCTGAAACTGCCTTTTGAATGTATAGCTGAGCTCGGGACAACTCTGTCCTGAATCCAAAGTCTCACATCTGGCATTCAACTTTACAAAAGAAGCAAGTTCAAAAGGATACCTGTCTGCACGCTAGGACCTTCAAAAGGCAAGGTCTTATTAAATGATGCACATAACGGTACTGATCCTGAATTTACAGGTTTTCCTTTGCACCACCTCATACTTTAAAGAATCTTTTCTCTCTCCCTCTACACATACAAAACAGAGCACTGTAATCACGTAGCCCTGTAGCACGGTATCGCCATTGCTTGTGACAGGCCACAAGATTCCCCCCGAGTGTTCAAGACTTCAGGACTCAGCCTTGTCCTGCTGTCTGAAAACTTCTTTGTTTGACTTGCCCGTATCTTTGTTTTACTTGGCTTAGCTGTGACAGCAATTCCTCTTGTTTACCAGGTGTCTTTATCTAATTTGTTTTACTTTTATCTACGTGTGGTAAAGTCATAGTTTTATATAGATAGCTGTAACAAGCCCTTGTTCCAGGTAGAATGAGATGTTTATGACTCAACATAATAACTTAGTGTGGATAAATACAGGCCTGGCATGATAGCAGAGACCTTGAGAAGTGGAGACATGGGACACGATGTAAAGGAGTACAAGCATGGAACGATAAGAGAAGGGGCACAGGCTTGACACCAGAGACCTCACAGCTGTAAACATGCCAGTGAGGGTCAGTTGAAAAATACAGACCTGAGGCTGGACAAAACTGGTTTTAGGGCAAAAAAGAAATAGTATCTGGCATAATAGACACTGTATAATAAATTCAGATGTAACCTGGGGCTGCAGACCAATGAAAAATGAGAAAGGTGTAAATGTCTATCACCAAACATATAAACAAGACCTCAAGAGGATCCTGGGAAGAGAAAGAAGAAACTATCAACACAAATATCCTTCCAGCAAAGGACCTGGATGTTGACAACTTATTGTAACTCCCCCCCAGTAACAACAGCAAAGGGAAACCACCAACCTTAGAGACCAAAGGGGCAGTGAAAGGGTGAGCACAACACCAGGAAAACAGGCAGAAACCAAGGAGTATGTGTTACAGTTTTAATTGTATTACAAATTGTGACTTTTTCAGTGTATAAATACTCTAAATTATTCTACTTCTTCCTGTAATAATTAGATCTAGACTAATAATGATTAGACAGTTAATGTTTCCATCCTATTAACAATAAATTCTCGGCTTTGCTTAAATATATAAGGTGTGCATCCTCTATTACCTTGACCTATATGAGGTCAAGAATGATCAAAGGGCTGCCTGAGTTGCAGGTGCCAATCCATTTAACACAGCTCCATCCCTTCAGTTTACAACATGGGGTTACAGAAAAGCTGCAACTAGCATTTTATCTTGCTCCCTGTGACTCCACAGCCTAAATGACTGGATAACCAGCAATAGGAGTAACGGAGAGTGGTCTCTGGCAGAGTGTACGCACCATGGTGTACTCCCATTTCTGGCAGCATAATGAGCCACGTGAGCCACTCTTCCACTATACCCTTGGCCAGACCATGCAGATCCTTCAGCTACTATCAAGATATTCATGGCCGGACAAGCAAAGGAAAAGCACTGCAAACGTGCTGTCTCCAGTAGGCACTGTGTGTCAGAACTGCAGCAGCTTCACAAATTGCAAGCGCGGACTCAGCAAGATTTTACTGTTAAAATTTGTGTCAGTCTCCTTTATCGGTAAAAGATATACTGTAGATTAAAGGGAATGAACAGCTCTAAATTTTTAGTCTCAATCCATGGACCATAATTAAAATTTCTTTTAATAGTGCTAAATCACTTTTGTTATGAGCCTAGCAGAAGATAATGGAGTTGGATAACTTCTATTCACATACATAACTCACCATTATTGTTTCTCATCTGCTAGCAGAGTCCACAGTGATACAAGACTGTGCATAATTACTACGTGATCCTGAAACTTCATTGACAAAGGAGTTTCTTAGCTCTCTGTCCATGACAACAGCTTCAGTAATATCCAGTAAAAAATATGAACACTGTCCATGTCACTGGGCTAACCTCCTTATGAATAAACATGAATTTCCATTAAATTCTCTCAAATTATTTGAGAACACATCTACTTTGTGAAGAACTGACAGTTTTAAAAGGCACCCCACTCCATCATATTTCATCTTCTCCTGTTTTTCTTCCCTTGTAAATTCAGGGTCTGCCTGGCAAGACAACAAACATATTCGATGCCTATTGCAATCAGTGGAGACTGAAGGTGATTCACAGTTCTGACAAGACAGGGGAAAAAGAAGAAATGGAACTGAACTACACAGAGATTCAAAGTAACAGGCCCTTAAGAGGACTGCAGCACTAAATTGTTGACCATTTGAGCAAGGAGCTACTAATTTATTTATTTATTTTTCTCTCTGACATGCTGCTATTCAGTTATTTGTATGTTCCTATGCAAGCCAATAAACACGTACAGACTCTTTGACGTACAAAGGATCTAAAACTCCTTACAGACACTCAGGTTCTTTTCTAAAAACTAGTTTTTCAACCATCAGTTTCACAAACAAACTAATCATCCTACAATGAATGAAACTTAATATCGATTCTTGCTTAAGTCTCCCTAGTCATTCCCCTAACTGTGGATGCACAATTTAGTAACCTAAGTCAGAACTGCAGTCTCCTACATTTATTTCTTTTACATCTCTACTATTTTTTCCCCATCTATCAAGGAGTGCAGTAGCATCCACAAACTTGTACTAAACCCCCAGAGGTAGAGCTGAGCCCTGCAAACACAGTGAAATCCAGCAACAATCAGCATCATATTTTGGGCACTCTGTAGTGTGTCTCATTCTAAAAGCTCATATAGATGGAGCTTACTTTGTAGGAAGAATTTGGAAGGAAATGAAGCCTGTCTTTCATTTTTGTCACCTCAATCCCTAGCTAGCAAGCCTTCATCTAAGATAATGAAAAGTACTTAATTAGAAAATTAGCTAAAAATTTATTCTTTGGGGATTCCAGCAGACAGGTTTTGATACTTTGTCACGACATCGTTTCCTAATGCAGCCAGACTCCTGAGATTCTGCCGTCTGTGCACATGCACCCAACAAATCTCAGAGAGGGTAAAGCAATCCCTCACAGAGATTGCATCGTTTAACAGTTCTGCCCAAAATATTGCCTCTGGCCTGCATGCATCCTCCACTGCTTCACTGGAAAGGAGAATCATGACATCCTTTTATGGGGGGGGGTTTAGTAGGCGTGCAGCTCTAGACTAGTTCACCTGTAAACTGGGGATAGGTGGAAAGAACATGGATGAAGAGCTGAGGGTACTGTGATGGAAATACTGGTGACATGATGGGGAGATTAGGCTACTGAAATTGAAAAACCTGACTAAGAAATTTTAAGCAGCCATCTGTAGAACACATCTGACTAAATGTGGGTATCTATAAAGGAAATGCTAGGTACTGTTCATGTACAGACCACAGAGAGCTACTTGATGCACGCAGAGGAGCTAAAGATACAGTTTATCCGACTAAACAACTGTATCTCCAGTGACACTAACGCAGCCCACACAACTCATCCAAATCTATCAGCAGCAGTCATAGGCTGGGCAGAAGGCCGTAAGATGTCTCTTATGCCACTAAGTTGCTATGTCTAGGCTGCCGAAACAAACCTTAGTTAAAGTGCACAATTTTTTCTCCAGCACAGTTCTCACAAAATGACTTATTCAAAGGTGGTTAAGCAATATGCAATCCTTACCTCTATTTCTAAGTGAACACACGTTGCAAGACCCTCTCTGGCAATTGATTCCACAGTGTCTCTTCCAAGGCCGTAGTAATAGCCACTGTATTTAAAGGTTGCTATAAACTTCCCCTGAAATTCAAAACAGTGAGCACAATGACAAAAGGAAATATTGTAATGAAAACAACTTCCTTAAAGGAGAGTAATCGCTGTGGACTTCCTTCTCTTTCTCTTCCAGCAAAGTTTCTCCCTGCCTAAATCATCAATACTAATGAGGCCAATGGGAGCACAAAATTTGCAGACAAGAGCAGAGAAGGGCCTGCAGGGTACGGGCTTGTGCATTGTTCATGGATAATAAAACACCAGTGCCTTGAAAACAAGCTGCTGACAGGTTACAGCTTTCATTGGTTATTCATTCACGCTGTAAAGAAAGCGAGATCTAAAGCAAAAGGGGCATCCTTCTTTTGACATTACATCAAACCATATGGCGACGCCACGTAAAACAGAAGATGCCAAAGAAAAGAGGACAGAAACAATCCTGCAAGGAGAATGCATAATTGGCCAAAAAATTTCAAAGTTAATAACTGACAACTGAAAATTTGGGTCCCAGTAGTACGTCTAGAGAAATGAAGGCAGATTATATTATTTTAAACTCCTCGATTGCTGAGAGTTACCGTTAAGAACCAGATCAGTTGCTTAACGCTGTGTTGGCTCCCCTGTTTGTATATGTACAAATAATGAGCTCTGTTGTGGCTTTCCATGCCAAAGTTTTATTGCAGGCAGCAAAAGGCATCAGAAACAGTAGCTGGAGGCACGCTGCCTTCAGAGAGGAACACGATGCTTTCAGGGGGACAGAAGGGTGATTTGCTAAACTTTAAAAGACTGCATTCCCTGCAGGGTTGCTAGAAGATTGGAACAAAAAAATAAATGGCAGTTATTTCATGAGTTTTTGCTTCTGGTACCCATACTAGATACTTGCATGGGCAAATAAGCTTATTTCTACATTATAATAGTGTCTAAAAAGTCCTGCTGACCACTATGCCAACTTAATGGTTTCTATATATGCATAACGAAGAAAAAAACAATATAAATGTACAATGAATTTCTGGTCACTGTGTATGTACTTAAGCCACATAACTGTGAGTGAAAGGGCATGCAAACAAAGACACAAACTTGAAAAAATAAAAAAATAACATCAGAGCTGGATGGAAAAGTTGAGTTCACACTGACTGTAGGAAACAGGCCTAGCAGAATACTAGTCAGGTACTCACTGTGTTCAACATTTTGTCAAATGCTTCTTGAGAAACGAAATAGTAATCAAGTCTGTTTTCTTCACCAAAGTAAGCTGCCCTGGTGGTATGACAGGGACTGGAAGATATATAGCATAATAAAGAAATAACCTGTTTTCAATCATAGAAGCAGCTATGGAATAGGAAGGGGGAAAAGGGAGAATACTACAAATCATTTTATTTTTAAGAAGAGAAGAAATATGAGAAATATAAAGAGGTGCAAATCATACCACTAATGCTGCATATTTGAAAGATTAACCCATAAATACACACAAAAAGTTTAAATGTAACATCACATTTTGGTTATAAATCCCCTCCAACCCGGGATAGCCTGAGCTGAAGCTGTCACAGTGCCCTGTAATAGAGAAATGCTGAAACCATTTTTCTCCGGTTATGTCAGCTTGTGAATGATATAAAGCAGAACCCTAAATATGGAAAAGGAGACTAGGAGTTAGGCTGACCTCCAGGGTTAAGAAAGAGATATAAAGTCCAATCTTTAAATAGCGTCCCATTATTAAGGGGAGAAACAATCCCCAAACAGGGGAGATAAGTGGGACACAAGGCAGGGAAAGTAATTGCCTGCCACCACGTACGGGTAATAGGATAAACCTCAGATATGTGAACTTATTACCAGGGTGAAACACTAAAACAAAACAGAACAGAACCAAAACAACAACAACCAAAAAATGGCTAAGACAGTGCTCGTTGCAACTTTGGATTAAACTAATTAGTAGCTCACGTTCTTAGGAAATAATATTTTGCTAATTGTTTCTGGTTTGGCTTTGTTTTTAGTTTTACACTGTAGGATACCAGGAACAGAAGTGCGATGAGGAACTCTAGCATTGATTCACACTGAGAACATTTCGTCTCCTTGACTTTTCTTGGACTATCTTGGAAAACATGGAAAAAATATATACATATCCCACCTGCTAGTATACCACCTACTAGGCTCACCCTACATTGCCACATTTTTTGCTTGATGATAATGCTACATTGAAAATACAATTATTTAACGCTTTTTCCTGTTCCCCAAGGCATGGGGACTTCTAACAGTACAATTTCTTTCGCTGTTCTTCTTGCTTTCTGAGAATTTTCCTAAGAAAATGGAGAAGTATATACAACCAACAGAAAACAAAAAAACAAAACAACTTATTCTTTTTTTTTCCCCCCTTTATATTGAGATCTAACAATGAACAAATTAATTTTGGTTCATTTATTTAAGATAGCTGAGTTATAAACCACTAAGAATTTTAGTTTATAACATTGAGCTTGACAGATCTTAATTATCACAGCATTAGAGGGTGAGACTTTTTTTTTTTAATCATGAAGATATGGCAAATGAGGACAGCGTGCTACTCATGGACTCTGTAAAATTTCACTTCAGAGGCCTGATTTTATTTTTTATTATTTTTTTAAAAAGATATTATGAATGCATCCACCTTTAAAGGTCAATCTTGAGTACTTCCCAGATGGTTTGAGGGTCCAATTTCACTTTATTTTTTGAAACACTTTTAAACGTTACAACCCTTTTTAATTGCAAGGCCATGTTTACATTCAAACTGCCAGGGTATGTTGCATGAAATACATTTTTAATGAGTGGAATGTTTGAAATTTAAAAGAGTAAGCCATAAAATTGCTTAAATCTCCACTGAATAATTAAAATACAACTTTGCTTTATGGATGCAATTTTCTGCTCTGTTAAGATTCTGTCTCTATCCCCTTTTTTTCCCCTCATGCATAAAACTTTTAGGAAATAAAATACACAGTATAAAAACAATGCTCCTAAAAAAACACACAGTGCTTGGAAAATTTCAATTGGCATTCAGTTAGTTTGTAATTTCTCATCTAGTCATTCAAAACACAGCAGTATCTTTAAAGAAAGGCAAAAAGGTATTTTTCCAGTCCCATAACTTCTCAGATCTTTTCTTAAAACGTCCTTTTGTTTTGCCAGTGTAATGACTTAATTCAGCATGTGGCTATAATCTGAGTACACTGCAGACATGTAGGCTTCTTCACCGTGGAGTATTACGTTAGAGAAGAAGGCTACTACTAGACTTCCCATCAACACGTAGGTTGTGGTCCTGATGCTAGGAACTCTGAGGAATTATTCTTGTAAATACACAAGCCCACGGTGCTTTTCTTGCAACTGACTTATTCAGTACATAGGAGTGCACAAATAGGGGTCCAAGATGTGGTAAATGCTATTATACGTATGAAAGCGTGGTCAAAGTATGATTAAAAAAATGGGTAAAATTGTGTAATTATAAAAAATAACAACAAAAAAAGAGAAAGAGGGGAGACAAAATAATTAGAATACGGGATTTCAGATCAAAGACGCATCATAGGCAGGACCTACAGAAGTTATGTATCGTGAATAATGGGATGGGTGGACACGAAGAACAGCTTTCACCACCTAATTTTAGGTGGCAGATAGCAGTGATCTAACTTAGCCAGAATTCCTATCCACTGTGTACTGAAAATAGACATACAGCTCAGGTAAATGTTTCACAAAGGGAAAATCTTCCCTTGAAAGAGCTGGTTTCTCTCCACTGAATACCCAGGAAGCCCAAGGCTGCAAGGATCCTAATTCAGGCCTTTCCAATAGGGAAAATTAGTCCTCCCAGCAGGTGGTGAAGACTGAAAGGTGCTATTTACTTTGATAACACCACTTGCAGGATAATAAACTGGTCCAGCAATTGCACTTGCTTCCTTGCCTAGCTTCAGGATGCAGCGTGCACATGCATGCTAATGTGTTTACATGCAGGTACATTCCAAAAATTAAGAGAAATCTATACATATCTAAACAGATGTTTAGGTTGAGGGGCATATGTGAGCAGAGATAGAACAGATCAATAAAAGGAGCTCTAAATGACAGTTTTTGTTTGCCTCTTTGCTGTTCACCTTTGAAAAGAACAACATAATTTAAATGGCTTTTCTTTTTAAGAAAGTATTTGATGGCTTCAGGCAATCAAGCACCGGGAAAAGATTAAATGCAAGGCAACAAACATTTATGGGTTGTCTTTAACTTTTAACTTCTTTAAAAAAAAAAAAAGAAAAAAACAGGAGCAATTTCAGCCTTGATCACTTTGTGTTCTTTTAACCTTAAGGAGCAAACTTACCCAAATCTGAAGAAATTATTGAACTGTCTGCAGATCCTATGAGTAAGCTCTCTCTTACCACAGGCTAGAGGTCCAACTAATACCAGCATGGGGTAGGGAGCATCAAGACTAGGTAGAGTGCTACAAGAAAGGAAAACAAGGAGCCATTATATTACGTACAAATAAAGTCTTCAGCAACTTTGTATAAAGCCTCTGTGGGGACTTCATCATCATTTCTACTAATCTCATCTGTCTATCACACTGTTCACATTGTTCGCAGCATAGACAAAAATTGTGAAAAGTGTGTGCTCAGTTTGATACGTTCCAAACACAAAAATAGCATAAAATACCACATTAAAGACCCCTGGGTCTCTTTTGCCAAAGGAATAATGTTATGTGTACTATAATCTTCTCTGATTTATAGTCTTTTCTAAAGCTCCCTCTGCAGTTACAGTATTGCTGGGTTTTGTTTAAGAGTTTTCCGACTCTATTGCAGGGATGGTAATATTTTAATGATCAGGATAATAAGCCTGGCATGAACCTGGACTCAATCCTCCAAACCTTTATGCACTCCTGCATATAATCTTGCTGACTTCCATGGCCTTGCCAGATGAAGGTGGCAATTTGTAAAGAGCTCTTCAATTCAGTATAATGAGAGACACCAAGACCCTTAAACTCCTCCGAACACAAATAACACTCCAATGAAAGAAAGCAAAGTGTTGCAAAAATACAAAGCCTTCACTTAGGCTCCATTTTCTCCATGCTGAGCAGATGGTTAGATCACCAAATTTCCACTTCCAGCTGTAAAGACTAGAATAAATGGCATTTTTGCACTTCTGAAAGTCCAGCAATTGAGGCATCTAAAAATGGAATGCAACTTTGGACTCTCATTTTTAAATTTCAGCTAGACTGTAAGACCATGCCACTTGATGACGTGTCAGAAATAGTTGGAATCATTTCAAAACCACTTAGTTTTAACTAATGAGTACCTTTACCTTGATTTAAATTTTCAAGTGGAAGAAAAACACCTCTGTGCACTAAGAGTACATTAAATGTTATTTAAAACAGGTGAATGTAAATTCCTGAAAACAGATTTTCTTTCTTTCAACTTTTCTCTTACAAGTGCCTAGCTCCATAAGAAGTAATGATAATCATCCAATACAAGCATGGGGGAAAAAATCACAGTAATGGCTTTACTCCTATTTTAGGTGCAGCAAAACAACTCTATTTTCTGCCTGATTATATGTACGTAATAGGGCTTGATGTTTCAGAAGTACTACGATAATAATGCAATTCAGTCTCCTAATTCTCCTGTGGAGTAGGTAAGTGCTATCCTCTCAGAAGAAATAGCAGACACACCTAATAAATTGACCGGCTCAAGGCTGTACACGTGCTGTTACTAAACTGTAAAATGAATCCAGATCGTGGTCCGGTGTTCCTTTCTCTAGACTATTTTAAAGCAAGACAGCAGCAGAACCATTGGGAGACCGAAGGTATTTTTCTTACTGTGCCGATTGGTGACATTTACAAAACAACAGGCAGCATTAGCACAACAAGTTTATTAGCACAATATACTTGGGATTCTAATTCCCTTTAAATAAATTCCCATTGCTGGAACAGAGGAACACATCCTCAAATTCCTTGGGTTTATTATCTCATGGAGAACATTTACATAATTCAATCTCTCATTACATCACCGCTTACTGATTGTCAAAAGGTAACCTGAAAGCTCTGGTTTTCCTATAACTTGTAAGCAGATTGTGGCAAAGAGTCCTTGGCTCATTTGATGTTCATCTTTCAACTTTTTTTGACTTTGGGGAGGAGAACAATACACTGCTGTGCAAGATTAATAGGTTTCAAGGCCAGAAGGGACTACTGTCATCGTCTAGTCAGCCCCCCTCATCGCACTGGCTACAGGATTTCCCCAAGTCGGTTCTTGTTTCAAGGAGTTCTGCTAGAGCATATTTTAATTACAACATTCCCGTTGTGGAGAATTCTTGGTACCCCTGGTAAATTGTTCCACTAATTAATTACCACCATAACTTTTAACAATCATGTCCTATTTCTTCTCTGAATGAATTTATCCTTGATAGCCAGACACCAAGCCTCTTCACGTGCTTGCCCGATAGACTGAAGAGCCCACTGTTATTACACTTCTGCTCCCCACGTAGCAGTTATAACTAAGTCAAGCCTCTTTTTAAACGTCACATGCATTTATAGCTGGGGTAAAATATACATAATATTGTGCAGTGATGTGTTGTCATGCAATTAGAGAAGCACAAAGCACACAGAGAGGGAACGGCATAAAAAACTTAATGTTTTCTGACTGGGGCATGCAACAATATCACTTTTTCCTTTGACTTCAGTCTTCATTTTTAATGGAAATATTACTAAACAGAATTAATTATAATCTCATCTAAAAAGATAGATGCAAATGAACTATACCAATCTGGTTCCAATAGGCATTTTATAGTGTAGAAGACTAACTCATCATCATTAGGAGGATTTCATTAATGACTGTGTTGTGTGTTTTCCAGCTGAGCATGGGCAAACATTCAAGGCATCATTAACAATTTTGGTCAGTACCATAAATACTGGTCTGCATGTTTACATGTTTGCATATATAGTCCCTCTGATAGGAGACAGAATTGTTTTTTTTTTCAGCAACGAAGATGCACAAACACAATCCAATAAACAAATATTTAAATAGGGGCTATGTCTGCACTGGAAAAAATCCATGCCTTCAGGTAAAACTATTGTGTTTTTTTTTTTTTTTTCCAAAAAATAAAAATCTCCAATCCTGCAAGACAGTCAATAACTGCTTGGCATTTTTTTTTTATAGGCTGAAGAGCCTTCTCAGAGCTATCATCGCCACAGGGAGGGTATCTATCTTTCATCATCAAGCCCATAAAAAAAAAAAACACAAGACACGCAATACAGATATTCTAAAAATTTAAATTGAGTTGCTAAATCATGAATCTTAATCATGAATCTGATGTGTTCAGTTTTGGACCCCTCAGTACAAGAAAGACATTGAAGCCCTGGAACGTGTCCAGAGAAGGGCTACGAAGCTGGTGAAGGGCCTGGAGCACAAGTCCTGTGAGGAGCGGCTGAGGGAGCTGGAACAGAGGAGGCCACGAGGATGATGAAGGGGCTGGAGTGGAGCCAGGCTGAGGGAGCTGGGGGTGCTCAGCCTGGAGAAGAGAAGGCTCCGGGGAGAGCTCCCAGCGGGCTGCCAGGGCCTGAAGGGGCTGCAGGAGAGCTGGGGAGGGACTCTGTGCCGGGGGTGTAGGGATAGAACAAGAGGGAATGGCTTTAAACTGAGGGAAGGTAAATTTAGATTAGATATAAGGAAAAAATTTTTTACTATGAGGGTGGTGAGGATGTGGAACAGGCCGCCCAGAGGAGCTGTGGCTGCCCCATCCCTGGGGGTGCCCAAGGCCAGGCTGGATGGGGCTGGGGGCAGCCTGGGCTGAGGGAGGTGTCCCTGCCATGGCAGAGGCTGGGATGAGATGGGCTTTGAGGTCCCTTCCAACCCAAACCAGTCTAAATGGTGCTAAGACGGGCTGTTGGGCACAAAAGCTGATCTCAACATCCACTGTAGTTGATGTAATTGCAAACCACAAATACGTCACAGTATCTTCCATCAAGGTGCGTCAAAGCACCTTCCAGACTTTTACCAAGCAAATATCATAACTCATCTGCAGAGCAGCACAGTATGGTGACTTCCATTTTCTAGATGAGAAATGAGACAGAGAGAAGTCACCTGGCATGACAACAGCAATGTCAGAAAAGGAACATTGATTTGTCTCTCCCTTCTGTGCTTTAAATAGCAGTCAGCATCATCTCCTCCCACAGGCAAGGACTTCCTTAAGTACAAACTTGAAAATTTCACCTTATGAACAGAAAACATACCCCAAAGCCACAAAATAAAGCCGCTTTGCTCACAATGGGATGCCAGTAGTGCAAAGAGGAGTAAGCAGGATAGGAAGAAACGTTTTACAGCTCTCTTCTCTCTCAAGAGACTTTCAAATTGCCTTTGGGTATTGATAGAAATTTTCCATCTTTCATTTATGGTGTAAATGACCATCTGTTTCAACAGATTGTTTAAAAGAAATAGAGTTGTGGACAATCTGTCTCAGACTTCAGAGGTGAATGACTAACTTCATTTTATAATCAATTTCAACCAAACAAGATTTGCCTAATTTCCAGGCTGCTAAAAAATATACCGTGGAACATCTCCTCTTCATTAGATTAATTTAAAGGTGGGAGAGGGACAGAAAAATGTCCCTCTAAATATGACAACATATTCTGCTTTACTTGAGTGCCACCCTCAGGAGCAGACGTGAAGTGGAGGTAAGCTTACCTGTCAAAGATTCGCTGGGGCTGCAGCATGCTATACATAATCTGAGTCATATGATCGTTAGCAGCGACAACTTCTGGAGGAGGATCATATTTATTCACAGCATCAACCTGTTTCCAGAGTTTAGGAGCAAAAAAAAAAGAAGAAGAGTAGTGATGTAACTGTTCCCTGCTTTAATATGCTTCTCAGATCACTATGAATAACGATGGCCTCATGTTTATGAGGGTCAGTCTTCATATTTGGCTTGTCTATAAGCCCTCCACTACATAAATCTTTTCAGGAGATTTAAACACAATTTGATAGATGGATGGAAGGCAGCCAGAAGTAGCTCACCATCATTAATATATTCAACCTTTTACTGGAAAGAAAACAGGATGCTATACAAGATACAAAGTAATTCTGCTTAGGTTTTAATTATCCATTAATTTATATCCTTTCATGCTAGTGGAAGATGCCAAACTAAAATCTTTAGGGACTGAAGCCATTCATTTATTCGTTAGAAGAGGAACAGAATGGGCATTAATAACATAAGCAAACTGCAGTTTTCTCCTGACAACGCATTTCTGTCTTTCCTGGGAGGAAAAGCATTCAAACTCCAAGGATTCTCCCCATTCATTCTCTTAAAATTCTGTTGAGGGTACTGACCTCTATTGGGCTGTATTTATTTATTTTTATTATTAATGTTACCCACTCCTAGAATATCCTGAGGAGAGGATTTTCTGAAATAACTTTAATCATCCAAAAGTTAATGCTCGTCTAGATCAGTCATCTAGGCTTACTTTCACAGTCCATAAAGAAAGAAAGATTTATTTAATGGATTCAGAATGTTGTTGGAAGGAATGCAGACTGACACATAAGAAAGAATAAGATCAACATCTCAGGTAGGCGGGGTAAATTACACTCTGATGTCATCCATTCTCTGTGCTCATGATAGCAAGAGCCTGGCATGAAATGTGAACCCTGATACTTATGCAACTACGAGCGATGAATTTCCTTGAAGGACCACTTTTTGAGAATACTTCCTTCATATCCAGCCCCAATTTACAACCTTTAATCCCAACAGTTCTAGCGTGGCCCCCAAATGGCACACAGAGCAATCAAATTATACTAAAAACAGCACAAGAGGAAATGGTTTCTATTCCAATAGAATGTTACTGTAAGCAGCCTGAGGATTTATTTGGGGTTATTTGTAAAAAAAGATTTTACAGAGAAAGCTGTATGGAGTAGAATTGGAGACAAGCATCATTGGAACTTTCAGAGTTCACTTTTCAGTACACAACACTGAAAAAGAATAACAGTATTTTAGAGGTAGCACAGTGGCTGGCACATAGTATTTCATGAGCATAGCTTCCTGTTTAGATTCACTAACTGCTAAACAATGGCTGCTAAGTAAGTATTTCTTTATGAAACAAAGCTTTTAGTAAGTTTTGTATTTTTAAATACTACAAAAGCTCCAGAAATTCTGTAGATAGCTTTAGAAGCTTTAGACAGCTAGCTTTAGAAGCAAAAGTCTCTGAATTTATAGTCTATCTTGTAGCCTGAAACATGGGAGATTTGTGACAACCAAATGTGAACAAACCTGATTTGCATGCATGTTTTTTTGGATTCGCATTCTTTATTTAGAAAAATTCCAGAATGGTATGCTTACGTACCTTCTCTTCCACTGAAATCTTCTTGAGATCCAGTTCTGTTAATTGTGGCAACATGAATATCACCAAGAGCCAGTAATCTGTTTGCTCCTGAAGGAAAAAGTTTCCACTTTGACATAAAGTGCCTAACATCATCAGTCTAATATTTAATTTCCATTGGCTAACGTTAAACTGGCCTTAACATATTGCAATATAAAAAGCTTTTTACCCTGAAGGATGTCAATACACTGTACGAACAGACCCCCCCTGCATAAGTGTAGCTTCTGCAACAAAAGCTAATAGCTGTTCAAAAGTCTGCAATTACATTATTCAAAAGGTCAGGATGGGAGTTTAAAAAAAACAAAAAGAAAAAAAAACACACACCACCAAACATACTAGAACACCAAGAAAGACTTTCGGAGAACAAAAAACATTATCTATACTGGACTATGTAATAAACTATATCTAATACTTCTGACCTTAGAAGAACTATAGGAATTTAAAAGAGAATTTGCATTATAAATTCACTGTTATACATGCTTTTAAGTCTGAGACAATAAAAAAAGAGTCATTAAAAATCAAATAAAAAGCTGATACTGATAACTGAAATTCAAATGGCAGTATTAAGATGATGTTTGGGTATGTTACTAAAATAGTAATTTAAAGGAATGGGATGAGAATCTGCTTAGGAGAAGGTCGTCTAAACAGAAAAAGGGTTTCAGACTGTGGAGGAGGCCCAGGACAGCCTGCTTCAGGCATTTTTCCTGCTAATTTCATTGTGCACCACAACTGATCATTCTCAAGAAAGTCAATGTAGAACTGGCAGTTACAGGAAGGAGAAGTTAAACCCTTAACATTTTTCTTCTGACACAGGAAACATCTTTGAGTGAGGTTTGTGAAGACTGTATGATGAATTTTAATTATAATTCTTAAATATGCATTTCACAGAGGCAAAGGGTGAAGTGTATTGGATTTATGGTGAGGTTTTGTTAGCAAGGGGGCTGCAGGGGTGGCCTCTGTGAGAAGACACCAGTGGCTGTCCCCATGTCAGACAGTGTTCCAGCTGGCTCCAAAATGAAGCTGGCCAACACTGAACCCACTCTAAAGATGCCTCTGTGCTAACATATAAGAAAGGGTAAAAAACACTGCATAGCAGTTATGAGAGAGAAGTGAGAAAAATGCGAGAGAAAACCCTGCAGACACCAAAGTCAGTGAAGAAGGAAGGGGAAGAGTAGGGAGGTTCCCTGCAGCCTGTGGAGGACCACATGGAGCAGATACCCACACTACAGCCCATGGGGGACACCACACTGCAGCAGGTTACGTGCCCTGAAGGACCTGCCTCTCGTGGAGAGCCCATGCTGGAGCTGATTCCTGGAAGGAACTATGTCCCATGCAGGACCCTTGCTGGAGCAGTCTGCTCCTGAAGGACTACACCCCATGGAAAGGAGCCATGCTGGAGCAGTTCTAGAACTGTAGCACACGGGAAGGACCCACACTGGAGCACTTCATGAAATACTGCATCTATGGGAGGGACACCATGCTGGAGCGGGCAAAAAGTGTGAGGACAAAGGAGCAGCAGAGACAAAATGCTGTGAACTGACCACAAGCCCCTATTCACTATTCCTCAGAGGAAGGAGGAGAAAGAAGAGTCAGGAGTGAAGTCAAGCCAGGGAAGAAGGCAGAGAGGAGGTGTTTTATTTTTTTCTTACTATCCTATTCTATTTTTAGTTGGCAATAAATTAAATTAATCTTCCCCAAGTCAAATTTGTTTTGCCCATGATCATAATTGGTGAGTGATCTCCCTGTCCTTATATTGACTCACGAGCTTTTTCATCTTTTTTCCAATCTTGCTGAGGAGGGAGAGTGAAAGAGCAGCTTGGTGGGCACCTGGCAGCCAGCCGAGGTCAACCCACCAGAAGTTCAGACAATTTAGAAATCACAAAAGTCAGGACGGAATCATCTTTGATTATTCAGGACAAATTATAAATACAGTTGGTATCTCTGATATTGTGTAAATGTCACTGCCATTGATAAAACGGATGTTTAACTCATTGGTTGAAGAGTAACATGGGAGCCATAAAAGAGAACTGAATAAATCCTAAAGAAGAAAAGCAGATACAGATTCCAGAGACTCATGATTTTATAAGGGTTACTGTTAAGTTCCTTTGAGCTTTTCCCACAAACAAGTCTGTACCTTCAAAGCAAAATGAAAGAGGGTTCTCTTACCAAACAAAAATCATCGCATACTATGAATACGAAAGTATAAATGGATCCACAAGCAGAATTAATCAAATTCATGGATTTACTGTATTAAACATGATACATTACAGCATTCGTTCAGGAAGTTCCCAGAGAAAGGTGGGTAACCATGCCAGGGGAACCATCCTTCATTATTGCCTTGTTTCATCTACTCATTCCCTGAGATGACCTGGTCACTCTCAGAGACAAAAGGAAGCTAAATGGATTATGGTGGGATCCAAAAGACCAGCTCTAGGTTCATATTTTTTGCTTTGTCTTTACTCATTTCTTACCTGTACAGGATTTTTTAAAAGATTTAAAACTCTGAGGAGCGGCAGATCTTGAATACATTCAAGTTCACTCAGTTCAGCAATCTAATTAGTGACAGAAACAGAGCATAAATTAGCAGCAGAATCCACAATAACTACAGGGAAAAAAAAAAAGAAGTTTTTTGATTCTTGTTCTTAAAATGTGGAAATAAAAAAAATCATTATACTCACAAAATGGGTATACATGTTAACTGCCTTCAATAAGGCACTTTGAGTCACAAAAGGCAGACAACTTGGATGTTAGCTGCAGAAGCAATATAACAGGCAGTAATTTCGAACCACCTGTGTTTTTCCAGTTCTTTCAAATGCCAAGCCATAACACATTTAGCTTTTATGTGGCTGATGTGCTTAAGTGAGGCAATTCTGCGGTTATATTTGCGCTTCATGACTAGCACAAAAAATTCCTTCTAAGAAGAGTTTCTTTTCATTGGAGCTCCAGTTCATCCTAACTTTCAGCACTTAACTGAAAAGCGTCAGTAGAGTTGTCCTTGCCTCTATTTATGTCCAGAGAGTAATGCATCCCACTTAAGGACTCGTGCACAAAGATCTGCACTCAGCCACTTCAGTGAACTATTAGAAGTTAAGCGTTATTAATTGAAGTTTGAGTGCCTGAAGCAAAGTCAGGCTAGAAGCATTCATACTAGACCCTGAGTGAATAGTTGTAAGGCTATCAATTGAAACAAAATGGATCAAAATGGGTCATGTTGCCTCGTTTTAGCCACCTGTAAGGTAGCCCAGATCAGTCACTTAACACGATTTTATAATCGGTGGAGAAAGCCAGTTCCAGAGACCATCTGATCCACGCTAGGCTGGGATGAATTGCCTGTTTTCCTTCCCCTGCTGAAAGGCTGAACCATCCCTAACTTCTAGTTGGCTTATGTAAGGTGTCTAAAAACATAAACCTTGATGATAGCCTAGACAATATTAATTTTGAGATAACAAGCCCATTGCTGAACAATTTTGGCTAGGTGAAGTGTCATTTGGGTGGATTTCCTAGTAAAGTCATTGAACGCCAACAGCCCATATCTGAAAATCACCAAATAGATATGTGAGAGAGAGATTCTGCAGATAAACCCATTGTGCCCATTTTTGAAAAAATCAAGCACTTGAGATCATTCTGGATGGTGGTGAGCTGAAACAATTCAGATTATTATAACTCTGAAAATTACTTCCCTACACAAAAAGCTCCACCAGAGTTCAATAAACCTTTTATATCAGGACCTGAAATAGCATTTAGCTTCTCTCTTTATGCAGGGGTCAAAAAACATACACTTTTTGAATTCAGACATTTTAATTTATCACTGAGATTGTGTTTGCTTTAGCATTGTAGTTTTAGCCCTGGAAGTTTTATGTTTTGGATGTTTTTGGTGGGTCACAACATACATGCCAATGTCTAGATAATAGGCATCTTGCCCCTTACTATCAGCTAAAAAGGAAAAATGAAGAGCACATTGGCCCAGCAGAGACAGCACGTGGGATGGCTCCAGGCTGAGGGACAATTCTACTTTGTGCATGCAGGAGAGAAGAAAAATTTGAGTGTTTTGTCCTGTGTTTGCTCACAGGCCCTTCTGACCTGCAGAATACCACATCCACCCAGCTCTCCAGAGACATCAAGTAGCTGGCATCTTACTCCCACCGCTGATGGGGGCAGAGCAACCTAACTTTACATGGGAACGAAGAGTTCCAATGACAGGCTTAATGCAGCTATTTCAGACCGACGAAAATTGAGGCTTAAGCAATTGTGCCAATATTCTCTTTAAATTATTCTGCAGAAAGAAATGTTCGAAAATTGTGACTCATTAAACAGTTTCAATAACATCATTAACAGAGGTAAATTTTGATGAGGCAAAATTAATAGCTTTTGCGTGCCGTAAAGAACAGTGGAAACTATAAGAGGTGATGGAAGTGGTGTTATTAATGCTATTAACAACCACACCATTAGTTAGTTTCCTGTCTTGTGCAATTTTAAACATCGATGTACCTTTAAATGTCAACCTGAATGCACTGTGAGAAAAAGAATTCAGAGCGTATTGTATTAACTCCTGTAAACACATCTTGCAAATGAGGAAAAATGACAGAAAATGTTCCATTCCTGGTTTATATTGTTATTTCTTATTTTCTTCGATTTCTTTTTTCTCAGGCAGATCTTTCTTCGATGTCAAAATGATTCATGAATTGACAGTCTTTTCAGTGAGAGACTCTGGAAGCTCAATATCAAAAGGATTAGGTATATATGGCTTGGGTTTCAAAACTCAAATACAAATGAGTTGGATTGTGTCATTGTAATTCCAGTGAAAATTCTGCTGCATAACAAAAGCCACTTTATAATAGAGTACACACTGTTCTGCCTTACAGAAACTTTCCAGCTGAGAGCTCAGAAGAATCTGTGGTCATAAAATTGGGCTGAGAGATATTAGCATACCCTCCTGAGGCCTGGCAGTAGAAAAGCTGTGATGTAAGTAAAGATCCTCAAGAATAATCAAGCTGAAAAAGCCACATACTCATCCCTATCATATCCACTCAAGGGAGTACTGTTAGTTCTTTACGTATGTGAGCACTAAATACTACCGAAGTGCTACTTACATAAAGATAATCCCATCTAGAGGTATTAAGTAAGGCCTGAGGAATACACTATTAATCAACACGTGAAACAGTGCTGGAGTGAAGCACCAAAGGAAAAAATGTCATCTTTCCTAATGTTCATGGCTTGTAGTGTAAGATTTTTTGTTTAAGTCTTCAAGGGATAAGATTTTAGGGAAAAAAAGGAAATAGGGATGCATTCTCCGAAAAAGTTGAGATCAGTAATAAGATTGTTACCTGGTTATTCTCTAGATTGATCACCTCTAGCAGATCATGTTCCTCCAAGCCTTCTAGACTAGTTATTTTATTGTTAGAAAGGTCCAGCTTCTGCAGAGTTTTCAAGCTGTCCAACCCGGTTATCTTCTCAAGCAGGTTAGAGCTCTAAAAATAAAGGAAAGCACACGAATTCTGATAAAGTTCTTCAGATCAGAAACAACATTTCTGAGGAAGAAATGAGTTTATTATTGAGAATCCCATAACAAACAGGTCTTTTATGCATTAGCCCCATCTTCATCTTGAGATGACATACTACAGCTTTCCATTCTGCTCAAGGAAAAAGGAATCAACTATCTTCCGACTAACTTACCTTCAACTTACCTTGAATAACAAACAGCAAGAGACAACAGCAGTAAAAAGAGCTTGAGCATTCTTTCAAAGCTGACACTGGCTAAAGGATACTCTTGCCAATATCAAACTCAAAATTTAGAAAATAGATATGCACATAAAAATATAGAATACATATACATACATGCATACAATTTCCCTCCGTAATGATGGTTACATTTACACTTATGATTACAGAATAAATAATGAAAATATGAAGGTAGAACAATACAGTACTGTCTTCTTTGGACTACAGGCACTCTAAAATACCTCTAGGATACACAAGTTCATTAATACATAATAAATGAAGGCAGACTATTTACTTTCGGTGATGGCGTGCACAGAAATATTCCAAAAAAAACCCCACCACCTCTACTGTAGGTTCATCTAGACTCTAACAAGGGAAGTGACCAAGCCTTTGAGAATTCATAACTGACTATTATTGTTTTACATTCCTCCCAAACAAGGTACAAGATAGAAGGCCTACATTAATCACTGGACACCAGATGGCTTCATTTCTCAGGGCCTCACAAATCATTTACTCATTCCTGCTCTGAACTCCAAATAGTTATAGCATGCTAGGTTCCGTACTCATCTTTGTCCCATTGGCCACATGTACCCAGATGGCCTCTCAACATGATTCTCTCCAAATAACCTTGCAAGTTATATATTTTTCCATCAGCATCACCTTGTGCTGAAAGCTTAGAAGCCTCATATTCTATTAATAAATATTTAGGAACTATTGAAATAAATAAGCCAGCTGACTCTAATGTTAATCCAGTTGTCTGTCCTTGACATTTTTCCTGACTTTTAAATGTTTAATTAGGTTATTAATAGCATGGAGGCTCTCTCTTCTCTTCCTGTACTTCGTTAGACCTCTTTAATAACATACAGCTCAGAGCTCTAGTTGCAAAATGCTATGCAAGAGGTACACATAAAATTTTGTGAACAAAAGGGATTTGTGCGGAGATCCTGTTTTGCTAAGCATAAAATTCCTAAGAGTCCAGTTCATTAAAGCTGCACTTGTTATTTTTTGCAAACACAAGCAGAATAGAGGCTTTTTGGTACAGCTAGGCAGTATTTACAGTTTCTGAAGTCTTTCTTCTAAACTTGAGACCTTTACTACTCTTTCATCCTAAAAACCTCAAGGGAAAAAAGAAAGGAAAGCTGAATCAATGGGAGGAGAGGGGGATGGCTGCTCCCATGAAAAAGAGGAACTGCATCTTATTCTAATTAGTAAAAGAAAACGCTATGCTAAAATCTGTCTATTTACATAATTTCCACATGACTATCTACTTTGCTAATTAAAAGAGACAAGCAGTTGGATAAATAATCATATCAGCATGTAAGAACCAAAACTGAAGAACATGTTCATATTAATAAGCCTTAGCTGTTAACACGATCTCCAAAGCATTTTACAAAGCAGATAACCATTACTAACAGAATTATTATTAGGCCTTTTAACAGATGAGGAAATCAAGGAGCACAATGGTTAAGTGGGTTCCTTTAGTTCTACTGAAGAAAGTATTTAGAGAAAAGATCTTCCTGTCAACTTAGATTTTCATACTCTTAGAGTTCATTTCAGAACTTTCAGACATGATCTTGCCAATCTGAGTTAATCTTATTCACCAAAAATAAGAAAAAAAATAACCAGTTTCATTCCCACTGAAGTCATTAGGTAGCTGAAATATAAAAGTACTAAAAATATGCTGCTGAACACTTTTGGAATATATTATTTAAAACTCACTACTGCCCACTTTTAAATGTGAATACCTTTACAGAATATCGAAGTGGTAAAAACTACAAGGGACAATCAGGCATTGATGGGCACAGACCTTACTTATGCCCTTCTACATAATTACTACAGCACAGAAAAAAAAATCTTTAAAATTTTAAAAGGATCGAAACAGAACACTTCTATTCTTGAATAAGGGATTCATTCACTTTACCTAAAATATTTATGTAGGTGCTTAACACTAATGTAGCAAATATGAACATATTTCTATTTATAGCTTTTTCATCCTCAGCTTCAAACTCCACTTAAATATTTTTAAATTACTGTTATAAAGTAAAACCTATTGAGATGTAGACTTGTATTTTTATGGCAACTCAACTGCATTAAAAATAGTTCTTCCCTGTGGTACTCTGCAACCTCTATACTGATAGCCCTCCCTATTAAGTAACTTGAAATGATTTAGAAGAAAGGGCTGGTATTATTAAGGATGTTTTACTAACATGGAACTGAGGAACACTGATAAATGCCTTCCCAAGGCCCATAAAAGAGCAAGATGCACACAAACAAGTGTAGGCATTGACAAATAGAGGTCTATACTGAGCTAGTTATCCTCAGCAATCTTCATAACCAAGAGAGAAACAGCCACTTCCAAGGCCTGATGCATCTTGTGTTAATGTTGATGTCAGCAGTTGGATCAGAATAGCGGAGTACTTTAAGCGTCCATTTCTCTCCACTGACTTTTGAGGTGGCAGAGAACAACGAGCTCAAATGCAGTGGTCTACACTGAAAAAATCTGAAGCCAGATGAGATAACTGCCACTTAAAATCTAGAAATACACCCTAGAAATGTTGTATGTCAAAAGATACACCCTAGATATCAGATGACCCTCAGTGCTCCATCCTAACCCATGTCATCCTTTAATTCTGTATTAATAAAAAAAAGTGTGTCCCATATTACACATCTTTGAAACTTTGTTATGTAATTGCCTTCACATTTATTAAGGCATTAATATATTGATAAAAGACTGGCAGGAAAACAACAAGAAATACTTTCTTACCAGATTGAGTATTTTGAGAGGTAAATTCTCAAGGCCACCGATTGCAGTGAGTCTGTTGTGTGACAAACTAAGATGAGTCAGGCTACGACACTTCTCCAGCCCTTTTATCTCTGCTATGTTGTTAACTATACAGAGGGTTTGGAATTCAAGGAAAATAACTGGATGCAAAAATCTTTGCGCTAGTTAGCAGCTAGTTAGACGGTGGGGCTGAAGTTCACGGTACGGGGAGCTGGACATCGAACACTTCACGCTAAAGCGTTTCAGATCCCAGCTGCTCGTACCCAGCCCTACTCTGAAGCACACTGCCTCCTTGTCCGCGTGACGCAGCTTCCCGTGGGGCTGCAGGGTGACTGACTTCACTGAGCCAGCCAGAAATATCCTCCCCTCCTTTTTGGTGGGTCTTCCAACTTGGATAGTTTCTGTGACCTGGTCTGTAGCACAGCCTGGCATAACGGGGGAAGGAACTTCTGTCAGCATCTTGTAAAGCCACACTGTAAATCACTGGTCTTCTCATCAGATGCACATGTGCAGGTAAAACAAAAGAGTCTTTACGTCTTTTACTTCAACTGGGCACCAGTCTTTGTAAGCCAGCTGTGTACAGGCAGATGGGTGAGCCATCAGAGGAGGGCTTGGCCTTTTTAAGTTTGCAGAGTACTTAACTCAGTACGGCTTCAAACTGACCTTGACATCCAACCGTCGTACACAAATTATCCAAGTAATAATGGATGTTTGTACTTGGTGGGGCTATTTCACGCTAAGTTATACTGGTTCTGTACTGGCTGCCTGTACTGAAAGGGGAAAACGTGTTTTAAATTAACAATAGAATCAAAAGCAGTAGTACAAGTCAGTAGGGTTTCTCTCAAAGTCACCTTTAACATGGTCAGATTTAACTTTGCAGATTACTTAAAAAAAACAAAATAAAACAAAAAAACTTATTTCATTTGAGGACAATCTCACAGTGCTCTTAGAACAGGATGAACTACAGAGGTAGCTGTACATCCTTCTCTGCTGAACTCAGACAACTCACATCAGGCACTTAATTGTTTGGTGACTGAAGTTAGACAGTAAGAATTGTACTCCTATTGTAAGAGACCAAAACTGAACTAGTTATATATAAAAAAACAAGAAATATAACTGAGAACAATAGCCAGAACATGCAGGGGACAGAGAAATGCCTTCAGGTGATCACAGAAGAAAACATTTTTAATTGACTTTGAGATAACGAACTCTGCCTGCAAAAAGGGACCAGTTCTCATTCACGTTTCTTATCAGGCAGTAGACAAGTTATCTGGATTTTCTTCCTTCAGTCTGAAAGATATCGGAAATCTAAATGAAATGTAAGCTTAGACAGGGCCAGTATAATCCACTTTAATAACTGTGACCTAACTCTTTTTTTTCCTAACTGCCTTCTTACGTTGGAACTTAATTACACTCTTCCTCTATGTTCTACACTCACAAGCTGAGATGGGAAAGGAGAGGTGGAGAAATGAGCTGGTAAGCAGAGATTCATCTTTTCAAAGGACCTCACTCCAGGCTGTCTCCGACATTTAGGAAAGAAACCAAAGCCATCCACAGGCACTGATAGTTGACAGATATTCATCGATCTGCACGCAGAATGGGACGGCTCCTCTTTCAACTGACGAGGAAAAATCTGGGTGAGCAATGAATTTGGGTCAGTATGAATGAGATCAACAGATCATTTACTGCCAGTAAACACAAGCACCAGCCTGTTGTGAGACAAAGAGCTTTAAGCCACGAGCATCAATATGAGGCAGCAAATTGCCCGGCACTAAGAATGAATATGATCAGTTTTATTCTTCTAACAGCCCGCTATAATGCCTAGTAAGCTATTATTGCCCAAGCTGTCTCCCTCTCTGGTTTGGGCAGCCACCTCCTTGAAAACTCATTTATAATCTTGTCAGGTGTGCTTGTATGAGCACCTGTCAGAAAGAAAGTTGCAATGACCTTACCATCTGCATTGTAATTAATTTAAATATGGTAAGAAATGCTTAGTTACTGTAAATGAGGAAATACATGCCAAACATTTCCACTAGTGCATGATATTTATTTTTTTATTTATGGATTACAAAGAACAGCTTGTTTTGTCTGCCATGTCTTCCGTGAGGAGTGCTTGACATGGGTTAGGAACAGTGCCACTTTACTGTCCTAAATTCTGCACTCTTTCTTGTCTGCTTCAGAGGGTCCCATTGCAACTGTATGCGTGAAACAGTTTTTCTCCCCATTACATTGGCATCAGTGCAAATGAAGAAATTGAAGGCGGCACACTGCTGCATTCAAACCAAGTGAAGAAATACAGATTCTGATCCACAATACAAATCTCTGATCTTTTTTTCTTTTTCATTTTGTCATATGGTTTTTGCTCCGAGACAGAAAATTAGAATTGCAAAGGAATAGTGTCTCAATGCCATTTCCTGACAAGAATCACGTCACCTGCGCACCTTTTAAAGCGTGTGAATAATGTAACCTGGACACCCTGCAAATACTTTATCTGTTCCTACATGAAAAAGACATTGTATTAATATCGTTTGGTAATGGGCTACTTCAAGAACGAGACAGGAAAAAAAAACGCAACAGCCTGCTGTCTTCTCCTTTTCAGAGAGCAGAAAATCAAGATGCAATTTATGAAGCAAAGAGAGAAGGGTCGCAAGCCTTCAGGAAGCAATTTTAAGTAAAGCAGCACGTCAATGTGAAGCTCCAGAAGACCTTTCAGAAAAGCCTAGGAAAATCCACAGGCAGGCAGACTAAGAGCACCGTGGACGGCCTTAGAAAAAGAGGTGACGAAGAAACTTCATCTGCACGTTCGTGCTTATCTGATTTCTGTCAGAACAGCGTTTCTAACCCCACAAAATAGGTCCTGTGGTGACCGAGTGGAAGACGTGCAGCAGAGCACCATCCCTCTCTGTGCATGCAAGAAACTCAAGTTTCCTTTCACCTAGATTCTCTTCACTGTTGTTAAACAGCCTTGTTCTCCACCAAGCCTCTTTAGGCACAGGTAATTACTGAGGGCCTAAGATTAAACGACACGCACCTTTTTCATTTAAGGGAGCTGAGTGTTCCAAGCTGATTTACTATTAACCTTTCTTCTATAAAAAATACCAGGATTATTTATTATCTCTGCTATGCAAAGACAGTGTGACATGTCACATTCTCAGTTTTACATGACCCAAAGCAGAGGGTTTTCTGTGTTTCTCTGGCAGACTAAGACCTTATGTACACGAGCACCTTTAACACCACGCGTGCTTAAGTAAATGGATATCAGTTTCATCACCATGTTTAAACTCACTTCTCAAGGAAAACCTGACATTAAGAAAAAAAACACAACAAATAACACAGGTATCTATTTGAAGCAAAAAGTTGTTCAAAAAAACAAACAAGCAACTTTTCTTACACAAAGGATACAGTCCAGCAAGAGTTTAGTAAGTGCCTGGTATGCTGACAAATCCTGCATTTTAGGTATTTGATTGTATGAAAAATCTACCTCCTGAGGAGAAAAGGAGACAGAAAGTTACTTTTTTTCTTCAGCACTTACAGCTGTCTTGTGAAACTAAATGGCTGTCACATTAGACTTGTGATCAAGGGTGTGGAAATAAGAGGAACATTAATATTAATGTTGGAAAGTAAACAGAAAGGCTCTTCTTTCTGACACAGAATTCAAACTTTGGGAACTTCCAAAATTGTGCTATCTTTTCGACAACATTATCGTTAATGGCCCTGCAGTTACGTGTACATATTAAAAAAAACGATGGAGAAGACAGAAATATACAAAGGCTGTATTTCGAAATAACATCCTGCTCTTTATAACCCAATGTGGGCTACAAAAAAAAAACCAACAGCAAAGAGAAGAATAGCATAAAGCTACACTTTAATTACATGTTTCACGTTAGCAATTGGCACCAGTCACTTTGAAAGGCAGGAACTGATACCACTAAAAGTCTGATGAATTTGGCAAGCAAGGAAAAAACTCTGGCTAAGATTAGCCCTGCCTAGAACAGTCAGCTGCACAATGCGCCTTCCCAGGGCATGCTGGGATTCAGAATGTGAAAGAAAATAAAAGACTGAAATAAAAATGATAATAACAAGAAAAAAAAATAAATAATAAAAATACCTAAACATTTGGAAAAACTCTTGAAATGACAAAGAAAGAAAGAAAAAAAAGAAAGGTTAAAACTCTGCTTTTGCACCCATCCAAATCTAACATCTAAATTTGATTTAGAAAATCATTTTGAATTTAAACCTTTAACGTTTTTTTTTTTTCCAACTTACCTTGAGATTTTTTGGTGGCTTAAAACCGAAATATGTAGTCAGTTCATTGTTGGAAGCATTCAGTTGTAGTAAGTAAGGCATCTGACTGATACAAGAAAGATCTAATAACAAAACAAATGCCAAATCCTTTACATGAATGCATAGGTAAATGCAGAGATCATCATGTCAAGATGTGATAATTATGGCAAAAAGCAATCAGAAATCAACTTGTGATTACACCTTTAGAAAGCAGTGTTTGAAATGCAGAAGTGAGGTATATTATTACCCTGCACTAGAAGGGTAATACTAGAAGGTGCACTTTCGATGGTTACTAAAACATGAAGAATAAACATTCAAATCCTACATTAAATGTCCATTATGTAAACTGATTCGTCTATTTAGTTTTACACTCTAATTCCCTTTAAAGTGACACAGATACTACCTCCACTCTAACTTATTAATTATTAGAGAAAAGTATTTGAGTCACTCCTGAAGACTAAACGACTACTTGTAAGGAAAAATCCCTGCTCTACTCAGACCTAGCCTTCACAGACAAACTGTTAATAAAGTGAGCACGGAGATGTGGACCTTACAAAGGTGCTGCTACGACCAGACTCTCACACCTCAAGTAAAATGAACTTGAAAGGAATAACGTAACAGGCTGCCACCACAGCTCATTCCTTATCAAGTTAAATTAAAAAAAAATATATATTGAAAAGAGTCGGGGGTACAAGGGAGAGGAAAGGAGTAGAAAAGGATGGATTTAACTGCAGTCTCCGCTAGTTAACTTTCTAAACTCAGGGTACAATTTGTTACATTTTGCCATCAATGGAAAACTTTGAGGAAGCAAAGCTCAAGGCTTGCAAGACTGTACCAGTCATAATTTTACATACTATGACACTTCCATGTTCTCAACCTTAATCTCGTATTGCCACGCTTGCTTGCATTTTAGTTTTGGATAATAAACTGGACAACAATCTCCACGTTCCCGCTGATCAGCATATGCTGGTGCAGCTGTCTGAACAGTCCATGCATCATTCTCAAGAAGATCTAGCCATTGCCTCAGTCTGTAGAGCCAGAGTAGTTATGCCATTAAATTGTAGACCAGGCTTCGTGATATTAAGCCTACATGGTACGCTGCATTTCTCATCTTAAATGATTTCACAACCCAAGAGTTTACTAGTGCATCTACTACATACCATTAATTTTATTATATGAAAGTTCCAACTTCTGTAGGTGAACATATCTGGAGAGAATGTTAATGTCACTTAACTCACGACCCTGGAAAAATAATGCAGAGAGACTTTAATAACTAGCTGTAATACCTCACCCTGCTCTCCAAGATCTCCTTGGAGATGCACGATCAGGAGACGCTGAAGAGGTGCCACAAGGTCCCTCCAGCTGGATCTGTCAGAGCTGGATGACATATACTGAAAGTTATGTTAGGCCTGTAGACCAGCCATGAATGCAAAAGATGTCAAAAGACTTTAAAACACAACCGCGAGAGAGAGCTGTAGCCAGGAAAAATGCCAGAAAATCAGGGCCTGCAGCAAGAAGTATTTAAGACGACACAACCGTTTTAACCTTCTGACCAGAAGACACCGAATGCAGCATTCTTAGATGTTAAGCACGTCCCTCTATTTTTTCCCTAGCTGACTAAAGCAGGAAGATACATTTCCAAACCTAAAGATTGGGTATGGAAAAATCTTACTACTGCTACAAAGTGAAAAGAACAGTAGCGATATAGCAGCTGTCAGCAGGAGCTATGCTGTGCCTTGTCAAATGTCCCACGTACATGAGATAGCATTAACGGGTAGAGACCAAAAATCTGATTTATTTATTTATTTTATTAATATTACTTAACCAGAACAACTATTTGTTGTTCCAAGGAATGAATCTTTGAGCAGAAAAGCATTTCACAATGACGTTCTTTGCTTGTACTTACTGAAAGTGACAAATTAAGGTAAACGTATTCAGTACCAGGGGCTGAGCGCCCCAGCTTGTGGAGACCCTCAGCCACAGTGTCTTCATCCAACACTCCTTCCAACTGATCCTATAACATACCAGCAAGGAGAGGAAGGGAGAGAAATGGATTTAGAGGAGATTTATGAAATAAAATTCCACTCTATAGAGTCTAGGTGCTGCTTGGGATGCAACTGGGAACAGAGTTTAATAGAAGACCTCAGTCAAGTGCTGCTTTCAGTGCTCCATCACCTTGTTAAGGCACTACACATTAGGAAGAATGATGAATAGAGCCCTCAAAACTGATAAATAGAAACACGTCAGGTACTACCTCTAGACACTGAAAAACGCTCACAGTCAATCTTTTCAACATTTTTTGTTGGTATTTTTTTAACCTCCTGGTTTACACGCACAGCACTAAGCAGGTCCTGCTTTCAGAGATGTTGCGCCATGAAACTCACGCTGATTATGGATGTTAACATCTTAGCAAATCTGCACTAACACAACCCCAGCGTTGTACCCCAATACATACATTATTGGAGGCCCTTTAAATTTGTTCAGCGTGAGCAGCTAGCGCTTCGGAGAGCGGTCTTTGCCAAAGAGGCTACTTGACAGATGGCACTAATGAACCACTGCGTAGATTTAATGAGAAAATAAGCCAATGGCTCGTGAAATTTCTAGGAGCTGGGAGAAGTCACAAAACAATTGCTAATCTACGGACCAGGATAAATAATGTTTCAAATGGTAATCACCCAAATTATAACACCTCCATGTCATAGCAATGGAGACTACAGAGATATTTCCACTAGGTAAAAATATGAGGTGATAATGCAGTGGCAGCAGACACTTTAAAGCCCAGTAGAGAAGGCAAAACAAATTCGCTTGGGACTTATTGAATCTTGGGGCTGAGCATATACAAAGGAGGTTAATTTGGTGATGCATATGTTAGTTTAGCCTTAGTCTTTACAGGATAAGGAGAAGAATAAGGCAATCCAGAACTATCCTGGGCACAGCTGGGATTGAAGGGACCCTTAAAAAAAAGGCAGAAGTGATGAAAACACCAAACTCACTTTTTGGGGAGGTGAGAAATTGAAACCTTGTGCCCCCACCGCCTCCCCCTCTTTTCCCCAACTACGCTGAGCGATGAGGGAGGGGAAGAACATCCCCCCCGTGTGCACAGCCCTCCCCAAATAGCTGCAGAGCGCCGAGCAGAACCTCTGCGGGCCGCGACTCCTCTTCCTCATCGTCGTCCTCCTCCTCCCGGTGAGGGGAGCTGCGCTGCAGCAGGCCGGGCCCCTCGGGGACCCCCTCTGAGGGGTGGGAGGGCACCTGAGAGGAAAGGGGCAGCTCCCCGAGGCCGTCCTCTCCCCGCTTCTCCTCGTCCCCCACCATGAGCTGAGAGAAGGACGGGGGACGCGGAGGAGGCTCCCTTAAGAGCGCTTCGCCCCCCGGCCCGCCCCGTCACCCCCAGGCCCCGGCCGCCGCCATCTTGTTTGCTCGCCCGTTGTCAAGGAGACGGGAGAAGGGCCGCTCCCGCCTGCGGGACAGCCAGCCAATAAGAAAGCGGCTGGCGCCGCGATGCACGCTGGGAGTTGTAGTTCTCTACGCCTGCCTCACCCTATTAGTCGGGCTGCGGGGCATGTTGGGAGTTGTAGTCCGCCTCACAGGCACTCTCCTCAGCCTACCTCACACGGCCCCAATCCTTCTCTCTCCTTCCTCACTCTTCCACACCAGGGCAGCGCCTCTGTTTGTGTGTTGCAGATCAAGACACAACATCACTACTGTCAGACAAATAATATTCAGGGCACTGTTACCCACCCACAAAGCCCCAGGCCAAAAGGGGCTTTGTTGAGATGGCAGCTTTGCTCAATGCGCTATAACAAGAGTAAATGTGTCCAGCATGGTTGGATGTGGTCACAGTGGTCCTGACTTCCAGTTCAAAGAAAAAGTTACTTGTTTTCCCATTTCAGTCCTCCTCAGTTCCTAGTCTGTCATCTACTGAGTGTTTTTATGCTGCAAAACAGGGTAAAATGAGAAAGTAACCCTATAAAGAAAAGGAGGGGAGGAAGAGCAATCTCTCAGGATGTCTGCAAATACAGGTCTCTGTGAGATAAACACGAGGAAAGCACAGCTCCTCATGGTAAAACAATTTAATGTTGGAGACTGCAGATTCCTGCTGATTGCAATGGGTCTCCAATGTGGGTCAGGACAGCCACCTGAGCCTTGAGAGTCTTGTAATTTTGTTTTTCAGTGTCACATAACTGCCTTCTCCACCTGTGTTCATAAAAGGACACCCATCTTTGATTGCACCAGTTCTTGCTTTAAAAAAAAAAAAAAAAAAGGAAAAAAAGGACATAAAAACTCCTTATGGACACCATCCACTGACTTTTATCTCTGTGCTTCAGGGAAACATTATGATAACTGCAATAAAGCTACCCCAAATTACCTTCCTTCATTATCTCACTGGCCATAAACGTTAAAACCCTTAATGACATTTACTCCTTTTCCACTAAGCGCCTTGTGCCTCCTCCCAGAGCCCTCTGGGTACAGCAACTGTCCTGAAGTGGCTCCTTTCCAGATGGGGCATGGCTAGGACTGTGCTCAGGAGAGGGCGACAAAGGCGTGGGTTGGAGAGACCATGAAAAGAGGGAAAATTCTGTCAGGGAAGGATGGGTCCTAACCAGGAATATCTGTGGTTTTGGGAACCTTTTGGGTTTGTTGTGACCTAGGAGAACAATTTCGGAATCACCGGAGCTACAAAGAAGAGCAGGAGCTGCTTGAGGAGAGCAGCCGGGGATGTTTGACCACAGTGAAGGTGGTCAAACACTGCACAGGCTATCTGGAGAGGTGGTTGATGCCCCATACTTGTCAGTGTTCAAGAGGCATTTGGGTAATGCCCTCATTAATATTATTTAATTTTCAGTTAGCCCTGAAGTGGTCAGGCGGTTGAAATTGATGATCTTTGAAGGTCCCTTCCAGCTGAACTATCCTATCCTACCCTATCCTACCCTATCCTATCCTATCCTATCCTATCCTATCCTATCCTATCCTATCCTATCCTATCCTATCCTATCCTATCCTATCCTAACCTACCCTACCCTACCCTACCCTACCCTACCCTACCCTACCCTACCCTACCCTATCCTATCTTAGGAGGACAGAACCCCATTTAGCGAGCCACTCTGCCCTGGCTGTCTGCTGCCATCCCTGTCCAACAAGCACAGGAACACCATCAGGACCTGGTACTTACGGACATGGTTTAGTGGGTGACATTGATAGTAGGGTGATGGTTGGACCAGATGATTCTGGATGTCTTTTCCAACCTTAATGATTCTATGATTCTGTGATCAGCCAACACAGACAGCAAACGCTGAGCCTGTACAAACAGCCGCTCACTGCAAACCTGAAAAATACCACTTCGTACATGGAGCCTTACAATGCACAAACCTCTTCTGAACATCTTCCTGGGTGTAAAACACTGCTGCAATGAAACAGGACAGTTCTGCCATCTCTTTCAACCGGCATGAGGGTTTTCTTACCCTGCCTCCCATGTTTTAAAACAGAGGGCACTCGGGTCACCCCCAAGGGAAGCGGGACACTTTTAACCCAGCTGAGTTGCAGAAACAGCTGTCTTTCAGTGGGGCTTGTTCAAAGGACTGTTACAAGGCTTCGAACTATCTGCAAGCTGGGCGAGCTTTGTGCTATGGAACAGCTGTGAAGTTTCAGAGAGAAAAAAAAATGCAGACTAACTCTTACCGTAGATGACAACTTTGGCTGTCTGACATCCAGCAACCACACAAAGAGGAGCACACTACCTGCCGAGCCAGGTCACTACTGCAGCCAGAAACACCTACAGCATCAGAAACACCCTGGTTTGTGGGGTGTAAGGGATGTGTGGCATGACCGAGACCACCATTGCACCCTGTGCAAAGCACGGTAGTAACATTTGGCTGTGGCTGGGCTTAAATCCCTCTGCATGCATGTGCATGCAATGCCTCCCTCCAAATACCTCTTTGTTCCCCAGACTCTGCACAGGCAGCTTAACATCAGATGAGAGGCGAGCAGACGGGAGGCGTGAAGGCAGCTGAGATGCTCGGATTAGTGTGCAGTAGGTCTGCAGGAAGATACTTGCCTGAGCTCCAAGCTCTCCAAGAGGCAAAGGCCACACGTAATCAAATTAATAGCTAGCTGGGCAGCTTGTCTGTGTAAGATGGGGCTGGAGATTTCATGGGAACAGATGATAAAAAAAGGGCAGGTCCAAATACAGTCTACACGGGCTGCCATCGAGCTTGGAGCAGAGCCAGCAGGGCTAATGAGTTCTCTGCGTGGAAGTCTCCCAGAGTTTATTTCCTACCATCTGGAAAATGCCTGCCCTTCCACTGGGATTTGTGAGGATTCAGACAGGAGAAGGGATTATTAGAACCTCAGAAACACGCTTGTCTTTCCTCCCTGTCCCCTCCCCACCCCATCTGTTTGGCTTGGCAGTGCAGGAACCGGCTGCCTGCTCTGGTGCTCTGAGCTGAAATGGCTCCTTCAAGACCCCTCTCCACGGGGGATGGCAACGGGAGCGAAATGAGCCTTACGTATTTTGGGCTGGAGACAGATTGTTCCTGAATGGGGCTATGAAACAAAGAATCAGATTTGGGGGAAAAATGCCTAGGTGGTAATGGTAGTTTTGTCCTTTTCCCCCAGAAATCACACAGAGTAAATGCCACCCTAACAACTTACCATGGCCGCCCCAAATGGCCAAACACTATCCGTCCACCTTCTGCCATGAGCAACAACTGTTTTTATGCCTTAGATTTGTGCCCAGTGCTGAGGGAGGGAAACTTCCCTCTGCTTCCTCTTCATCCCTCTTTGTCCCCAGGAGCTGCCATCACTTTTTAGCTCCAGCTTGTCCACAGTCCTGGTGGGTACCATTTCCCTGGCACTTGTCGGTTTTTTTTTAGGGCTGGTGCCTTTGAGGCTGTTAGGTGAGCAGGGTGGGAGGTTTCGCAGTAATTAAGTAAATGTAAGTCATTTTCAAACACCTCCCAGGAACTGCTTTTTATTAGCATCTCAGCAGGCGTTAGATCCAACTGGAGCCCACGCGCTGGCAGCCTTCACCACGCCAGGGTGAAGCCTTCACCTCACTGTGCATGTGGCATCGACGGGATGGTGGTGGGTGATGGAGCCATGCTTGCATTGATCTGTGGAGGCGAAGGAGGATCTGCTGACCAAGCTACAGCAGATCTGTCAGGGTCAATGTCACTAGCTGCCTCCATACTTGACCAACCACCTGTAAGGAGTCCTCTGCAGCTTCCCATTGCCATCTCAGTGCCCCAGCCTCTCTTACTCAACCTTTCCCTCCTCCATGGTCAGCACACAGCAGGGGTAGGTGGCCCTTCCATGGGCGGTGATGGCAGTGTGCCCACAGATGTCTCTGTGCCCCCCTCATCCGACCTCTGTGCACTCAGAGTTGTGGACTCTCTCAATCCACTAAAGGAAAGGGCTTGGATGGCACAAGGGGCTGTGTCTGTTTGCCCAGTGCTTTTGGGGCAATCTACTCACGTTCGAGGAATCATTAAAAACGGAGTAACTGTTCAAAGAGCGTCCTTCTGTCATCAACAGGGAAAGAGCTAATCATGCAGATGAGGGACTTTTACGGCTCCCCTAAACGCCTGGGCTTCAATTCTGAGTGATTAATGAGCACAGCTCGGGATGCAGGCTCGGTTATTCATAGCCTCCTCTGACACAGTCCTGCTCTTCATGTGAGAAGGGGGATTTCAGGATGCACCAAGGAGAGGTAAATCTTCTGGGCTGATGTTCGACCAGGGGAATGAGAAAGTAAGACAAAGGGCAACCCACATCACGGCCAGCCTGGCCTGGTGAAAGAGCAGTTGCTTGAGGTGGCCGCGACACCAAAAGCATGTCTAGAGGAGACATTGCACTCGGCTTCCCAAGCTTAAAGCTCAGGGAGGGGATTGGAGTGGTTCGGCCAGGTGGGAAGTGACCCAGTTCTGCTAATGAAGGAGAACTCGTTCATCTGCTGCTCCCTGAGAGTGCCCAAAGGGCCTGACGTGGCACGAAGGGTGCGAGATGTCCCCCACGCATCCAAGCTCATGTTACTGCGTTTCAAGTGGTGTGTGGCTGTGGCATGAACCGTTCCCCAAACTCTCCTGACTCTGGAACAGCAAACACTGAACCGAACATGTGAAAAAAAATCCAGAATCGAAGCTCTAAATCAGCAGTTATTATCCTAATAAAACTTTCCCAATATCGACAGAGAGAGCATTTCATACTCAGAAGCGTTAACGGCAAACGCTGGCCTTAAATACATTGATTTACAATTCAATTATAAAAACAATCAGCTCCCAACTACGTGCCACGTACAAAGCAGATTTATGGGCAGCCCTGGCACTCCGGCAGCACTTTGCAGTTGCAAAAGCCCCACGCGAACTCACTCGGTGAGCCACCGAGAAGCGCCAGGCAATAGAAGAAGGGGAAACCCGAAATGGTGCCGAGGAAGGTGCTGAGCAGGAAGAGAAGCAAGGTGTAAATCAGGCATCCTGCACGCCTCTGGAATCGTGCCTAAACCAACTTTGCAGGCCCTGGCTTTTACGGGGATGGGGCAGAGGTGTGTGCTGGCTCCCCACCTCCCGGTCAGCTTAGCCCTGAGCTTTGCTATTCAGCCTGCTGGGACCACAGCCATATTTCCTAAATCAGACCTGGCCCGTGGGTTGGGTTTACTTGTTTCCCCTCGATCCTCTCGTGTTTCTTGCTGCTCCTTCCTGAGCATTTCCACTGGGGAGTGGCGTGGTGGGGGACACGGCAGAGCGGGCTGCTTGCTGGCCTGGGGCCCATCCCTGAATTCGGCGCTGTCCCCGTGTGGAAAATCATAGAATCCTAGAATCATTAGGGTTGGAAAAGCGCTCCAAGATCATCTGGTCCAACCATCCCCCTACCACCAATGTCACCCACTAAACCACGTCCCTAAGTGCCATGTCCGACCTCTCCTTGAACACCCCCAGGGACGGTGACTCCACCACCTCCCCGGGCAACCCGTCCCAACGCCTGACCGCTCTTTCTGAGGAGAAATGTCTCCTCATTTCCAACCTGAACCTCCCCTGGTGCAACTTGAGGCCATTCCCTCTGGTCCTATCACTGGTTACCTGTGAGAAGAGGCCGACCCCCAGCTCCCCACACCTTCCCTTCAGGTAGTTGCAGAGAGCAATAAGGTCTCCCCTGATCCTCCTCTTCTCCAGACTAAATAACCCAAGCTCTCTCAGCCGCTCCTCACAGGACTTGTGCTCCAGGCCCTCCACCAGCTTCGGAGCCCTTCTCTGGACACGCTCCAGGGCCTCGATGTCCTTCTGGTAGTGAGGGGCCCAAAGCTGAGCACAGCACTCAAGGTGTGGCAATGGCCTTAAGCATCTTCGAGGTGGTGTCAGGTCTCTCTGTCTGTCTCTCCTTAGCTCCTCACCTTAATGCCAGTCAGAGCCCGATGGGGACTTTGTCTGTGAGGACAAGACTGCAGCATTTCCCCTCCTGTAAGGTCTGTCCCAGCTTGGAGATGGGCTCTCCCCTACCCCATCCCACACCGTCTGCACCCAGCCCCTCACACCCCGGCTGCTCTGCTCTCCTCTGGTCCTGTGCTGCTGGTGGCAGGGATGTGCCACCGTCCTGGGAACGGGACAGACACCACAGGGGACTTGAGGTGCCTGGCAGACTGTCCCTGAGTGTGGGGGAATGAAGACGCTGACAGCAAACGCTGCTGGAGAAGCACTGCAGGTAGCACGGGACAGCTGATGGCTGGGGCCTACAGTCACCGCAGGCCTCTGGAAGCGCCCACCACCAGGGTTGTGATTCAGGCTGCTTCTTATTTCTCTTTTCTTTTCCACAAACCTGCTTTTGCCTCTTCGTTTGTCAGAGCCACACCGATAGCCGAGTGCCCCCGGATGCGCACGCTGAACACACAGAGGAGTGATTCGTCTGCGCCGAATATATTTCATGCTGCAACTCGCTGGAGGAAATTACAAACACTGAAGTCCAAGGCCCTAACTGTCCAATTTTCTTCACTGATTGCCACTGTGCCCAAGCCTAACAAAGTAAATAATGAACACCGATGCAATGAACTTCCCAATAAATCGCTCCTGATGAATTCCACACAGATTATCCAAAAGCAAATGTAATGATTATATGCTGGCCGCAGCCACCTAATTTTGTATTCCTGGCTCAGTTGTTAGTTTCAATCAGCAAAAGGAAGGAAAATAAAATAAAATAAAATAAAATAAAACGCCTCATTTCTGAGCACGCTCCCCATTTGAAGCAGAAAGGTAAGATGTGAACTGCAGGGCACAGGCAGCTCTGGCTCAGATTTACAGGGTTGCTTTGCCCAGCAGTGAGAGCAGGGCTGATCCTCCAGGGACCGTGGCCTGGAGAGCATCAGTTGACTTCCCTGCATCTTGGTTTCCTTTCAAGTTTATCATCCATCATGCTATTTTTGAGCTCCAACTCTGTAGGGCAGAACATCCCCTGCTATGCACATGTTCAGCAGCGGACACCCAGCCTTGCCCGAGGCTCAAGTTGCTACTGTGATATAATTGATACGGGTCACTGGGTATTTAAAGTGCAGTGGGGAAAAAAAAAAATCTAAGCTTTGGGTAATAAATTCCTGAAATGAGAGCACAGTCAGCTTTGTGGCTGAGGGCTGTGGCGATGGATGAGGCTTGGGGAGCACTGCGTGTTCCCGCTGTGGGAATTCATCCCCACGACTGGGGATCGGTGTGCGAGTGGCTAATGGTCATTTGTGTGACGTCTCCATATCTCAGCTCAGTGAAATGACCAACTCCCTGTCCCCATCTCAAAAAACCTTCCCCATTTGCCCGAGAGCAATAGGACTGACATTACTGCAACACTAATTTCCTCTTGGCAGCTCTCCCCTGCTCCCTGTCTGAGTGCCCTCCCCTTTATTGCAATGTGCCACATTGAAAAAGAAATTTGCAATTATGACTCGTGCTAATAAAATAAAGCACAGCCAATAAAAGGCAGAAAGAGAGCCTCACTCCTCCGCAAACCTTTCCAGCCACTGCTTTCCCTGAGTGGCTGCGCTCACCACATCTATGGCAGCTTATGGGGTCGAGGGGACCCACGCCACGGTATCTCTAGGGGCTTATATATATACGGGTATGTATATAAGTGTGTACATACATACAGTTGTATGTGTATTTGTCGAACAGACAGCTTTATACCATCCTTAATTAAGAAGCTGTCAAGAGGGAGGAGGCACTTGGGAGAGGATGAGCTGGTGACTGATACACAACCGTGGCAGGAACAGGAGTAATTTACTTTACCTTCCACTTCCATGTCTGGCATAGGCTTCAAAATAGTGCGATAATTAAAACCCAGTAAAGATTACGAGGTTGTAAAGAGGAAATTGTGAAACCCTCATGAACGTTTACAGCTCCCATGAAAATATTTCATTTTGCGGTCTGGAGGAGTATTTCCTTGTCTTTTTAAGCACCAAAGGGCCACATCTATATAACAATTACGTTCTAAGTGCTGGCAGAGCTGGTAGCATTTCATGTTGCATTACAAAACAAAACGCCTAGGCCTTGTCCATAAAGCAGTGCGTGTCTTGCAGGGTCACATCAGGACTGTGAAACCACCGTAGGCAAGAGGCGGTGCAGAGAACAGAACCGGCGCTGACATCCGTGGTCCCGTAACAAAGTCCCAGACTGAGGACAGGGTCCCTCCTTCAGGGCAGAAGGGTAAGTCACGCTGTGCAGATGTGCGTAGCTCACGTCTAAGGTAAAGGGCGTTCATGGGGTCTTTGCACAGTTTGCAATACACTTACATAGTTTTCTCCCTTCAGAAAACCATCTTTTACCCTAAATATGTTATAAATGCCCTGTCTGTGTGAGTTTGTGTGAGTACGTTCCACAAGCTGGGATGGAGAAGTAGTTACCAAAGGCCAATACCTAAAGAAAGGCAAAGTAAACACAGGCAAGGAAGTGTGAGACAGCTTCCCAAGGGCCGGTACGCTCAGACTTGTGTGTCTGTTGGCTTTGAAGGAATGATAAACTCAGGCCAACCAGAGCCTGCACAAGACCATGAGCACACACAAGTTCCAACAATGGGGCCGGGTGACCTGGACCACACCAAAGAGGGTGGCTGTTATACGGAGACGATGAGTACAGGGTTATTGAGACGCCTGATGAGACAACTTGTTCTCAGGGGACTTTCCAAACACCTACTTAGAAGCGCCTGGTGCGTGAGTACCGCCCGTGGGTTTGGCCTCCCAGCTGGGGCTCCAGATGGGTACGTATGACTGTGTGCATGTGGACTATGTGAGAGGATAAGCCAGCCTGTTGTCTGAATAGTTATTTGCTATTAAATAAAACATCTTGACTCTACCCACAGTAACAGCTTAATGAACAAAAGATGTTCCCGAAAGATCTCTTCCCCCCACGCGCTCGAGTCCCCATTAGCAAGAAAGGATTGCAACAAACGCCAACACACAAGCCAGACCCCTTGCAATGGAGACCCATTTGTTCCAGGCAGGCTTAGTGCCGAAAAAGTCCCCTCAATGCTCACATTGTCCAGGTGTGTGGTAGTAAGCGGGCTGCTGCCCTGTCATTGCTGCTACCTGGACACGCACATAATGCAGGAAACTCACTGGGAGGTGGTTTTGTGAAGCGTAACTGCACGGTACAGAGGATGGACCTGCTGATCATGTAAGGCTCTCTCTTGGAAGGCAGCTCAGACGGTGGGTGATCTAAAAACTACACACACAAAACTAGGTGCATTGTCTAAACATGAGCTATCCGGAGTCCTCTTTGCTTCAAAATCACAGCCTTCACTGAGTACATTGTATTTCTGAAGCACCTGTTGGCACAGCAAGCATGGTGCATTCAAAAGTTACCTTTCAGGGGAAAAAAATATTCAGTAAGGATTTGCAAAAGCTGATGAGGATTCTTTCTGGCAGCATCTTTCTGTGGTGGAGCAAGAAAGCTTGTGCAGAGTATGCCAATGGGTGGCTGAAAGAAGGTGCTTGAGCTCTGGCTTCCGACAAGCCGCATGCTGCTCATGTCTTTCTCTGTGGCCTCAGGCACTCCCTTTTTACCCTTGGTGTGACTGCCATGATATACAGACTGAATAATATTAACTTCTGTTGTAAAGGATTGGAGAGGACTGAGTCTGAACACTCAAGGAGATGCTGGCCAATTATACGCTGCAATTACCTCAATTGCAAAACTTTTTAATCTCTCCATACCAGGATCTGGGTAAGTCCTTGCCTCTCCTCTCTCCAGTCGTGCCATGGTGTTCTTGAACCACGCAGGCCAGCAAATGCCTTCTTGCACCTCAGGCCAGTGCATGGACATGACCTAGGGCTCTGTATTTACAGCCTGTGGTGGTGTGATGGACAATGTGATGTGCAGTTCAAAGAGGATTCTTTTAAATAATTTACTTTGGAAGAAAACAGACTCCCAAGTTTGAAATTTTCGAAATGTTCTTTGTTTTCATGCAATCTGTCATGGCACCCACCAGCACAGCTGCTCAGTGGGTGGAAAATGGGGACTGCAAAGCTCAAGATCAGCCATGTAAAGATGAGGCAGAGCCTCAGATTATTAACAATAAAGGACACAAAAGGAATCCAAAATAGTTTGACTCTAGCCCACAGCGGCCTAGTCTGGATTCAGAGCTCCTCACACATCATCTCTGTACCTCAAAGGGTCTGAAATCTGTTTTGTATGTACCAAGAAGCTTCTTTTCCATCCTCCCATGTCTGGATGCAGAACAGGCTGCCTTCTTGCATCCTCACTGCAGCACAACTTGGATGCCAGGGCTAGGGAATACATACCCCATGTGCTACCCCAGGGAGAGCCCTCATCATCATACAGGGCCATGATGGCGTTCTCCACTTGTTAGACGTGCAAATTCCTCAAGGAAAGGAAGGAACTCTTGGAGTTAATGGCTGGTACTGGCACAATAAAAACTAGGTTCATGAATAAAACGAGACTAGAAATCAGAAAAAAAATCCTAACGACTTAGAACTACTGCGTTCTGCTTTTAACGTGGAGGTTGAGAAGCTTCTTGTCCAGTTGGCCCGTGGTAGCCGGGGATTAGGCTGAGTGACTCAGAAGACCAGTTCCATAGTGATGCAACCTCAGAGGACACCATATGACTTTGGACCTCACAGGACACCATATAACTTTGGACCCAGAAAAGAGTCTTTCAAATATCACTAAATTAAGTTCTTAAAGAAATAAAGCACCAGAGCCTTTGAGGAGTCTTTACATTATCCTTTAATTCTGAAGTTTCAAGACTGACGCACAAGCAGTTAAACAGCTGAGAGAGAACCCATCTCAGGACGTGAAACCCAGCTGGGCTGACTATTTACCTGCCAAATACAAGTGCAGTGTGTTCTTGGTTTGGAGGGTTGGCACAAACTCATCAGCCTCAGTGAACCGAGAGCCTTTTACCAGGTGGCAAGGCAGAACTGGTGACCCGAGCTTGCTTCATACCGCAGAGCTGGGATCTACCCTCCTCCTGCCCTTGCTGACCATTAGCACTGAGCTACGTAAGCCTGTGCGTCCTCCCAGTGCATCAAATGGTGATTACAAAATATCTTCTGAGCTAAGCTATACTCAAAAGATATATTCAGAAAAAGAGAATTAAGTTCTGCTGTTGCCTTATATTGGCAATTTTCTCCTACATCCACCATCATCCAGTGCAGTATGAGCTGCAGAAACTGATGCCATCTGGCTCTGTGATAATGAAAAAGTAGAAGTGGAAACAAATGGTCCCACGTCACCTCCCACTACAAGAACTGGCTTATTACTACTGTCTGTAGGAATAAGCAACTAGATCTCTTTGCAGTGGAAAGAGCAGAAAACTAAATGCATCTACAACTGTCACTTAGAATAGTACAGGCAGAGCTGAAATAGGCTTCCCATGTGGCAACAGTGGTGGAACAGCTTCAAAGTCATCAAGATCCCAGGTTATCAACAGATCTGCACTTAATTCTCACGGTGCTGTTTAGTGTGGTCTGAACTTCCACCGAAGACCGGCCTAACCCAATGAAATCTCTTTTCCCATTCCCCCAGAGAGAGCAGCTTGCCTTGCATCTCAAGGCAAAGCAGCAGCGACAGAGCAAAGCCCAATATCCCACCCACATCTCTGCCAAAAAGCCTCTTCCTCCTGCAGTGCAATCGCTCTTGGGAGAAGGCGTTAAGGAAGCATTACGTAATTACACATCGAAACCCCCCAAAGAACCCCAAAACCGAATTTCAAACGGCATTTCCCTTCTCGCTAGCAGGCCACCTCCCAAGAAGATTCACGCTTTTGCCACCAATTTTAACAGAAACGCAGAAGCTTGGCCCTGCGACCAGACAGCCCCCGCTGCTCACCGAAGACGAGCAACTTAGTTAAACAGTGGTGATTTTCTTGTCCTTGGTGGCCTGTTTGATAGCAGCTTGCTCACAGATGATCTCCTTCAACCTCTGCAGCCTCATATTCTGCGTGGTTTGGTCTCCCACACCCGTCTGGCTCCGGTGGAGTAAGTTCAGGGCGTAGATGTACTCCAGCTCTGTGTACTTCACGCCTTGATCCACCACGAGGTTTAAGAGCTCGTCTGCTGTGTTGTAGAGCATCTCATAATACTGCCTGAAAAGCAAGCAAACAAAAAAACCACCCTGGTGAGCACTGAGGCTTGATGTTCACGAAAACCATCTGCAGAATGGTAGAATCCTGTAGAGTGTTTCCGTAGCATACCATCAGCTGTTACTTTTTATTCAGTGGTGCCGTGAGCAGAGAAGGATTGCTAGGTATACAAAGGAAGCCCAAAGATAATGCTGTTGAACACCAGGAGATGCCAAGTGTGCACGTACAAGCACAGGGGAGCCCATGTCCCACTCACCCCGCTTCCCATATTCTTCCATCTAAAGCACAAATGATGGGAACTGAAAGGCAGAGCCTAGGATAAGGTCAGGGATCAGGGGAAGTTTCTCCTCTACGGCTCCACTGCAGGTAAGCTCCAGCACGCGATGAAGCTTGGCTGGGGGTTAGGTCTGTTTGGGGTTTCAAATCCAAAAAAAGTGGTGCCTGGATGGCAAGTACCCCTCTTTCTAGAGGAGTTGGCTGATGGCATAAATTCATACTGGTGTTACAGACCCTTGTAAAGAAACAAGGGTCCGAAAAGCTCAAGGAAGAAGTGAAAAGATTCCTTTCTTGCACCACATGGCAGCAAGGACTGTTTCAACCAAATCCTGTAACTTCCAGCACCTGCACGACTGCCCCTGCTTCTGTAGGAGGACAAGGCCAGGCTGCAGTCTAATGCTTAGATCTGGGTGGAATAAATTATTTAAAACCCAAGAGTAGGGGCTCCAGGAAAAGTTATCACCTCCTTCCCTTTCTCTGCTCTTTGACTGCATTAAAACGGCAATCAGGCCAAACATGGCAGAGCTGCATATTAAATTTCTCTTGTTCTTTACTTTGCAGGCTCTCGGGTCTGGCTTAGCTGTGCTTCTGCAGAGCATCCAGCGTGCTGCCAGACTGCAAAGCACCGCAGCAATGACTGTAACTGGCTGTGGCAAAACCCCGTGTTTGGGACGTCTCAGGTCTTGACCAGGCTACTGGGCTTCAGAGTGCTGCATTTTGGTCTCCTCTGTCTCCTTCAAGACATCCCCTGCTGCCGTGAGCTGAGAATTTGCTCCTGTGGTTGAAAACCTGCAGCTACGTAACTGCTGATAGGGGACAGCCAAGAGTACGTGGGCTTGCAGCGAGAGGAAGGGGAGCTCCAAAATCACCAGTTCCAAGAATGAGGGCTGATAGGATTCAGGCTGGGTGGTCAGAGAAGAAGCGAGTGTGCATGTGCAAGGGGTGATACACATAAAAAATGCGTAAGAAACAAATAAAAAATAGCTTTTGGGGTTGAATAAGAAATGAAAAACCAATCAGGCTGTTAGCTCTGTGCAGTTGAGATGCAGGCTATGAAACTCCTGGCGCTGAAGGAAGACCAGGTTGCCAGCATCAAAACCAGCAAAATTTGGATGTTCTTTTAATTTTGGCTGCTCTTGCAGGTAGGCACAAGACCCAAAACCCGGCAGTTCCAAGCATCAGCGCGGTGACAGCATCAGCTCAGGCTGGCTAACCCTGGCTCTGCAATAACCTCCCTCCCAGCCAGAAAACACAGCTCATTCCTCAGCTAAAGCAGCTCGGGGGACATCCAGTTACAGGCAGGGACTGCCAAAACCCTGCGGGTCAGTGGTCTAAGGACAGGTCTGCCGAGTTTTCACTTCAGTTCCTCCCTTGGGCCATGGTCCCGTAACCTTTATGCTTGAACTCGACATCCAGAAGCAGTTGTATTTGGGATGCTGCAGGAACCAAGAGCCCAAATTTGCCTGGCAGGTGCCTACCCCTGGGCCCTGCAGCGTCCTGGCACCCCGACGTGTGCCCAGGAACCACTGTTAGCCTCAACATGCTAAAAAGATCAAGGTATTTATAAAGCTGCTTCAACACACAGGCAGGAATCGAATATAAGGTTGACTTTGAGGGTATTGGCAATATCTCAAATACGGTTATACACAACACAGAGAAAAATCAGCACGGCTGCCAGAGAAAACACCATGACTTAGGAAACATCGATCACTTCGAGAGAATTGATGCTGAGCAGATGTGAAACGAGATTTTGCTTTTATCAGCTCTGGCTGCATTTTCAAAAAATGACACAGGGTGTATCTTGGCAGGGGCGTATCTCCCTCTGAGAGGTGGCAAGTCTCTGCTCGAAGCCCAGGACTTGGCCTTCCAAGGTGTCAGACCACCTCAAGAGAAGGAGCAAGAACATATCCTTCCTGCTTCTGCCTAACCCCAAGCATATTCTCAGAGGTGCATGAGCTGCTGTACCTGAAATGTTCCTGATTATTTCCCCATGAGGCAAATATTAAACTCAGAAAATGTCAAATAACACCGCAATTAAACAGGGAGGAAACCTGAGGTTGGGGCTGTGCTACCAGTTTTGCCTCCTACGTGCTAAAGTTTCCAGTTCCTACAAGTAAGTGGCCATCAGAAAGCTTCCCAGAACATTTCCATCCCTGCGTGGACTCAGAATTTTGTTCCTCCCTTGAGCAGGGGACCAGGAGGGAGAAGAAACGACCTGCCCACAGCCCCTCTGGTCATCTCCCCATCTGACCCTGCGTCTCTACTGCTAAATGACACTTGGGGGCACCACAGCCCTGGTTCTACAGACTCTGGGATGGCCAAATGCAGGGACTGGCCAAGACGTCAGTGGGCATTTGGGTGACCAACACCACTTCACATCCCTCTCCTGAGATGCCAAAGCTGACCATCAGTCAGGCTCAGCAGTGCAGGCCTGTCATTCCCCCCCTGTCCTTATGGCTGCCTTTCCGTTAGCCTGTCCCAAATCCTAGCTTACTGCAGGATTCTGCACCTCATAAACGCTGGATTCATCTGTCACTCGGTTCAGGATCAGATTATTTTTTAATTAAAAATTTCCCGCAAAATAATACAAAAAAAAAAGAAAAGATGAGCGAGCGAGACAGTGCGAGCGAGCAAAAGGTATGCATTTTTAATTGGGTGCAATTAAAAACCTGCCGCTTTGGCATGGCTTTGCCTTCGGCCAAACCCTATTTGCATGAGTAATTATTCACTCCATTACGAAGTCTGCTCAACTTTGCCTCCCTTGTCTTTGAAAGTATTAATAAATATTGATCAGACACACTCCTGTTTGCCTTTGCCCAAGCAGCTCTGATGGACTCATCTTCTGATGTTATCAAATAATGAAATATGAAAGAGTGAGTGGGATGAGCCTCTTGTTCTGTGATTTTTTATTTAGGCTCTTCATTTTGCTTTCAGAAGTGTATTTGTCCCTGGCATTATAAATGCTCTTTTGATTATCGAGAGGAGGTTGTGAAAAGCAAGTTAGTAAGGGACGGGGGAAATAAATGGACAGGTGAGGGAGATCTCTATTCACTGAAATGCTGGCAGACTGCTCTGGGTTTTAAAGTGGAGATTTAAAACCAGGGAGAAGAATTAATATTTATCAAAAGTTGATTTTACCATCTGACAAATGGGTTAATAAATAATAATAGCAGATTAGCATAGCTAACAAAAAAAAATATTAGCTTTCCAAGCCTTCGGTTGGCTTCCACGTGAGCACAGCTCAGCACGCGTAAGCTGATGTATCCTAACCTGATCATCGACTTGGGCTGTGAGATCCACTCAGCACTCAGATATTTGGGGTAAGGAGGGAACGGATCAAAGCCGATCTCATCAATCGTTACTCACTTGAGTAAACGCGGCTGATGGGAGCAAAGTCACCTGGGTGACTCGGCTCAGCAGGGAAATCTTTTTGTTTGCATCCTTACTCGGTTATTATTCATTTGTACGATGCTGAGAAGTGTAGATGGGGCTTGTTGAGTTCATCTGGTATGGCAAATGCATAAATGGGGTACAAGTTCATACAGAGCATCTCCCTGATTTCTCCAGATTTCCTTTGGAAGTGCCAACCATTGCTGTGCCGTAAGGGGAAGGAAACATCGATTTGCATGCCAGGCTTTGGTCCTTTAGGCGGGTAAATACCTGGCCAAACCCTCCCTATAACCAGCCTTGGGGTTGATGGCGTGTTTTGAGAAGGTGAGGAGTAGAGGACAGTCTAAGGTGCCCTAAGATGAAGAGAAAATGAGCAGCCCACCAGCCTAGCCATGTGCGACCTGTTCCTCTGCCTGACGGCAACGAGATTGGGTCCAAAGTTTCTGAACCACCCTTTGAATTCTTTTGGTGCTTTTTTGAAGACAAACACCCGTCTAAGAGCAAATAATGCCTAATGCAAAGCTCAAATACAACTGTACTCTTTCTGCTGACTACAGCAGGCTCAGAGGATCTACCACCACACGAACAACATCTTCGTCCTAACAGCAAATAAATGAGGCAAATAAATGAGGCCAAACATCACAGGTGGAAATGGTTCCCAAGCCAAGGAAAAAACAACCCATGGGCAAATCAAAACTGTTGAAGCCAATTAACACAACCTTTTTATTTTTTACACCAATTATGAAACAAAACATCGTTGCCAAAAATGAATCAATTTTGCAAGGATGCATTTTTAGTATACATGTATCAAAAAAGATGGTTTCTTGAACTCTCTTGTTGGAGAAAGAGAACAAAAATAAAGAAGCTCTCTCATTTAAAAAAAAAAAATCTCTGAAAAGGCAATCAGGACGAGACCAGCTCCTCTGAGGGCTATTAATACCATTCTCCATTTAAATGCTAATGTTAACCTATAACCCAAGGCCTGCACACAGAAAAGTTTTTCAAAAGATGTCCAGGTGAATTCAAAATTAAATTCTGATTTCCCTGAGAATGACTTGATCTCTTCTTAAGAGAGGGACCTTCAGATGAACAGTGTGATGTTTCAGAACAAAGAGTCTTACTTTAATTATTCATTCATTATATAGCTGGGTGCCCATTCTGTAATGATGCAGATAGAAAGAGATTCACGAGGTGAGAACTTAGATCTGGGTGCCGATTTACCCAAAAGGAATAAAAAAAAAGTAGTCTGTACTTTCTTTACCTCCCACACTTTTGGGGGATTAAGGAATCACTTCCACAATGTTCTAATAAGAACTTAAATAAGAAAGTAAAAAAGGTTAAGTATGTAGCACTTACAGACTAAATCTAGGCAAAAAAAATGCAAGAGAGAACAATGAACGTGCACTTAAAGAGGAAAAAAGACCAAAGCTGCAGTTATAAAGTCACTGAATTTTGGTACAGGCAGATCTTGGTGGAACCACCCCATTTAAATACACGGAGGAGGTGAGTGAGTGCAGAAAGGGACGCTGCAGCAAGAAATGAGGTAACTTCGGTTCGTGTAATAGAGAAGAAATCCATTTCCAGCACTTATTGAATGCGAAAAGATGCCCACGGGGCTCTTCTGTCTGCAGAGCGCGAGACGTCAAGGTGGGAAAGGGAAAGAGCTGAGGATGGAGCTGAGGGTTACTTGTCCCCGGAGATGGGACAGGAGAGAGAACCAGTAGCATGCAGGATTTTGCAAAGCAAATTCCCAAAACTTGAAATACCAAGCAAAGGAAAATCCCCATAACCCAGCAATTACTGTAATTTCTACACCTCATGAAGACTGCAATGATGTTTGCACACACGTGTCAGTGCTCAGCATTTTAAAGCAGGAGTCTGCAAGTATGGCTGCTGGGTCTTTTTCCATCTTAGGAACTTAAGATAACAAAACAGGAACTGCTGATGGAAGGTACCTGCTACATCATACAGCCACTCTCTAATCACTGCCTGTCTTAAACCATGTTCTTCGAGTCCTGTATGCAGTCACAGCCCTAAAACATAGGATGGAATATCATTACCCTCAGGACACTATTCTGCCAGGGAATACATATCCTGATCATCATTTTTTAAGATTTCTTTCATGATTTTTAATTAACGTGGACCGGTTCTGGAGACAACAGTAGTAAGGTCCATTTTTTTTTTCCGGGGAGACCTTATTGCTCTCTACAACTACCTGAAAGGAAGGGGTGGGGAGCTGGGGGTCGGCCTCTTCTCACAGATAACTAGAGATAGGACTAGAGGGAATGGCCTCAAGTTGTGCCAGGGGAGGTTCAGTTGGAAATGAGGAGACATTTCTGCTCAGAAAGAACAGTCAGGCATTGGGACGGGTTGCCCAGGGAGGTGGTGGAGTCACCGTCCCTGGGGGTGTTCAAGGAAAGGTTGGACGTGGTGCCTGGGGACATGGTTTAGTGGGTGACATTGGTGGTGGGGTGACGGTTGAACCAGATGATCTTGAAGGTCTTTTCCAACCCTAATGATTCTAGGATTCTATGATCTTCTGCCTCCTGAAGAACCCAAAGCATAGGGGGACCTCACATGGTTTAGATGTCAATAAACGGGGACCTCTCATGTCAGCTTAGGGTGGGATGACTTATGGCCAAGAAGCACCTATTGGTCTCCACGAACTGGAGAGGGAGCCTAAAATGAGGCTAGACCAGCCAAAAACGTGCAGCTATGATCTACACCTTCTCCAGGTGCCCTAGGGACAACCTCGTTCACAGCCTCTCAGAAGCCCTCCAGCAGATGCCCCCTCACCACGCGGCACAATTTGGAGCAGGAGGAGCAGACGGCAGTGAGCTGTGTTTGTACAGCACGAGAGCATCAAGAACGTTAAAAGCACTTAAAAAGCTAAAATATGCAAGATGTGAAATGGTTTGCAAAAGGAAAGAAAACAAGAGAAGAAGAAATAAAAGTGAATTTATACCTTAATGGTGCTCCACGCTCCTGCAAATTGCAGCCCTTAATAAACCCACAAATCAGGGATGTGATGTAAGGATTGTTGTAGCTTTTTCTGTTGTTTGTCTACAGCCAGAAGAGCCAAGATAAAAATGAAGTAATTTGTCCAAAGCACAAAGCAGTGTCAGAGGTGGTAAACCTTCACACCCTGAGCAGTCCTGTGCCCTCCTCGGGACTGCAGGGCACAGAAATCTGAACAGGTTGCAGAGCCAGGCAACAAAAGGAGCTTTATTTATTCAGGCGGGTAAAAAAGTGGAGTCTTAATTGAAGACAACCAAATTACACACACCAATTACTTTCCTTTTTAAAAATAAAACTACCCAGTGTACAAACCACCAGAACCAAATCCTCTCACCTACGTGTTGGCCTCTATGCGGGCTAAGCAGCTTTGTTTTAACATCTCTTTTTCAAAATAAACCCCCTTCGGGTGCTCTCTGCAGCTCTGTGTCACTTGAGCACTTGGTTTTCTCCCTGCTCCATCCCCTTATGTAAAATACAGATGACAAAATACCTGCAAAACCCTGAGATGATTAGGAACGGAAGAGGTAAGATACGCGCAGAACGTAACTACTCTTCCAGAAGACCTCCCCTTTACCCTCTCCTCCTTTTCCCCCCGACTCCTGCCCGGCTCTGCCTTATCTAACAGTTTTGTTCTTGGTATTTCCCTCTTATTTTCTTTTCCCTTCTTCCCCCAGGTTGTCACTCGTGCCTGGGACCAGCGTGCCCTGCTGGGGATCTCCGCTCAGCAGACGGCGTCACCACGAGGGGAACACGTGCCCGGATATTTCAGAAACCGTTCCCTGCAAGGCAGCAACCACCCCTGCACTGCGCGGCGACACGCGGTAATTACACGGCTTTTCAAAGGAAGGATAAATCCATTAAAGCCCATTAAGTAATTTTTTTCAGAAACGACGTCTGAGCCACTCCTCGTAGCTCCATGCTGGCTGATACTACGACGGACGGAATTTCTCCCTCTCCAAATGGAACTTTATAGGGTATTAAATAAGCACCCTCAGCACTTATCTAAATCTTTAATTAGTTCTATAATATACCGATGATATCAAGGCTAATTAAATTTATACAGATAAAGAGCAATGAAATTCTAACCAAGTGAGCTGGAAAGTACATATTAAATAGTAAATTTAATGGTTCAAGCAGATAAATGCAATTTTAAATAAAAAAAATTAAATTCAATTTGCATGTTGTATTAAAATTGATTTTGAGTGTGCAAATGATTGGAAAAAATCTTTTTAATATATCAGTAAAAATGCTAATCCATTCTGTTTAAATATCAGTTATTAATGCCAGCATTTGCAAATAAGCCACACACATTTGCATTTTTACTGCATATAGTAAAGAGAAAAAAAATTATCTATACCATATGCCAGTTTATAAAGAATATTAAGCAATTTTTCCCCTTGCCTCATGCATAAATGAGAGGAGATGTGGAAATGAATGTAGCCCTAAAGAAGAGAGAGTCAGCAGTTCGATGGAAAGTACTGCAAAGATTGCTCCAGTCAGCAAAAAATAATACAATTTTAGCTACCCTTTGGGAACAACATTTACTGTGGCAAAAAAACCCCAACAGCCTTATTTAGGATCAAGTGGCTTGGAACTGGATAAAAAAAGCCCAGTGCTGTAATCGAGGAGGTGTTCAGTGGTGCATGTTTGCTGATTTTTAATAAAAACAGGAATGCTCGGTAGTTACCGATGGGTGAAGGACACATCTGACGGGATCTGCTTGCTAACAGAGAACAGGATGCAACACGTGAACCGCGACAGGAAACTACGAGGTCCATCACGCCAGCGTCCGCCTGTAGTAGGTTGGGCTTGACCCGTGGTGCTTAGAGGAGGCTTGAACGGCTCGCTGAGGTCAGGCAAATTGGCAATAATTCTTGAAAACTCCAATTTATGTTCTTTTTTTTTCTTTTTTTCTGTCTACCTTTATTCATTTGGTTTGAATGCTGCAGTGGCGTCAATAATTAGGGAAGCCAGCTTTTGTGGCCAAGCTGACGTCAACTGGTATGTCACCATTTGTTGAACGTGCTGCTGGCTCTCATGGAAGAGCCCTTGTTGGGATTCACTTGCCTCATGGCACTGCCGCTTCTTCTCCTTCTTCACCTTGCTCCAGCCTAGAAACTGCTGAGACTGGGGACGCATCCTACGGCTTTCTACTTGCTCAACGCTGGGTGCAGATCTACCCAAAGCAGGAAGAAAACAAAACGGTGCAGCAGCCTCAAACTCTACCTGCTGGTTGATCAGTGCGGGGTTACCACCACGACTCAAGGGGATTGACAGCAATGATTTCCCACCTATGAATGGGCAAGGAATAGGGGGAAGCCAGTTCATTCTACAGTAAAATCTGTAGTTATATTGGGTTGAAGTGCCCTACGGATGTTGGTTATTATAGAGAAATCAGGCAGCCAGCACGCGTTCGGTGCCAACTTTTTAGAGGGCCAGAAGCTGGGGACTTCAACAGAGACCTGTGTGGCTCCTGGATGAAGGAATTAACGCTTAAGACCTTCAATGTTCTTCTCCAAGACTTCTCTGTTGGCCACTGGCCACAAAAAACTTTCATCACACCTAATACACCAAATCTCAATAATTCTGATGCTTGGAAACCTTCAGCTTTGCAGGCTAGACGTAGTCACGTCCAGCTGCTACTCATTTGCTCTTGCCACAAAATTTTTGTTTTAAATTGCTTCTCCCTCTCTAATATACCCAGGGCAAAAGACATACTTAGGGAGGGAAACCATAGCCTCTCCAAGGTATTGCTGCAGTAGGCAAAGCAAGAAGGTGACTTTGAATTGCTCCTTTTGAACTCTCCTGCTCCCGAAGGCAAGAACTCAAGAACTTAAGCCTGAGTGAGCATCGATGCTGCCGTGTGCAGTACAACTGTGGCCTCTTCTTGCCATTCTTCATGGAATTCCACCTCCAATAATCTCAACTTTTTGAGCCAACACATCCAAACCCCAGTATTTTTTGCCAGACAGTGCAAACCCTTAGCGTGCATAACGAAAACGTCATCGAGTCAATGTCAGGGCAGGGCAGGACCACAGCCATGGACGCAGTTTCTACCTCCACTGCATGGAAAAGCCAGGTCTGCTTGCTGACTTGCTCACCACTCCTCACGTGCTGGCTGCAAACCCAAGACTCCATGGCAATGCGACCATGGCTCCAGGGAAACAAAATTGGTCCCTATAGAGTGAGGAGAGAACCCCAGCACTGCTTCTAAGTGGATGGAGTGGTTCCCAGCCCCCAAAACCAGGGAAGTAGCTCTGAAGCATTAATTTTATCTCATTTAAAAAATGCCTATAACGGTACAAAATCTCCAGGTTATCGAAAAAATTCTGCTGTGAGGATCGAACCTGTATTTTTTCTGTATTAACTCATTTACCTTCTCTTTCAATTCCCATTTGTACATCTCAAAGCACTTTAGAAATACCACATACAGAGCTTCTCTGTTTTCTCAGAAGGCTGCTTTACGGTTAAGAAAATGAAGGTCTGTTGAGATTAAGGGCTAGGCTGAAGTCTGTGTGTGTGCAACAGGCTGGGTACTGCCCAGGAAAAGCCATCCCCATGCTGTAACCTCCCAGGGCCAGCTTCCCAATGGGTCCCGACCTCTGAACCCCCTCCAGTGACAAAAAATGCATTTTCCTGATGATGCTCAGAACATTTGCATGCTACCAGTGAAGGGAGAACAAATTCACCCAGCGTGCCAAACAGTTAACAGATTGCAAAAAATTGCAATCATTTACTGAGTTGCGTTGGGCTTAAGAAAACAACCTGGAAGACGAAGGCACTGAATCTTATTAAAAAAGACATATTTTACATATTGCTTTTTCATAATACAAGCTGTTCTTCAGGAAAGCTTGCTATTATTTGCACCTCTCTTCTTCTTCTCCTTGTTTTTGCACACATGACAATGTGGAGTACGTATCTGATGGATCGCTTCTGTACGCACTCGAGGGACTGACTTCAGCTTCGGATGTTAATGCACTTATGCGACGTGAGACGTCATCTGTATTTTACATCCTGGCCATATTATCTCATCTCAAATCTGGAATACGAATTGTAAAACACAAGGCAAGCTTTACAGCCTTCAATAAAATCTGAGTAAGGGATTACACACTGCAGACCGTTTCCTGAAAGTGATGCATGGCCGTGTGTGCTGACATCAGAAGTGTAGGTTCAAACGCGGAGGTCTGGATGTAATTATTTTAATACCTTCTCAAAATACGAGAATTGAGGCTTTCAGTCTGTAACCTAGCGTATAGATTTCTCTTGGCTATGATGCCCAGGTTCATTACAGGACAGATTTAATTGCTACATCAGAGTTTGTGTGTTGATATTCTGCATCTGATGTGTGAAAGTTCAGGGACGCCAATCAGACGCAGTGCAGATGCCACTCTGCAAAATGTTCTCAGACAGTCTCCATCTGTCAGATACGGTAATAGTTGCGCTCAATCAATAATTCACCTCCTTAACTCCATGTTTCCTGCATTTGAGTCAGAATTTTTAACGTCAGCCTCACTAGAGGAACTACCTCGGATAGACAGGAGCTGCCTGACCCGCGCTCCTTGCTCAGACTGCGTTTCGTGCCCTGTAGCCCGTCACCTTCTGCAGCTGAAGAATCACCTCGGTTTGCTCTGTTCTTCCCAGAGCTAGCTGCAAAAATCACAGCTTGCCTTTGGGGGCAGCATTCCTGTCTCATTGTAGGATAGAAGCCGGAGGGTATTTATGGCAATCACACCTTAGTAGCCAAAATCCAGCTCAGATGGACCACACCATTTCCAGAAAAGCTCTGGAAGGCACTGGGGTGGCTGAATACCATAGGTAGGATGCTTCTGCATGAGCCTGAAGAAGGAAGAACGGGGAAAAAGGACGGCATGGAGCTGCTACTCCATAGTGAAAAGCTTGTCTTTACGTGAGGCAACTTGCTCCATGCAGCCTGTAGGAAGATGGTTAGAACCCAGAGCCAGGAGCTGGTCTCCTCTTGGCAAGGCTGGGGCTTCTTTGCCTACTCATCAGTGGTCCCTTGCTCAGGAGGCAGGCAGTATAGAAATCCGTAGGAAATCAGCTGGAGGCGAGCACATTCTCTAGCAGGAAGGCAAACTCCACGCTCATCATCATCACTTCAGTACCACTGAGTGAGGAAGGCTCCCAGGTGCCTCTGTCAGACAAGAGCTTTGGCTCTTGTATGCCCCAGTTCTTGGCATCTGAAATGTGGAACAACGGTCTTTGAACTTCCTTTGGCCAACTCAGATGAAGCACTGACATGGGAAAAGAATTCCTGGTGGTACCACGCGACATTTAGAGATTTACAGATCCTGTTTGCCTACATGCCAGTGTCTACTGCAGCCATCTCAGAAGGATTTGGGTCTCCCGTGACCCCCGTGCCACACCAGCTCAGGTATGTATGCTGCCCATGGCTATTTCAAATAGCACTGTGTGAAGGAAAGCAAGTTACATCTTTAACAAGCCCTTGGTAAATCTGGGAACGGAGCCTGCTCCACGTACGGTCATTTGAGAGAGATTTGAGCCAGCTTTAAGTAGAAGCAGTTCCACCACTTTAGCCTGGCACTGTGCTTTTTGGAGACAGGCTAACAGTGACCGACCTGAGGTCCTCGAGATGTGGTCAGTCCTAAAGCAGCTGAGCCCAGCTGCCATGCCTAGAGCTCATGGCACGGTGAGCACCTGTGCAGGTTCATGTGATGAGCAGGTACGTTGGGACACGTTGGCACAGAGCTGCTGGTCACGGGTATCCAAGGGTCTGCTCGTCCTGCCGTGGAAGAAGAGTGCCCGGGGAGCTGCCAGGCAGTGCAGGGATGGTTGCTGCAGGCCACATTGTGGTCCACCAGAAGTCCATGTTGTGGTGTCCCACCTCTGGAAGTGGCCAACAGCGAGGAGCAAGTCAGTGAAGCTTCTCTAGATCCTCCTCCCAGTCACTGGGGACTTACTGGGCCAGATGCATGCCTCAAAGAAGTGCTCTTACCTCCACGGGTACGTGCTACATGTCTTGGGGCTCCTGGCCACGGAGAGACTTCCATATATAACCTAAGCTTTGCTATATGGGTTCTACACTGCACACTACAGTCCAAATGTCTTGCTCTGCCCTAACCCCATCACTATGCCATGACGTGACCCCGTCACTCCTCTCAGGTGTGCTATTTTTGTCCTTTGCTCATTTTCCCTCTTCCTCCCTCCATTCTATCAGGAACTGGCCCCATGCCATTGCTATTCCCTGCTCCTCTGTCCTCACTCCTGTCCTCAGCCATGACCATGACCATGACCACCCTTTCCACAGCTGGCCACATCCCAGCCTGTCCCCTATCAGCCGTGCCCTGCCGGCTCATACGCCTTTCGAGTGAAACATTTCTAATTCCTGGGTGCCCCTGCGCCAGCGGGTTGATTTGCTCCGCTGCCCGGCTCAACTTAATTAAGAGAGGGACCTCTGCAACAGACACGACTTCAGTGCATGGAAAAGGGCTGAGTGGTAACTCTTAAAAACCTATCGCACGGTGCCAATATCTGTTGCTTCTGAGCAGATTACCGGGTATGAAACACTGCAGTGTCTAATGAGAGCTGACTGACAGGGTAAACCAATCTGCTACTTAAGGACTTGCGTGTGTCTTTCTGTCTGTGGGGCTTGTGCTAGAAAGAAGCAGCCTACTGTGAAAAAGGCAGGACATTTTTCTAATTGCTTCCATTTGCAGGCTGGAGCTAGGCAATAGAGATGCATTTCAAGCTGACAATCCAATATTTACCTTTATTTCAGCTGCAGACAAATGCCTGGGAAGGTTGTTCTTCACACACTGATGGTTCCTCCTTTCCTTGCCTTTTTTTTTTTTTTTTATGTCTCACACCAACCTCCCTTCTTAAAATATCTGTCCTTCATCTAACAGCTGTTTGCTGTGTGTTTAAGTGGGAGCTCCCAAAAAGCAAGCAAACCTTCAACGCGCAAGCTCAGTGCATGGGAGCAGAAAGGAATTTCTAAAAGCTGCTTCTGGAGCAAATCGGAGCTCCGAGCAGGACATGTGAGAGCTCAGACATTGAGTTCACGTATGCTCATGGGGGTATGTGGTCCTGCGGGGTGACTCCGAACGTCTCTTCAGACTCAGTCTGGAGTCTGAGGCCAAGTTTTGACCTCAGTTGAATGGTATCAGTCATGACAGTCAGGCCAAATGAGAGAGACACCTCAGACCAGAACTACCTCCATGATGTTACTTGAGCCTTTAGGAAATGTAAGACAACTGAAGATTTGTTTGTTAGTCCCTATCTGGTTAAAAAATTCAAAAGAGCTGAAATGGCTTTCCTCCCGCCATCCCTTCCAGCTCCCCTTAGGGAAGCTTCCTACGTCTCACAGGTGAGCACGGAGCGCGTTGCTCCAAGGAGAGCAGAACATGCACGGAGCCCATCGTTTGTGTTGGTGGGCACGACTCTTCGCTACCATAAAGGAAAAGAAAACTTAGAATCAAGAGTGAATCCAGCTGAGTTCCCTCTTCCCTTCCTCTCTTATCCCTGGGCAGCGATCACTGACAAAACAGTAATGATCATAAAAAATAATTAGACTGAATTGCAGTCAAAATACCTCTATAATAATTCCAGGTAGAGTCATTTGCACACCCATGGGTGCAAATACATGCTCATGGCCTTCCGCAAGAGCAAAGAGAGCCTGGGACCTCCTCTTCTTGAGCTCTGCATCGCACGCAAGCCCCGAGGTCCCTCTCCATCCCTCCTCTGGGCTTGAACCTCTGCTCCCGTCTCTCCTGACCTCTGCTGCCCCCACCAAATCCCTGAAGGAAAGCTGCAGGCAGTTTTCCATGCCTGCCCCTCCTTTTTAGCCGTTCCGTTTGTGTTTTGAATTACAAACCGGCATGTGGTAGCTCTGCAGGAGAGCCGAGCTGCTCCACGCCGCGCCGGCTGCGTGCACGGAGGTGACAGCCGCGCCGCTGAACGACAGCCACCCGCCGCCAACGTGCGAGGCAGGACAAGGGACATCGCCAGCAGAAACTGAGAAATGCTGTGGTCCTTAGGAAGGGGGGGATGAGGACGCTGCTTTCCATTTTGGCACTACCCTGCCTGTGCAAAATTGACTTTTGTCCCTTGAAATCTGAAAATGAGGAGTGGTCTTCCCTTTCCTGGGTCTCTCTTGGGTCCCGTAGGAGACCCAGGATACGTGTAAGGGATCAAGTGAAGGAAGGAGGAGAAGATCCTTGGGCTCCAGCAGAAGAAGAGGATTGCTAAGATGTTCCTAAGGCAGATTTAAAGCAAGCGAATAAACTTGCTGTCTGTGCACACAAAACCTGCCTAGCCCCTTCATGGCTAAAGCCAGTGGTGTATCACGTGTGTTATGTCCTTTACGTGGACCTGGAAATGAGCTTTCATGGTCAGCTTCGTATTTCCAGGGGACAAGAACGGCCCTATTAACCTCGGCAGTTGCCGGACATGGTGATGGGGCTGAGGTTTTCATCCAGCCCACGAACTCCATGCTTACCAGGGAGCCATGAGCAGGTGGTGAGCGCACAGAGCACCACTGCTGACCCCGTACAACTTGGTTTTGCTCCGAATTTCTGCTGCTGACACCCACACTACCAAATTCTGCATAGTCAAAAAAACCAACAAACAAAACCAATGCTGACGGGTACTCTGCGATTTGCAAGAACCGCCCCCAAGATGCGGGCGGGTACCAAGACCCGCACCTACAAGAAGTGCTTTCAAAACCTGGTCTGCAAAGAAAATCAACACCTACCCCACGTGCTGCACGCCCGGCTGAACAAAATGATCCAGCTCCAGCTGGACAGCCTGAATTTCCTGAGCTTAGAGTAAAGCAACTCCAGTTCTACAAGCAGCCGGTCAGTGACTATTGTCACTGAGTATTGTCACGGAGACCAAAGTCACCAAAGGTAAAAAGTAAGAAGCAAAACTTCTAAACAGAAAAATCCTTTCCCTTTAATTACCATTAGCAATGCAGCATGACAGAAAGAGATAAACACACATGCACCTACACAAATAAGGAGCTTGGGAACATGAAGTAATTACTTTGATTTTTTTTTTTCTCCCAACGACATTCAAAACTTATTAGTCTCAAGAAAGCACATATCAGCAAAAGACTGTCACCTCGGGGATAAATGAGGAATTTGTTTGTAATTCATTTCCAGGGGAATATATCCTGATGCTGCTAATGCAGAGCGGGAACGTGCTGCGGCCAAGTCTAGGAGCCAAAACCACGTCTTAAAAATGTTTATTTGCATCTTCCTGAGCTTGTGTCCCTGGAAATGTGAACGCAGGTTTTTGCTGGCTGAGAAGTTCACCTCCATCGATTGTTTCCCTAACACACCAAGAACCAAGCGAAGAAAGTCAATGAAGCCTCTCTGTTTTTCAGTCCATTTCCAGTTTAGGAAAATTGAATTAATCTCTTTACTCGGAGCAACTCAGACGTCCACGTTCAGGCAATGGAAATCATTACAGAGGCCACTAAAACCTATATCTTTAAAGGTTACAGTGCGAAGATTAAAAGCGCCTCCGGGAAAACGCGAAATGGCTGAGCAAAATGAAAGCCTTGAGACGAGAGCGGAAAGCCTGGGCAGGGCTGGCGCCTTCCAGCACCCTACTGGTATTTTCGGACGTTTCCTCTGCTCTATGCAGTGACAGCAGTGACGAGTGGATGTTATATGGTTTCACGCCCCGCAGTGTGTTCGGACATTAAGGATGGAGGAACTGCCAAATTCAGCCCCCTAACCCCTAATAGGGGGCTGCTACCCGGTGTAAAATACTACCAACGGTGCTTAAGGATGGATCTGCTCATCTACAAAGTCACCTCCTGACCCCAGCCGGCCTCTTAGGAAGCCCTGCATCTTGTTTCAAAGATGAAATCTAAACCGACCCAGAAAATCACACTCTGAAGGTGCCTACTTCTCACTACTTGCTGTAAAGAACCAAGGGCAACCGCGGAGTTGTCTCTGATGGCGACGTGACTGTGGTGGACCTCTACTTACAATGGGCCAAGGCACGTATCTGAAAGTTACACTGGGGCTTGAACGCTTTTTTGGACTTGAGTTTGTGTCCTTTGGGCTGCCACGGCCTCTCTTTCAGTGAAATGCCTGGTGTGTGTTTTAATTACAAAGCCAGCACAATCCCTTCCTTGAGGAATTTATAACCCACGCGGCCACCAAAGGAAGGGGAGGGACGTGCCGTCACTACCCGGTGGTTCAGCCACTTTCTTCCCATCTTCACGGGCTCAAGTGCTCTCATTATGCGAAAATTACTTCAGGTCAAACAGGAGAAATGTCATCCCCCAAGAGCCAGGCCCTTCGCTTCCCAACAGCTGGCAAATCACCATCTTGGAGGTTTTTTTTTTTTTCTAACGTGGAGAAGCAGCAGCAGGCAAGGCATCTCCCAGACACGCAGAGCGAATAAGAAATGTGCTGCTCAGCAAACTCGAGAACAAAAGTTGTCCGTCCTCAGGCTGGAGGGAGGCCAAATGGCCCAAAGACGGCAAGAGAAGAGCGATGCCTTCTGCGCAAAGACGCGTTTGCTGCTCCTGCCTTATCTCTGCTGCTATCTCGAGCGAGTCCCTTACTCGCCCCTGATGTCTTACCCTAATTTAAGGTGCAGTTCCATTTTCAGGAACATTATCGTTTCAGAGCATTACAGCTCATTTCCTTGTTTGTTCCCTGTCCTTCACTTGTGCCAGCACAGCTGTTCGCAAGGCCCGCTGTGGACCAGACCGGGGAGCTGATCCTGCCAAAAAAGTGAAAAAAAAACTGATGCAAAAAGCAAACTATATCCCTTCTCCCCAGGCTGAATCATTTCCCTGCTCTAATTTACCGCGTCGCATCAGTGCCCGCTGTGCTGACATGACCGAAAGCAGGAGAAGGAGAAGGTGGCGAGTGGCGAGGTGTCGGCATCGTGCACTACGTGCGCACGCCGTCACGGATTTGCACCGAGCCTTCGGGGCTGGGTGATGCTTTCCTGAAAGCGACGTCAAGAGCTGCTGATCTTTTATCGGTACCGGCTCCGCGTTTCACCTGGCTAACAAAATACAACGTGTTTTGGAGGGAGTTTTCCAGATGAGGCAGAAAAAGCACCAAGGGCTGTGCTGGGGAGGGGAATTTCAGGCCCGCACCGGGGGTGTTTGGGTCTATCCACATCCAATGTCTGTCAGGATGTCCCAGAGGGGATAAATAAAGCCCTTCCAGCAGCTTTGACCCACTTTGGGCTTATTGATCCCGCAGAAGGGAATAGGGCTGAAAGGACCCATGTGACGGAGGACTGGCGAGAGCACAGTCCTCATAGAGATTATCCTGGGAATAAATGTAAAATCTGCAGTCACCAATGGGGAATTGGAAGGAATTTTACGCCATCAGACTTCAGGAGAGAGACTTCAGCCAGAGACAGCATAAAGACCCCATCTCTAAATGCAGCAAAACATGTCAGGCTCAACAGAGAAGTCTGGTTTGGGGGCAGAGAATCATAGAATCATAGAATATCCCAAGCTGGAAGGGACCCACAAGGATCATCAGTGTTAAACCCTGATGGATGCAAAGCTCAGATCTGAACTTCACCAACCTCTGACCCTGGGGAACTGAGGAAGGCACGAGGAGGCTTTTGGGTCCTGGCACTGCCAGGAGATGGGGTACATGACTGAAAAGAGGTGATTTTCACACAGATGTGGTAAGGAGAAACGCTTGACCAACAGTGGACAGGGACCCATCTGTGATCTCCACTCTTGGGCACTGGGGTGAGCTGCTGGGAGTGCTGCATTTTTCAGCCAGTGCCGTTTCCATAAATATCCATAAAGCTTCTCAGCTGGTCAGAGGAACTTGTCCAGTTCCAGTTCGAGGCCTTTTCCAACACACAGGTGTTTGGGGGGCTCGGTGTTGGGTACGCTGATACCAAATGAGCGTCAAGTGTGTGTCCCGACAGGAAACCTGGTGCTCAGCACTGCTCGTACTTCACCGGCTCAAAGAGCTCTTTGGTTTCCTCCTGCTCTGCTGCGACCGACCAGCTGGACCACACAGCCCCCTACCCGACATTTTCTCATGTATTTCCCTGGAGGGGAGCAGACCAGTGACTTGGGGTTCCCCAGATCACTGGCACCCCTTCCAAAAACCCTTTGTGTTTCTGTGGTGAGGAGCTGCGCAGCTCCAGCAAAGGATGTGGCCTTCCCATAACTTCCAGAGGCTGTGCAGGGCTGAAGAAGCCAAAATACCGTGAATTCTTGAGCAGGCACCTTACTGTAACTCACTGTATTGCAGAGAGCAGTCAGAAAACCCAAGAAGCACCTCTAGAAAATGTGAAGGCACAAACTGGTGCCCTGCTAAAACTCCCAGCAGCTGCAGATTGAACTGGAAATTAAACCCCACGGATGGGCGGTTTCTTCCAGCGTAGTTTTAGTGGGCACGGGGCACCGCTCAGCAGCACCCGCCTGGTGAAGGACCCCATGGGCGGGCAGTCTCTGATCCCCCAGAGCACATGGGGGAAGCCAAGGGAGGGAAAGGGGAGGGAGCCGTCAGGCTGAGGGGTGTTTTTTAATCCTCTGTAGTTGGGATTTTTGGTTAATGCAGTGAAACCACTAATTACAGCTAATTAAACCTGCACTGAGATCAAAGCTCAGTGGAAACTACGGGGGGGGAGAAAACAAGAGAGAAAAGAAAGGCAAAGAAAATACGGATTTTGTTGTAACCAAGTCCTTAATTGAAAACTAAAGCAGCTTTGTTAATTAAAAACAGCAAAAACAAAATGAGGCCGTGCTCCACAGATACACAACATGAGTCCAGCATGGAGATGGAGATAACACATCTTTCCCACACTGTCAGCAAAGGAAAGCTTTTCTTCCAGCTTTCCTTCTGCCCCTGGCTCCTCTGTAGGGAAGGGTCTGCCTACGATCCACACTGGGAAGCGGTGGTGACTTTTTCTCTGAGTCTCTGATTTCATCAGGTGAAATTCCACCCCGGTCTTTAAACCCATCAATAGCAAAAGAACATCTGGGAGACTGTCAGGGCTCTTTCACGATGGAAGTGGCTCTGCAGTATCTGGGACCCCAAATTCCTCACACCTGACCCGCAGAAGAGGTGAGGACTTATCGCAACAGGACCCAGCACTCCAGGCAGCAGCTGCTCCCTGACCACAGCCAGACCTCAGCTAATTTACTCTTTCTCTTGTGCCTCAATGTCTGGTTCCACATATTGTCCCTTCCTCACTGATTAATATTTCTTGGGAAATGAGCCACGGCCTTCCTTGTAGCAGTCTGCCCCCTGTTCATGCTCAGCTCTACCTGCAGCATCCTTCCAGCATCCGAATGTGGGGTCCAACACGCACAAAAAGAGCATCAAAAAAACTCCTGAAGGAGGCCTCCTTTGGCCAGCCGCCCTCTCAGGCAGGAAGCACAGCCTGCTGTATATCTATCGAGAAGAAAATCGGAAAGAGAAATAATATTTGGCAACGGAAAGGACTTCTTTCAGAGCACTGGGATGGCTGAGGGATCTCTCAGGCACACCGGCTTCCCCTTCCCTCCGCAGCACCCAGTAGATGGCAGCATGTTATTGCTTATTCGCCCTGTCTGGGACAGCTTTGTGCATCAAGAGAGAGGCACAAACCTCTCCTGCCCCTGCACAATCCCACAAAAACATTCCCTGCCTGCTGGGTGTAACGAGAAGGAGCCCTGCACGCTGAGCATCCAAGCCAGAGCTGTGCTCTGAAATAAAGCCCACTTCTAAATCCCACTGCTGTGGTTCGAGGCTGTTCCTGCTGGAATTAGTGGGCATTTTCCAGCTCTCCCAGTGCAAGTATCAGTCAGATGGGTCAGCCCTGCCACCTAAATAACAGGTTCTGGAGCAAGCTGTGCTTCCAGGAGCTGTTGGAGGTACATGGTGTTAATTTTACCCACAGCTTCCTACAAATGCCTTGGCGGTGCTCGCTCACTTTGCAACCAGCACAAGAGCTGGTGCAATCCTCCCAATTCTCCTGGTGGCTGTAGGGGTGCAGGGTGTTTGCCCCGAGGATGTATGGAGACAAGCACGTACATCGTAGCATCACGGGTATCGCTGGGAGAGCAGGGACACGAAGGAACAGGGTCAGAGCAGCAGCTGCGGCTGTATTTTGCCGGGGAGAGGAAGCAAAGGTCAATTCTCTTTTGTGAACAATGACAATTCGAGCAGAATTTGTATACAGACACATTTGATCCCAGGCATCTGCACTACACTGCAAGGGCTTATTTGTGTCTGATCTGAGGAGGACTGCCCGGCATGCTGATGCCTTCTCCCCATGCCTGGCCACTGGGCACCTCTCCAGGTGGCCGGGATCCTCCAGCAGTGCCAACGTGGGTGCCACATCTCTTAGAAGGACGTGGTCAGAGCCAAAGGCCCTGGTAAATAAAGGTCTTCGGCCACAGGAAAAGAGATTTCTGGTCCCTGCGGGATGGATGGCCAAAGCAACTGCTAACTTGAATGGCAGGAGCAGCAGGGAAACCTCTGATCTAACTTGTAGGCGTACAGACACCTCTGGTTCTCCGTGCTGCAAACTGTTTTAGGAATGAAGGACATTTTCAAAGCCCATAACGAAGAGGAGCACCACTCAAACCCCTTTATCTCCGAGGTCGAAATTACATTGCCTCGTACGAAACGGCCACGTTTCACCAGTGGTCCCTCCCTTCCCCTCACAACCAACTCAATTAACTTTCAAGAAAAGGGCAATTTTATCACTGCTGTGTGTCGGAAAAGGGTTTTTTTTTTCCTATGGAAAATGAACATCTAAGAGTTGACTGATGTTGTATTCAAGGATAAATCTGAAGCCCAAACCTAGCCTTTTCTGAACACCTCTGATGAAATCTCTGCATAAACACATAGTTGTATTTTTAGGGGGATAAAGGGGATGTAAAGGAAGGCAGAAGGGAAGAGACCTGAACTGGAATCCATATTTTAAGATGATTTTTTATCCCTGTAGTGGCATAAATATAATTCTGGGTCTGAAACTTCTAAAATGTGGAGGTATCCGGAATCCAGGTTCAATTCCAGACTTGGCAGTGTGCGACTGGGTACCATGTACAGGAAGATAATGCTGCTTTTTCTTTAATGCTATAGAAGATGCCCTAACCATTGCCTGCGTTTCTGCTGGCCTAGATACTGAACGCACATATAAGGGAAAAACCTATTCATATTTGCAGGAAATTTAGCAAATGATACAAATCCTTTTGCGACGCCTTAGCATTGGGGTTTCTACTGCCTGAGAAGTCATCAGCTGAGACAGAGTAGAAAGGGGATGCCCAGTGCTCTCTGGGGCCCAGAGAAAGCCTTGAAGAACATACAAAAAGTGGAAAAAACCCCAACAAACTCCAAATCAAAAGCACAACACCCAGGAAAACCTTGAAAGTCCTGTGGCCCTTTCTCAAATGGTCTGCTTTCTGCCGTAAACTTGAGCACATGCGATATAAATGTGTTCACTTCCAGAAAAGGACAGGGGTGCTGAGCTGCCTCCCAGGGGAACCACGAGCCGCTCTGCTCCAGCTGAGGTTTAGATCAAGCCAGGAGGGCAAAGAGCTCTGCAAAAGCCCAAGAGAAACAAATTTTCTGTGTGTGAGAAAAAACAACAAGACACAAAACCTATTACATCTTTCCCTGTTTAGAGGAGCCCGGGACTTCTGATGAAGTTCCTTAAAGCTGAATCATTTTGGATAAGGGGGACTGCCTACAAAGGCCAGAGATGGTGCAGAGATTCACCAGCTGAGTTAGATCTCTTCTCCCATTCCCTAAGGATCACCCAGTTCTCTGCAAAGTTGAGGCAGGGAAGGAATTTAGTCCAGTTAACAGGAGGTGTAGGGAGAAGGAAGAGCAGCTGAGCACTCCTCATCTTTAAAAAGGCAAAACTGATAGTCAGCAAAGCATTTACAGATTTCTCTATGAGAGATATGATAGAAGTACAAACCACTTTTATCCTACATTGATACTATTTTATGCTTTCTAGGTGTGAACAGTTATGTTTATTTTATAGTTTGAGTAGACCTCGGTAACTGGAGTCCCTGGGGTAACAGGAGAACTTGCTCGGGTAATTGTAAATTCAGGTGAGCAGGGCAGGGTTCGGATGCGTGAAACACCTTGTTTATGTAAAAGGGGAATCTGGATAATGAGCATTCAGGAGTCATCTGAAGAACAAAAGGATAAAACATATTTTGCAGATCACAGAAACCTGCCCCGAAAGAAAGAGGGAAGCAATGCAGTCATGAAAGCTATAAAAAAAAAAAAAAAAAAAGAAAAAAAAAAGGTGAATTTGTATTATGGGAAGAGATCTGCATTGCAGGTTCCTCAAAGCAGCTGATACAGCTCAGGTATCTCGCATGAGCCCCACAGTTCTCCGTGACGGCCCCCAGCAGCCCAAATGGCCCAGGAGAAAATCTCTTTGCCCTGTAGCCCATACGGGCTGGTACGCGTGCGCTCGCTATCATGGAAACTGCCGGTATGGCACATTATCCATCACGCAAGATCAGAAGGGGGGAACACGTTCTCTCCTCTCCCTTCCCTTCTAACTCCACATCAAATTACGCAGCTCTACAAGTCACAGCTCTGTTCTCTCCGTGGCTGTTCAGCCTGTATGGCAAAGACCCTCCGGAGAAGGGCCGGCTGCACCACGCCAGCCTCCAGCAGCGCTCGGTCAGCGGCTCATTATCTGGGTGCCAGTTGTTGTCAGCACGTGCTCAAGCCCTGTTCTGCCTGCCAAAAAAACTGGGCTAATTTATTTAACGTTTCAAAGGATCAGGGAAAAAAAAAAATCGTTTAAAAAAGGAAAGATTGAATTTGGGAACTTTATTCCTTGGAGAGTTGGTAATGGATCTTGCGCTCTCACTCTCCGTCTCTCCCCCAGGCCTCAGCATTCATAACTTCCCCATGTCAATGTTATTATGAAAAGACTAATTCAATAATGAGATCATTCCCCATATGAGAGCCCAAGTAAATGAGGCACTCAGCCATACCTACTCTCCCCCATCTGAGGGAGTCACACCACTCATAATTCAGTCTCCGAGCGATGGCCAAACAGTGACACCAATGATTTCCAGTGTTTGCGGTGGGTCACAGCTGAGCCTCATGCAAAACTTTTGCCATTTTATCTACATGCCTTAAACTGAAAGTTCCAGCCTCCTCCTTTGGCTGTTTCTTGGGCTCAGCTGCCTGTTGCTGAACCAGCTGCTGCCACAGAGGCTCGGCCAACACAGCTCTGCTGATGGTCCCGTTTAGTTTTTGCTTTTACCCATGTGGTTATTCCTCAAGAGATCCTCCTTCAGTCAATAATGCAGCAAGACAAGATGAGAAACTTGCAGGGGAGCTGTCGTGTCCCTTTTTAGTTTTGTTTTAGTATTTTGAGAGCAACAGAACTTGAAAGGAGACAACAGCCCTGAGGTTCGCACACACTGCTGCAAGTGGCTAAAAATTTAAGCCTTCGACAAACCAAAATATTACTCACCTGGGCACGAATCAAGACCCTGGATTCAACCACCTTAAATTCCATGCAGGACTTCTACCTAGGAAGTTTTCCTTACCTGGGTTTAGGTCTTAAGGAAACCGCACCAACGGGAAGCCCCAGGCACAGACACTTTGGTGGGACCTCCACTGTGAGCTGATGCTGAGCTCCCACGTTGCTCTGAGTGCATCTCAACTGAACCTCCCACCCAACGAGGGGGAAAGTGAATATTTCAATTAACACTTCTGCGCCCCTAACTTCGTTGTGTTCATCCAGTTGAACACACAGTGAGTGGTGAAACCTTTGGAAGGAGCTGCCTCCCTGCACGAGGGCATCAAAATAGTAACAAAGACGACATGGGGCTCCCAGCTCACCTTGCAAAGTCCAGGTCAGCCTCACGGGACATGGTGATGTTGGTCAGGTTCTGCTGCAGGATGAAGATGTTCCTGCACATTTTCTTGATGCCAGATTCACTGATGCGCTTAAAATAGTGGGCGCCGTTGATAAGAATGCAGGAGATGAGGTGGCCCAAACCTGCATGGGGGAAGAGAAAAACCAAACAACAAAGTCACAGGAGGAAGATATTTAGTAACAGTAATTTACTATAAAACCCATGAATGAGCACTGTTAAGGGGTGCATGTGAACTGGAACAGGAGATCCACCAGACTCTATCTGGAAACTGCCTTCACCTTTCCTGTGAATTTTAGTAGGACTTTCCTCAAGATTTCCTTTGATAGAAAAAATATATTAAAAAACAACAACAAAAAAACATATAATGACAGTAAGAAAACTCAAAGTTGCATTATCATAGCCGTTGATATTTACAGGACGCTGCCAGATTTATCATCAGGCTTTGCAAAATGCCCCTTTCAGTCCCTCTCGCTAGCAGATCAATGGACCGCTATTGCTCCTACAAAATATTAATATTTTAATCTATTAGCAAGGAGCGGTATTTCTTCACTGTAAACGCTCTGCAAGAGCAGAAGTGAGCTGCATTTCAATGCACTTGATGTGCAGGCTCCCTCTGATCAGTCCTGAACAGTTTCTTGTTCTTGAATGATGTCTCCACCTCCCCTCTGCTGCTAAAGGACAGAGCTGGCTGCTGAGTCACAGCCAGCCCCAGAATGATGTATCCACCACTCATGTTGCACTACAAACTCCCCAAAAACTCCAGCCCAATTCACTCAGTACAGAGGTCAGTACAAGAGTAGACACTGATAAGAAGACCTGATTAAAAAATGCGCTTATTGGGAGCTACACAGGTTTGTGGGGGACGTTCAGAGATACTGAGAGCCTTCTTTAGGACCAGCGGTGGTCAGAAGACGACTAGCCAGGCTTGCAAAGCCTTGATCCCTGCTGACATACCGTTCTGTGCAACGGGTGCATCTCCAGTGCCCCCTCTCTCCTGACTCTGTCAGCCACCACGTGAAAGGACACGCACCCCGGCATGCTGGCAAGACAACCGTGCGTCAGCGCCACAAATAAATACAGGGGAGATGAACCGAGACGTGATTTATATTCTCCAAGGTAATCACGACAGATGAGACATCCGAAGAGCTAATGTTCTCGAAATTTAATTTTAGTAATGGAATAGCTACACTTTGGGTAGGAACTGTGCCATAATAGAACTGTGCTCGTAATATATGCACGTACCCTACGGCTTCCCAAGCACGAACTGTCCTGCATGTACACCACCTTACTGCCTTCCTGCTCAGCACGGGCCCACTGCTCTTATCCAGTCAGATACACTCAGAAATGGGATGGGGGCAACAAGATTTGACTGTCCTATGTTTGCATGTTTGCACTTACCGATTTGCTGTAGATGCGTGAGAGACAAAGTTGTGTTTTTGCAGGAGAATGGGGTTTTGCAGTGGAGAATTCCACTAACCTTGCATATTCAAAAGTGATTGTGCAGGCACAACAGGGGCATGGCAGTGGGAAGTATGTTAAGCAGGTAAGGGGAAGGTCCCACTGTCCCAAGATAAGGAGGATAGCTAAGAAAAACAGGACGAGCAGTGCGAAATCAGTAAAAAACAAAAAATCACGGGCCCTCTAGTCATGAGAGAAGGAAAAAAAAGGAAAAGGAGAAATTAAGGGTTGGTCAAAAAAAATTGTACATGTATGGTATAGTAATAAGCGTCGAGTAGTTTGTGAACCTGTAGTACTCAGCCAGAAGGAATCAAGCATTGGGTAATAGGGAATATAAGGTTATGATCTACTTTTTCTGGGTGCTCTTGCTTGCAGGACGCCCACCACTGCAATCACGAATAAAATAACTTCACAGAAGACCCCGTCTGAGAAAATTATTGAGGTTTTTCCCACAGATGGCAACAACACCACACGTGCCTTACCCCCAGAAAGAATACTTCAGAGCTTTGCAGTGATAGTGAAACTTCTTTTTGTAAGAACCAAACGTTTACAAGTTCGTTGTCAAATGTCTGACCTTCGAAAATGTACTGGAACTTGTGCTGCTGGAGGCTGGCGCTCATGGCTTCCTCGATAGCACTGATGTCCTTGTTGAGCCGGACAACCAGGGGGTCGTAGTCCATACTCTCCACGTTGGCGACGATGGCATAGTTCCCTTGTTTAGCCAGCGGGATCAGGTAGTGGAAGCAATGAACTCTGCAAGACAGAAGAGAAATGTTACCCTGCAACAAGCCCGCCATTAAGATATCAGTGGGTGTTACTCGAAAATGGTTCCAGGTAGGAAAAACACCAACGCAGAACGCTTATTTTCATGGAGAGCAATGCCAGCGGTGTCAACTGAACAATTCTGCATGCTCAGGTCACCTGAAACCTGTGCAGACCCCAGACAAGGCAACGAAAGCCCATTGACGGGAACACACCTCAAGAGGCATCATGATTTGGATGGAGCAGAGTATGTCTTCGCCTCTTGGTTTTGGTTCCTCAGCTAGGATTGTTAAAAAGGATAACTGCAGGGGCCGATCCCGTGTGAGCAAAACATCCCCCATGGTCTGCATGCCAACTTGCAAAGCCTCTCCTGAATCAACGTGCAGCTCCAGGGGGCTTGGAGGATGCACGAACCTTTCTGTGCTCTTTTTCCCTTGCTTTGCTATGAAGGTCAAACAAAAAGTTTTTTTTTTTTTTTTCATCTCATCACCAGTCCATGAAAGCCTTGAAAGTTTCCGTTTTAAAAATAATTAACTCATTTTTTTCATGCATTAGCCAGTCCCCAAGCAATATTTGATAAGCAGTATTTCCACAACACTTCCAAAGGGGTTAAGGCTGCCAAGAAGGGCAGTTGTTCCTTTTGTTTCTCCCTCCAAACACCAGCACGTTTGTGCCGACCTTGACATGGCTTTGCTATTAGGTCTTCTGAAAGCATCGCTGATTACACTGTGCAAAAACTTTATAAATCGGATGTTGCAGGGATACAGAGGGGCTGCTGAGAGTAGTTAAGCTCTCTTGAAAATAAATCCTTTATTTTGGGAATAATTAAATTAAAAAAAAAAAGAACTACAAAAACCAAGCACGTTGCTTGATCATGACACTGTATTAAACACACCTTAGGCAAAGTGTTATCTTTCAATTTTCCTTCCAAAGTTCAAGCAGATAAAAAATAGTAGTTTTAAGAAATGAGTGGTTATGTCTGCATTAAGTGCATCCTTCTCTTGACTTGTCATCGTCCTATCTTGAGAGGTGAATACAAAGGACCCTTTATTAACAGATCTGACCTACACCATCACAATAAAATGCCAAGTGCCTTTTCACCAGGTTCTCCAACCTCACACGTGCTGGTTCAGCAGCACTTTAATATTGATGCCTAATGACAACTCCTTGCATACTTTGTAAGCTCTAAGAGCAGTTAAAATTGGAAAAAAGAGTGAGCCAGGGGACATTAACTGATAATTATCAGGCCAAGACCGTGCCTATTCCCAAACTTTTAACACTACCACGACTTCTTTCTTTCCTATTTGCCTGCCAAGCTGGTCCGTAGGCAATGTGCCCTGACATCATCTCTTCCATCAGGATCGGCACACTGAGACGTAAAATTCACACCAGCCTGGCTCAAACAGTGGGAGAAGTGTTGGGGTGTGAGAAGCTGTGGTGGTACGTTCTGGCTTTCAAGTCCCCATCCTCCTGGAAAATGTCCTTGAGGTGGCCATCACAAGCAAGCTCACTTTAGGGCAACCCCAAGAGTAAAAACATTTGCACCCATTAGTGCCTGCAACTGTGTAATGCCATATAGCTTTGGTTTTTATAGGAAAACACTGTAATAGATTAACTAATCTAAAATTCCACGGTTATTTGTAACAAAGCTAATGGTTAATGATCTGAACGTGCCAACAGATTTCATTTAAGGAAGCAGGTATTAAAATACGGGGCAGGTTCTCGGTGACCACTGTCCTCGGGGCATGCCCAGCTGGCAGTGGAGGAGCAGAAGCCAACCCCAGGCTGGTGCCAACCAGCATCTGGCAAAGCTGGGAACGAACGGGGGGTCCTACAGGAGGAGAAAGCCACGGGGATAAGTGCAGAGCCTCAGATCCCTTTTGCTGTTTGCTTGTGTTTTCTTGGACTGCACCTGCAACAGCAAGAGGCTGGATAAATTCCCAGGCTCTTCACAAACGTGCTGAGCGCCTGTTTAAAGCGCAAGGCTCCTGTGGATGAACACACGCTGTGCTGTGCACCTTGCAAGTGGGGATCTGGGGAGCTGGTGTGGGAACGCAGAGAAATCTGCTCAGAGCAGCCACCAGAGGGACCGAGATTTTGCTCTGTTGCTGCAGGGGGTTGCGAATGTGGCGTGATGAATGCAGGGCAGCTCCTGCCCTGCCAGGGATCCTTTTGGTTGCAGCATCTCTCCTTCTCACTCCTTGCCACCCGTTGCACAGATTAACAGACTACAGTGTATTTACAGCATTGAACTTGGGATGCTGATAGAAGCACTGGAGGTTGGCAATGGTCAACTCCAACATCCCAGCAAAAATTGCCCTGACTTCCATTTGCACTTATTTTGCTTAACCCACGTGCGATGGAAATCCACACAGGACCGTGGCCAGAAACCCATTCCACGAGCCTAGGTTGGCTGTGTTACCTTGCACCACGCCGCAGCTGGAAAGCTGCTCCATTTCCATACTTTAACAATCTTTTCCTCAAACCCTTCAAGCCCCAGCTCATTTGTGATGCTTGCAACCAAGTGGCCAGCAGGTGATGGATAGCGGGTTGAAGGGCTGCTGACAATAACTAATGCATATTTTTTTAAAGCTCCTTCACGAGAGCTCTGCCAATGTACACGAGGACACAATTATGGCTCAGGATATGTCAAAGCAGAACAAACCAGCGGCCCATCAAGTCTCATTGCCTGTCTCTGACACCCGCTTATATTTGATGCTTCAGAGAAAGGGAAGCAATGAAAACACACCTGGCCAACACGACGCACAAGGGACAAATGTCTTCCCAGCCCCAGAGTGGACAGCTGGCAGCCTGAAGAAAGGGATTTGCTGCTTTTGATCTTTGCATGTGTAGTCAGAGACATCATAAAACTATCCAGCCCTTTAGAAAGTCCAGCTGGTGCTTACCTCTTCTTCCCCAGTTTCTGTTACTGTTTGAAAAAGGAGCAAGAAAAGCTCCTATCTGCAATCCAAAGCTCAATGGCTGATAAATATGCAGACACCTGTTAGACTTTAAAAGCATTGTGCAATTATCTAAGGACAAAGACTCTGAAAACCCATTTTTCCTAGTTTTTGACACTAGATGCAGGCCACTCTATGAAATTCCAGTTTCGGTGTCCTGCCTCTGTCCCTCATTTGGCCATCCACGGGGATGGGACCTGGCATTTCTGGGCACGCCTTTGATCTCTTCAGTGCTACAGCAGGCAAATATACCTGTCTCAGGTGCCATAACATGTTTCCTGCGCACAATCCTAACCTGTAGCCCCCCAGCTCACTCATAATCCCCAAATTCAGGGCTATTACCTGACTTCCAAATGCAGAACCAGCAGGCAGCGGTCAGCCATCTCTTGGAAAGACCTGGCCAGCTCGCTCAGGGTTTGCAGGATCTGTTCGGATGCAGGGAGGTGCTCCATACTGGCGTGGCTGTCCTGGCCAGGAGACATGGCTAGCAAGAGAAGACAGGATTAATTTGTGACGTATTTCATCAATACCACTTGGCTTTAGCAGCTACAGCATCTCAACTGCTTCCGTCCTAAGCGCACATGCTCTCGTCCACCTTTGGCTGAGCAATGAAGTCTGTAATTTGGGAGTGTGAGAAGCGACAAACTGCCTCTGCAATTGATTAAACTCCAAAATGAATCTGAGGGGTTTAATCAACCACCAGAATACATTTGCTTGGAAGATATTGCTCTGTGATGAGTATTTCTGCACTTGCAAAATCCAGGAACATTTATCTTACTTTGCGTGGAGTGAGGAAAGAGCTGCTCTGGAGCCAACGCACGGCACCCACAGCACAGATGGTCCTTTTTGGTCACCTCAGACTTCCCCAGGAGAATTTCAAGTAAACCCTTGTTTGACCCATCCCTCCACAGGCAGCTGGGAGCCTTCTTTGTTCTTGTGAATAAAACGCAGCTCTTAATGCAGTAAAGCAAACAGCAGGCAACAGATATGAGTTGCTCTTGGACCTGTCTCCAAGGCTGACACCTGAGGAAAGGTGCTGTTCCTGCATACCAGACAACTGGAAAAAAAACAACCTCTTTATTCAGCACATGCAACATTTAAAAAAGTCCTGGCAAGTGGAGCCATTTCATCATTTACTTCTCGCCACCCCACTGTGAGCCAGGAGACAAGTGGTATTTCTGCTTTGTGGGCAGCAAACTCGGAGAAGAGCAGCTTGGCCATGGCCACAGTCATGGAACTGCTGTCCTGCGAATACCATCCCCAACGATGAGCTAACCAGGTCTAACTTCTGCAGATACATCTGTATCCCTCCCGCTGAGACCTCTTTAAAACACAGTTATCATAAACTCTGCCCTAATTACAGAAAGAAAATCTCAAATATCAGTTCAAATCCTCGTTCAAGCAGCCCTTTAGAAATGACTTCTTGCATAGGGTGATTAGCAACGTCTAAATTAAGCAGACCTACATAAGGCACCTTCCAGCTGAATTAAACAGTGCGATGGCAAAGGATGTCCTGGGTCACCACGTCTGGCCTGCAAGCGCTGTGTCCCGTGGCCTTGAGTAGAAACTCGTGTGCCATATGAAAGTCATTCAAGTCTCTACCCTCCTTGCTTCCCTCGGTGGCTCCCGGAAAACCTCTGGCAGTGAAGCTGGAGGTTAGGAACTAAATTCTAGCCTAAACGTAGTCACTGATGTTATATATTTGGTTCTTCATATGCCAGCATTATTCTTTGCCGTGTGGAGTTTGCCATCACCAGCATTTAGCTTCTGCTGCACTATAAGGATGAACTCCTGGAGAGGTGGGCAAAGCAACCTGCTTTACCTTCTACCTCTGAGAAAGGCTTGCCATCCCCTCTTCACCCAAGACCGATTCTCTGCACCCCTTCCAGGCTCAATTATATTTTCTTGAGCACCAGTAACCAGAGCTGTGTGCTGTATTTGAGCTCTCACTACTGCCGCAACGGGACTAGAGCTTTCCCATCTCCCTCGGAAATACTCTTTTGCTCTGGTATCTGCTTTTTTCATTGCTTTACATTTTCAGCTCATATTTGTTCTGTGGTCGACCTGAATAATGGAGGCGCTTGCTGGCAGTAAGAAATTTCTTGTTTTCCCTCTCCTTGCACTGCTGTTTGGTACATGACAAACACTTAGCCAGACACCAACGCAACTCCGCGCAGGAAGGATTTGTACATCACCAAGGAACTGTTGACAACAAACTTCCATTGTGATGGAGCCTGACTAAATAAATGTCACTTGGCTCTGTTTGTATAGCCAAAGACCTGCTTTGAAAGGGGAACCTACGCGGAGCTTTGGATTCGCACGTAAAATTAAACACCCCTTCAGATCTAGCCTGAAAAGCAAAACCAAAACAAAGAGAGAAAAAATCCCAATCTCTTTTGTGTGAAGCAGGTTGAAATAGAGGTAAACATATAAGACAGACAAGTACAATTAAAGGAGTGTGACAAAGCAAAAGGAGAAGACTGCACAGAGCAAAGTGCCTAATTGTGCATCTAATTTTACTGTGAATTACAACAGGGAAAACCCTGCCTGGACAAAGCCGAGTGCAACACAGCTCCGGGAAGCTGCCTCCTTCAGCAGCTCCTCCCATCGCAGCAATATTTATAAAGTTTCACACCAACAAAGAGGCAGCAATGGGTAAAGAAATTCAGAGCTTGGCAAATACTGCTGAAAATAATTAACTGGCCCGGAGTGTTAAAGAGAAATAATCCATTCACCGTAAGGATTCCTCCCTGGCCCTGGCACACTCCGACACTTCTCCAAGCATCGTTCTGCTCGGTGAGAAAAACAAGACAAAATCAAATTATCAGTGGGTTGAACGGCTTATTTACACAGCCTCTACTTCCAGATAATGGCGTTGGGAGATGACTCGGGGAGGCACTTTGAGCTGTTTGTCCAGCTGCCACCCACCTTTCAAGCCCCCCAGTGACATTGGTTTCCCTGGGGTGGCAGGACTTTGGGATCAAGCAGAATCAGGTCTAAGCGTGCTTATCTGGTCACAGCAGAAAGCAGGAAACCTTCCCTGTATTATGATGGGGAAAACAATCTATTTTTAGTTAAAAAAAAAACACCTAAATTTTGACAGGTTTCTATCAGTCTTGTTCCTGGAGCTGGACGCGCTGTTACGCCGCAGGAACGCCGCTGCAGCCTTGGGTCGCTCCCGCAGTGCCTTCCTGCAAGCGATAGAGATGGATGGACCCATCATCCGAAATGCAGGAGTCAGCTAATTTCTGCACTGGAGAGATAGACACACATTTTTTCTGCTCTCCAGAATTCATTTACAGCAATTTAAGTGAAGCTGTAATTATATTTGTCAGCGGAGTTAAGAGGAGGAGGGAGACGGGGATGATCTGTGCCTTGGTTAAAGCCAGAGCACTTCTGGCTTTGTTTTTATGGGTGCTCAGTGCCCCCGCTGAAGAAGGAAGATTGAGTGCTGGCTCGAGGCATGTGTCTCCATTTCTCCCTCGCAATATGAGGGCGCTGAAGTGTACCTTCGCTTTTTGAGATTAAAAGACTTTCCGAGCCCACCACTTGTCCTTTCTCCTTCTTTGCACATCCCAGAAGGATCGTCCCACTGCTGCGCTAGCCAAGGAGAAAATCCCATTTCTTTAAGTCTCGCTCAGGAGACACGAACCCACAGAAGGAGCTTTAGCAGCATGAGATAATCAGAGCCTAAAATATTACAGGGTATTGAATAAAAATGTAATTTGGAACTGGTTTTGGAGGTGGCCAGTTCTTTGGGCAGACACGATCCAAGGGTGACCCTGCACTGACGGACCTCCAACCCACCTGAATGCCTCTGGGCTCAAAGAGCCAAGGGAGGTATCTCCAGCTGAAATGCTAGAGAAGCAGTACCATAATAAAACAAAACAAAATTCAGCCATGCATTTCTTCTTGCCCTTCTCCTCCTTCGTAAGTACCTTGGCCCATTTAGACCAAGCCAGCCACGAGCCCTCCTAGCCAAGAAAATACCCAACGGTTGGGTAAGCAGCAGCCAACGACTGGCTCCGCAGCCCCTTATCATTTTTCAGCCTAAACAGATGAATTTCAGTTGTCTTACGTCGGCTTCCTGTGCTGCTGGATAATAATTACAGTTTTGTCTGGGATTTCTTTTGCTTGCTGTAAGCACGGCCAAGATATCCCACTCCAAGGAGAAGGAACATTTCATTCCGGCAAACCTGAGAAAAATAAACTTAACACACTACTTGTCACCCATGATTTCGATCATTTTGCAATTCAATGCGATGCTGGTGCCTCTTGACAGATTGTGCCTTGTAAATCGATGGATGTAAATTCCCAGACCTCTGGAATATTAAACAAAACCTGCCGCGTCGCCCATAAACAAACCTCTGTAACCAATCAAGGTCTACAATAGCACGTCCTGCCCGCTCCCTGCTTGAGCAGAGCGACTGCTAACAGATTTGAGTGATTTAATAGTGGAAGGAAAAAAAATCAATCTAAGGTTACAGGCTCTGCTTCAGCTCCGGTGCAGCCTGAACCTGGGAAATAAACCTGCAACACGCTCAGACTTTACGTACAGCACTATACGTGTTTGCTTAACAGAGGGAAGGGGAAACGCTCACGGAGAAGTTTTACATCTCTGCTGGGAGAAAAACTCTTATTTGGAAAAGAGACGCAGTCTGAAACCTTTGCTGTGTCCCACAGGTAGCATTAAGGAGCAGCTCACACCTTTTAAAATTTTAATTCTTGCTCCCTTCCTCTCTGCAAGAGGAAACCCCCAAATAATCATTAATAAACGGATGCAAAAGGAAATTGTTATGGATCAAGTGCTGAACTATGTCTTTGGAGACTTGGGGTTAACTCCCATGTCTGCTGGAGACTTTTCTGGGGATCTGGGCTTGCTCTCTCTATGCTTTCGTCCTTAGCAGATGAAACCTGGGAATGTGTCTTTATCCATCACTGCCACGCAAGCTGACTCCAAGCTCTCTGCGTCTCTTGTCCTTACAGCTTTCAGCACCACGAGGTGACACTGTCACTGGGAGACAAATTGGCTATTGTAAGGGATTTTATGTGTATTTAAAAGAAAGAGCACTAGATAAAGTTGGGAGGAATTAGACCTGTGTATTATATATACATTTTTTAAGGAGGTATGAGTATGGCAGTACAGCGTCCACATTAGATCCAACACCAAGGACTTACTTCAGCGAGATTTCTGAAGGCAGGCATATTCCAGGAGACTTCTGTCTCCTGAAGCCGAAGGACAGGAGGAAACTAACATTTTTCTAATAGGTCACCATCAAAAAATCACCTCTCTTCCTATTAAGTCGTGCTCTGCCAATGTGGGCCAGAGTTGGGTACTGGAAAGCTGCTGCCGTTGCGGTGTTGGTGAGGAAGGGCTTGGTGGGGCAGCAGGAATGTCACTGAGATGCCTACAGCACCGACACAAGGGATGGAAAGCAGCACTGGGGCATCGCCTCGGCACAGCTCTATGGAGACGGGAGCTGGGAGATACATCAGGACTTGCTGGAGATAAAAAATCCTAAATAACTACAGAGAGCCAGACAAAGCAAATCAACTCAAATGATTTTCTCTCCGTGGGAAAAACTACCAGGACCCTGCTCTCAAGCCGCTTTTCTTTTTGTGGTTACACATCTTTCCTCCCACTTTGATCTCTTATTGCTCTTGAGATGCCGCCTCGATCTAATTTAGAGTCTAAGCTCTCCGAGGAGCAGGGGCCTTCTCTTTTTATCCTGTTGCAAAGCGCTCTGCACACCTGTGGTGCTCGAGAAATAATGAACAACAACAACTATATGCAACCCATATGGCCACTTGGACCAGCTTCTGGCTGCAAGAGTATTGTTTGAAGCTCTAAGGCATAGATCACTCACTGCCTGCCTTTAACTGGCTCTGTTTGGGGAGCTCAGCGCTGCAGCTCTGCAGAAAAGCAGTGGAATGAGCCACAAAATCTGGAACTGGATTTGGCTTTTTCCGAGTTTCGCGAGACTATTTCAGAGCTGCAGAGCTTTGGGAACCAAAGCTAGATTCTGTTTTCCCATCCTTCCCCTTCCTTTTCAGAAGTACGTCTGAACCTTCGGGCCCCCTAGATGCGGAGGATATTTATGCAGCTACTGCTGCACTGCTCCCTTTTACCTAGATCGCTCTCTTTCTAGATTTTAAATAGGGAGGGAAATCAAGATGAGCAATGACATCTCCCAAGACTTCCACGTACCTGGCACCCACGGATTTTTGATGTCGGCTGTCTTCTTCACACAAACTTTGAACTAAAATGCATTCCCTAGACCTATCCTGGCAAGGATCTGGCTCTGCACATCAGCGTGCTGACCTTCCCTTCCATGACGTTGGGTAAGGTTAACTCTTGTCACCAAGCGCGGCCGAGCAGCTTATAGACGAAAGCAGGAGCCGACGAGCAGAGGTGAGGGCACTCAGCACCCACCTAAGCCATGCACTGAGTCTCCCATGCACTGGGTGCAACCCTCCTCCTGGAAAAAAAAGCGAGCAGCCCGGACCTGGGCAGAGCTCTGGGATCTGGAGAACACCTCCCACGTGCAGGCGGGATGGGGATGCAGCCGACTGTACCGATCGATAAGGGAAGAACAGGCATTCTTGGTAAAATAAAGCAAATACCAAGAAAGGACAAACTTGAACAGGTGAGGACCTTTCAAACAAGAGATATGAGGCTGGAATTTTCTAAGTACTCAGCACTGCTCTGGCTCACCTTTTACTGGGATCATCGGCAAAACCGCTCATCGACGCTGAAGGGGCAACGTTATGTCAACGCTTAAAGGCTAAGCAGAGGTAAAGACCAAGCAAGCTCAGGGAGAGCTTCTCACTGACATTAGTCGTACTAATGTGACATGCTATGACCACTACAGAGTCCTGCTATTCCTACTAATGAATCTGGTTCATCAGCAGAGGTAACTGGGATCACATCAGAAGATCCTTTAAGGCAGGGATTTCCCTTTCCAAATCTCCTTGAGGTTCTGATGAGAACGGAGGAGGAAAGGGAACTTGTGTGCCAGACCTGAGAAAAGTGAGACAAACCTGAAGGGTGGTCTCGAGAACATCCTTCCATGCCTCTCTGCCCACTCCACGTTAAAAATTGAAGTGCAGGAGAGGAACAATGTAACCGTGCTGGAAAAAAGCATTGCGACCTCATTTGCGATGAGTGGTGATAAGCAGGCTGGGCTGCAGCCCCCATCAGTTCAGTAAACACTAATGATGAGGAGAGCACAGACTGTCACCAGTGATAAAGAACAGGCTAAACACTCTATTAGTTTTTCATTTTGAGAATTAATGTTTTTTATGGCGTGTGTACACTCGCTAGTTAATGAATTGTCTCGTTAGAGGTGCCTGCAGAGCTCCTCGTCTGCCTCTGCTGGCAGGCATAAATTTCGCAAGGAAATTACCACTTTTAAAAAGGCAATAACTCCTCTAAAAGTGGTTTGTTTTCCATTAGTTTCTGCAAATATGCAGCCTCGAGAAAGGGATTGTAAGGGGGAAAAAAAAAAAAAGAGCTGGAGGGGCAGGACAAAAAGCGTGGTGGGACGGTCTAGGTCCATCTAGCTCTATCGTGCAACAGCCTGCTGGAAGGTTGGGTTGCTGAACACTTTCCTTTAAATAATCTGCATTCGAGTCTGGAAAGGGCTTGGGTAAAAATAAAACCAACAAAAAAAGAGATATTTGGTTCATTTAAAAAGTCAAAAGAGACAAAAAAAGATATTTTTTTTCCCCTAAACGAAGCAAAATCGTGCAGGTGCAGCTACGAGCAGGAGAGCTATCTCAGTTGAAGACTGAATATATCGCGATCTCTTTGAACAGGCCAGGGTTTGCTGCTCCAGTGCTCTTCAACTAAGAAAATTCCTCTGTGTTAGAATTTCTTGGTTTCAGTAATTTATAACATAATTTTCTCCTTCTTTACCCCACAGAAATATTTCTCGGGCTTGATTCTATTATCAAAGAAGAAACCTGATTTAGAAAGCTTAGGGAAAAACCCCACATTAATCTGCTTTTGAGTTATAGAAAGCATTTTTTTTGCCTCTTCAGAGTTTTGCACCCTTCTCTGTCCTTGGCTAGCCAAAAACAGCCATGTGCTTTGCCTCGTCTTCATTAAACCAGGGCAAAACCACAGCTCCACTGACATCAACTTCCATCAAGCCACAGTGAGGCCAAAAATTCATCCCTGAATTAATTTATTTTCCTACTAAAGTCAGCAAGAGCTTTGTCACTGGCTTCAATGGGGAGAGAAGACCCTATAAAAATTGTCCACACTTGAGTTGAGGGGTAAAAATGAGTGGAAGGAAACCAAAAAGCTCCAGGCCAGCTGCTTTACAGGAGGCACCATGTCCTTAGAGCCGATGGAGATGATTTCAGCTCAGCTGTTAATAACGAATGCTTCCCGGCACTCGGAACACACATAATGTACATATCATCAAATTAACGACATTTCAATGGTATCTGACTCAGAGCATGTCGGCTCGGCCGTTAACTCACTGGCAGGCATCGGGCAGGAACGCTGGGCGTTTATGAAACCTGCAGAAAAAAATCGCACGAAGATGTGAAGCAAAGCAGAGAGGACCAGCAGGCTTTTATGTGCTGCCTTCATGTACGATTCTCCCCAAGCCGCTGTTAGGATCTGTCCTAAACTGAAATGTTTAATTTCGTTGACAGCTGAAAGAATAAGGAGACAAACAGGTGTTGGCCACTTGGGTTAATATTAAAAAGAAAAAACGACAAAGAGTTGTCAACCTGCACATAAGGCTTCCTCTGAGCTAGAAAAGAAAAATCAGTGATTGGTGTTAGGATGCTTGTAAAGCAGTATAATTATGTCTTGACATGAAAACTGAGGGATCAAGATAATTTGTTAGGGCACTGGTCAGCTTGGCCAGGAGAGGCGGTAATGCAGCAAACCATCTGAGATGTCCAAAAGCAAATACAAGCAGCAACCTTTTTCCTTTTTTTCCTCCCTTATACTGTGCTGTATCTTGCCAATAAATGCCCTGAAAACCGATTTAGCATCATTGCAGAATTTCTGTGGGTAGAAGATGTCCTGAGAGGGATGAATTTCTAAAAGGACCTTAAACCTCCCAGTCTTTTGGACTCACTGGAAGAGTGAGAAACAGAAATGCTGGTGTTCTGATGGCAAAACTACTCTTCTTCGCGGTGAGTGTGATTTTCTCCAAGTCCCACGTGAATACAGATGCAGGTTAGATGAGAACAATCCTCTAGTCCACGCGTTGTGCAAAGTGACTCACTCACTGGTGATGTCAATGGTTGACCACACTCCTGTCGCCTAGTTTTGGAAAGGATTTTGCCCCTTCCACTCTAGAGGAAGCTGCTACCCCTAACACCCCAGGGAGAAGCAGGTGGATTTACTGCCATTAATCTCTGACACCAGTGAGTCATTCTCTTCAGAAGAGACAAACACATCCTAATGCGTGATCCAACCGGTGTGGACAGCAGGCTCTTCGGAGTTATTTCTACAAAAACCTTGATTTCCTGGTATTACTCATGAGAGATCCTCACTTTAAAATGGTTTGAAAGCACTGCTAATTAGGTCACTTATTTACATGACAATCCCCTGCGTTTAAGGCTGGTGGGTGGGAAGAAAGAAAGCAGGAACAAGAGTAATTAGCGTAATCATGACGGTAAGCTAAGTGCTGACCCCAAGGCCCCAAGATCAATACTGGGACTGCATCCCGGTGGTGTGCCTATTGTCTGAGATAAAGAACCATAAATGCTGAGCATCCAGGTCAGAAAAACAACGTCTCATTTTCTAACCATTAAATATTTGATGTAAAACATCGAAGCTGGGGAAAGGAGTAACCACTAATCCATAAGAGGAGCTTCTCTGCAGACATTCAAGGGAACAAGGGCAGTGAAAGGCATTGGGAGATCACTTGGACACGAGAACAAGAGGTCTCAGTTGGCTGATGGCTGCGTGGTTTTATTCCCTGCTATCCAGCAAAGCAGACCTATATTTCAGCTATGAAATTTTATAGCCAAAATCATAAAATATACCAAAACAATCTCTTAATCCTCAGGCCTTACCAAAACAACCACTGTGCCTTCATGAGGTTACTGGTTCCGGCTGTTTTCGAAAGTCAGACTTCACCACTTTGCTGTCCCCAACCAAGTGGTTTTGGCCCTCTGGAAGCCAACTCAGCTAAGTTGGTACCAGCTGGACCCTTGTCCCCTGCCTGAATTGCTCTGCTCAGCTCTTTTTCTGCTTCAGGTGGTGGTAAGAAACCAACAGGCATAACTTTGCTTTTGGATCCAAGACAACATTGCTGAATTGGCACACGGAGGGGAGAAAAAATCCAATTTTGCTACGTTAAGTCAATCCACTGAAGCCTGAGGCTCTTTGAGAGAAAACACGTCTTTGAGCAGTGCTCTTGGGGTCATTGACAAGAGGCTCATATACGTTGTATGTCAGGATATTGCCAGATACATAATATTTCCCCTTTGAATGTCTACTGAAAGACCTCTACACTCTGACACTGGTTCCTCCATTAGGTTCTTACTATTCAGGAGGGAGTAACTAGATGTCATGCCATATCTGCTGAACCTAAGGTTCAAATATTATCTAGAAGTTTCCAAACTGTATGTAGCAACTTCCCATAAGTTTCAGTAAATTTGTAGCTCCCACTAAAGTTAAAAATGGTGATTAATCTGGTGATCATAGACGGTTTGGTGTAGAATTGACAGATTTACATTCTACTGTGCTTGAAGAAGGCCAAGTTCTCCTGTCCTTGGTTCAAGGGGAGTCCCACCTGGGGAAACCCAGGTTTCAAGGACAGTATCTCATTTCTAAATACCAGCCCCAAGCACGCTGTGTACAACAGTGGGATTTGTAGTAGTAAGGAGATACCATTGGTCATCCTTGCAATACCCAAGAGATGTTAGCATAGGACCAGGATGAGCCACGGGTTTGACAATATGGAGATGTGTGGATCTGAGCCACTGTGATGTAGATGGGATGGCCAAGAAGACCTTCTCCTATCAGCTTCCTTCATTTCTCTCCTGAACTTCCTAGATCCAAATGAAAACATGCAACACCAATCTGAACCAGCTGTTCCCAGACAATATTAACACACTACCCAGAAGAAGGACTTAACATCTTGAACTTATTTCAGGATAAGCCACATTCGTGTAACATGTGGCCAGCTCATGATATGGAGAGTGTGAACTTGTAATCGTCTGTAAAACACCTCTTAGACACAAAATGAGCTAACCTGATCAAACAGGTTGAAGGGCAGAGATGGGAAGAGATCACCCCAGGACACCGGCATCTCCCTTAAGACAATGTGTGCACAGCTATGAGATAGGAAAAGACCCCACGGATGATTGTTTTATGATGGTTCAGTGCAAGTGAGAAGGGGATTTGGTCCCATTTTTAGCATTTTCAGAACAGCACTAATTGCTCAGGTAGTGGAAGAGAAAAAAAAAGTATCAGAGAATGAGACTGCTTAAGAAGCTAAATTGGAAAGCTGTCATTTAGACTAAGTTATATTGAAGCAACTGAAATACATCAAATGCTATAAACATGCAAGACTTTATCTTTTCAAGTTAATGGCAGATGTTTTACATTTGGAAGAAATTTGCAGAGTTTTCTGCTTTAGAAAGAAATGCAGTTTTGTTAAAATAATAATGCAACAGCATTCGCTTCTCCCGTGTGAGGCCAGGCACGTGTTGATCACCTTTAATCTGGCTTTTAAATAAGGTTCTCTATTAATAGATCTCTACAAAAAAAAAGTTCTCCATGAGCAATCAATACAGCAAGATGTGTTACAAGCTCAATGACAGAAAAAAATAAGCTCCAACGGGAGAGAAATATAGGCACATTTAAGAGCTGAATTCAGTTCATTAGAAACACCAGGGTTAAACACAAAGACCCGTCTGAGTTCACCACCGCAGTGTGGCCTGACTATGAAATGAAAGGCATCAATTTTACCACCGCGTCGGCCCTGATTTTCATTTGTGCTGAGACCCCTTTACACCACTCTGTCAGCAGAAAGGGGCCTTAAAGTGTAAATTACAGCTCCTTTCCTCTGGCAGAGTGGTATAAAGGGGCTCTGCCATCAATTTTAAAAGACATCACTTTCTCAAGTGTTGCGGGATGCTTTCTGTTAGCTATCAAAGCCTATTTCAGTACGAGGAGGCACGCTGAGCCAGGCAAAGGGGAGGCTGACCTCTCGGGTGCAAAGTGCTCCAGGATAGTCTTGATCCTATAATGGCCTTCACTAACCTTTTCAAAGTATTTTGAGATCTATGGCTGGAAAATGCAATGCAAATGCTCAGTATTATCATTAACAAGAGCCAGACAGCGACAGAAATCTGCGGTATTTGGTAAAAAGCTGTTGCACAACCCATTTTTCTCCCCCCTGCTTTTGAACGAAGCCGTGGCTCACCAGGACTGCTGCAAGTCTGGAGGGTGAAGTGCTGCCCTGCCCATCCACAGGAGTGGTGATGGTGTCTTCCACACGCTGCCCTTTGATTTTGGGGTGAAAGCACCCCTAAAAGGGTGAAAAACAACCTGCTTTGGAAGTATCTGTGATAAGATAGTGAAGAGGCTGAATGCTTTTTTAGGTACTTCAGAAGGGCCAGATTCTGTCCTTGCCAACCTTGCAATGCCTCTGCATAAATATCCTCATTTTGTAACACCCTAAAACCCAAGTGACAGACCAAACCACGTCCTGACAGCTTCCTAAGCAGACCCAGCCGCCAGGCAAGAGCCACGGCAAGCCAACCATTCCTAAGCTTTGTTATTGATGTCCTTGTTGAGATTTCACTTCTAAGCATTTCTGCCACTGAATCCAGCTGGCTCATAAACCCATAGGAAACTGAAGCCTTGAGTTTGGAAACCAGGGGATGACAGTGCAATGCGGCAGTGGGAACTGCAGGAAAACTGAATAAAGCAGTAACAAACTCCACGTGACCTTTCTGTACGTTGTAAGGCACAATTTCAATTACTCAGGTGGATGTAAAAAAAAAAAAAAAAAAAAAGAATCCAGTGGGAAAGGATTACGGGATTACGGGAAAGGATTTCCTCAGGAGGAACAGGAGACATTTATCTACCAATCTGCATATTGGCATGTGCATCACTTTGACGTATTGACGTCACTTAAACACTGCTTTGACTGTCATGGGGTGCGACTTATGGCAGAGGGGCTGGGTGGGAGGTGGGAGGCAGCATCCTGCCCGGAGCTGTGAATCTCCATCCCTTCAAATGCAGTTTGTGTAAAACTGGGGGGGAGAATTGCAATGCCGCGTCCTTCCGACTGCCTGTGCAAACCCCATCCGGAAAGGGAGCGTGGCATTTCCCTATCACTCATTAAACCCGCGTGCAGCTGGCTTAACCAAACAGAGTAATTAGCTCCGTGTCTAATGCAAATTGCCGCAGCGGAGACCTGGCTCTGCCGGCGAACAATTGCAATTTACGTCTGGGAAGAAACGACTTCGCCCTGTTGGCTTTGCCGTGGCTCAGCTCTGCGGACAGCAGCAGGGTTAGGATGTCCCGGTGATGGAGCCAGCTCTCAGAGGTCTCCCATGCATCCCCCCTAGCACCGGGGTGCTTCCCCCACAGACGGGCTGCCGGCGTTAATTCCGAATTTGTACTCACGTTTGTCCTCGATTTATTTAGTGTTCACTTTCTACTTTCTGCCACTGTAGACTAATGGTCAGCCTGAAGTCTATCTGAAGCCAGGGTTGTGCAGAAGATTTTGAATCTTTGCTTTTTAAGGAAGCTTTGCTTCTGTGCCAACTTCTGAAGGGCAACAGGAGACAAAGAGGAGCTGGTATTGAAAACCAGGAGCTTTGACAACAATCCAAGTAATCACTGGGTTAGATTTGGTGTTAAAAACAGTATGTGTTGAGCCCCTCATGCTTTTGAAGCTTTTTGCTAAGAAAAACGATAAATGTGCATGCATGTATGTGGTTTTCAAATACAGCAAGATTCTCACTTAATTGCATAAATCCAGGACCTGGGATGCTAAAAAAAGCAACAAACATCACAGAATAAGAACACTCAAGACTTTTTTTTTTTTTCCCATTTCTGCCTTGATTTCAACACATTCCTGACCCAGCTTTTCCTCTTGTTGTGCTCTTTGCTGGACTTAGCTATTTTGAATGAACACGGAGTCACAGGATCCATTTCTAAAGAGACTTAATTTGTAGATAAGGACATGATGGGACAGGAGATGTCTTTCTTGAGACTACTGCTGGAGTCCTGTTTTTCTAGCTAAAACTGTTAAGGTATACTAAAATTGCATTAAAAATATTGTTCATTAAGGATCAGAAACAGAAACCACACACAGAAACTGAACACAATATACTGACCAACCTTTGGGTGGATGCAAGAGTATCTACTTATCTGTAAGTATATGCAGGCACGTTGTACATGTACAAAAACTTTACTTCCAATAAACCATCTAGAAGAGGAAGATGATCTTGTTTCATGTAAGCTCGGGAAAAAAGTCATCTTAAACCCAGTATTTAAGGCAGCCGGTCGGTAACTGCTGGCTACAGCCATCTGAAGTCACAAGATGCCAAGAGCCAGCTGAATGTAAAAGGAAAGCTGCAGCTCTGCTGGCTAATGGCTAATCTTTCATCTTCCTACCTGCACACAGCAGGCAACCATCTTAAAAATGTAAAGACTGGCCCAACTTCTTCATCATGCATAATAATTCGCTCTTTGTAAAATATTCACAGGGCTTCAGAAGGCTGAGGCTCCCCGAAGAGAAAAGGCTGAGGGTTTGTTTTATCTGCCTGGGACAAGGCAGAGAAGCAGGAGAGGAAGTGGGGAGGAAACCCGACTTCCATTTTCACATAAAACCTATTCAAAATTGACATGACTTCCTCAGTTAAATTCATCCACTTCCAGCAACTTTATTCCTTAAATTGTTATTGTTAAAAAAGAAGTTTGTATTCCCTCAAAAGACAAGAGAAAAAGAAAATGACTTTGTCATATCTGACTGGTTCAGAAAATATAAAATCCAATTCTGAAGCAGTGCAGATAAGGGAAGAGCAATGGAAGAGCCATCAGCTTAGCAAACACTAAATAATGAAGAATGCAGAGACTGCCCAGCATGATAAAACACTCTATTAGCAAGACTGTTTTTAAATGAGTGATAATTGTGGCACATCCACAGCGAAAGGTTATTGAATTTTTATCTGTAGTAAGGGGTCTTTGACAGCCCAACCGAAAAGCCACAGATGTATAGCACCCTTTTTAGGATTTCCCCAAACACTTCCACACCCGACCAGCTCTGCCTCGTGGTTTCTGAATACTTGCAGCTATGTCCATAAATTGCCAAGGAAGCCTTGCTGGGAAAGCTACCAGCTTTCTACAAGGAAGGAAATCGGGGCCGCTACCACCATGTCATGGACTTGTTGGGGATTACGGTTTTTCTGGCAGTGCACCAAAAATCCTGGTCCTGGTCACTCACTGAGGGCTTTGATGATGCCCTGAGTGGGGCTGAGATTTAACCTCAAACTGTCGGGACAGAAAAGACTTTGCAGGTGACTAACGGCCTGTCGACTTGGATATAACGAACCGCGGATTCCAGTTGCGTTGAACTGGAATACTTGGGTTTCACGTGGGCATATCTTAAAGTCAAGCTACCAATGCTGAAATGATGATGCTGGCTCCACTTACGGCAACCCCAGTCTGAATTTGGTGAGCTTCAGCGAGTGGCAGAAAACTCCTTCATTTACCTTTACTTTTGGTCATTTTATTTCCCTCCCTCCCTCCCTTTCCCCTCACTCTCATTAATATGCTGTTTCTTGCAGCAATCAGATTCTCAGAAATTCAGATGATCAAACCAACCCAGAAAAGAACAGAGTAACTCGTATGACAGCCGAGCGTTACGGCATTAACATTGTATGAATCTTGGAAACAATAGCTGGTTTTCCTTTTTCCTCCTCCTGCTCAGTCCAGGTGGGACGGAAAGAAAAAATCTCATTTTTCCTCTGTTCTTTATTCTTTATATGCTTCCGCCAAAGAATCGCACTCCCCTGTATATCACTGGAGCTGGCTGGGTTTGTAAATACATCTGACTTCCACCACCACCTCTGCCCCACAGCATCACTTTTTACTTCTCCCACATAGACTGCAGTCAGCTCTATTGACGTTTCATTTACGAGAAATACTCCACCAGGTTTCATTTATAACCAGGAGGTCAACAGCCTCTATCATTTTCTAACACAGCTCCTTCTTCCTCTTGTTTCAGATATTCCTGGCATTTGTGTACAGCCATTTTAGCGCATTGGTATGAAGTTATTACAAAGGAAGATGAATTTTTATTGTCAGGAGGATGCTGACAAGTAAAGTATTACACTTTATACTTTTATTTTTATTCACTGCTGCATGTAACGTCCTCTCAGAAGCTTGAAAGTCATGCTCATGCCCTTTTATGTTTGGAAAACATTGATTTTTTAAAAAAATTGAGTTTCAACTAGAACTGAAATTATGAATGATGTTTTTATTTCTAACAACTTTGACTGTTAGAGCGTAACTCCTCAGCCCCCAAAACTCCTCTGGTTACTAAAGTTCTGGGAATAAGTATTTGCCTATTGAATTTTAATAGCATTTTCCACTGGGTTTTGCTTTCTTTTTTCTTTTATTTTCTTTTTTAAAATTTTAATCTTGTAAAGTACACACCGTGAGAGCCCAGCAGCTCTTCTTGTCACTCAGGTATCCTCCAGAACTCAGAGTATGGGTTATAGAAATATTAAAGCTACCCATGGCATTTTACATCTTTAATTGTTTGCTGATTGTATAATCTTAATTATCCTACTGGAGCCCAACCAACGGATCAGGGACAATTGGAGCAAAGATTTCAGAGGTCCCGCTCTAGAGCAGATATAAGCCATAGGAAGGACTGTCACTCACCCAGATGATGATGCTCTCCTAGACAGTCAAATAAAGCCCAACACTGTTACAGAGAAGCTGTGCTGTCAAGGGGCAACTATTTTAACCGAGATGTAACACTAAGATTTTTCCAATTTAGCACCACCAAATTTCCCCCGTCACTTCCCCAGAAAACAGGGCAGAAGTGATTTTTTGATGCCAAGTTCACCCAGAAGCTCGGAAGATGTGGCTGCCCCCAGTCCTGCTGCTCTGTGCAGACCTTCCCCCTACCAACTGCCGAAATGCCAGGTATCCTCACCATGTCCCCATGTGTCCTGGTGCCTTGCTGAGCTGTGTGGGTCTCTTTATGTAACGCTTTGCTTCTCCTCTGCCCCTCGTCTACAACCTAGTGCTACATACAACCACAGAGATGCACATCATATAACTCAGGGCCGTCACAGGCTGCTTGATATTAGCAAAATGCACCACGTTGTATTACAGGGATCTAGGGAAATACAAAGGGCTGTAAAAATGCACGGCCACCTCGCTGGGGTCAGCCTCAGATGCAGGACAACTATTGGGAACGTCGAGGTAGGCTGGTAAGGTGCAAACCCCTGGCCCTACAAAGAGCTCAGCTCCGTGCCGGCTGAGCTGAAGGCGAATCCCTGCGAGTTAATAACAGCAGAGGTGCTAAGAGATGTAAGGAGATGTCACACATTTACATGTGCATTGCCTAATTCTTTACAGCACCTGTTGCTTACCACATAAGCAAAACTTTCTGAAAGTGGTAAGAACAAAAGGATGTGGTATTGGCATGGTATTGGTATCTTTCTCTTACCTAAGTCTGTTGTAAGCAATTGGGAGCACAGCTGGGAGAGTGCACTGCTGGAGGGCTGATGAGCCACTGATTTTAAATGATGGAGAAGAGCAATAATCACACTTAGCTGCATGCCGTGGACTGCCTTGCTGCTGCTACGCAACGTGACAGAGGCAGCCGGCAGGTCAAAGACACCACCTTTGGTACGCGGCGCGTTCTGATCTGTTGACATTCACTGCATTGAGGCACCTGGCGAGGTGCAAACAGCAGCCCTGCCATGTTGCAAGCAGCGTATTATTCTTAAAAAAAAACCCATTTTGTGTGATTAAAACAGCTTAATATGTTTTAGTAGAACGGCTTCCGTCAGGCAGCAGAGGAGCTGTGGGCTGTTTGTGCCAAGCTCTGCTTCTGGGGCACAGCCACAGCCCTCCTTTGAACGTGACCCTGGGCAGACAACACCAATGACGGTGATAAAAGGAGAAGCAACACTAATCACGTCTCTAGCACTTTCCAGACAGAAAAAAATCACTATTCTCAGGGGAGAGGAGTGAAAGCTGAAGCACAGAGAAGTGAAACGATCTCACAAAGGTAGTGCGGGTGATCCCTGACAGCCAGGAGCAGAAGCGGTGTCTCCAGGCTCTCCCTTCTCTGCCCTCCTTGCACCTCGGTTCACCAAGGGCTGCCTCTGCAGGCTGAGCATCAGTGCCCCAGTGACATGCACGTTAGGGCATTCCTCATTAAGAGCTGCTCAGTTTCTCTACTGAATTTATAATACCTATATTTTTAAATATTCAGTGATCGAGCAACGCTTTAAAGAAAGCGAAACCTGTCTCAGCACTGATACCTGCTCCTGTGGAGTGTCATTAGCAGGGACTGCTGAAAAGCCTGAGCCTTGAAAGACCCAGCAGAGCTTCTGCTGGAAGTGATGCCCTTGGCACCGTCGCACCGTGCCCCCCACCACAGCCCGAGCAGATGTCACACCACGGTGTTCGCTAGGAAGAAAGAGATGGAGCTGCTTTGCTTTCTGCTCTCCTCTGACATAAACCCTTTGAAATCAAGAAGAAAAGCCCACGCCTGCTCAAATTGCATAATTATATTGGTTTCCATCTCTACAGTGGTCGTCCTACGGGAGCTACTTACTCTGGGTGGCTGAGAGGCTGGAGAAGGCTGCCTTGGTGCGACCTGCTAACCACTCCAGGCTCTCGTGCATGTTGGCCAAGGCCTTCAGGTCGCTGACGTCCCGCAGGATCTCCTGTTGGGGGATGAGCTTATCTCCCAGGTTGCCGATGAGAACTTCCGACTCTTTGCCGAAAGCAGCCCTGAAATGCAGAAACGAAGCCAGCCTCAGAAACAGAGCACAGGGCCAGCAAGGGGGAGATGGAGACGGTCAAACCACCCAGAGCAGAACTGCTCCAGGGCAGGATCTCGAGACGGTTGTCTCGTGGAGTTTTGAAAGTCTCATCAAAGTGAATAAAATATGCTGCAGTTCATGACACGACCATCTCACGGATTTTTTTCTATCGTTCCCCCTGCATTTCCAATCTCGGCATTTCATTTCATTCCCACAGTTACAAACCTGATCCCAGTCAATCCCCACAGCCCTTCCCCCACCATTTACACCCTTCCCAGGCATGCAGCTGCTTTCCGTGTCTCTTTGGGGTACGTACAAATATGCAGTACTTTTAATCTTTCCTTGTAAATCATCTCTTTCAATCTCTGAAGCAATTTTGTTCATACATACATCAAAAGAAATCTCACGTGAAACTTGAGGGCTTATCACAACAAACAGACAAACAAATGATTTTGAACATTAGCCCGTGCATTATTTCGCTTATAGATAGCACCTGCTGAGAAATGATGACCAAGACAAACGTGCTTACCCCATAAAAATGAAAAATCTCTTTCAAGGTATGTAAACGCTCCCTCCAGTCTCACACTCCATCGTTTGCATTGAGATTTAACTTTCCCAATACTCATGTCCACGAAGAACTGGTTTGGTAAACTCTTTGCATGGCAAATACCCCCAACGCTTTTGCAGGTAGGAGATGGTAGGTAGGTAGGATGAGTTTTTGAATACCGTTAGGAGAGAGAAAATCACCCAACGGTCCCTATGTCTAATTACAATAACTCCTGGATGAAGCCAAGTACATTTTATTGAAAGACTCCAAGTGACGGCACATTTACCATGGTCCTCGGTACACTGTTCCCGTCATTAGTTGCTCTTTTTGTTACGCATTTGCATTCCACTTTCATTCAACTTTGCAAACCTCCACTTCCTGTCATTAGCTCTTTTATGAACTTACAATGAGGAATCATGCTGCTGAGCATAATAACTGCAACGAACTGCAGCAAAATAATCCCATCAGTGGCGTTTTACATACTATCTAAGCAGCTTTATTGCCAGCATCTCGCTAGATTTGTGGGACTTCACTGTCACTTGAGAAAAAAAAAAAAAAGAACAACACTGAAATGGTTTTAAATTGCTCAATGGAATTCATGAAAGGCAAAAAAAATAGTTTTCATTAAAAAAAATTCTCTTTGAGGATTTTCTTCGTCTTGACAATGCAAACTATGTTGCCTTAGGCTGTATCCTGGGTGCCATGGTTTGAGAGGAACAGCCTTACCTCGTGGTTGTGTTTGAAGCTCAGCCACAGGAGCATCTCCAGCTCCATGGAATAGGGCAGTGGCAGTTCAGCTGGCCTCCCTCTCCATTAGCTGGGGTTAGTTTTGATCTGTTCTGGCTACTGGAAATAGCTTAAATCCTTTCTGCACTTCAGGAAAGGCCTTAGCAAGCTTCCCTTCCTGGGCATTTGTAAGATATTAATAAGAGGCTACAGGCAAGGACAGCCTGAGCGACTCCTGTGAAGCCCAACCCAAGGCTGAACTGAATGGCCAAGCTCGTAGCCAGGCTTGAGCATTTATTCTTCTGTGTGATCATTCATTCAAACAAAACGTGTTACTGGCTTCTGCAGCGGCCACAAGACAGCTCACTTAGCTCTACCCACCTACAGACACCCAGATATTCTCTTCTGCTCCTGGGGAGTAGAAGACACGTCAAAGATACGCTTTTCCCACCCAAACTGAACCACTCCTCCTGATTTCCACTGTCAAATCCCACTGGCAACTGTCTTAATCACTCCAAAAAGTTAAGAAATGAAACATTTGGTGGATTTCTACCTTCGTTAACATGGCTTTCCAATACAAAATGCAGCAGAGAAAGCACTTGTTTGTGAGTCACCATCTGAGAGCTGTGAAATGCGGAGTCACGAGCGTGCCGCTGCCCACAGCCGCGATTACAAGTTGGGCTGGAGCACAGGGATGGCTCTGCTGCCTTCCCACACGCCAAGAGAAAGGTTTTGGCACTGCTTTGGATGGATGCCTGTGCATGAATAATACAGTGCTTTCCGTCAGGCTGCAATCTATATAACACAAAGCAGGGCGTATTTCCTATTTTAACTCCCATACAAATCACTTTTTCTACAGAAAGCTATACTCTAAAACGCTGTTGCGACAAATGCAATTCTGACGCTCTCAAACAACAACTAAAGTTTGTGCCAAAAGGACAGCAAACGTATTTTTTTTTTTTTTATTTAATACATATCCTTGACTGCAGAAACCTCAACGCCCTCTTTCACACGACCATCTAAACTAGGGACAACCTTCAGCAAGTAACTCTCTTCCAAACGATGACTTTAAAGGGTTCTCGTGAACTGCAATAATTTAACTTGAAGCCTGCTGTTAGCAAGCGCCTCCCTGAAGCAAACTGTTGCTATTCTGGGTGCATGCTTGAGCGACTACTCACTACATGTGTTTCTTTATTAAATTTGCAAGGCTAAACATTTAACGGTAAGGATATGAAAAAACAAATCATCTGAATGTCCAACCTTAACTCTGTATATTAGAATAGCATCTTCAGACCTTTGATTCCCGTACGATTTTTCAGCCATACTTCTTACTTTTCTGGTTGCTTTTATACCTGTAAGTGTCTATCTAAGACAGGACCAGAGTGCATGAACTCATCTGTAACCACTTCACGCATATAATTTACAAGTTTTTGACGGTTCAGTGGGTACCTTTGGTTTGAAATACCATGGTTTTGAAAACCCAGATCCCATCCTACCTTAACTACAAAGTTTCCTTTGGATTTTGCCAAAGCTTTCCAAAAGACAAAAAAAATCCTTCAGATTTTGTTGAGCACTCAAGGATGAAATATCGAGCTGTGGAGATAACATATTTTAGAAAGCAAGAAAACCACACAACCGAGTGGTTCACGATGGAGTGTTTTATAGAACTGGAACAAAAGGCAAGGCTCCGCTCTCCTGCAGGTAATTCAGGTATGTATATACTGATGCTCAAGGTTAATATTGGTTAATTGGTTAATATTACATATCAGCTACACCGTGAACAAAGAAAATTCAAGTATATTTCTTCACTGTCCAGCTGCTCCTTTGTCGGAGCTCACTCTTCGTTGTAACTGTATTTGATGCTGGTGCCACAACACTTCATCATCGCCTTTTGGTCTCAGTTCCCATGGGATTTATACGTGTTTCAATAGGGTTCACTCTTAACTCTCTGCTTTGTCAGACAAGGCCAGCTGCGCCAGCTACGTCCTTGGATTAACAAAGTACTTCACTTTGCTTCCCTTTGTTAAGCCATCCATTTATACATATTTTTTTCCAATACCGTGACCAGCAATGTATCAGCACTAGATCCATTCTGTTCCCGTGGATACTGTCTGGGATGCACAGCGCATCCTTGGTACCAGCAGGGATGGGGAGAAGTCGGGGTCCTGGTTTCCAAGAGGAGTCTTCTGCAGACAGACTGGTTTCCCCCTCCTCTCCTCCAGAAAGCAGGAGCACTGGTGATGCATTTACGGGATGAGTTGTTGATAAAATTAAACAGCCTATTGAGCTAAACTGACTGGAAACACAGGGACTGATGACAGTAGATGAGACTTCCCCTCATCTCTATTTCAGCCTATACATGGGAGGACGGGAAACTCGTACACTACGGAAAAAAGGCCAGGGAAGAGCATATGTGATAAATGGGGATGACCTGGGCTACTTTTAAGGTGCTCTGCCCGTGCCAGAGCAGGGCTGAAAAGCAGCCAAATGTCCGCATCAATACTGCAGAATGAGGAAGGAGGTCTCTGGTGTACCCTTGGCAGCAGCTTTACGTTCGCTTACTGCTCCTCTCCTTTTTCTCTGCCAGGAAATTAGCTTCAATTATCCCTTCTGCAAATAAGGCCAAGGAAACAGCTCACTGGGAGGGAGCGTGGAGCTGCAGGAGGAGGGGGGACACCAAGAGAACCCCTTGGGAGTCCCCCCAGGAACACACTGACCTGATGAGGACCTCCTGTCCTCTCTCAAACCCTCCTGACCACAGACCTCAGAGGGATCCTTTCCATTGAGCATCAGATGCTCGTAGAGGAGAAGCAACAAAATGGATTTAAACCACAGCAGAAAGCAGCAGGCAGAGCTGTGCCTGTACAGGAAATATCCTAAAATTATCGGTTGAACTGAGAACAGGACAAAGATAATTTGTTTTCTATCCCTGCATTTTAGCCATAGAGTCAGCCTGGGGACTGCGCTCAAAAACTGTAGATAGTAACTACACAGGCAGACAGATTTCCCCTGAACCAAATCAAAGAAATTCCTATTATGTTCTTATTTATAAAGAAAGAGAGAAAAAAAAAAGTGGTTTGTTTCTTCATCTCGCACCAGAATTTGTTCAACAGTCATCAAGAAATTGTGCGAGTACCAAAACAAATAACCCACGTGGGCTTTTCCTGCAAAAGGAAACCCTCGGAAATGATTCGCTGCCGCAAGAACAATAAAACCCGGCCCAGCCGCATTTCTACAGAAGCTGTGGTTTCACTCGTTTCAAAGGTTCAGCACCTGAAGGTATTTTAAAAATTCAGCACATGAGGACATTTTTTTCGCAGCGCATCCAAACAGCATTGTAGCCGTGATGAAAAGATGCTGCAGAGCATCCTCAGTGGATATAAATTCACGCTGCCAACCTAAGGTACTCAGTTTTAAAGGACTGAAGATCTAGCCCAGCCTAAAAACGACCCAGATTTGAGGTTCACCGGGATTTGCAGAGCCTCAACAACAATTTGTGCATCTCTATTAGGGACCAGCGCGATCGGCGCCAGCACTCCCAGGCAGCTCCAAATCTCTGCTGAGAGGTCGCAACACCGTCGAAAAGCAGACAGCGCTAATTGACAATTTTAAGCTGTAACATCACGCGCCATCGTCTCGCTTAAATTTATTTGAATATTCTGGTCTTGTTAGGTTTGTATTATATAATTTATCACAGCAGACAGGGAAGTGTCTCGGAGTATATTGTGTAGCTCTAATGATGTGATTTAACGATATTAAATCTTGTTAAAGCAGGAGCTGGTGTTAAAGCTCTGTGAAGGAGCTGAAGCTCCGTGTCCCTGCTCTGCCTTCCCTCTCCATCCCTGCCACGCAGTGCAGGGGTACCCAGAAAGGGACCTTGGTGGAGCTGAGCACTGCTGCACTCATTTCAATAGATATTGAACTCTGTAGGATAAATCAATCTGAAGCTGGGAGATTCTTCCTGGATTCAGGTCCAGTACACACATAACCGTCAACTGCCCCCTCCTCAAACTAATGAAAAACCCCAAACCCAGCCCAAATGCCCCCAAACTTCTTTGTCTTCATAAGACAAAGGGAAGCAGGAGGGAACTTCTCAGATAAGAAGTGCCCTGTGAAGATCCAGGAGCTCACTCTATTTTATGCCTCTCACATGAAATTCTTGACAGCAACAGGATTCAGCATCAGTTGTGCTCATGATGAGGCCATTTAGACACGTTTTTCTTAAGATCCAAGAAGAGATCTAGAAACTCATTTCATAGAAAGGAGCAGACTGTCATCAAATGGAAATGACTCACACCTACAGCACATCCAGATTCATTGTCCCAGTGGAGGAAAAATGTCGACAGAGTCTGCTGCCAATCTTCCAAGACCATCCTTTCCCCCTTTAGAAGTATTGTAAATACAAGAAATAGAGCCTGGGAAGTTGGAGAGGGAGGCCTTTTATTTTAAAGAGAGAAAGGAACAAGAAAAGAGAGACAGGAAAGCCACAACTGAAAATGGGAAGGAAATCTAAGAGGTAAAGAAAGGGAACATCCATCCATGAAACACCAGGGCTTCAGGCATCAAAAGACAATAAAATTAATGGAAAGCTCCAAATCTAACGTGACAAAAAACACCCACCAGACAGCAGATGGAGAAACCTAAGATTTAGCTTTTGACTAAAACCTTCACTGGTACCTCCTGGCTGCCAGAGAGGTGGAAGAAGGGGAGAACACCCTACCCCAAGCTAGGACCTGAACTCCATGCTCCCGTCATTGTGGCTCCCAATTTTGCACGAAGGAAGGACTTGAAGGCCCAGAGCAAATTGTCCCAACTCATTCCCAGTTTTGCAGACTGTTTATTTATGTAACGGAAAACTTTAAGCACGTCAATCCCTTTGGAAGCAGTTGAAGCAATTCAAGCTGTGATAGGAGCAGCTGATGAACTTGCACGACGCTCAGGATTTCAGCCCCAAAACTGGAGGGTATGTTTCTTGCTCCTGCCACACTTTCTGGTGGGACGTTTAGTCTATCCCTGTTTTTATCCTTCAGCCTGACATTTTTGTCTTGTCCAACAGTGAAACATCTCCAACGTAGTCCCAAATCTGCAAGCAGGCTCCAGTTTTACACTGGAAGTACTGGCAGGGGACAGCATTGCCTAAATCAAGGGAAGAGAAGAGATCCTATTAAGCAGGGATAGTGTAACTGTCCTGAACGATGCCATTTGGGAGAATTTGGTGAAGGATCTGCTCTTGCACAGGTATCCTGTTCGAATATACCTCTTCCTTTTGGTGCAGAGCGACTGAGGATGAACATCTGCAGGTGAATGGGAGATGCAGCAGGCAGCTGGAGCACTCTGCAGGCAGGGTTATCCTCATAAGAAAAACAGAAGCAGCGAAAAGAAAAGGCTTGTGGTACATGGAGACACTGAGAATAGGGTTTTTAAATTGCTACAACAGCTGTAGCCTGAGAATCTGATCCCAGGTTTGGTATTCAGGAGCCTGCTGGAGTCAAAAGGTGAGAGGAAATGGAATCCTCCTAACACAGATCTGGTATCTCTGATCTGCAACCGTAATAATCTGCATTGGGGGGTGATGTTCAGACCACCTCGGGGTTTTCAGGCAGATGTGTTGCCCCATGAATTGCCAACATACCTTCCTCAGCTCCCCAGACATGTCGGGTGCAACGTGTCCTTAGCCCCTGCCACCCCTTCTGCTGCAGAGCTGCACTGGAAACCAGGAATTTCTGCTATAACTCAAGTGTGACCAGATCTGAAGCTCTTTTTACATTGCTTTCCTTCGTCAAAGGCAAACCTGGAAATGATACATCTCTGGGTTTTATCACCAACATATCTGATTCAGTAATGAACTGAAGGCTAACCTTTATAAAGCGATAAGGGCAGCATATTTCACACTCGCCCCAGTGCCAAATAGCCTTCAGAGCTTTAAAAACTAATTATACGAATAGAGGCATGACTTTTCTTTTCCTTTCTCCCCTTGCCAAGTTCTGAGCTACTATAATATGCTCAATCAGGTCCCTTTGTCTGGCCAACCACACCAGAATATTAATGGAGAGATTCTGCTAGTAGCTTACCCTGCCTTTTGACATCTATTCGCAAAAGAGATAGTGGCAGGTTAAGACAACAGAATCAATCACTGTCAACACAGATATGCATGAGGGTGTTTTTTTTTTTTGCAAAGGCACTGCATTTGGATTCTTCCTTTTAATTAAACAAATGAGTTACAGGAAACCCGAGGAGGCGGAGGAAAAAAAAACAGTGCACTGATGGCTCTTCCTGCCACAATCCAAAAGCTAGTGGCAAACTTTCAAGACCTATTTAATTCAGCAGCGTTCGTAAAGGGATGCTGCTGAGTAGTTCGAGCCTTGCCGTCAGCCCTGTTTTATGTCCGGACAGAACATGCTCCCACGTTTCACCAAGCTTAAACCTTCCTTTCCAGCAAAAGGATGCTTAGTCCTGTCCCTGTTAGCTGAGGAGCTGGGTCGGTGAACGCAGGTGGGTTTCTACGTGTCAGTGTTTTAAATAGCTTGGATGGCTCAAGTGAGAACGAAATGAACTCTCAAAGGCTCTCTCATCACAGAGATGACCCTAACCAAGATATTAATTGGGCAAAGACCCATTTCCCTTTGGCTCCGCAGCAGCCTTCAGGCAGTGATAGCTAAGGCAGAATTATTCCCAATTCTTCAGCGGTGCCAAGAGGGAGAGAAAGAAGCAACAGCGGCAAAGAAATCTTGTTCCTTTGTATTAGGAGCAAGTCTCTGAAAAAAAGTGTGCTTAAGTGGAAAGAAGATGACAAAAAATTGGACAAGCAATTAATTTTATTTTGAAGCTTTCAGGAGAGACCTATTCAACCATGCACAGATTCTTGAAGAAGTTTATAAGCCATGTCGCTTACCATCAATGGCTAAAACTGGCCCAGACCAATTATTATCATTTAAATTAATGCTACAGGAGCATTCAAACAGCACTCTGAGGAACTGGGGCTTAATACATGATGCTCTGTGCAAACAGATAGTGAGAAAAGATCTTTGTTCTAACATCTAGGCTAAAAAAAAGGCAGAGTACAGGAGCTTTTCTCAGGGAATTCAATGTAGATGACCTAATAGGGCTTTCTATTCTAACATCTCTGATACAATTGCAAAAAATACTTCAATTAATGGATAGTAAAATGACAATACTTGAATAAAATGCACATTAGGAGCAAAATACTGGCACTGCTATCATCAGACTGAGCTTGGCCATCAGATTTAGCCTGGCCAGGTATTTATGCTAGGAGGTTACACTCAGCCAGCGGTACCCAGCTCTGTATCCACGGGAGCTCTGGTGTCCCATGCTGATGGCTCAGAAATCACAGAAGGAGCCAGGAGGGCATCCCAGCACCCTTCCATGCCAAGAAACAAAGGAGAAATCTGATGGCAAAGATGGAAGTTGGGACCAGATTTCCACATCTCAGAAAAAGAAAACACACAAAGACCTCAAGGGCTTTGCAAACGATTCTGTGATTCTATGATTCTTCCAATGTCACTGAAGACTTTTTAAAACACTGGTGATGCTGATTGCCATACCTACTGCAGTACCCACAGCAGTAAAAGCAAGCATTTCTGTGGCTAGATGTATTTTGTACTTTTTGTCGTTCCTCTCTCTAGACTGCATCATCTTTATGTTATTGTGCTTGCAGTCAGTGAATAAGTAAAATGACAATCTGGGCAAATTAGACTTTAATTTTCAACAGCTTCACTTACTCCTACTGTTTTATAGCCAAATGCCAATCAAGGATGTAACGAATAGTGATGGGGATGTGTAGACAAGCTTTTTGACTCGCTGGAATGACAAAAAGGGCCCGTTTCTTCAGGATGAGCCAATGATTCAAAGACTAAGCGATTTACAGTGTGCAAGGAAAGGCAATCTGCCCGTGTACAGGCTTCCACTTGCCTAAAAAGAAAAGGTGAAAACAATCTTGTTCGGATACAGAAAGTTGCCTCTGCACGAATCCCCTCTGGAAGTACCACTGCTTTTCAAGACCAGTGAACTCTTGGCCGTCCTTAATAGCTGCTGGGCTCAGGATGGAGGTGAAACACCACAGGATCCCAGCTCAAACAGAGGGCAGCTGTGGTGACAACGCCAGCTCTGGGAATCCCTGCCCAGTACAGTCAGTTGTCCCCACTATTAGGTCACAGACTGGTGCTCTCTGTACTGCATGGGTCACCAGGGTTGCACCATCAAGCACCACGAGGATCTGCCTGAATGAAAAACAACCCTTTCATCCCTTCCCCAATCCCAGCCACTTTCCTGACTTGTTTCACAAGCACGATTCTTCAAAGAGCTGCGCCTGAACAAGCAGGAATAGTCAAGAAGTGCAGGAAAGCAGTACGCTGGCGCTGCCACTGAAGCCTCCTTGCTGACCCATGGCCTCCCTCTCTTCTGTTCCTCTTGCATCAGAGCAGAAGCTCCACTTTCTTCTTTCTCTTGAAGGATAAAGAGCTGCAGGATGGTTTAGCTATCAATCCATTGTGAAACGGGCGCTGACAAACACAGCCCAGAAACGTCTCCAAAACAGCACATTTCCCTAATGGTTTCTTGTTACCATCGGCAGAACGAAACACAGGCAACGTGCAGGAAATTCTCAGTTCAGCAAAGCTGGTGCCTTCACATAAAGGCACGTGGACTTAAGCTTTATTACTCCACTCAAGGAAAAACCACATCTCAAACTCTTCTCATACCTGGAGACACAACAGCTACGCAAACACCGTAATTACTTTGTTTCCAGCACATTTTACCATTTTTTGCGCTGTCTTTACAACCCTTTTACAACTTGGGCTATAAAATGTTTTACCTTATAAAGTCTTCCTCCTCTTCCCTCTTGGGTCTCAGTTGCTTGGGCTGAGCCATGTTGCTCCAGTTGGGCAGGGATTTCAGGAGCCTGCTAATATCGTCGTCTTTAGCCCAGGAGGCGCTGATCACCAGCTTTTCGTCCGACTGCACGATGCTCCTATGGGAAACCAGCAGCAATCACATCAGTGCAAAGCATAGAATCATAGAATCAGAGAATATCCCGAGTTGGAAGGGACCCACAAGGATCATCGAGTCCAATTCCTGGCACCACACAGGTCTAACCAAAAATTCAGACCGTATGACTGAGAGCACAGTCCAAACACTTCTTAAACTCTGACAGGCTTGGTGCAATGACTACATCCCTTGGGAGCCTGTTTCAGTGCGCGACAACCCCCTCGGTGAAGAACCTCTTCCTGATGTCCAGCCTGAACCTCCCCTGCTTCAGCTTGACACCATTCCCTCAGGTCCTGTCACTGATCACTAAAGAGAACAGATCGGCGCCTGCCCCTCCGTTCCCCCTCGTGAGGAAGCTGTAGGCCGCCATGAGGCCTCCCCTCAGCCTCCTCTTCTCCAGGCTGAACAGGCCTGGTGACCTCAGCCGCTCCTCGTACGTCTTCCCCTCTAGGCCCCTCTAGGCCCTTCACCGTCTTTGTAGCCCTTCTCTGGACACTCCAATAGTTTCACGTCCTTACACAGCAAACCGCACTCTTCACATGATTCCAAACTTATTAATTAAAATCGCTGTCACATACAAATGTGCAAACCACACGGTATTAGAGAATTGGTCCAAAAATTAATTCAGCAAATAGGTGGAGGGCACAGCAATACAAGTGGACATGATACCTCTTCTCGCAGATAACTAGTGATAGGACTAGAGGGAATGGCCTTGAGTTGTGCCAGGGGAGGTTCAGGTTGGAAATTAGGAGACATTTCTGCTCAGAAAGAGCAGTCAGGCACTGGGACGGGTTGCCCAGGGACGTGGTGGAGTCACTGTCCCTGGGAGTGTTCAAGGAAAGGTTGGACGTGGTGCCTGGGGACATGGTTTAGTGGGTGACATTGGTGGTAGGGGGATGGTTGGACCAGATGATCTTGGAGGTCTTTTCCAACCCTAATGATTCTATGTTTCTATGATACAAATTCCTCTCAGGCTCACAACTCTTGATGCACTTTGACAGAGTCCCTCAGGGGATAAATGGCCATATTGTCCCCTACCTTGAAATCACCCAACTTACTATCATTTACACAACTGGAGGAGGTCATCCTGCGCTACGAGAGCGAGGAGGTAGTTTCTCTACACCTCATTTGTTCTCTGCAATCTCAACCGAGCCCGCCAGCCGCTGCTGATTGTGCTGTGCCTGCAATGTGGAAACCTGCCCAGGCAGACCTGGGTGGAAGCCACCAGCCCACCGCACACCAGCTGGCCCTGCTTGGGGAGCAGGTCTGAAGCAAGGAAAGGAAATGCAGGGTCCCAAATCTTCTCTCCGGTCATCCAAAACATCTGATAATAGTTTTCAGCTGAGTCGTATGTATGTGTGAAATCAAATCAAAGATCACAGCATATTCCAATTACGAAGATTTCCCGTTTAATATTTTTGGCAATGTAAGTAATCTGAAATTCCCACCGGCAATTGCAGGAGACAAAAGGGATGCTCTCCGTGGAGGAGTCAATTAGCTGCCTATTTTTTGAGTTGGGATTGCTCATGAACAACCATGAGCACACACAGCATAGTGCTCTTCCATGCTTCCTATTTCACCAGCACACCGGTGAGCTGAGAGTCCTCTCCCTCTCTTGGGTTTTTGGTAAACTGCAAGGATTTGGGAAGTGTTTTTCACCCTCTTAGAGAAGGTAAGTGGGAATTAGGGGTACTGGTGTTTCCTTTTACGTCCTTTCACCAGTTTCGTTCACTGGCAAGCCTCATGGTGACCAACTGGGCTGCTTCTCCAGCCCAAGAAGAAGCAGATGTCCCCTGTCCGCATCACTCACAGCAAGAGCATGGTGGTGCCCTCTCCAGCAGGCAGCAGTGGGATTTTTTTTTTTTTGCCTTCTCTAATAGGAATATGGGAAACCCACTGAAAAAAAACACAGTATAGCATGACTTGAGAGATGAAGCATATGAAAAGACAAGGTCTCAGAAGCCCTGTTCCTACAGAGAGGCTTAGCTGCAGATTGACAACACAATCAGTATCTCCACCATGCTCCCAGAGACGGATCAGCTTCTACTAAGCAAAAATACATAAAACACCCCAGACCTGTGTTTGCCCCTCAGACACCCACAACCCCTCGCTCACAACACTTCAAGGCATCCAGAAGTAATGCATCTTTGCTGTGCCCTACAACGGTATGGGCTGGCAAGGTGCAAACACTGGATATATGTTTTTCTGTTGCTGTCCCCCAGACAAACCGTCTTCTCCAAAGAGGGCAGAAACTTTGAGGATGGAAAAGATGCGGAGGTTCAATGCTGGCTCTGTCAACGGAGAGTCGCTGGGTGCTGCAGTATGGACATGTCTGTGCTGGCTCAACCCACGTCAGCTCAACCTGGACCTCACCGGGGCATTTACTGGGCTGAGCACTTCTGGATGGCACACACGATGGTCATGGGATGGTCATGGGGCACACAGATGGTCAGAGCTCGCTGCCATTCAGATGGTGATTTTGGGAAGGGTTATATAATAAAGACCCTGAAGGTTTCTGAAGGGTTACGTGGATTAACCAGTCTCATTTTAAATTAACTGAAAGGCATGTTTTGTCAATAAATAGAAATAAAAGTAACAACACACTGAGTATATGTGTTTGGAAGAGGAAAAGGGTGAAAATGGCATTGAGATAGGAGCCAACACTGATTTATCGTGAAACCGAGATGACTTCTTTTCCCACCAGCGCGGAGCAACCTATCACTCCTTTCACCTGCCACCAAGAAAACAACCTCTGCTCAGTAAGTACACAGGACTTGTGAAAATGAATTTGTCACATGCACTTACATACAAATTTTCCTTATCTTTAAATTTCATGTTCAGTCTGCCACAGACAGAAAAGAACGAATTCTGTTTCCAGCCACAGAAGACCTCGGCATCAAAATATCAATTTGGCCTTCTGCTGCTATCAGGAACTCAGTGTTTTTCCGTTTATGAAAAAAGGGATCTGCTCAACACCCTGGAAAAAAAACATTCCACCAGAATCTCTGACATCCGAGCTGGAAAAACTGAATTTGATTATATTTGGCCATTTCTCTGCCAAGGCAGGACAACTGTTCCACTGAATATATTAGTCAGTGCTTTGTCCTTTCCAGATTTAAATGACTGAAGTAATAGACTCCTTCCCTTGGGAGTCTATTTCACAGATGAACAAATCTAACTCTTGGACAAAAAAAAAAAATAAAAAATACTGTGCTCATGTTTTACTTTACTCAGTTTCATCCCATTACTCCCCGTTATTTTCCCTTATAGCAGCCTCAGTACTCGGCCTCCGTACTCAATTATTTACAGCGGTATCGTAGCCCTTCAGATGTCTACGCATGAAAGTCATCTTTGGGAATCTTCTGGTGGAGTCAGAAGACAGAGCTACCTTTCTGTTTTATGATTCTTAGCATCTGCTGGCCTCAAAAACCCTACTGCTTTCTGGAATGGGTGGCAGGGGAGGGGAAACGGGAGTCCATTTGGCCGCTATAGCAAGTTCCAGACTGAGCTGGGTGTCCTTGCTCTTCTAGGGCCAGTATTTTCCAAGAGCCTATCTCACACGATTCCTACTTTTCTTACCTTTTGGTGATGTTTTTACTCATGGGACCGAGTGCCACTGGAGACCTTGTCAGAATTCCCCATTTAAATCAAAAGGGTGCTTCTACTTGATCAGTGCTGGGACACCGCCACTTCCACATGGGTCCCTCTGAATTATTTCCCCATTCTTTCCCACAGTTGCAACACCTCCTAATATTTATTGACAGGTTGGTTTTACTCCAACCACCCCCTCATTAAGAAAGATGTTAAACAAGGCGGAACATACCCTGATCTCCGTTAGAAGCCCAGCTTTCACCATCAGTTACAGACACCTTTTTCCCCACCTTTTCTTTCTAACATCTCAGCCAGTTTTCTGCCTCCGTAACTTCCTATCAATGTCAACCTAATTCGGGTCCTCGAGTCAATTATCACAAGGTAGGATGACATGTTTTAGTACAGCTCAGAGTGCTTCCTTCCAAACACCCCCTTCTCCCAAAGTCCTACGCGATTACTCCTGCTGCCGTAATAGGGTTACTTGCCACCACCAGTGCCATAATCAGCTAATTAATTCACAGCTCAACGGGCCAAGGAAGATGCCATCTGTTTGTACCCAGCTTTCGGGATTGGGGAGGGAATAGGTGAATGCTTGCATGGGTGATGGCACATGTGCAAGAGGCTTTGCCCCTCCACAGCTCAGTGGTTTTTATCCAGAAAACATCTGCTGGTGGGAATGGTCCCAGGTTGGCACCGCTGACCCCTGAGCTGGGGGCAGAGCGATGGAGAACGTCTCCAGACACAGCTGGGGATCAAGGCTTTTCATTAGGAAAACATCTGTGGGCCACAGGAGCTAATTGCACTCTGCTGCCTTGTGCCAGTCGTTTTTGGGAATGATTTTTTCTCCCTGGGTATTTTTCCATGCTGAGCTCTGCTCACATTGCTAAGAGTTTAAAAGAAGAGCGCCCAGCATGTGCCAGGTACCTGACGGCCTGAGGGCGACAGACCCCTGCCTGGAAAGCTTCTAGATCCAAAAAGACACTTACAAATCAAAAAGTTAACATAAGAAGGAGAAGATACCAGTAAGAAGTATTAAACTGAGTGGAAAGAGTGCTTCTTTGGAACTTGAGAAATCCTGTTGTGACTGCAGAGCCTGGATAAATCCATCTGCTCCTCATTTCCTTATCTATTAAAAAGGGGTTTTGTTTTATTTTGGCTGGCTGGAAACGTGTCTTTTTTTTTTTTTTTCCTTCCTTTCTTTTACCTCGTTTTACCCCACCTTGTTTCACAAACTTAGCTGAGACAGTTCAGCCAGGAGGCTGGTCACCATAAGCTGTCTTCATAGCTGGTAGAGGCTGCTGCTCACCTCCAGACAGCCGAGCCATGTTTTAATTAAGGTGAGTCACTCTTTGGAGGTGTCCATCTCGTTTTGCAGACTGGAGAGAGTCAATTGCGGGACTTAATTCAGACTCCTCAAACAGGTTGAAAAAAGCATGAGAAAATACTTGTTCAGTGGAGATGGGATGAAGAAAGACTGATAAAAAGCAGGTGGACACACAGGACAGAGCCTAAGGTTGGACAACAAAATAAGGTGCAACTTCAACGTGAACTTAACTAGAAATGGGATAAATTACTGTAGAAGGACACGGAGAGAGATTCATTTTAGACCTCAAAACAGCAAAGCTTTTCTGAGAAGGGTGCTGGCACGAGGCTAAAAAGAAAGGCTAATGTTAACTTGAACTGGTCAGATTTTATCCCATCCCTACAGTTCCTTGTGTGGCCTTTCAGTACCTCCCAAATCCCAGTAAAAATGGTTTAACTGCTGGCTTAACTCAGGAGTAGAGCTCCTTTCCCAGAAATCTGTTTTCCCAGAAATTTGTTGAAGAAGCAGCTAGATGTGGGATGGACAGACTTAGGATGACACTGCTAACACAGCCGGAGGTTTTGTGGCTCTGTCTCCCATTTTTGCTTTCATTTTAATCCCCGATTTCCCACTCCCCACCATACACTAGTCAGAAAGCATAGCTCAGATTTGCAAACAGTTTGTGTCAAACTTCTTACACACACGTGATTTGCTGGAGACATCTCACCTAGCTCAGACGAAATACGCTTCCGAAATTTGTCATCGATGAAAGCAAGAAAACCTACAGTTCCTACTTACATAAATGCCCAATCCATTCACATCCAGCCCCCCTAGTTTTTGTGTTCGCTAGAAAATCAGAGCCAAGTGCAAATCAAACAAGAAAAATCTCAGCTCTGCACGCCTTAGCGCTGACGTCCTGACGGAGCTATCTGTGCTGTGAAGGACTCCGAGTGCAAGCGCCCTGCTTCGAGGAACCTGTATCTGAATACATTTAATCCACGCTTGTTCCTATTCCCCTTCAGGAAGCATGCACACGGGGAAGGAACAAATGCCACGTGCAAATCTTGCATAAACCATCTCTCTGGCTTCCCAAATTCTCACTCCCGTGACATCTCAAGAGCAGACACGCACTCCTTGCTCCAACAGCTTCGCCTGATCGTATCAGTATTCAGCTCTAAGGAGCGTATCCTGACTTTAGGCAGCTATAAACGGTCATTCCTCCACTAACTTTATTTATCAGCGTGAGGACACTCGAGATTTATCCATCCAAAGGAAAGCCGCGGTCCATGCCGAGCCGTACCGACGCGAGGTCCCTGCAGAGGGCATGCTGACCCCGCGCATCGAGCCGCTCGCCCAGGAGAGCCGGGTGGCTGCTGTACTCCTCCGAATCATTTGAAATGTATATGGATTTCTATTTCAGTCAGTCATTTGCTAGCAGCAAAACTAGAACATTTCCTGTTTTTCCTCCTGCTGTAATCAGGATATTGCCAAATTAGGGCTGTCCTAATTACGCCTCAGCAGGTGCCAAAGCCAGGAATGGTATCAGGAAAGGAAGGAAGGAAGGACCTGTAAATTCAAGCCAGAGAAATTACATCCATTGTCTGGCTGCAGTCAGTGAAGTTTCACATAAAACACGAGCCTTTTGGACAATGGCACACATGCAGCTACCGATTTACACGAGCGCTCGGACGCTGTTTAGCCCACATATGTGCTCACTGCTATTGTTGGTGTTATTAATAATAATAATGAGCCCGTACGCAGCCGCTCGCCAGATGAAGCTCCTTCTGAATGAAATCAGGCAATAGGAAATAATTTCTTAATGCTTTTGGTCAGAAAACACAAGGGGCTTTTTCAGCTTCCCCTGCTATCGCCAGCCTCAATTAGCTATTAAAGGAGATTATGTATAGCGGCTATTATAGCCCACATTGCTACGGCATCTTTAGTGTCTTTCAATGCAAGCATTTATCCCCGCGGTGCGGGGCACATCGCTGGCCCCCCTCTCCAGGGAGGGCCATTTTACAGATGGGCAGCTGAGATGTACAGAGAATAAGTTATTTAGCAATGGTTACCAAGGAAATCTACGATAAAGCAAGTGCCCAAAGGACTCAAAGCCCTCGCCCAGAGGCTGAGGTTAGCTTCCACACCATGGTGTGGGAAGCAGTCAGAGAGCCATCCCCCCAAAATGCTGATGAACAGCCCAGGACGGAGCATTTGATGGCCCCTCGAAAGAGTAAGTTTACAGGAAGGTTTGGGAAAGTGCCACAAAATTCGGTGCGTGTGTATTTAAATGGTGTGCTGTGGTTATGAATTCCAACACTGTCATGAGATCTGAATACCGCAACCTCAATATAATTAATTAAAATATAATTGTGAATTTCCTGGGAGCAAAGGATGGAATGGACGAAATGAAAGGACCTGACTTGCTCTACAAGCAAGCAGTAGCTATATACAAGTGGTTATGTTAAATGGGATGCCTTATGCTCTCCATCTCCAACCTGAGGCCACCTTTTGACCGATGAAGAGAAAAGTCGTGTGGTTTCTAAGCACCCTCCCACTCTCATCCACGTTTAAAAAGCCTAAACCATAGCGTGGTGTGCAAAAAGTCCCCGGGAAACCAAGACTCTTCCTACGGCAATGATCACTATTTCAGATTTTTCCCCCCACCTATAAAATACTATTCCTGAGTGTCTCAGCAGAGATGGTTTCCAGAAGCAACTCCTTCCTACTCATGTCAAGCAGCAAAAGCACAAGGGCAGTATCTCCAATCCTGCCCATACCTGTAGGCAAGGGTGCAGGTGTCCTTGTACTCCTGGAGCTTCACGCACACCATGTTGAGGAACTGATCCGAATAGGCGCTCAGGTCATGCATCAGGTTCATCAGGTCTTGGACAGTCTTCTCCACGATCACCGTGCTCTGGAAAAGAAAGGCAAGTACGAGCATGAATAGAGGTTAAGCAGATATCTTAATTTCAGCCGTCTTGTGTTTTGCTAATTAGTGTCACAGATGCAACTGTACAGCTGATTCTCCCCGACGCCGAGCAGATGCTGGAACAGCCCGTGTCACCAAGTGATGTAAAACAGAACGGAAGAGGAAAAAGCAGAAACCAGGGGAGAAGGATGGCTTAAGGCTTTGAATATTGGGTCTGGAAGAGTTTGGCTTTTTGAGCCAGTGGCTCAGGACCAGAGGAGTTCTCTGGGTCTTTTGTTCACTAGATGAAACCTCAAAATTCAGACGTGTGATTTTTAGAGGAACCAGGTACCTGCAGCTTTGCTGGGCTCTGCTTGGACTTGCCAGCACTGAGCCTTTCAGCCTGACCAGTAATTCTGGACTCCCAGATCGCAGACCATCCTAACGACTAGGGATTACACCCACTGCTCACATTTGCACGAACTGCACGTGCTGGGGACAAGCTTGCTGCCGAGGGTTAAGTAGCACCTTGCAATCCTTTTGTTATGACAAGCGGCGTTATTACAATCACGGGAACAACAGGGCAAAGCTGCAAACCGAAAATGCTGCTCCCCAGCCTACAGATGAGCCAGTTCTGACAGCCCGCAGGACAAGGAGGTTCTGTGCATCTGATAACATCCTGGGTTTATAGCACCCCATATTTATTTGGGGACTTCTGAGGCACCCCAAGGTGACTTGCTGGCTGTATGTGATTTTGTTTCTCTGAACAATTGAGAAGGAAGGTTATCAAAGTCCCAGGCTGATGACAATTGTATTAATATTAGGCTCAGCAGAATGGAGGGCTGCTCTTGAGCTACGCACAAAGGCGAAGAAGGAGACTGAAGCATTTGGGAGCAGTGCTTCATTTGAGAAGCTCTGGACTCCAGTTATACCGGGGGTACTCCAGGGACTTCCAGAGAGCTGCATCAAGGCTGATTTTAGCTTTTTCTCTCTGTTAATCAGGCTGTGAAGAGGAGTTAGTGACTCAGTTGTTTGCAGAGCAAAATCTCATCAAAACCAAAATCATAGTCCCTGCAATATCCCCACAAGCCCAACTTCCTTCTCTGTATTGATTTCCAGATTAAAGTGCGGCAGCATCGCCCTGATCCATAATCCTGCTCCTCCAGAGTTACCCGTGAGTGACAGGAATTGATTCTGCTCTGCTACCTGTCCCTGATTTGGTAAAAAAAAGTCTGCAAACCTCATCCTCAGTCAGAGCACGGATTATTCCTTAGCATGCGAGCAGCAGGGGTGGGTTAAATGAAGGCTTAGTCACCGACCGTGCCATGCCTGAGACGTCCTTGGCTCACCACTGCACTTGGAGAAGGAAACTCCTCTTTGGTCACCGTCATATTGCATTAACTTGCTCCTAAGCAAACTATTGACCTTTCATATCAGAACTAGCAACAATTTGGGATTGTTTTGTTCAAGCAAAAACGTCTTTTGGCATGGCCACCTCTCAGATGTTTGTGTTTATGCTGCTTCTCCTGTTACTACAAGTAGCTGTGTTTTAATAAAAATTCAATCCTGTCTTGGACTTGATGCCCACAGGTAAGGCCAACCAACCCTAAAGGATTTGCAACCTGCTGTCATCATGAGCAAATGAACCGGACAAGAACCCAGTTCAAGAGAGACCTGGACGTACTGGAAAGAGTCCACCAAGATGCTGAGGGGCCTGGAGCACCTCTGCCATGAGGAAGGGCTGCGAGAGCCAGGGCTGCTCATCGTGGAGAAGAGGCTCCGGGGGATCTTATCAATGTCCATAAATACTTGAAGGGAGGTCCATAGGGCAGACGGATCCAGAGGTGCCTCCATCCCCACTGGTCGGCCGCCAGCGTGCCAGGACACCGAGCTGAGCCCAGCGAGACAAAAAAAACCTTTAAAAACTTTACCCAAATCTCACTAAAATGAGACATTGATCTGGCTCCTTTCCCTTGAGAGTAAACCCTAAACCATGTACGTTGGGCTGGGAAGTGAGGAGTGAAAATTACCTGGTAATTTGGGGAAATTAGATCAATCAGATCCACTAGCCTTGAGGTAGGGCATAATTACACCTTCAGTGCAAGGGGGTTCTGTAAAAGGGCCTCACTTTGCACCAAAATGGCTTAAAATGTGCTCCCATGGCCAGTGTTTGTCTCTCAGCAGAGGACAAGGTGGCTCTCCAACGTGCTTACAAAACCCACAAGAAATGTCTGATTGCACACATGGGAAATACAGAATTTGCCTTGCAGCTTCAGTCCAAATCCAACCATCTCTTACTGGGGCTGATCCTGACCCTTTACCATGGGGCAGTTACGTAGGGAAGTTACACAGGGAAGAAGAAAACCCCAAAGTTCCTAACTCGTGTAGCAACCTGGAAACCAAAAGCAACCATTTGCCTCTTTGTGTGGATAATCATTTCATTTTCCACTGGTATTTTACTGGTGGGAGATGGGTGGGCTTTTCAGAGACCCGTGCCATTACCTGACCTCTCTTAGTTTGCAAGGGGAAGGATCTATCCTTCTTTGTGTCCTCCCATTGCAGTGAACTTTGTGCCTTGGACACGCAGCCACATGAAGAGGAATCAAAGATGCTCTCAGCCTGCCCCACTTCTATTTCATACCATAACTCAATATTCCAGAAAACAACAACTTAAAAAACCCAAAGACCGTACGTTAAAAGAGAGGCTACTGCTGGTTTCTACAGAGTTTCTCCCACTTACTTTCTCCTCTCCACAACAACACTAAAATCAGAGCTAAGCTCCTGTCAATATCTTGATTTTAGAATAAGGTCTTTTGATTTAATGAGAATACTAAGCTACTTGCATGACTTTAAAAAAAAAAAAAAGACAATTACCATATGAAAGAAGGCTGTACTAGATACGTAAAGGCTATTTTTTCTCTAACATTTTAACCTTTTCCAAAGCAATCCTGACACATCTGCATGTGCCCCTGGGGATGCTCTGTATTAGGATGCATTAGGCCATGTTAATACAGCTGGACTCGTTAGCTGGGCCGGCGCAGGATCTTCTAAAACTCGGCGCGAGGAAATGAAAGGCAGCGCATGTATTATCAGAGAGTTACAATCCAGTTGCCGCTAACCCATCTGGATTCATTAACAGCAAATGGATATGATCAAAGCATAATTTTATGGCAAGACACTTCAATGAACCCTTTTAAAAAAACCCACACTAACAAGGCAACGCATCCGCCGAACAATATTCATCTCCTCGCACCTGAAAACACCGCGTGGTGCTGAATCCTAACATCACGCCGAGGCTATGATTCATTACTCCTACAGCACATCGGGGTGAAGGTTTCAAAGGGGTCTTCTTACAGCTACTAAAAATAAAAAGAAATTCCTTCTGACGACCTCCTGTCCATTAGCTACTGTCAATGTAATATGATAAAACAGCATAGCACCGGTCGTTATTAACACCGTGGGTTTTATCTTTAATGTATTTTGCAAACATTTATCACTGCTCCTCGATACAGCCCTTATTCTCAGTTGTGCCGAAGCTTCAGATAACGCAAAGGAGCTCCAGGGCACGTATAATTTACACTCTGACCGTATTGCTTTCCCCAGCCCCAAATGATGGAGAAAAATAAGCAGCCCCAGAGGTATTATCCCTGCGTTTGACAGATGGGGCAGAAAAAAAATACAGAAAAACCCAGAAACAACAGGTCATGGGATTTCCTTTTCTGTCCTCACAGCCCCCTTCTCTTGAAAATCACATTTACCTTGGCTTCATTCCGCAAAACCGGGCTCCTCACTGCTGAAACTCTTCCTCACCTTTGACTTGTGCAACCCCACCTAAGTTTTAAAAATGACCAAATTCCTCTACAGAAAGAGGGCACCCGATGGCACGACACAGCTGGGGTCTCCAAGGGTCCCTGTGGTGGCTGCAAAGGCGCACGGCACAACAGAACAGGGATTAGCGAGTCCCCAACATGCAGAAAAAGTTCAAAGCAACAAGCCAAGCCTACACAAAAATTAAATTTTCAACCTATCGTTTTGTTTTCTCTGACTTCTTGGCAAGGAGCGCTAGATTAGAGGAACAATCTCCACCCCGAGTATTTTTTTTTTCTGCAGAAATTGCAGCTTCTCGCCCGCACGTTCACTTGCAAACTCTTCAACTTCTTGGGGGAAGAAAGGTGAAGATGGGAATCTCCCCGGGCAGGGACATCTTCAGCATGTGATGGGCTCTTGAAAACGCAGCAGATGGAGGAAGAGACCTTGGCACTGTAAAGGTTGTTGGTGATGAGTATATTATTGCCCATCACTTAAATCTCCTTGAGATGTCTTGGCAGAGGAAGGCACCAGATGAGTGCAGGATGTGGCTGCCTGAACGGAAAAAACAAATAGAGCCTAATCTAATTTTTAAGCTGGAGTATAGCTGACACCCCACAATTTAAAAAGTGCTGTACAGAGCACAGCTGTAATTAAAGGCAGAACAGCAGAGACAAAAGCTTTGCAAACCTCTTCAACCTCAACGCTGACCCTCAGCTCTGGGTTTGGGACTGCTTCCAAAGCATGCTGGTGGCTAAATCTCACACTGATGCCTTGACACGTGATGTTTATTTGTGTATTTTCTTGCCTTTTTTTTTTTTTTTTTAATTACAGCTTCTCAGCTGCCCCCAAAATAATTCATTTTTCCAAAGCATTATTCATCCTTCTTTGCTGGTACTGAGAAGGTGTGCTCAGCAGGGGGCTCCAATGTCCCGTGCTGGGGCACTATCCATCAGGGAAGAGCTGCAAATATATAAATCAACACATCAGGGGAAGAAGCCTGCGCTTGTCCCAGCATCATCCATACGGATCTGTTCTGCTCGAAGCAACCTCACCTGTCTTGGGTGCTGTAAACTGTGCAATCAGCCATGAGGGTCACAAACTTGCCTGCGGGTCACGGAGGCTCCGGCTTTTCCTGTGGCCCCAGGAGGTGGGGAGCAGAGCAGGGGCTGCACTCAGAAGCTGGGTGGTTGGGATTGAGGTCTCCTTGGGGTGAGAAGGAGACACGGTGGGGTGTTTCCTCTCCTGCCTGGAAGGCTGGCGTTGCTTCCTTGTCGGCCCCGTGGGTGTTTGGCTGGTTGTTTGCTCAGCGGTGAGAACATGAAATGACCTCTTGGAGGCTGCTGGACATTTTGGGATGGAGGTGATGGAGCTGCTGGGCAGTGGTGAAAGCTGGGTCCGTGTCTGGACAGCAGCGAAGCGCGGTGCTCTGCTGGCATCTCGCCGTGGGGCTCGAGCACCTCGCAAAGCCGTGACAGCCCAGGTGCCGGGGGATGCTCTGGCTCAGGAGCCTTGGTACCATCACTGCCCCGCGGTGTGTGCCGGAGAAAGCCACACGCAGGGCAATTCCTCCTCTTTAACCAAGGCCATGAAGAAACAGCATCCGGCAAGGACGTATTTCAGCTCCTTTTCTCATAACTTCGCTCTTCCTCGTTTCCCAAGGCAAGCACTGGCAGAAGAGCAGGCTCAGGCTCCCACCAGTCCCACCTGGGATTTCTTGATTTCTTCTGCTGACCTTCCGCTCGATGGCTGCATCTGATCTGCTTTCAGGCCGCAATGGGGCCGGAGGCTGCCCTGCAATTCCCTTGGCACCACAACGCCCGCGGTGGGCACAGGGAACCTGCTGGGCTCCAGGCCGTGCCCACTGCCTCCAGTCCTGGCACTGGGCGCCACTGCCAAGAGCCGGGCTCCGTCCTCTCTGCTCCTCCCTGCAGGGATTTCTGGACATTGCTAAGATCCCCCCGAGCCTCCCCTCTAGGCCGAGCAGCCCCAGCTCCCATTGCAGAAGGACCCCAGGCATCCCTCCGCTGGGCTCCTTCCAGTACGTCCCTGTCTCTTTTATACTGGGAGGCCCAGTATCACACCAGCATAATGCCATCAGGTGCAATAAAGCGTCTCCAGCACATCACGGAGGTCGTGGAGCGAGAGCTAAGCTCGATGGGCTCTTACCTTTTGGCTTGGTATACAGGATTCTGCATCAAGATGCACACTTCTCCAAATACCTGAAATCCAGGGTCTAGGATCTAGGCTTAATTTTATGACATCTATTAGCATCATTATCTTATTTTATTTTATTTTATTTTATTTTATTTTATTTATTTTATTTTCCTTTATTTTAATTTTATTTTATTTTTATTTTATTTTTAATTTATTTTTAATTTAATTTTATTTCATTATTTCATTTCATTTTGTTATTTTATTTATTTCAGTTCATTTCATTTCATTTCATTTTATTTATTTTGATGTTATTGTGCCGTGCCCCCACCCGCGGGGCCGCCTCCCGCGGGCTGTGACCCGTGATGCTCGGCAGCATCGGGCTGCCAGATGCAATTTGGTTCCCCTGCCGTCAATTAATAACGCTTTGTCACCCTGCGGGCGGGCGAAAGGGAGCTCTGTGGCAATCTCCCAGCACAGACTTCTTTGCACTGGTGTGGACAAGGAGGGGAGGGAGCCCCAGGAACCGGGCGAGATGCAGAAATACCTTGAGGGGCTCTTGGGAGCTGGGAAACACCAAGTGTCAGCACACCGAATGGCGACGGGAGATGGAGATAAAACCACAAATGCATTCATTCCCTTTGCCCAAATTCTGGCAGCTTAACAAATATCCCGCAAGGACAACGCCACGACTGGTGATCACCCCGCCAGGGGATGCTACGTGTTGGTGGGGCAGACTTGGAGATGGAAATCATTGCAAACCGAAATGCAGGAGCTGGGGACCCAGTTTCCCCCGAGTACTGCCGTAAGATGCCTGCTTAAACCTACCCAACATCTGAAAAATAACCAAGACAATCTGGAAATTGTCTTGGTTATTTGGAAATCTGGGACAATCTGGCTGGGGAAACCGCCCCAGCTCTGCTCCCGCTGCCTGGCACCAACCCGCACCCCTACGTCCGTGGCGCTACCCTCACTAAAACGGGAAAAAAAAGCAACACCAAACCCTGAACCAACCTATTTTTTTTTTTTTTTAGCTAAAAGAGGGAAGATGATAGTCTAAATTGCCCGTTTTACTGATTAGTGGTTATTTCACACTGAGTGATAAGGGGGCTTTGCAATTTGTTTTCTTCTGCGGTACATGCAGGGTTTACAAAGGGCTGGGGTTTTTAGTATGTATCAATTCAAATACATGTTTAAATGCAAAACTCTTTTTACGGTCTCCAAATCTGATAGCCTGCTTTTCTCATCCAGCATTTTTTTTTTTCAGCAAAATTCATTATTCCAGTATCAGTTCTGCAGAATCCTGCCCGTTACTATGGTTATACCACATCCTTCTACAACTTTGCTTCCCAAATGCTCCTAACTCGGAGGGATATTTTTTTCCACTACATCTCTGCCTGTTTCTCTGCAGGTGATATTTTTCATTTTACGGGCTTTATTCGGAGAAGTCCTGAGTGCCTCCATAGCAGAGATGCTAACAGGAGCCCATAATACTCCGTGTTTCTCTCTTAGCATTAGAAGTGATGCTGCAGCAGCCACGTGAGTGCACAAACAAGGTCTTAGGTATCTCTTATTTACCTGGAAATGTGTGATGCAGAAAACATTTGCTCCAGTGAACTAGAATATTGATGAAGAGCAAAATGTACATTTTTTTAAAACAGAGAACATGTACCGTAAAATCTGCTTATTACTGTGTTACCTTTGCCCATGCAGAAGAATTATTTTCTTCCTCTAACCACTATATTCATTATTTAGGATTTCACAGAGCACGGGATTTAAACACACGGGTCCCTGTTCTACACCAAGTTAACGCGAGCTGCAGCCAGCCCTGCTGAAGCCCGGTAAATACCCAATGAATCACAGCTATTTAAAGCACCAAAAGAGGAGTTTGCCAGGAGTATTTTCAAACTATGCTCTGCAACAATTTTAAAAAAAAAAAAGGTACATAATAATCATAGGTTCTGTAACTTGAACAAAAGCCCCCAGTCTTTTCTTTTTCACATGTCGTTTCTGTAGTACGTGAGGCCAAAGCTGGAGAAAGCTGAGGAGGAGCCACTGGGACTGCAGGAGTTTCTGGACGAGACTTTTTCTAATGCTCTTTGTCCAAATTTGAGGCAGGCTTCTGCTCCAGATCGCACTTCAGAGCAAGGAGAAGCTGTGTTTGTAAGATTTCCCCGATTCTGTATTAAACCAAGTCCCTTCTTACAGCAACACAGCTCAGGATCAGCCGCCATCGGCTTTTTCGCATCCTGTAGGGCGAAGACTTCCCATCCGGGCTGCAGTTCAGCTCTTCCCAATCCCTAGTGACTGTTGCACGCTGACATTCACACAGGAGACAGCAGCTCATTTCTCCCACCAGAAAACAATTTTGCTGCGACCGAGACAGAAAGATGTGACCAGGTAACTCCCTAGGAAAAGTTTTTTCTCATTTTTGTTGAGACTTTTGCACAAAAAGAGGAGAAAACCCCCTTTTTCACCTCCCACATGCCTACGACGTTAGGATATTTTTCAAGCTCCTTATTTATTTTATTTAAGTCTTTTAAGCCAGCATAAAAAGCCATAACAAGATCCAGCAGATAGCAGCTGAAGTGCGCTGCACGCTTTTTAACAGCGCAGGTAATTAACCACTCGAACAGCTTGCAATTGCCTGTGCTGGATTCTCCACCTCTGCAAGGCTCTAAATCAAGCACAGGTGCTTCTCTACAAGGTGAGCTACTTCCAAAGAGGAGCTATGGACTCGATGCAGAACTTACGGGGTGAACTTCTAGGGCTGATTACACTGGAGATCAGATGCATTTATTCTGATTTTGAGCTCAAATAAATCCCATAGGAAAAGACGCCCATGGTATGCTTACAAATAAACAATCCCCACTATTAAAATCTCCGAAATTCCCCATGAAACAGAAAGTCGCGGCACGTCAACTCTTAGCCAACGCCCAGGGGGTGGGCAGCGTGGCAATGAAGATGGAGCAGCTCCATCAGAAGCCACCAAGCTCCCCCCGCCAGGGCGGCTGTCAACCTCTGCGACAAATCAGAGCGATGGGACCACAAGCGTCTGCTTGAGGAGACGTCTTGCAACAGTCCTCAGACATACAGGCGTCCCCAGCACCGAGCAGCCTGATGGCTCAGCGCCGTCACAGGCAGGAAATACAGAAGTTAACGCTCCGAAAAGGGTTTTCTTCCATGTAGTCCCATTGCACACCTGTGCGTGGCACAGGAGACAAGCGGAGAAGGAAAAACGAGGTTGCACGTGGGAGTTTTGTGACAGTCCGATCTTCCAGCCTGTAGATTACCCTCCCATCAGAGCCCCTGGCACTTGAGACGTTGAAATCTGCACCGAATGATGCAGCAGCGACTGCATAATAAGGAACACTGCTGCCTTGGCAGGGAGATGGACTGGATAACTTAATAGGTCTTTTGTATCTCTCACTTCTCTGATCCTGCTGAGTTCTGTAGCTATTATTAAAGACATTTTTTAAGGTATTTTAATTTACTTCTCTAAATGGATTTCCATTCATTCACTCCCACCAAGTGAATGTTGTCAGGGACATTAGTGGCTTGATAAAATAGCTGTAGCTTCATGCTGGTTTTAATGTGTTACACACACAAGAAAAGTCATTAGCTCTTACCCTTTAATATACCCTCTTTACTGCTGCATAACTGTTTATCACTCAAAAGTGCCAGGCACAGACCATGCTCTTCCTTTATTAATCAATACACATTTGTGCAAGGCTGCAGTGAAAAGGAATAACATTCAGCTATTTCGAGCAGAGATTGTACGGCAGGAGCTCGAAAGCCGGTCCCTGACATTTTCAGCCCCCCTGAATATTCCCAGAAGTGGCTCTTAGGATTTTACAGAACTCTCCCAATTACAGGTAATCTCATGGCAAGGTGGCGATTTATTTCCCATGCACTGAGTGGCAGGTTTCCTTCTCCTTTGTGATAGCCGCTCTAGAACATCATTAGCAGCCGGCAACACGATACAAATTGAACACGGACCAGGAAATTAATGATGCTCAGAAGCAGGACATCAATTTTGGAAGCGGAGTGAACCTCATTTTTAAATAAATGTTTTCGTACGGTTAGTCCAGTTTGGAGAAAAAGAGCCATCTGTATTATTTTTATGAATACTCTATGTGCTCTGAGGTCTCTTTCTTTCGATCTTGGAGCCCGAAGATTAGAAGTGCTCTTATCTGCGAAAACTTTCTGGCTGGAGAGGAGGGGTGTGTGTATGAAGGAGAAGATGACCACAGCAAGGGCAGCTGGCCTGATGCAGAAACAGAAATCAGGAAGAAAAGAAGGGGAATGGCATAGCAGGGCTGAGCCCCCAAAAGAAGATGCTGTGCCCCCGGATTTATGCTGCGCACGTGGACACTGATGCGAAAACTCACCTGTACAGAGCACAACTGTAATTTAAATTCAGTGAGAACCAATGAAAATGCAAAGTGTGGGGGATGGCTAGAAATGAAATGGCCAAAAAAATACACGTACCAGCTTTATCAGCTGAGCTCTAAGTGCTAGCCCAGGGGGAGCTTCTGGGACCAGACTGAGGCCATTTCACTGACCTTACAAGACCATCTGTCAGACTTCAGAGCAAGTGTCAAAAAGCCTCACTTGTGGGGCTAAATGACATCACAGGGTGACAAGACCGATGTCACCAGCGGGTTTCTAGAAGGTAACACCCAATATAGGGTGGATCCTGAAAGACACAGGTGAGTCAAACCTCACCTCAGAGCACTGCATGTCATGTTTCTGTCTACAGTCACTTACTCTTCATTATCCAGCTACAACTAATTAGATTAGGAACGTTGTATTTCTGAACATGTTCCCACTTTTTTTCTGATATATTCCTATGGGGAACCTGGGAGAAAGCAGAAGCCCTACAGGAGGGTGCAGCTAGCTACCTACAATGGATTAGACTCCTAGAGAGACATCCAGAAGTATATTAAAATTGACAGTCAAAATTATTGCATTGTTTTCTGCGGTTTGACTTTGTAAGGCAGCACAGATGAAAAAGCAGCTCAACCACAGGGATTGTACATGCTTCCTTTTCGCAAGGCAGTTGTAAAAAGCAGAAGACCAACCCAGCTCGTTTAAGCATTCTCAACTTGTAAAAAAAATAATCTTTTTTTCCCTAAACAATGGTTTGGCATTAATATGTAGATGACTGTCTTATGAATGACGGAATTAGAGATTAAAGAGGAGAAATCTCAAATATTCCAAAACGCTCCCAAAGGCGACCTGCCAGCTTTGAGCTTGAGATTGATTTCTGCAATTGGTGGCTCTGTTTTTGCTAAAAGCCCTGCTCCATGTGTTTCAGTGAGAATTTGTCCCCACGTGTACCGTAGCCCCGTGCACGCAGGGCTGGGCATTGCCTACGACAGCCAGGATTGAGGGACCACGTCAACTGCCACCGGCTCCTGGCGAGCTGCCCCCAAGTCGGAGCTCTTGGATTCTGCAGGGCTAAGGTCGAGCTTCATTTAAAAGGGGAAAAAAAAAAAAAAAAAAAACTTTCTAAGGGGAATTTACACCCCAGTGCAATCAAACAGAGTGCTGCAGATGACTGGAGGATGACAATTTGGTTTCACAGAAAATTTGGATGTTTCTAATTTCGGTTCCCCCACAGAGAATGGGTGAAATCGTGACCTTTTTCACTTTTCCACTAGAACTCAGCAGTGCTGAAACATTTATAGACAAAACTGATCTCTGCCTTTCTCGGTGGTTAGGAAACCAAGAGGAAGGAGTAAAACGTTTCTCCTATACCAGTCAATCAGCAGGAGTCAAACTTCAACGTCTTGGTGTGCAGGTCAAGGCTCTAACCACCAGGCTCTCCAGAACGGCAGAGATGTTGGACTCGATTTCCTTTCCTTCAAAATGATTTCAACCAAATACATTGCTCGTAAAGAGAAATCACGATACAAGTCTGCAAGAAAACATCTTCTAAACACCTCCAGACACAACCTCAGCAGGGCTGACGTCTTCTCAGAACAGCTTCTCCTGCTCCTCATTCCAGGTATGAATTACTAAGTAAAAAGCAGAGCTACAAATAAAGTAGTTGCAGTGTATTTGGGCTAAAAATACACACACACAAACATACATACACACACACACAAAAGAATCAAAATGTCCTTAGTTTTGTGAAACCGCAGTTTTATAAAACCTCAGCTTTCTTGCACAGCGTCCTAAGCTGGAAACTACAAAAGGATCAGTTGTCTCCTCTCCTGCAAGAGGAAGCAGGCACATTAATAGCTCTAAATGTTCATTTATTTCCTTTGTTTAAGTTTCTGTATTTAGTCCTGGGGTTCGGTTTGACCATTTCAGGGTGACACAGGGTGCCCTGGCATAGCACCTCAGTCCAGCACAGGCCCAAGGGGGAAGCTGCAGCTTTAAACCCTCTGCCCAAAAAGCCCGGAGAGGAGAAAACTCCTACGGTGCACTTGACGGCATCACTTGTGATTTATTCAATAAATTAAGCCTTGTGTTCTACACATCAAAGACTAAGGAGATCACAGTTCTGTCCCTGGACGTCTCCAAAGGATTATTTCCAAATTTCTCATTAATGGAGATTGTGAGCAGCTCCAAGTACCCAACAGTTTGCATTGACGCTGCCTTCATCAGAAGCGACCACTTAAAAACCTGGGAGATTCTGCTCGGACAAACTCTTCTGCTCGGGAGATGGAAGAAAAGACAACACCAGACTTCGAATTGTGCACAGAGAGGCAGCAATTGCAATGAGACTTGGGTGCAGGATTTAACCACTATTGGAACAGTTTTCTCCTGCGTGAACACAGCCACTTGCCTTGACTTTTCTCAGACCCCGCGTGGGAGCACTTCTAAAGCGGGATGTTTCCAAGCATTGGTGTAAGGATGGAAACCCAGACAGCCAAATACACCTACCATTTTTTTCCGGAAAACTGCAAGGAATTTGGGAAATGCCATCACTTTGCCGAGCACTTCCCTTTTCTGATTGTCCACCTTCAGTGGGAATGCTGCACCGGGTTAAGACAGCACAAAGAAATGGGATCGCTCGGACGTTTGCAGGGAATCTCACAAGGACGGGGCAGAGCTACCACCACGACAGCAAATTTCACCGTCCTGTTTGCGTGGAGAGCAATGGAAAAGGAAAACCTTTGGTAGAGCTCCGCTCAACACCTTCCAACAGAAAACAAGGTCTGCCTGGGGGCCAAGCTCTGCAGCAAGTTTGGTGTTAGGTATAGGTTGTTTGCCAGGCGCCGTAAAGTCAAATGTGATGGGGTGAGAAACGCTCCCATAGCTAAATCCCAAATTACACATGTCAGGGGAACTCTTATTTCACCCACCTTTGTCTTCTTCACCCTTCCACAGCCACAAAAGCCAGGGTGATAAGACCTCAGCTATAATGTGAGGGTATTTCATCACGCTCTGCCCAGAGACCTGTAATTAATCCAAAAACCCACTCAACTCAAAGAAACAAACAAACAAAGTGTTCAGTTGTAGTTCACGGTTTTCCATTCTATGTGACGAATATTTCTACTCCCTGCAAGGAACAAAATGAATTAAACGAACTACCCAGCAGTTTGGTAACTCTCTGCTCATAACTCAGGATTTCCATCACAGCAAAGAAACACCGAGCGCGGCGCAACCGCAACACCCCGCTTCCAAAATGCAGCAAGAGGGCAGTGAAAAAGTTGTCGCCTTTCCCCCCAAAATCCCATTCTCGGAGGGAAAAAAAAAAAAAAAAGGTCCAATTGGGAAAGGAAAGACCCAGTGGGTCAGCTCATTATGAGAGATGTCTAATAACAGCCGAGATGCCATTGTTCAATTCCCAGCCGTCGCGGGCAGAGCCGTAATGAGCAGTCCTGCTCAGCAAATGGTCTGGATGATACTATAGATCTTCCCTTCCCATCTCCAACTTGTGCATCATTTCCTGACAGCCCCATCTCCCCTCCGAGCAGATGGCTCCCTACAGTACGTCTTTAAGAGACCTCCCAGGCAGTTATGGATGGCAGAGAATGAGCGTTTTGTTTCATCGCTTGCTCATACGTTATTTTCCCCGTGCTAATGACAGTCAAGTTATTGTCCTGTGAATAAATCCATTTAGGCCTCGCGATGTTGGCTGCAAGTGAGAAGGCGAGGGAGCAGAGGAAGCCAAACTTGGCACCAACAGAGCGCAGATACAGTCATCCACAAAACATTCATCTATTAACCAAACAGCGGCATTTCCAAACCCAGCGGGGTCACAGCGGAGCCCTGCTGGGAAACAGAAATTAGCTCCGAACGGAGATAATTTGTCTCTCCAATGTTGTCATATTTGCAAAGATCTCTCTGGCAGTGCCGTGCTGCTGCGAGGAGAGATATCCCTGACGAGCGAAGCGGAGGAGACGCGAGCTTTATCGGGAAGCCAGGTGGCACTTGAGATCGCTCGTGCCATCTTTTGCCTCCGGGAGAGGCGTCTGGATCGCAGGGAGAGCGGAGGGGAAATTTGTCTGCGGCATCAAGACCTTGCTGCAATTCATGGCAGAATATCTGCCTCGCTTCCACGTCGAATGGGGGGAAATTGAAGCACCTTAGATAGCGCTCGTTTCTTTTTTTTTGTTCCGTTCCTACATAGGAGAAACGTTTTTCTTGTGAAAGCCATGGCATGGCCTGATGGGGAACATGGCATCGGGTGCTGGAGCACGGGAAGGGTTTTGGAAGTGAGATGGGAGAGGAGGAGGCTGGTGGAAAATCATGGGACTCAGGGGATAAGAGCTGTGAGTTTGTACGGGGCAGGAGGCACTCAGATACGTGGGGAGTGCCACCAGGCAAAAATAGGAGAATTTGCGGAGGGAGAAGAGTCTTTTTGTTATCAACTGCTTAAAAGGGAAGATGCATTACTGCAACACGGAGTTATTCTGCGTTTACACGTCCTCCATCCAAGAAGCACAAAGCAGGCTGATGAAAGTGGTTTTACAATGTCTCCAAATGGAATTCCCTTAACTTGATTTTACAGGTGAGAAAATAGAGGCCCAGAAATGTTAAATGGTCTGCAGACCCCCATGGAGGCAGTGAGAAAGGAGTAATTATGATCGCAGAGCCTGTGCTCAGAAGAAAATACAACATCCTCCATTCCTTTCTTGACAGCATACTCAGTGGATCCCACCAGGCATCAGCAGCTCCTTCCCAACACGTGGAGGTCCTGGAAGGCTGATGTGGTGAGGCAGTGTCACCAAAATCCGAGGGCTTCCCACTGAAATGAACAACACAGCAAAGTCCCCTGAGAAATGTATATTTTTGGCCACGCTATTCACAAGCTTTCTGCTCTCCCTAGAACCATTGCCTGCTGCTGCAGAGTACCACGCCTGAAAAAGGGAGGAAATTTTCATGAAATGTCCAGCCATGAGCGCGCTCAGGCCAAGCTCTGGTTTTCAAGGAAGCAACCCCACACCTACGTTGGCAAATTCTGGAACTTCCACGTTAAGAAAAGCCAAGAACTGGAGGATTAGCCTTGGATGGCACCAGGGATGAAACCTTCTTCTGTTGCAAGACTTGTACTCCTACAAATCTCCAGCGTAGCCTTCCTGGGCTGCAAAGATACTCTCCTCTTTGCCTTTCTCAGCACAGGGTACCGATGCTGGGCCACACAGCCTTACTGTCCTCGATCAGAGGGTGTCACAGCTAGCCTAAATGTCCTTTCTCACTCTTTTTTGTTTCCAAGCTGTGAGCAGGGCAAGCAAAGTGCTGGCTCAGTGCAGACAGCCAAGCCTACAAAGTGCTGCTCAGCCACACCTGGGAGCAAAGGCAGAAGGGGAACGTGCACAGCACGTCCCTCACCTGATGTCAGATCAATCTCTTCCTTTTCCTGTAGGTCACCACACTCACTGACACACCTGAGGAACTCAAAGGTGGGAAGATGGGCCCTGAGGAACAGAGGTAGCTGAGGTCAAGAGCTCACAGCAGTCTAGAGCAGTTCAGCCATCAGTAAAATAAAGCACTCCTTACCACCAGATCTGAAAGTCCTCCCGGTTTCTTCTTTCTAAGACCATGGTTTTTGACAAAGAAGCTGGAAGTGGCTTGGAACAAGCCTGAGCCCTTTGAAAAACACCTCAACTTTCTGCTAAATAAACCTAGGCTTACAAAGGAGTCTCTGAAAAAGGTTTTGTTGTTTCGCTCCTGAAGAAAAAATTACCAAAATTAAGATCCAGATTAAGAGGCGAAGTTTTGGATCAAGACCTGGCCAAGAGACAGCAATGGTGAGGAAAAATAGCCCAACTGCCATTGAGAACGGCCCGTGTGCAGTTGAAGAAGATTGTCTCAAGCCTCTGCACCAAATCTTGTGCTGTTTGACACAACTACTGGTGAGCTGCCGAGAGGCTGAGCCCTGAGCAGTCCCTCTGCAGATGACTCCAGGTTACCTACACCGCTTGCAGACCCAAGGGAAAAGCTCAAAGCTCAGGTGGACCGAATTCAGTAGCCTTTTGGGCTAGAAATCAGAGGAATGGCAAAGCATTAAAGCAACACTACGTTGAAGACAGACTTACTATGGTTATGAGAAGTGGTTGTACGATGCTGTGCAGCTGATGGCAGGCACGGGACTTCCTGACCCACGAGGTCCCTCCCAGAGGTGTGCTTCTAGAATGTAGCCATCAGACCTACTGCCCAACTTGCTGGACACTAATTACCGGCAATTCAAAACTGAAACAAGCATATAGTTTTCATTTGATGTGTAATGAGAGCTTAGGATTCACTTCCACTAGAGTACACGATTAGATTTGGGGACAGGAGGTATCAGCGAGGCCCACGTGTCGGCAGCTTCACAACGGGGCTGAGCGTTTACACATCTATCACGGCAATCCAGAGCTGTCAGACTTAATGTGATTTGGAAAGGATATTGCATGCAGCAGTTAGGGATCAAGCTGAACTATCACAGGCCGTGATGAAGCCTAATGAATAGCGGACATTCTCAGATTCTCCCCAGTCTTTATTTTTTTTCCCTAGTAGAATCAATAGCACTTCTTGCTGACCATTCCGAGATGGCAAGGAAGATTGGGTAAATCTCCTTATCATTGCTCTTATGTTCCCCAGATTGCTACTTTTGGAAAAGAGTGAAAGCTCAGACAACATCACGAGGGGTACCAAGTCCCCAGATCTTTACAGCACCGTGTTTGCCGCACAAACTCACCTGCTGTCCAAGCAATGCGGACAGAAGCCAAAAATCACCTCTTAAAAGTTCAGAGGCTGAAGAAGAGCGAGCAGGACACTGATTTGACCACCCCCAAGATGGGATATACAACAGCCCTGGTCTTCTGAGGAGCTGTGTTGTGCTCCCAGCAATGCCACAGGGGAGCACGGACCTTCTCAACATCTTCAGCAGCTCTGAGAGTGGAGGTTGTGGACTAAAAGCAGATGGCTGAGCAATCTCCTCCACTCCACCAAGCAGCACCATCTAGGGGCACCTCACCTACCTGTGAATCTGCCCCAAAACCTTCACAGAGTTCAGGTAAACTGAGATCTAGCTATGTATGCTTGGGAATATCATGTGAAAACCAGAAATTTTTAGCAAATGTTTCACAAGCGGCTCTGCTGTCCTCACCTTTCTGGCACCAGCCATCAAAGGGGCAGATGGCCGGGGCAGGAGCTCGTTCAGCCATATAGTTTTAATTTACTACACATGTTTACTAGGGCTCTCAGAAGGTCCTGGCCCAACCTACACTGTCATAACCAACACTGAATTTTAAAATTCATGACAAGTAATGTAAGAGACTATAAAGTGCTTTTTTTTTTTTTTTTCTGGATGAAGCCAGAATGGTGGAAAATGTGAGAAGCTCTGCTGCAGGTGCGATTATATTGGGCAGAAATCACTGTTGTGGGAAACACCCCTGGGTCAACTATGCTTTTTAAAAGAAGAAGAAAAAAATGCAAAAATATCAATGTAATAGACTTAGGGCTTGCCAGATTTTTTTTTAACCCTCTTCATTACCCCATCCCAGCAGGAGACACAAGGCCAGGCAGGCTGCATTGGTCAGGCTCCCAGCCAGCTGCTCTGCAATGCCTCACCTGCTCCGAGATGCCACAACGTGTTTCTGCATCCCCCAAAGTCCTCCCAAAAACACATCCTCCAGCTCTGGAGACTCCTTCCCTGGGGGTGTTCAAGGAAAGGTTGGACGTGGTGCCTGGGGACATGGTTTGGTGGGTGACATTGGTGGTAGGGGGGTGGTTGGACCAGATGGTCTTGGAGGGCTCTTCCAACCTTAATGATTGTAGGATCCTATGACACTGCGTCCCCCTTGGAGCCCAGAGGTTGTCCTACCTCCAGCGAGACCCCCTGGCTGTTCCTCTGATGTGTTATTTGAACTGTGCAGCACAAGAACATTCTCTCTTGACAGATGCAAACAGAACTCACAGCTTTTTTTTTCAAGTTTGTTTCCAATAAAATCAGAAGAACCGAAAACAAAACATTACCTCATTACCTCATCTCGCACAAACCCAGCGTTAACAGTTCCATAAAATGTTTTCCAACAGCTGCGCAGAAATTTCATCTACATGTTAATAAATACATTAAATAATAATCACTCAGAATGACATGAGTCTGCAAACCCCGCTCTGCAATTCTGTGGTTACCCTAAATGTAGCCACATTAACTACAATGCATTCAATCTTCTTTTTCTGACATGTTTGACTTAAACGTGAAGGATGTATAGGAGACATAGAAATCTCATTATCCCTGCGTTAAATGAATATGGATGCAAGCTCTCACAAAAATAATACTTACAGGCATGCTTTGGGCAAACGTTTGCTTGGCAGGTACAGATCTTCAATTATTTGAGTCTTAAGCTGTCCCAGCAGACATCAATTCAGTCTTGAAGCTCTGCATCTTCCCTAGCTCTCCCTTTCCAGGGTCCAGCATCAAGCCCCAACCACCACCAGTAGGTTCTGCTGATGGATTTTTGAATTTGTTATTTAATGACCCCCAAAGTAGACATCTGTTACAGAATTAGAAAGTTTACTTTTGCTTAAAATCTGTTTTTTTTGGGGGGGAACCTTCAACATGCAAGTTTTTGAGCCATCCCTGGGATGTCCTTACCATAGGGGAGACTCAAATGGACAACCATGACCTGGGCTGCAATACACCCCTTGCACAAATATACAATCCCTTCCACTCTCTTCCCTAACCCAAAACCCCAATCTTTAAACCTTCCCTGCGGCTATCACCAAAGCACATGTACTAGCCCATTTCTTGATGCTGGCAATAAACAGAGCTGCTCGCGAATGCTGGGAACAGGACAAACCCTGATATTTGTCTTCACAGACCTCCTTTGCTAAGGAAAATCCCACAACAAACTCTGAATAAAGAAAGCGAGGGTTTCGCCCTGTGTTGTGACCCCGCATATCTCGCACGGAACCAATTTATAAAAGTCAACCAAGAAAAATGGTGCTAATCCATTTACAGCAAAGGACACAAAAGGTCTCAAAAGGGTCAGAGGAAAGCATGCTTTTATTGACCAATTTCCACCAGCCCTACCTAAATATTCCCACCATCCATGTAATAATTTGGTGTGCCAACGATATCTACATTAGAAAACAGAAAATGTATCTGAGCATTTTTCTGCAATGAACCGGAAACCTAAACATATTTTAAAATGTTCTTGCATTTTGTTCCTACAGCAGCTCTCCAAAATGGGTTCAAAAAGCTATTACAGTATTCAAGTTTCTCTGCTCTTTCTATTTTCATTTTCCTTTCATAAGAGCGTAGTACACAAAAATAAACCAGGAAGAAAGCTGGAGGCTTCACGTGATCATAAATTGATAGAAAAGCTAAGAGAGAGCAGATATGGATAGTTATCTGATCGAAGAGAATGGATCACAAATGGGAAAAATACTTTAAACTGTGACATGTCTGCTACTTTCACCATAATAAAGGTGCTTAAAATGGACTACTCCTAAACGTAAATGCTTTACTATGCAATTAAATGAAAAATAATTTGGGGGCACGAACTAATGCTCATAATAAATGATCTTTGTGTTTAATTATTGCAAGGGTATGGCTCCAGCAAACAGTCGTGGATTGAATTGTTGCCTGACGTGGTCAGCAAGGTGGGAGAAGACGTTGGACAGCTAATGGCACATTATGGAGCAGATGTTCCCACTGAAAGCCAACCAGCAGAAGGCTGTCAGCTCCCAAATACCGTCCCTCTCCACTCCTACCCGTCTCAGGAAATGTCCCTGTACTCCTCCCTCCTGCCTCTTCAGCGGTGGGTGGGAATATCCAGAAGCAAAGAGGTAAGGATAGTTCCGCAAAGCTCTGCCACTATTTTTTTTTTCCACATTAGACTTCCTCTACAATAACCAGCTCCACGGGGCCATCAGAATATGAACAAAAAGAAAATCATCTCCTTTTTCCCAGCAACTCAAAGTCAGCATCTCGCCTCAGATGAGAAAAAAAAAGAACAAAAAAAAACAAACCCAAACAACCTCTCTCCCCCAAATAAACAAAAAAATAACAGACAAGTGGATTCTGACCCAAGCCTGTATGACAAACAGAGCTGTCAAGCTGCTCTGTAAATACCTGCTCCTTGCCTCTGCTGATATGAACTTTTCGACTGGCTGTTTCCTGAGTTTCCTTCTGTTTCTCCAGAGTTCAGCATAAAAAGAGAAGGTTATCTCGCAGCGTGGACCCAGAGCTGAGTTTTAGTAGCCTCTTAAAAGAGATGAACACACAAAATAAATCAACGATTTCTGGACTTTTATGATTTTCTATGCATGGAAAAGGCCCCACCGGCCAACCAAGCCATCCTCATCTTAAAATCATAGAAGGGTTTGGGTTAGAAGGGACCTCAGAGCCCATCTAATTCCACCCCCTTGCCATAGGCAGGGACACCTCTAAGGGCAAAGCAGAAGAACAAGTGCATAGGGAATAAATGCAGAAGGAAAACCCCAAAGTCTGCCAAGGAGTGTGTTTTTCACCACCACAGTAAGCTCATGGGGAGATGCTCCCCTGTCATTATTTCATTACATCAATTTCAACACTTGCTCATCTAGTGGAAGAAAAACATTTAAAATAATTTTCCTCATCAGAGGGAAAACAACCTCTCTCATTACATAAATATGGATTGGTGCAAAGTGACACGGGGTGGAAACGCACTTTAAAAGAAAAAAGCCAAGCTGATACCCACGCAGAAATGCCATAAGAGGGAGTTTGGGGTTTTATATATTATAAAATATATAGATATGTGTACGTATGTGTATAGGCACCAAGCCCACCAGAGTTCAAGAAGTATATGGACAATGCTCTCCGACGTGGTTTAATTGTAGTGGTCCTGTGTGGAGCCAGGAGGTGGACTCGATGACCCTTGGGGGTCCTTTCCAACTCAGGATATTCTACGATTCTATGATTCCATGCGTATTTCAAACCATTTTTGAGGGCTGTGTGCTGCTGCAGGTCTGGCATCATCGTGTGAGCCATGCCCAAAGCTTTTCCCTTCTGATTTAAGTATAAAGGAGTAAGAGCACTAACTTAGAGAGCTGCAGATTATCAAGGAATTTGTGCTTTCTTGGCTCCATTAGGGCAATTTCGTTCTTTTTTTCTTTTTAATGCTGATGAAAACATGTCAGGCTGGGACCAACATTCAAAAAAACAGAATTGAAGGCGCTGATAAATGCCTTCCTCTCTTTAAGGCTGGATTGTTTAATGCTTGAGAGCTCTTATTCCCATTATATCAAAAATTGAGTTTATTTGTGAAGCTCACATCTTTCCACACACCCAAATGGATCTGCTTGAGCATATCAGCTCCCATGTTAAACTCTTTGCATTAGCTCACTGTCAAATCAACATTTTGATTTGAAAAGTGTTTCACTCCTGTTCCAAACTTCAGCTGGCTCTTCCTTGTATCTCCAGTGCTACGGCTGCGGTGAATTATTAATGTAAAAAATGAGCAGGAGGACTTATTCCCCCTCACTTGATACCTGACTTGATGGAAAGCAGCGTTTCTGGCTGCTCCTCAGCCCAGCTGTGAAATGCAACGCTGAACGCAATTAAGAGATGCTCAGGCCGCGTTACCGCTTGGAGGCTATGATACAGAAACTTCAGTACGCATTTACGGACACGCAGGCAATTCATTTCAATTAAATGAGATTTTGTTGGCTTGACAAACCATGCAAGTGTTGCCAAATTACTTTTAAGAACCTAAAAGACTAAAGTAAGCCCCGATACCCTCCAGCTACTTGTTGGTTTCCACTCAGCAGTGGGTAGATCCTGCTTGCTTGAGTCCATTTGTCATGGATATTCCTCCCTCATCTACCAGCACGTTCTTGCTTTCAGAGCATCAGATGCTTAATCTTAACCTCTTCTCGCTTTTCCTTTCTGTTTTTTTTTTTTTATTTTGTTTTTTTTTTTGATAGTTGGGAAGACAGTCACTGCTTTGTGGCATGGCGCTTGCTGTGAGCTCCATTCCACTTCCAGTGGTTACAGAGATGATTATTCCTAGGAAGGGCTAAAAATCTTCATCACAGACCAGAAGCATCAGGTGCTGCTTTGAGCAGGGACACTTCAGAAATGTAATGTGCTCCACTGATTTGAAGAGGCAATAATTAGGAAGCCATGGCACATTCACAGCTCTGCTGGTCACTGAATGTCTTTGGGTTAATCAAACATACCTTCGTCCTCACACGTCTTCCCCTCTAGACTCTTTCCCATCTTTGTAGACCTCCTTTGGACGCTCTCTAATAGTTTTATGTCCTTCTTATATTGGGGCACCCAAAACTGCACACAGTGCTCGAAGTGAGGCTGCACCAGCACAAACTTAGGGCTCTTTAAGGCACCCTTCCAACACCCATGCCCTTGTTAGGTTATAAATCTTCCTACCTGCAAAAACAAGAAAATTCAACCACTGAACCTCCCCTACTGTAAGAAATATTATTTGCTTTGCCACTTTTCCTAGAGCTCTGGCTGAGTGCTACAGCCAAAGTTTGGATGATGTTCTGGCTGCTCCTATGCAAACTGCTGCTGGTTGTGATTATTTCACACTTTGCCTTTACAAGCCAGAAAACAAGCACATCTTGTACACAAATTCGTTAGGAAGAACTAAGAATCAAGTCAAAATCCCCAAATCCCAAGCAATATTGGAAGGAATGAATACAAACGTAAAAACATAATTTCTAACCCAGCAGAAATCCAAGGTGCAAAATAAACGGTGAGCATTGGCCGCTCCCTTTAACCTGGGAATGAGAAAAAGGGCTTTAGATAAAGAGGCAGGCAAAGGCCAAAGAAATAGCTTTCAGATACCGCTTTGTTTTGATTAGATCTATGATTAGATCGCCTCTGCTAATCCGGGAGTGGGGCCTTCAAAACATTTCTTACATCCCTACAAGCCTGCAGTTGCAGCTGTTACACCATGGCACCATTTCCCTATGTCACCCGTGGGGACCCATCACCATGCCCTGATGGTCTGCAGACTGTGCTCCGCTGTACAGGCAGCAACGACAGTGGCACAGTCAAAGGGTCTCTAGGGAGGGTTCTTCAAGCACTCCAGGAAGACCCAAGACACAAATAGTTTTATTTTCAGGTCTGTGATCGACTAGCACGTGGGTGTGAGCACTGACGCCCTAGCTCGTGTGCATTTTTGCAGCTAAACCTCCAGGCAAACAGGTCAACCTTCACTACTTGGAAGTTTCTAACTACAAGAAAGGTGATTAATAATATTTTCTGATTTGTGGTCACCTCCAAAATGTGCCAGATGACTGTCCAGGCACTGCAAGTTCTCTTCCTTTTGACAAAAGGTTTGTTTTTCCCAGCTGTCTTTCAACTGGAAGAAATACAGACAGATGTTGTCAGTCATCATTCATTCCAGAGAAACTACTGCAGTGATCTGGGGACAAACGGAGTAGAAAGCAGGTACATCTGTGCAATAAAGCAAGGAAAACTGCAGTGACGTTTTTAGTTGAGGTTGAGTAGGTTTCCTCTGTCATGGGTGGAAATATCACAGTGGCTGGACACAGGACGGGGAGCTGCTGCAGAAATTTGGAATTGCGTTGTTTCCACCAAGGTGCAACGGAAAACAACATAGCAGGAATTAAATATGAAATGACATGTTAATACCAAAGAGGGGTGTTCAACCTGTCACCTACCTGCCCCTAAAGCACTTTCTGACGTAACTTTTCAAGGAGAAAATAGACAGTGAAGCAGAGAAATCTCAGTGCCTTTTTGCTAGAAGCGTTTTTCAACAATCAGAGCTCCATTGGTGGCCTGAAATGTTTGGTTTGCTTCATTTTCAAGCCTGTTATTGAGGCTGATGCTATTCATGCAAACGGGAGTCGGATGCAGCTGAATGACTGTATCTTTTCTTGTCCTTTAATGTTTAAAATGACTGACTTCGGACATTATTTAGAGTTAATGGGATAGATCTCATCTCACTTGTGCTGGAAGAAATACAGTGTAACTCCATTGACTTCAAGGTCAGCTGAGATCAGAATCTGGGATACCATCTTCACACATTGAATGCTCTTCAATTTTCTCTCATCTTTACCTTTTCCAGCAGCTATAATCGGCACCTAATTAATTAAAATAGAACACAGCCCGTGGCGGGGCTTTCCCATAGAGTTATACCATTTTACTCTATTTTCACTCCGTGTTTCAGTTTACCTTAGAGAGACACAAAGTCTCCAAATGCTTTAATTAGAAGAGCCAGGCCTAATGGTTGAAATTCCCCAGCGAGCCCTGGATCGGGCCCACAATGACCGCGACGGGGGCTGCAGAAGGTGGCACCACGCAGCAGCTTTACGGAGCAGCCCGGTGGGTAATGCAAGGGAAGAGCTTTTACCCTCTGTAAGGTGAAGTTCATGCAGGTAAAAATCACAGCACAAAAGCAGATCATTTGCAAAAAAAAAAAAAAAATAAAAAGTCACCGTTCTGCTTTGTGTGTGTGTGCGCAAACCTATTATTATTTTTTTTTGGAAAAGAAAGGGTCTGTTTACAGGTTAGCCCTGGGACGGGAAACTTTTAATTTACTGTCTTCCCTCAGTTCTTTGAGATGTAAGTTAGAGTGCTATTAACCTTTACACTGCTAGCAAAGTTTATATGCTCTCACAAAAACCTTTCCCTCTGCCAGCGGAGGGAAGGAGGGGAAACCCACCGTGCGAGAAGGAATGCTCTGATCACAGCATCTGTGCCTCTGTTTTTAGTTTTTTAAGCTCTCCTGTTGACAAGTCCCTTCCTTCAAAATCACAGCTACTTCTCTGCAGTCCTCCCACTGAATGGGGCTTGTCAGGGAGGGGTGGCCCCTGAAGAAAAAAAAATAGCTTTCTACCTTTCCTTTTAACAATAGATTAATCTTTCTTTTGTTCTCTATGAGAACTAGGTGTCATATTTCAAAATGCACTTTTAAAACAGGTATAATTAAAGCTCTGCAAAAGGAAGGAGGCAGAGAAATTAGCAGCAGAAGTAGTAATAAAGGCATTTTAGAGCCTGCGTGAGCTGGAAGGTACTTCATCCCTCCCCCTCACAGCACGGCTACAATTACACTCCACGGTGAAAAAAAAAAAAAAAGTAATTATAAAAATGAACTTTTCTTCAAAAAATGAGCATGTTGTTAAAGGATTACTCCTTTGAACATCCAAGCACTTCAAAAGGAGGATGAATTAGTGCTGACAACTCAATAAAGTAGCCATCAATTATTTAAAATGCAATGCCTCTTCTCATACAGCACTTCTGATTAGGAAAACATTTAAAAAATTAGAAATTAGAGTTATTCTTCCTAAATGAAATGGGCTCAGGCTTCAAATGCAAGGAAAAAAAAAAAGTGACTTTCAATGAGCCCAGCAAGAGTGCAGGAAAGTTTATTTTCTTAAAGTTGTCTATAAAGTACGTTGTGTCAGATCGGATTTGGGATTCACAAAGCAAGTCAGGCAAAGGGAAGAGGAAAAAATATGTATTGTTGTGATGAAGGGGCACAACCCTGAACTGAGAAGTGCATGGACAGTCAAAAAAAAAAAAAAACACCCCAAATTAGCAGCGCCAAGTTTCAAAAAGCAAGCAATTAAACTTTGCTAGTGAAAAGACGGTTAAGAAAGAGAATCTCGGTGGGCTGTTGGCCACAGAGAGATACACATCGCCTTTAAGTGCAGTTCATCACACTTTGCCTTTGTAGGTACTCACAAGCGGATGCTAAGAGCCTTCTGGACACTGCAGATATGGTCATCCATCACAGAAACAACCCTCGAGAAGTCAAAACACCGATTTAAAATTGAAGAAACACCTAGGAAAAAAAAGGTAGCTGGAGGGAAGGAAGGAAAGCTGGGTGAAGTGGAGCTTTGGTGATTGCAGTATCTAAGCTTTCACACTTACTTTTTGGAAGCACTCCTGGGTGAACAAGGGCAGCTCTGCCTCTGCATCGCTGGGACGTGCCCTCCCGCCATGGGCACCATACGCTTAACGAGGTTACAAATGAAAAATGTGCAGCTTAAGGTTTAAACAAACAGGAGTGCGGCCAAGCCAAATGGCTTCTCCTCTGGACATAAAGATAACAGGGGCTGTTTCTGACACCAGCTATGTGGGCTCAGCCATGTGAGGCAAAATGAGGATTTATGTGCACAATACTACTGGTGAAGGAGCCTGTCTGGGCCGTTCTGCTAATTAAAATAATCAATCAAGGCCTGTGACCGTAGCTGGAGAAGGTACATTTGTTTTAGTCCCAACTTATGGAAAAATTGACTGCAAGAAGAAAACAAATAAAAAATACAATGAAACATAGAGAAATCGTAGTGGTTTTATCAGTCCAGCAATTATCTGGTGAACTGCCACATGGTCCAGGGTGAGGATGAACACTGTAAATGCGACAGCAGCAAAGTTCCCTTAAAAGGGTTAATCCTGCAAGATGTGGATGCTTCTCTGTGTACCACTGGCAGCAGCAGCAGCTGATGTGCTCAGCATCTCGGAGGCATTCCCGGTACCATACTGGCACATCCCATACACCTGAATTACTGCACGCTCCCATTGACTTCTGGCCAGACAGAAATAGTTGCATGCATGGTGAGTGTAGGATTTTAAACTAAAATCCTACCAAAAGGAACTAGAAAGAGAGAACCAAACAATGCACGTAGTTTATCCCATTACCCTAAAAAAAATACGTTAATTCAGGAGCAAAAGAAATGGGAAACCCTTCCAGGTCAATAGAGACTGCGTCAATGGAGACAGGATTAATCCAGAAGCTGTACAGGGAACTACAATGACACAGACAGTGAGATGTCCATCTTCGAGGCCAAGAAGACAGTGATAGCTTTTTTTTTTTTTTTAACTCTCTTTTACATTTCAGCCATCTCCAGTGTGCAAGAATTGGAGTATGTTTCCCTTTCCACTTTGGCTAGAGTCCTGCTTATGAGACTAATGACCAGGAAAAACAGACACAGAAAATTCACAGAGGCAAAGACAACCTCTCCTTGCTCTCACTCCAGCTCCCAGAGTAACCTTGAGGGCTTAACGCCCCTTCTGCTCCCTGCGAGCAGCTGATCCCCACAGCTTCGTGTTGGCCATGCGGCAATCCATCTCTCCCTTCGCTTCCTGCTGCTTCCCATATAGACCAAAAACTGAGGATGCCTTTGATAGCCAGTAAAGTCAAATACGTCTCAGAAAAGGCAGCTCTTGGAAGATCAGATTGACAGAGTGCTAATGTGGTTCCATCCCTGTCAGCAGATTTGTCAGAAACCATTACTTCTCTCCTGCTTGTCCACCAAAAAGTCCTGCAGCCCAAAGATCAAAAGAGACAGCAGCTCATCCACACCTTCCAACCTGCCCTGAAAACACGAGGTTTGACCCCATTCCAGCTGGGTTTCTCGCCACCAGCAGCTGAGGAGGTTGTGCTTTTCCAACCTGATGCTGCCAGTTCCCAAGGATGTTCAGAGCAAGTCATCATTTTTTTCAAACCCACAGCTTACGGTTGGAAATGCAGCTTTCCTGGCCCGGGCAGTCTTCTAAAATAACCGAGAAGACACAACCCTGAGCAAGTGGAGTTAATGACATGAATTCACCGTGAAGTATTGGACCCTAGGAATGATGTTGGTTGATGTAGTACAAACACAAAGATTTAGTGAGAAAGCCATGCTAGAAAAGCAGTCTTTGAATAGCAAGTTTTACCAATTACATTCTTGAAAAAAAACATTTAAGATATACTGATGAAAAGCACAATGTAATTGCTCAGGGATACAAGACTGGGTGATCTCTTTTTATTAACTGGTCTATTTTTCCCATGACATCTTTGGATTAGATTCATAACCCCTTCATAGACACTTTCATCTCTAGTACTGTCAAGATCACTGTAGCTAGATTGACCCCAGTAGCACAAAACAGGGAGGTATACTTTAATAACACCAGAATAATTTAAACCAGAGATCAGATATACCAAGATACAACCACAGGCAGAAGTGGATGTAATACGGACGCTGGATTACTGGATCTGCCTCACATTTAATGTAGCTCTGACACATAGAGCCACAAATCATCACAAGTTCGAAGGGACCCACCAGGATCACCGAGTCCAACTCCTGGCTCCACAAAGGACCACCCGAAAACCAAACCCTGTGTCTGAGGGCGGTGTCCAAACACTTCTTGAACTCCATCAGGCTCGGTGCCGTGACCATGTCCCTGGGCAGCCTGTCCCAGTGCCCGACCACCTCTGGGTGCAGAACCTGTCCCTAACCCCCAGCCTGACCCTCCCCTGTCCCAGCTCCATGCCGTTCCCTCGGGTCCTGTCGCTGTCCCCAGAGAGCAGAGCTCAGCGCCTGCCCCTCCGCTCCCCTCGTGAGGGAGCTGCAGGCCGCCATGAGGCCTCCCCTCGGCCTGCTCTGCTCGGGGCTGAACACACCAAGGGCCCTCAGCCATTCCTCACACGTCTTCCCCTCTAGACCCTTCCCCATCTTCGTAGCCCTCCTTTGGACACTCTCTGATAGTTTTATGTCCTTCTTATATTGTGGCACCCAAAACCACACACAGTGCTTGAGGTGCGGCCGCCCCAGCACGGAGCAGAGCGGGGCAATCCCTCCCCTCGCCCAGGCCATGCTGTGCCTGAGGCACCCCAGGGTGCAGTTGCCTCCCTGGCTGCCAGGGCACTCTGTTGACTCATGTCCAACTTGGTCCTGATCAGAACCACCAGATCCCTTTCCATGGGGCCCCTCTCCAGCCTTTCGTCCCACACTCTATACATATATACAGGGCATGTCCCAGATGCAGTATCTGGCATATTCTCTTGTTAAACTTCATATTGCTGGCGATTTCCCAGTCCTAGAGTTTGCCAAGATCTCCCTACAAGGTTTCTGTTTCTTCAACAGCTCCTCCTAATTTAGTTTCAGCTGTAAACTCAGTACACATTTGAGTCCTTTAAACACTAAAACATTAAAGAGAACTGTCCCTGCAGTGGAGTCCTGCAGAACCCCAGTAGTGACTGGCTGCAAACCTGACGTAACCCCATTTACTACAACCCTTTGAGCCTGACCCATTTACCAATTGCTCACTCATTGTATTATGTATTTGTCTACGATACGTTTTACATGGATGCAAGAGCTGAACTGTGTGCAGCAGGCTTTGCATTTCCACAAAACAAAAATACTATGTGGTTTAAGTGAAGATTCTTGGTCTGCTTTGTATATCATACACGTGACATAATAAAGGACAGAAGTCAAAAAATGTGGCTCAGGAGACTCAGGTTAGACCTACGAAAAAACCTTCCAGCAGGAGAGTAGTGCAGAACCATTTCCCAGAGAATCTCCATCCCTGGAAGTTTTCAAGACTTACTGAGAGTCGTCCTTCCTGGGCAAGCAGCTCACATGGTCCTGCTTGAACAGAGGGGTTGGACCAGATGACCTCTAGGCATCCCATCCAACCAAAAACATTCTGTGATTCTGAGAAAAAGCCTTGACTGATCTGACCTGGTGTTGGCCGGAGTTCAGTTTTGTGCTGGAGGTTCAGACAGATGAGATCAACCTCCAGAGGTCACTTTTCAACCAACATTGCTATGATCCTATGACACTGGGTATGTACATATTCAAAAATGGTTATTAAATATCTAGAAATACTGGTAATGATATCTATCATATATAGATACTTGGTGAGGTGAACAGAACAAGTAGGTGGTTTCAGGTAGCACCATGATCACATTTTGCACCCAACTCCCACTGCTTGCAATCACGACTTAGGCTTTTACATTTCTCTGCGGTGCTAATTTCTAATAGAGCACGTTCCAGGTAGATCAGCCGTGATTTTGCTTGCTCTCGAAAAGTTTGTTTAAATGAGGAATCCATTCTCACATGTTCTAGATAAAAATCACATGGTCAAGAGCAGCTTGGTGTTGAGTCTCCGGTCATGAGAGACATGGAATATTAACCTGGATTTACAAAGACGGGTTATATGGATTCTGGCCAACTCCAACGCAGCGTTGTACCTACCAGTGGAAGAGACACCCAGAGGCTGCAGGGATTAATAACAGGCCACAGAGACCTCACACGTGCAACTGCTTCCTTTGGGTCCAACCTGAGTCACATCTTTAGCATGGTTTGTGCAAACTGACTTTGCTTTTCCACTCCTGGAGAGGAAGAAAACAATTCTGCCTGCAAGGAATTCTGCTTCAATAGGAGCATGTGCAACTTAAAGCCATCTCCTACCTAGGCTTTACTGAATGTGCATGTTAAACCTGATTTTTAAAATAAATTGAAGCACTGCCATAATGGTTTGCCTAAAGCTAGCAATTGCTTTTATGTAACTTACAGCTCCACGATCAGCCTCAGTGGAGAACTTACACATCTGCAGATGACTTACATGGGAGCCTTGTAAAAGCTTCCACAAAAGGCAGTAACTACTCTAAACGTTTCCCCTAGAGGAAGAATTATCTAAAGAAATATTTAAAGGAATAGGGAGATTCAGACTCCCACGGAGAGATAATTTTGTCTCTCATTTCCAAATGAAAAAGAGGATTCAGGACTCTAGGGTTCAGCTGGAAATCCTGCCACTGACTTGGTCAGTCTTAACCTCCTGACATTTTGGCTGTACAGACAAAACAAACACAACACACGAGAGATGAAAACACCTGCAAAGCACTTCATACTGTTTTAGACGCCGTGTCACCATAAAATAGTTGAAATGCAAGGACCAGAACCACAGGTGATGCCTCTGAAGCTACACTTGTCCCTGAATGGGAAAAATCCAATTGATCAGCCAAGCCTGGTCCTTAATGGATTTTGATTGCTGGAAGCCAGCCTGAAAAGACAACCAATTTGTTTACACTAATAAATAATAACATCTACTTGCTATCAAAGCATGCACCCATGACTACTGGTGAGCCATTTAAATGCCACTCACTGTGACCGTTCTTCTTCTTAACACCCAGTAATTTGACGGGAAGAAAACATGCCAAAGCCACCAGCGACATCTCCTTGGAAAGTCACAGGCGAGTGACTTTGTGCGCAGGCTAAGCGGTGCGGGCGATGGGGTAATTAGCTCCAGCAAGTCATTATCCTGCAAACAGCTGCACGTTCTGACTTCTGAAGGAGGTTTTTTTGCTGGGTTTTCAGCCGCTGGAGCACTGCCAGAGAGCTATCGTGCCTGTCATCTGCGTAATTCTGCGCTAAAAAGCAACGGTTGCACTGATGCTTTGAGGGAAAATCCTGCTCTGCTGGTACAGGGTTTTATGATGGAAGCAACGTGCGCTTTTTGTTGGATGGAGACGGGGCACCACATGTCCAAGGCCACTGTTAGTAGCGCCCACCTAGCTGGGAAGATTTATCACTTCGACACGAACCGTACGAGAACAGGCTAGAGGAAGCTGTCGAGCTGCTTGTAGCCTAATTTGGTATTGATTTAAACAATTACAGCATAAAGTTTAATGTGGAATAATTCTGAAACAAATTAGTTTCATGGTTATTCAGTCCCTCTTAAAAGGAGACGGATTTACAATATTTTACATTTAAAGCTGGAAGAATGGAAAATAAAACAATCCTCCTCTTTAACTGAAGTATTTACAATGGGTAGCTGAATTTTTTTGGGGGGGCATAATCTTTAAGGAACTGGATTTGTCTGTGAGGATATGATGGCAGAGGATGCTAGAAAACCTCTCATCTCTAAGCTAATTCAGTTCAAACATGTGCTGATAGTTATCAAAAAGCAGCTATTATCAGCCTGTGCAGTGGGAACTGATAAATCCTCGAGTCGTGTTCAAATCACAGCTCCAGCTCCTGTTGCAGAAGCTTCTGAAAGATCTTCAGGATAGAAAGGAGTGGGATGGCTGAACCATGAACCCCTCCACGAACGACACGAGGCAGGAAAAAGTAACACAGCACTGGGAGAGAGGTGCAAGGATCATTCACGCCACACGCTATATTTTCATTGTACCCATGATGCGATCAGGGCAAAGATTTCAGGCTCTAGCACTGTCAGTGTAGAAATAGCGCTTTTTCTTTTAATGTAAAATCAATAAAATTATTTTAGGGAGCTATTTGGATGACTTGGTTCAAAGAGGCAGCGATTTTTCTTCTCTTTCACAAAATTACCCTTCTATAATGTCGGGAACAGGCAGACCTTCTGACCATGTACATTTTGACCAAGAATAATTCCAGTTCAAAATTATTTCCATCCATCATGAGAAATAAATTATAGGGGCTGGCCGAGAAAATTCCAACCCATTCTGTCTCTTCAACCCCAAATGAACTTTAAGAAAATGTATTGATATAACACATTGTCATTGGCTCCCAATGAAGCTACAATCCACAGAAATACATTACTGCATTAAGAATCCAAAACAAATTTGCAAGGTTAACAGCCCTCATGGTCCTGTTCCAAAGCTTACATGCTAATATTACTATAAAATATTTTCAGCTCTCGATAAGGTCAGACGCCTGCGCAGGCTGAGTTCAGGCTCTCACCCGCTTTGATTCTCAGAAGACAAAACAAAAGAAAGGCAAACAATACACAGTACAACACAATACCCCAAATTATTTCTATTATCCCCAAATTAACTTTAAGCAACATCCACAATGGAGCCTTGAAACCACGAATAAGTAGAGTTTTGCTTTTTATTGTAACTCACAGTTTCAATCTTCAGATAGTTTTCTTGTTGCGGAAGCCAGAAGTGCCCTAAATTTTTTTTTTTCTACCCTGTTCTGAAAATCAAGGTTTGGAAGACTTCTACAAGTGTCACAGATTTGTCCTATTTCTCTTCTCCTAGGCACTTGCAACGGTGAGGAATTACTAGCACTGCAGATAATTGTAAAACAAGGGTGTATTTTGTCATTTCTTCCCCACTCTGCCGTGTTCCTGCTATCCCTGCCCAGCCAACGCATTTGAGTTCTTGATCTATAAAACTCCTTCTGTTCTCATTAAAGTTGTTTTCAATACTCAGCTGTTGTTTCATAACCACTCCTGCTGCGATTTTACTATAACATCTTACACCTGATTGGCAATACTTTCGCAGTGCCAAGGGAAAAAAAAAAAAGACAAATGTCATCAAATCCATCTTCAGCTTACAAGAGGGCTCAACACGAAGACACCCAGCCATAAACTGCTCTCGTTGCAATGCCCTGTTGTAAACTTACATTGTGCATGCTCAGTGAACAGCGAGGCTGAAACAATTTTTATGTTGTTGTTTTATTTACAGTGGGCTTTATTCATCCACCTCTCAGTTGTGATAGCAGAGTTTGAGAACGCTGTTAAAGGTGTATCTTGGGAAGAAACTAGCCCAGGGATGCTGTGCCTGCTCCAAGACATCATTTTAACTCATGGAGATTTTCTGAACCATGTAGAGAAGATTCTGGCTCCCTTCTAAGGATCCCATTCCCCTCTAAAGACTTCTGAAAACTCTCAGAAGGAATCTAATTTTGCTTTGCCTCTGAAAGAACCATCCCATCCCCATCCCCAAAGCATCCAGATGGGCACAGCTTTAGCAACCATTAAAAAATGCAGAAAACCTAAGGACTTCTCCCAAATAATAACCCTAACAACAGTTATTGCTGTTATTAGATATCATTAAAATATGCACATATTTTAAAGATATAAACTAAGGTGGAAAGCAGCCGTACAAATCCTAGGAGATGCACTAAGTTTCCTAAGAACATTGTAAACATTATTGATCCCTGAGGAGATGATTTTATAGATAAGAGGGAGTTATTTAAAAGGATTAAAAGAGCTTGACCCAAATCACAGCAAGAGTTGGAGCTGACAGTTAATTCATTCCTTTTAGTCCCATGCAACAAGTATAATATAAGAATATTTTTCTGAGGCTTCTGAACTGTCCTGTTACCCATGTAGTTAGGCTGAGAAGTGTGTTTATTGCTATTATCACTGCTCCACATCAGAGCTTTAAAATCTGTTTCATAAGAGACCTCTCATATAAATACTCTTAACTTCAAAGCCGAATCTCTCCAATCTCTCTTATCTGGCTGAGGAAGCAATACAGCTGCCTTGCTGCACCAGCACCACATAAATCACAAACACACTGCACTTGGGAGGCAGCAAAACCTCGTCTCTGCTCCTCCCTGGTAGTTTGCCGTGTGTGTTTAGCCCAATCGCACAGCTCTGTGATTTGTGAGCATCCCCAGAACTTCTAAGGGAGACACACATCATCAAAAACCTTGAAAATTAGCTTTTTTGTAGGGCTTTAAGGCTGGTAACGAGTCATCATGATGACAGCCAGGTGCTTTAATAATGGTACATGTCAGGAAAGATGCAAGGATGCCATTAGTTGCACATTTGGTATATTTATCAAGAGAGACACACTCACCTACACACCTGCGTGTAGAGACTAGGAGAGGAAAGACTATATACACTAGAAGCAACACTGCAAGAGACTGCAGTTAACATTAATAGACAAATTTTGTGTGTTCATGTCAGATACACAACCGGGTCATGGTTAGATGGACAGTAAGAGGCTGCTGGAAGTTCACTCAGCTCCTACCTGCAGGAGAGGCCTCTGCACCCCTAGGATCTTCATGGTATCTGCATTAGCCAGGATCTTCAGAGGATCAGATGCCTTCGTGACTCCTTCGATTTCCTTATTGATCTCAGCCAGGACCTGATTGAGGAAGATGTTCTTGATGTACATGGTGAGGAACTCACGGAGCGGACACTGTTTGGCTGGGCCGAGCTCCATGGCGTGCTCTATCTCCTTGATGAATCTGGAAAACACAAAAGGAAGAACTCAATGTAGTTAAACCACGTAGTTAAATGTGTTCGTGTTGCATTTCCAATTCCTACATCTGAGAGCCAAGCACTGGCAGTGGGGGAGACAAGACAGACTATGACATGAGGTGTGAAGCGTAGAAAAGATCTATAAGGTGGCCACCAAAATATCCATAAAATGCCAACAGCTCGTGAGACCGACTCGATGGTTGAGGAAGGAGAACTGACAAAATGGAGAACTGGTGAGAATCCACACCCCACACATGAGTCCTGTTTAGCTGTTCAAAAATCACTGACTTTGCTCTACTTGAGACATACTGGTGAGACCACTTCTTTTAAAATAAACCCCCCAAAGCAATCAGGATGTCAGAAATCACTTTGAAAAGGCAAACTTCCTTCTGGTGTTGGTCACTCAATTCCCACACTTGAGTTCCCCATCTCTAAAATGAACGCAAGTATATTCTAGTTCAAAGTCTAGAGATATCAGGAAAAAAAAAAAAGAAGCAATGGAATGTATATTATGCCACTATCATACTGCATTATGTATGTCTGTATAATGCTATATTTTTATTATGCGTTATTGTTCCATTCTAGGATCCCATTCCTGTGTGCGCAGAGCAGCATACCGATTCCGGGAATATTTTAGCACAAAATGTTTGCCATCTCCTCCTGCAAAATATCTTTATCTCAGTGATGCCATCTGTTTACCAGATAGGAGTTTCTTCTAGAAACTACCCCATCATTTCTTTCATTTACGTTTGAGGCAACAAAATAAGTCTCAAATTTATATATATTTAAATAATTCAATTTTTTATATATTTAAATAATTAGGGATTAGTATCAGTGGTCCTAACAGACTGAGATATTCTATCTAAGAGAAACATGGATGGTATTTGTATTGCCTTCGTCATCACTGCATGCACGTGCCTTGCTCTCTGTTATATTTTAATTCCACTTCTGGATGGGCTGGGATCGTTTTTATCTTTGATTTACAGATTAGTAGCAGAAGCAAGTGTTTGAACCTGGACCTCCTAATGTACGTGGCATCACCCTCTGCACCCTGAAAGCCACCTCTTCTTCACTACAGAAGATTTTTTTCTCTCAATTGACACATTTCAAATAGTTTCAGAGTGGCTAGCATTTACTAGGGATGACCTAGCTAAGTCATTAACTTAGGGATGACTTTTGGGGAATAATCTTATCCCCCAAAACTTCAACGGGTTCTGCTTCATTGCCCGTACATTTTCTGTCTCCACGTTCAGCATCGCAGAGGCAGCTTCCCTTCAAAGGACTGACCCCAGAGCTCCTGTCAATCGTAGCAGCATGATTTCTTTCAAATCTAAACAATTTTGCTCCCTAAAGCCTCTGCGGTGTTGACTCCGTCAGTCCAGAGCGACGCATTTTGGTGACGCAGGTGTTGCTTCTGCAGAGGGACCCTTCGCATTAAGTCTGAAAACCGCCTCGCCAAGGAGAGATGCTGCATGGAGAGAAGTGCAGAGGACGGCAGTTTTACTCCCCGGCTTTCACAGATCGATAATGTGAATAGGCTTTATCAAACAGGGAAGCTGTGGAGTCATTTGGGAAGGGAGCAGTGCGACCACTCCTGGGCTTATCTCCGAAATAATAGGACTAATGTCACCAGCTCTGAGTGACAACCGCTGATGTTCTTAAGGGAGTGCTGTCAAGGTTGATGGAGCCACATTAAACTGACTTACTGCATTTTTTCCGTGTCAGCCAACAAATTTGTAATATTCTCCAATTTCTCTGTAACCTTATTTACACAGTGCTTTTGATGCACAGAACTCATAAAAAAAAAGTGAATTAGCTCTTATAACACCTGCACCACGTAGCCAAATACCACTGTATCTCTTTCAGATGGGAAAGGAGAGACAAAGCAACCTGCATTTGAAATAAGCAACTTCCAATAAAGCGAAGGGAACAGCTCACAGTTCTATAATCCCTAAAAATGCTTAAAAATGGCTAAGCCAACACAAATGCAAAGCAACTTTTAGAGGGAGAACGGCCACATACAAAGTTCCAGCAAACTAGAAGAGCTCGAATGTGCTGACCTACGGTCAACTCCTTATCCCGCAATAGCTTGATGGCGTTTCTAAGTGTTTCCCACAGCAGAGACTGAATTGCTTGCGCGAGGCCATAGGAAAGGTCAGTGCTACCAAAAGGTGTAATTAAGAACTTTGGGCTCCCAGTACCTGGCATTAATCACCAGCTCAGATCTCTCCTAAAGACCCACGCTTCAATCTCCAGCAAACTTTATCTTCATTAGAAAACTGAATTCTTGGTGGTTGAAGTGTTCCAACAGGCTTTAATTTCTCGGCGTAAACAAGACAACAGTGGTTCACTTAATACTGGTAAGGATCAAAAAATATATCCTTATTTTACTTGATACAAACCACGAAGTAATCACAGATTAGGAGAAAGCTACTAGATGGCAATGACTCTGCAAGAGGGGATTTTATGAGTGCTCAGCAACACTTGTGATAAAGAACAAACGGTCAAGAGCTTAGGAAAGCAGATTTAAACTTGATAGCAGGAAAAAGTTATTAAGAATGAAACTGTGCATGGCACGGAGGACTAGAGGATATGGATGAGAGACGTTAAGTTTGAATGTTCAAGGATAGCTCGATTAAATGATAATGGTAATGAAAAACAGATGCTTTCTGAGGTCTTCATTTAATCAAAAGATCTCCAAAGAAGAAAATGGAAGTAGAGAAAAGGTAAAGAAAAATGTATGGATGTCTGAGCATCTCTTGCAGTGGGGAACAGCCCTAAAAGTTCAGAGATTTCATACTCCAGTGGTACAACTACACTGCACAGCCTAAAAGCAGGAGGAGGATGGGGGTCCTATCTGCTGTGACATGCTGCAGTTGAAGGACGACCTGTCCTCATCACGTCGTCACCAGCCAGGAGTCCTAACTGCTGGCGGTCCCAGCGAACACAGCACTCGAGGCAGCGACTGCTCAGCTCCATCCTGCATCCTGCCAAGGGGGAAAACCCCTTCGAGCACGCTACCAGGGTGGCTGAGCAAGATATAAATGTAAAACAAAAGATATAAATATCCAAATATAAATGCACAGCAGATTTGCACCAAGAATCCTCCTACCACTTTACACTGCAACGGTGACGCACTATATGTGTTCTGTATTGGCAGGATTATACAGACTGCCATCAGAAATAGATTATTTATTGGAAAACATTAATTTTACGTATTTCTTAAGAGAGTTGAGGATGCAAAATCGAACACTGACGAATCTGGGAAAGAAAGGATTGGAGTGACTTGTGTCACCCTATTTTGGCCTGCTGTGCACGATGTCGTGGTATAATTACAAATTACACAGTAGCGCACTATTGCTCTCATCAGCAGATCCTTGTCTTGTCTCAGGAACCTGAAGGTCAGTGTTCAGATGGGCAATGTCACTGGGCTCGGACCCTGCAACCCTTCACTGCATGGCTGGAGCAATGTAGCAGCAAATCCGTGTGATGTGAAATGAGAAACTTCCGCCACTGAGTCCCACCAAGCTGTTGGCACTGAGCTTCATTCTTCTTGCCTCTCATTTCTTCAGGAGACTCCTGCTTCTGTGAACTTGGCCATACGTTCTCTTAATTCTCTTGGCTCGCAAGCCCACTTGTGCATCCTATATTTCTCCTCTCTTCTTGGCACTTAGGGCAGACAACACCTTCCTGCGGGCAGCAAGAGCCCTGCGGGTATGGGAGCCCAAAAATCACGGCGAGGGAAGGCACCCTTGGCTCAGGACCTTTGCAAGGTCCTTGCCCTTAGCTTGGTCCTCTTTATGGGCAGAGCTGTGCCCATCCAGAAGCTTAGCCATCATGAACTAGAAGCTTTCGACACGGGTGTGAGCACTGCACTTCTCCAAAGGTGCGTAACGAAGCCAAAATTTTGGTGTGCTTTCAGACGAACGGCGAAAGGCCCAACCTTTACTCAACAGCTCTTACTGAGAAATGCGAAGATGCAAATTCCCAGCCTGAAGATTTTCCACAGAAAAGGTCACCAGAATTTGCTAACATGTGCAATGTATTTCTTCTCTTTCTCAGAAAGAATAAGTATTTTAGAGATATTTTTTCTAAAAATAAATCTAGCCCCAGTTGGCAATTAAAGACCAGCCAAATTACAAGAAAGTGAGGTTTTATAAATGGGAAGCCTTGGGTGGCATTAAAGACCTAACAGATATTCTCTATTTTCTGCTTCACAGACACATTCACAGTCACACGCGGTGTTATTTATTTATTTAAAATTCAAATACTTCTGGTTATCTTATCCTAACATAATTTAATCTTTATAAGAATAAAAAATGTTTACCAGTCAGAATCTAAGAAAAATATTCTAAAAGTACTTCCCATAAATGCTCCCATTTATTCATACACACCTGCCATGTAACTATTAAGACGTCAGAAAAGCAATTTGATCTGTGGCTATCCCAGAGATCAACGTTTATGTCCGTGTGTGAACCAGCATACCTGATAAGGAATCACACTCTGGTCGATGATACTCTTAGAGAGAGCAAGTAAAAATAAAAGCAGTGAAAAGTTCTTAGCATTTTCATGAAGTGGAGCATCAAGGGAGGTAGATCTGGACACACAATGCGTGCATGGCTCTTCAAACGGGTTTTGGACATACCTGCACGTGCATCAAACCAAATGACCAAAAAAAACCTCACCACAATGGTGAAAGGCTGTGTCACGCAGGACTTTTATCCCCTGCTATTTTCTTTTTACTCTCCAAAGAATGAAATTTGAGATAAGGCTCCCTGTAAAAGCAGGCCATAAAGAAGGCCTTGGAGGAACAGCTTTATTCACATTTCATTTGCTTTGATTATTCTACTAGAAAAAGAACCATTCGGTTGTAATACAGTAGGGTTTCTGAAACGGTATCAACAACTGCATTTAAAATCATCTCTCACCGGCACACGAAAAGTGAAAAAAACCTATAAAGGTGAACATACTGTGCGGGTATATTCTCCAAATGCCTGAGAATGAGCCACGTGGCACAGTTGGGATAGAAAATTCCCCTAATGCTGAGCAATTACACTTATTTATCATAACTACTGTAGTTTCCAGACCTACAAAATGCAAAGATGCTTTATCTGAATAAAAATGCGGAGAGAGGTTTGTCACCAGTTTTTGGATAATGGTCACTGTAGATAGTCCTGGTAATTGTTTCAGATCCTAAAAAGGCTTGTTGGGATGGCCTGAAGAACACTTTTACACGATGTCTGGCTAGGATAGAGTTCTTGAAGAAAGCAGATGAGTTTAAAAAATAGAAATCTGCATCTTATATTGAATTCAGAACCTGCATTTTCAAAATGATGCACGATTTTTAACTTATTTTATCTTCCTATGAAAGCATTTGAGGTGATTTGTGGCTGCAATTAAGCATTCCCCTTAGACAGAAAAGCACTTTCAGTAAAATGAAGTATCTCTTTGTAAATGACAGTCATTTGGATTAAAGAAGAAAAAAAAAAGGCAAACCATTTCACAAAACTTAATTCATTCTAACTCGCAACTTAATTGCCTATGAGGACTGTCTTACCTGGGCTGAAAGTGCGTAATAAAAAACATAAAGCCTAAAAAAGCTATATGGATTGATTTAGAAACCTACAACTTTCACCTTCCCTAGGCTTTCTTCTGTCTTCTTGTTATCAGATCTCTTCTAAAATACCATTAAAAGAAACTGAAGACATGTCATTGAAAGTGCATAACATCAACTACCCCTTTTTTTAATGATGATAATGCTACCTGAAATTCCCTTCTCAAACAAATGAATGACAGCAAAAATAAAAAGTTCCAAAACCTTATTACGATTTTTTTCTTTCAGACATTCTGCCCAAATTTGCACTCCAGCTTGTTTAATTTTCACATGACACTATAACTGTTCTTTTCTCTCGGTGATTGAAGCTTCAAGTAGCCAGAATGAATGATCTGGTGAGCTTCCACAAAGGAAATATCAGAAAGCCTTTGAAGTAGACACTGGTTATGGACAGAACGGCAAATCCCAAACTGGTTGTTCAGACTCAAGGCAATTAGGGATAAAATATCCAAGACTTTAGGTTCTTCAAGGTCTGAAAGCACATTCAAACTGAGGACACCTGGAAGACCCTGGGTTGTCCATTCCCCGCCGAGAAAGCCTGCCTACTCCATTAGTGGGTGTTTTGGGAGATGGTTAGTAGGTGACAGCCGGCAATTACGTTCTCCTGCCAAACTCTTTGATAGGCACATCTCTGTCTCCTCATTTATTGCCTCTGTGATAACGTGGCCAGGCGAAGAGATAATTTCAATAACCGTGCAACCAAACTGGTACTACTGATTTAAGCTGTAATTTCTGCATGCCATTAGTTCACATACTGATCTGGCTGGAATGAAACCTAATTCTCCTCCATCCCACGGCGTGGTCCATCTTCTGACCCCTCTTCTCTGCCAAAGTGAGATGACCGATGTTCCCAGACCAAAAGGTACTGACCACCACATTATGTACAGAATACTACAAATACAATTAAATTAAAACATCCACTGCAGCTCACAGACCAGAGATCGTTTTTTTATTGAAGATCAATCCGGTAGGTACTAAAGTAACAGAAAGCTCATTATTTTGTGTAAAAACTCGACGATAGGGAATTATTTTGGTTACATTATCACTTACCCCAGGATTGATATTTCTCTGAGGAGCACGGTGCTGATAAATATCATGGCTATAAATAAGATAATAGAGCGGCTTCTGTGCAAAGTTGGTACAAAGGGAGTTGTGTGCAGGGACAACAGCAGGAAAAAAGGTTTAAGCTCTTCTCTAGGTGACCCAAAATGTGATTATAATTATAATTATAATCACAATAAAAGTATAAACAGTGCTGGGACACTCAATGGTGATTTGACTATGCAAAGTGTATTTAAACCCTTAGCAAAAACAGACGAATGACTTTGAAATATTCTGAAATATTACATAGTACAGAAAACACCCAGGAAGGTAGTGACTAGGAAAAACCACTAGTGTTAACAGAGAATAACACATTTGGAGTATTTTTCACTAAAATACTAAGTTTTCAGCTTGAAGGAACTTACTGGTAGTACTGGCCAGACTGGTCAGCATCAGGATGAGTTTGACGAGAGGTTTGGGGCGAATGGTCAGATTATAAAGTCAGTCCCCATCCCTCCAGTCCCCCCTCGTGCAAGCAGAAATCCCCACTCAAAATTAGCCTGACTAGGTGATAAAAGCTTCTGTCCCCATAGAGCAGACAGCTTTAGCTCTGGAAGATGAAAAAGCCTAGAACTACTTTTTTTAACAGCAGCTATAAGAATATGAGATTTAAATAATTTATTTCGGTCTTGTAGGTGCTCATCCACAAGATCGAGGTAAGTAACACTTCTCTCCCATGCAGGTGTAATATAAAAATAAGTATGTCATCGCCTCCAAGGTACTACAAACACCACACACTCAGAAAAAAATAATAATATTATTTAACAGTCATCTTGTGTTATAAAATATTGCTTATTTAGTGCTCTCTTAACTCTTGAAGCGCAGGACTTTCAAGCAGCAGACAGACCAAGTGCAATTTCTTATGATGTCTCCAGAGGGGAATATTGGCTAGTGTTTGGACCACAAGATGCAGAGTCAGAACTAATCAGATCTAAAGTTTCAACATGTAGAGAGATGCGTATCCGAGCTTGAACAGACATCACACCCTGCTGCTCCCAAGCCTCTCTCCAAGCCGCCAAGCCAGAACCACAAGCAGTATTAGCAAAGCCATGGAGGAATTTTGTGCAGAGATGGAAACTCGAAGGCAGATTTTAAGGGGTTAATTACAACTTTCCCAACTGCATAATTTGAAGAGCACCCCACATTTCCATACCCCTCCTCAGTTTCAAAACTGCTTTCATTTGCTTGCTGGTGGGAAAGAAATACGCGGCCAGGTGAGGAAGAGACTGAATTTCCAAGCTTTGCTGTTGCAGTCAGCACTCAGCTCGCTGTATTTGGAGCCCTAGCAGTTACTGAACACCTTCGTTAACAGCCTTCAGTGTGGGCATGGGTAAAAACATCCTTCTGCTCTGCTTCAGCTGCACAACGGCAGCACGGGGGCACTGCTGTAAAGCCTCTTCCTTGCTGTTCATTCTCATCTTGTCAGAGGTAAATCCCATCTGCCGGAGTGGCGATTCCCTCAGTGAAGCCGGCACAACAAATTCATGCATGGCCAATGTTAGCAAGAGCCTACCTGATGGAAAGTTCTGCCATCTCACATCCTCCATCCTCTCATCTCTTGCGAGGGCATGAGCAAGCTTCAGGACACAGCTGCATTTCCATCCCACGCAGGAGCTGCCAAACCTCTGCTAATACCCAGACGTGACTTTCCCCAAAGTGCTAAATCTAAGCGAGGAACAGCCTGGCGGTGACCCTCACCGAGAAATGGAGTTTCAAAAGTAAAAAAATGACAAAACTCGGAGCTGTTGCTATGAAATGCAAACTAGGAAATGCACAGCAACATCACAGTCCTAGGCAAAGCATGTGAAAATATACTGTACAGACCACTGGAAGAGAGCTACGCTACACTGCTTAGAAATAGAAGCTGGGTATATTTTGAGCCTTGTTATAAATTTGTAAAGGCATTAGCTCCACTGGCACTCACTTCTGCAGAGTTAAAAAGCAGTCTTTTGGCCTGTGAATTTACAGCAGCGAAAATCTATCTTTATTCCCCTTCTATCTCTAGACGCTGTTCTTGCAAAGATGTTATTTCCCTTTCTGCAGATGAAACAGAGCAATTACCGGTGCCACAGATATGAATTTATACATCTGGAAGACCCAAGAGTGGCTCCTTCCGAGAGCAAATGCAGCACAGCTGCTCCTCTTTGAAGGCAGGCAAAAGGGGAGTAACTCGAGCATGGATCCCATCAGCTTGTTCTGCTAACGTGGACGTTATAATAAGGATAAGGATCACGGGTGCTCCTGGAGCAGCAGCTGCTGGTGGAGGCTGGGGGGATTTGCCCCCCTTCCCGTGGGTACAGGGCACATCACACCATGCAACTTGTCTCCTGTAGGCCAACGTGGCATCTCGGTGTGTGCAAAATCATCTCCATCTGCTTGGTACGGAGGAGTCATCTCCAACGTTGAGTCACGACACCTCAACTGAGGCACGGTAAGTGGTTGGATGTGTCCCAGTCCTTGGTGTAAAGCACAACCCTTGGTGTATTTGGCATGCAGAAAGGGCCAGGAACATGCGGCTGGGAGGCAATAACTCATCATAACTTGGTTGTTGTAAATATATGCTCAGTTGCAGGACTCAGTCAAACCTCTCCTCACCTTGCCCTGTCCTGACGCACAGTCCTCGAGCCGCTCTCCGTAACGTTTTCCCACCATGCTGCCTCTTTGCGATGACTGCCTAAGAAGTGCCCAGTAGTGCTCTAATTTGCCCAGCAGTGCCTCGTTATTTATTACAGAGGCAGAACAACTGCTTGACATTTTGATTATTCACAATAACGAGCAAACAAGAATCCTAACTACTGATGGTAACACTGGTCGGCTGAATTCTGATGTAACTCTTGGTACCAACCTAAAAAACACCCCAAGGTCATGTTTTAAGCAACAAGAATTAGCAGGCAATGCTTATTAACAAACACTGAGCAAAGAGGAGATTTGCCTGTCTTCTACAAGCAAAATGTGGCTGCCATTTGGCCTCTTTGTTCCCTTCTGATCTCCCAGTCCACATAAAATACTGGAGGGATCTGGCACTTTGGAGCAATTTATTTATCCTACACATGTACATCCCATCAGAGAAACCCATAAACCCACACCTTCTCCTGGAGAGCACCTCTGTGTTAAGGGAAAAATGGTGGCTGGAGTATCTTTAGCCCAGTGTGGGATGTAAAAGTGATGTCTCTGGTTCCCCACAAGAGTCGTCCCTTGGCGTTGGCCTTCCATCCCTCTCAGGCAGACAAATCCAACTCCGTGCGGTTTGTTCCACACCTTGACAGAGGTCTGTCGGATCAAACCTAGAAAACTAGAGCTCTGTTCACATCCTAAAGACCACCTGTGGCATATTTGGTGAGAGACGGGTTTTCACCCTGCAGCACCACGATAAAAAGGCCTTCGGATGTCACCGCAGAGCGGGGCGTCATGCCTGCTGTCCTACACAAGGCCGCACTTAGGTGGGACCGCACGTGCGTCCGTGTGTGCAGCCTCGTATCTGCCCAACCTACATGGGTTCTTTTGGGAGCTGACTTCCACTTTTATTCCACGCATCCCCTACAGACTCCTAACTATGCTGTGAGGCCTCGGAGTTCAGTCTGAGAACAGATATAAAGTAGCTTCAGTCCCTATATGCCGCGAGCCTCCTTTTAATCCTGTTGAGCATGTACCAGCTCTTTTCAATGCGAGGCTGGAAGTAGGAAACCTGTGGTCAAACGCTTGTGTCTCTTCCTCGTTTATTGAGGAATGTTGTGGGGTTGTTTCGGTACACGGAGCCTCAGCTTCCCCATTAATGAAACAGAAGCAGTGCTACGTGCTTGTAGGGGTGAGGCAGGAAGCCATGAATGTTTGCAAAACACGAGATCCTCAGAACTACAGAGGGGTACGGTATCATCAAGACGCCAATGAACCACAGCTGTGCACATCCAGGTAAGAGGAAAATGTAAAGCTAATGGGGACAGCAAAGAGCGGTGGTGTACAGCTCAGCAGCCAGGCAACAGGCTTCACCGTCAGCCTGAAACACGGCTTTGATGAGCTGCTACTTTAACATTTGTCACAGAAAGAAAAATTAAAAAATATATATTATCTTATGTCTTTAAAGTTTATATGAAACTGGGCAAACACTGCTCCTACACACAGCCACCCCTTTTGTCTCCTCAAGCTGCGCCGCCAAATCTCTCCCCTCCAGTCCCTGAAACCACCAGCTTCCAGCCCAAAATGGGACTGCTGTCGAGCAAAGCCTGCCAGTTGCCTTGAAGTTACAAGATTGCTTCATGATGGAGATGATAATCCAAAATGACCACTGAACTAAATTACCCGCTGTCGATCCATTTGTAATTTAAATCCAATCCTGCAGAAGCCAGAAGATAAATGTACTAACCATGGTCAATCAATCTCTCTCTATAGAGAAGTTCTGTGATGCATTTATTTTACGTGAACCCAGGGCATGCGTATGCCTGGAGGCTCTTTCAGCCCAGCTCTGACCATGGGAGAGTTAAATCCACAGGATCCCACTGCTTTGCCTGTTTGTGACTTGCCGCATCGATAAGGACAGTGCTCTGCTTCCCGCAGCACCACAAGAGGTAGCATGACTTCGCTACTGCTGATGCCTTTGGCCCTGTGCAAGGTAGAAAATGCACACAGCCTTGCTTAAGAAGCATTATAACTTTAAACAAACTTGACAGTCAATTCTAAATGAATTCCTGCCTATTGCAGAGAAATATCGTGAGGTTTCCTTAAATGTGCATAAAACGCTTTAGCATCATGCATCAATAAAGATGTTAACAGAACCATCACATAATGTCTTCCTATTACACAAAGCGATCTGAAATATGGAGTTCACTAACTTCAGCTTCTCCTATTAAATCCTATTTCCTTTAATGCCATATCACATTTAGTTTGTTGACCATCACTGAAATAGCGATACCCCCTGCCTGAACTTCACATTCTCTCCGAAGCACAACAGCTTTGTAAAAATTAACTTATTATTCATATTATTTTTAAATGTGATCTGGTGGCACATTCGACGTGCTCAAACCCCACAGCTCTCAATCTGGCTTCTGTAAAAAGTAACATATGCTGACTATAAATCTTTAAAATGGCTCTATTAATAGAGTAGCTGTGGTGACAGCTTTATAAATGGGCACCATCTTTACGCAAACTGTTTTTTATTAGATTGCATTATAATGATTTGTAATATGAATGCAAGGATGGATTCTGGAGGGGACGGAAACCAGCAACAACTCGAGCGAGCCAGCGGTTTCGAAGCCCGTGAACGTTGGGCGGCAGATTGTGGGCACTTGCAACAACAGACACCATCAGATCAGCTTTGCTGCACCTCTCTGCTCCTCTGATTTTCCCGATCAGATAGCAAACAGTCTAATAACTGGCTCTGTGTCTGGCAATCCAATTACTTCCTATTTGCTCTGTGCTGACACTCCATTAAATAAGCAGACAGATGGCGCGGTCTTTCATTAGCATCCAACTGACTGATTAGCCTCTGGTGTGCGTACTAGGGTACGGCCAAACAATTAAACCAGGGGTTATTCCAAAAAACACTCGGGGCAAATGAAAAGCCCAATCTAGGAGATCAGGAGCTCAGAACCCACCCTGGGATGCCCCAAAGTGTAGGGGCTTGATGGAGCTGCTGCCTCTAGGAGCACCTACGGCCACATGCAGACATCCCACCATAGTAGGTACAACGTACCCACCACAATCGCGTTGGCATCTCCAGGGAAGGGTGATGAGCATTTCTGGCTGTCCTCTCTGCAGCAGTTGGCTTTCCTTACAGCTGACGTGGAGAAATGGCCAGGAGGCCCGTTGTAACCACCTGCTGAAGGATGGTTGCAGCACCACAGCCCGCATCCTTGCAAGGATTTGGGAAACGCAGTTGTGTGGGCAACCTTGTTTTCTTCACGTGCCAACACCACTGCCATTTCTCAACAAGAAATAAGACAGTGTCACCCAGGAAATCTGAGGCAGAGAAATACAGCCCTCCGTCCCAGTCCATGTCCTACCTAGCAGTTCATCCCTTAACCCTCCTTGCCACATTTTAATCCTGAACCCAATGCTGTGACAGATTTTGTCCCGAAACACATCAGATGAGGAAGAGTAACACAGATCTTAGATCATTTCCAGATTCCTTATTGCCTAACCCAAGGATCTGGATGGGACAATATTTGGCTAATCCTAGAATCATTAAGGTTGGAAGAGACCTTCAAGATCATCTGGTCCAACCACCCCCCTACCACCAATGTCACCCACTAACCCATGTCCCTAAGCACCACGTCCAACCTTTCCTCAAACACCCCCAGGGACGGTGACTCCACCACCTCCCTGGGCAACCCGTCCCAACGCCTGACTGCTCTTTCAGAGAAGAAATCAAAGAAGTCATTCTTTGTTTCTCTAAGAGCTAAGTTTACCACTGGTGAAAGTCTACTCACACACTAAAAAATACTCATCAAAGTATAAAAGAGGTGAATTTTATAAGGAAACTGAGGCAAAGAGTAGCTATTACCGTACATGTGAGAACAGGATGTACGTGTACAACAAAGAGGTGTAGAAATGAGACCATAAAAGCCTTCCTAAGGTCACAGCACCTCTATAACCAAGTCACAAGCGTACCTGAGAAACACGCAGACTGCCTGACTTGGGCTCCTCTCCTGCCTTCCTCAGCACTGTAGATAAGAGCTCGGTTGGGTACAATCTCGAGAATCCCAGCCCTCCCGGTGTGAACAGTGATGCCAGAGGGCACCAGAGCCCATAAAACCCAGTTGTAGCGACCACGGGGGTGATTGCACTAGAAATGGGGAAGCATTAATATGTTGAGCCACTTTAAGCAGGCGACTTTACAACTCTTTAATGAGGATAATAATCTTATGGCCTTGGTTTGGGGGAAAAAACACAGTCATTAAGTAGAGCATCATCTTTTCTAAATTATTCTGTTCCTTACTGATTAGGGAGTAGCTGTATTCTGCAGAAAGCTCACTGCTGCTTCCTCTTTCCCTCTTCTGAGGGCAAACACTGTAAGCCTAGGGCCATGTCAAAACTAGGAAAAATCAGTAAATAAATACAAAGCCTTCTCTGAAGATTCTTGTTCCTTATCACCCTATTGTAATAAATACCTGGTGTGCTGCAAAGAGAACTGAGAAATGGGTAAAACTGTTGGTTTGACAGCCCCAGGGAGAGAATTAATGTATTGATCCCAATAAAAAGATGCGCTAGCTCCGGTACTCCTCCACCTGACTCAGAGGGACCTCCAAGCAGATGTCAGTTACTAGAGCTCCTGACATTCCTCAATTAACAGATCAAATAATGCCAAGCAATATTTTTTCCACCATGTGTGCGAGTAACCTATAGGAAACAGAATGGGACCCCTACTGATTTTCACATGCAAGTTGACTTGAGATGCTATTGAGCTGAGTTAGGTTTTAACCATACTCTCTCACCCCAATCACACTGAAATTACGAGACGGGTAAGCAAGCACACAAATAGCAGAGTGCAATCTGAGCACAATCACTTCACCTTCTCACTGACCTCAGGAATGCAGCACCGTGGAAGAAAGCTCGTTGCCCTTCATGCCATGAATGTGGCACCCAACGTAGCTGTGCCCGCAATGCTGAGTTACAGCTACTTGCATGGGAACATAAAGATCCCATATATAAATAGCTGCCAGTGTAAACATACCATGCTTTTGGGATCTAGATTACAAATCAAGGCAGGCAACGTTAAGCTACACGCAGTTGCAACCTAATCACAGTCATTAGTAAGTTGGCAGAAGAACTCAAGTCAACTGGGGCACCCAAACATCGCTACTGAGGAAGGCAAGAAAAAGTGATCAAAGAGCCAGCTGTGCTCCAGGCTCTAATCATTAGTAAGTGCACACCTTGCCTCCAGAGCTGCAGGAAAAGGAATGATGGAAGGTCTACCAGCTGCCCTTGAAGGCATTTACAGCAGGGAAATTACACCCCAATTTCAGGAGCCCTCGCTATTTCTCTGAAAGGCCAAGACGAGGCTCAGTGGGTTTATTATGCAGGCAGAGATGCTCGCAGAAAGTGGTGCAGGAAAACAAAAACAGCTTCCAGAGTAAATACAGACGAAGAGCAGGTAAGTGAATTGCTGCCGATCATCTGCCTCATTTGGCAGCCAGGGCCCGGCCCAAGCTAACAACCGATGGTTAACAGGGAAATGGATGTGCGTCGCAGCAGACCTGAGCAACAATGAGGCAGCAAATTTGGACAAATTGGACGCTGCACCTCCATTAAGGATCTCATTCCTATTCTCCAAAGAGCGAGGGCATTTGTTTCAATGTCCTCAACCAGTTCCGACACCAGGAATTACATTCTCCCAAACTAAACTAATTCCTACGTAGTTCCGTTTGTGAGCAATATTTTTTTCTCAACCCTTGATTTTAAAAGTTGACATGAAGAATTGCAGACCAATGATGTCTTCTGTCCCAGACAGCCGGTTTCTGGCCACAGAGTGATCCTTACAAAACACACATAGTTGATTAGCTTAATAAAGTGAGTGAAGTTGCTTTAAAACACAGCATAAACACATAAGGGCTGTATTGCTATTGGTAGAATTATTTTCTGACCCTAGCACATGTCATTTCATGTTCATATTTGCATAGGTATGCATGTATTATACTATAATTATTTTGAACGGATAATACACAGTGCATTAGGAGGAGCAGGCAGTTCTGCAAACACAGAGCTGTAAAATGGGGCTGTCAGAACAGTCCAAGACACACCGCGATTCTTGATTACAGACCACCAAACGGAAAGGCCCATGGTTTTAGAGTGGGAATTACCTTTAGACACAGACTCAGAGCAAGAGGACCGAATGCAGCATTTTGACCACCAACATCCCTTACCGAGCCCACACGTAGGGCAGGGAGAGGCCAGCAGGATGCTGCCGGTGGTGTAAGAGCCTTCCTGCCCCACAGCCTGGGGCACCAGCTGCCTGACAGTGCCCGCGGGTCTCTGCGGATGACTTCGTCCTGCTTGCAAATCCATCACTGCTTGCAAATGCACGGGGTAAATAATTTTTGATGGCCTAAGGTGGTATGATTGTGCTTCCCTTCTTCTCTGAGGTCTCCTGTGGTGTTACGAGTTGGGAGAGGAACTCCTCTGAAATGAGCACCGAGTTTCAGCCAGGATGGCAACTCCCGTTTAAGGCTCTATAGGAACTGCATTAATTAAGGCTGTATGACAGATGGGCTGTTGTAACAGGCTTTCAGCCCTGGCGATCCCAGCCTGCCGCTGCAGCTGAAATGGGATGGCAGTGCTGGGGTGTCTCACCTGCCCCAAAAAACACGTGCTGCGCTGGGCTGCCGTGGTACGCTGCCGAGCTGGCCATGGGCAACAGGAGAGCAGGAGGCTGTTAGCCTAGGTAACTCCTAGCTAGCCATCAAAACACCAGAAAGAGTTCTTCTTAGCCCAGTTACAATAATACACAGGGATAGCACAAAGCTCCTGGCTGCCTACTCAGTGATGGTAAAAAATGACATTTACTGGGCTACGAAGATGTTTCTTGCAGCAATAGCAGAAGGCATTCTGCGAGCCTGAGTCCTGAAGTCACCACGTAAGCAAAGCCTCGGGTTTGTGTTTTACATTCCTCCGTGGCACGAGGTATTTTGAAGCGAGGCCAGGGAGCTTGGGGAGACAAAATAGGCGGAAATAAATGCTGAGAATCACACAGGTATCGCTCAGCAGAAAGCTTTCAAAATATGACTATGTTTTCCCGATACAAAACGCTATCTTTGTGGCTACCTCCATTGTAAACTGTGCTCGGTTTCTTCACATTCCCTTCTTGCAACTCTCTCACATCGTTTCTATTACCAAAAATAGGTAAAAATAAGAATACAGCTACAGGAAATATAGGCATGCAAATTCTGCAACTTCATGGACAGGATGGATGTTGCAGCAGTTTTTTTAATTTATTTTTTTGTATTTTTTTCCCAAGAACCCTCTTTTCCTGCCTTTTAAGAACTGGACGAGGAATCAGGATCCTAATGTGCAACTCAGCCAGCCTGCGTGAAACACTTTAGCCCCCTGCATTTCATCTTTTTCTCTACAAAACAGTGTGAATAGTGCCTCGATGGTGTGAATAATACCTCAAGGGGCGGCTGCCAAATTAATTCCTGTATTGCTGTAAAGAAATACATTTCCAGAATACACCAATTTTATGTGTCATGTACAAGACACCTCGAAGTACTTTATTTTTTTTTTTAAATTTGCGGTTTGAGAATGAGGCTTTCTGGGCAAAACATCATAAACTAAAATGCCCTAAATCACCATCTGCATTTGAAAATGCGTATGCTAAAGTACTCTGATGGTGAAATCCTGACGTGGAAAGCTCTATTTGAGGAGAGCCTTTCCTTTCTGCTTCTCCAATGCTGCCTTGACTGGGTTCCTTATGTCTGTACTGGACGTCGTATTTCTCCTGCCTGGAAGCCTTGCTTTCTGCCCCAGCAGTAATAACCACTACGCTACACTGAAGCACTACCTTAAAACTTCAGCATTCATATAAACACAGAGAAAGAGGGATGAGTACTGTCCCTGCATTAGTGAGACTTCAAATATCTCAGGAGGCATCTGGCTTTTCTCCTGGTGTAGGACTGGGGATCGCAGCCCCTTCCTTGCCTCCCATCCTCCCAGCCCCTTGCGAAGACCACGGCCTCAAAGCACAGCTCAGTTACCCACAACTCGCTCCTGAGTCACCCTGGGTCTAGAGCGATGTGAAATGCAGAAAGGCTTTCAATTTTTCAGTAGTCTGCTCCCCATGAATACAGAGAATTTTATCTGGAGAAAAGTTCAAAGATGCTTTTTACCCCCACTGACATGAGTTTGTCCAGTCCAAAGTATACGGAGGGGTTAATTCTTGGGATGCTCTTTCTCATCATCTCTTTTCAGCTTAATGAAATCACTTCAGATCCAGGGAGGGGACCTGATCAATGTGTATAAATATCTGAAGGGAGGGTGACAGGAGCAGACTCCTTTCAGTGGTGCCCTGCGACAGGACAAGAGGCAACGGGCAAAAACCGAACCCCAGGAAATTCCAGCTGAATGTGAGAAAACATTTCTTTACTGTGAGAGTGACAGAGCACTGGGACAGGCTGCCCAGAGAGGTTGCGGAGTCTCCTTCTCTGGAGATATTCAAAACCCACCTGGATGCCATCCTGTGCAATGTGCCCCAGGTGGCCCTGCTTGGCAGGGGGGTTGGACCAGATGATCTCCAGAGGTCCCTTCCAACCTCAACCATTCTGTGATTCTGTGTCCATGAACTAAGTGTTGTTTTTCCCTCTAAAAACATTGAATGATGTCTCTCAAGCTGAACACCGGGAGGATACTCATCTGTGCTGCTGCAAACAAGACAGGAGGTGTTGGCCCATACTAAAGTCCACTAGCAGAGAACAACTACAATTGCTGCAGCATCTGTAACATCATCTACCATTATCAACCTTGCTATCTTCATAGGCAAAATAAACAAAATGAAGAGGGAGAACATATTTCTGTCTGCCACATCTTGTCTCCTTTGGACGTTCAATATTGATGACTGGAGCAGAAGCCAACGAAAAATTATCCCATTCATTCCCTACAGCCATTAAAAAGAAGAAATGTTGTTTCACATCAGGCATGGACAAGGAGAAAAAAATGGGTATGTGGTTTCATGATTTGTTCCTTTAATATTTATCCTAAAATAAATGTTGCTATTAGGTTCAAGTACACAGGAGCATCGCTGGACTTGACAACTCCACAGACGTACAATATGGCCTATCACATGCATGAAAGAATGAGTCAGACTCAAATGAAATCAATCTAAAATTCGTAAGAATTAAAAAATAGGCTTTATATTTTTTTCATTTCCCTTCCTATTTATGAGCCTTTCGAGTTTATCTCAGTCACAGTTTCGAGCTGACTTCCATTGGCGTAAAGACTGAAAAACAACGAAGAAGACAAGAGTATTCCTCTCTCTCCCAAATTCCTAGATGATGAGTTGTTGCTGTAAGGCAAATCTGTACCAGAATGCCTGCAAGCAGAAGACATCACTTGGCTCAAGGAGAACTGCCTCGTCTCTTGGAGGCCCATGCCAACACAAGCACATCCCCGGAGGACTTTGGCTTTCCCCCTTTTCCAATGAGCATCGTATTGCCAACCCACACGCAGAGCAACTCTGTGTGCACAGCCACTGCTTTGTGCGTTCTGTTCGCTGCTTCTGAATCATATCCTCTTTTTTATTTTTTTAGTTTTATTTTATTTTCATCGTTATTTCCAATTTGGCATGAAACCTGGACTTCACAACACACACACAGTCCTTTCTGGGTTGGCACTGCTTGATTCGAGTGCTGAGTGACTGTCAGCCCTCTGAATTTCCCCAAACTTTTCCCAGATCCTATCTTTCTAAGTGAGCGTGTCTTTGCCACAAGCATGCACAACGCACGGCCAGCCAGAATGCAAGACTTATTAAGCTTAGTAAGCAGATTGCTCCTTTCTGCTGAAAATAAGGACAATCTTATCTGTTCGTATCTCTGCAATTCCAGGGGTTGTTTAGCTTTTGGATTCTGTTCTTCTTTTAAATTAGAGTTATAGGGGGTAATTTCCCCAGTGAATTAACACAGAGCATCTGACCTATTTTGGGACATAAAATAGATGCAGCACATGCTAAAGCTTAACTCGGATCTTTACTTAACACTATATGAAGCGGATTAAGATATCTTTTGATTTTCAATCTCCTTCCCCACAATTGCAGATTACCATTGCTTATCTGCACATAAAGTGCAGTCATCCTGCCTAAAGTCAACTCTTCCCGCAGCTGGACAGCGTGGCACATCCTATCATCACAACGGGCATGCGGAGGGGAGGGTGAGCTCACGAAACCTCGGGCCATGGCAGCCTCCGATGAACCAGGCAGAAGGAGAGAAACAGTTCAGACAGAGGAGCAGCTTGGGAACTGATAGTAACTGGGGAGGAAAAGTATATGATTAAATACTTTAACATAGTACAGCAGCCTATGTAACTATTGAACATACTTCCGATGTCCTTATCATCTGCTTCCTTCAGTGGCATGTCTCTACAACCCCAGGTAGAATGGACATGAAAGGAGAAAATGAGCAAAAAGTGCTGACCCAGGTTAAGAGAAAGTACTGCGTGCTTCAAACGCGGAAAGCAGTTACAGCCAGAAATCCTCCCGCGCGATAAAGCAGCACCCTCCTGCTCCGTAGATCTGGTCTTTATCTTACAAGTACATAAACCCGCTTGATCTCTGGAAATAAACTTTCATCTCTATCTGCCGAACAGGTCCAACGTGGCTAGAAAATGTGCTAGGTAGCTCCCTCTTAGAGGAGCTTAGAAATCTCAACTGCAGAATCAATAATCCTAATGGTTAAAAAGTGAGAGGGAGAGAGAGAAAGAATACAAAAACTTTATTCTCGGGTACTTGAGGACTTTTGAAACACCAGAAGTTAAACAAATTGCTCTTTTGAGATGAAATTTGGGGTGCTTTGACAGGGAATCCTTCCAATGGGATGATTGGATTTGAAAGTTCACTTTTTGCACATTTTTTATTTAATTTGCTTGTCTAGGAGGCATTGTCACACTGAAAGCAATATACTTTTAAAATGTTTCCTGGTTGCACTTCTGATGTCAACAAAAATGTTTCAAGAAGAGAAAGAGAGAGAAAATACCTAATTACTTATCACTACTTCATAAAGCTTCTTTCTGTTCCTCAGGCTTTGTAAGGAAAATAAATTTACTGGTGTCAACTTTCATTTCTCCGCAGTTTCACCGTTTAGCACTCACGCTTACGAAATTGCTCTCTTTGGACCCACGCCCAAGCAATACATGCCGAATGCTTAGCACATCCCCACCCCTCATACATCCTGCTTAAAAGAAGCATACAGAGATTGCAAGCAAAGAAACGTCTACGTGCACACACACACACACCTCCCCAGCCGTAACAGGCTTATTTTAAAACTACATCTGGGGTCAAATTTGACCTGCGAGTATCGCCTTGAGAGCCTGAACCAGAAACACACTTACCAGGGTACAGCTCTTCCTCCACTGAGCCATGCTCCAGTGGGTCCCAAACAGCTTTCCTGGAGCAGTTCCACACTTGAGCTTCTCTAACACTCAGTAACACTCTCCTCCCTTTAATGGGATGTTTTAGCCTTCTGACTTTTACGGCAGATGCATTTAAGACTCAGTGATGTCATTTAATTACAGACTTGGGGAAGAAGGCTGGGAGCTTTATTAGAAGCAGGCTGCGCTGTCAGCCCTCCAGATGGAGTCACAAACCATGCCATATTGCTCAGGCTCAAACGCCGACGAGGGGAAAGTGGGGACTGGGAAGAGGAATCCCACAGCTCGCTTGTTTTTTTTCCCTTAAACATTAAAATGCTGCATCCAGCCCCGATGAAATAATAGCTTGAGATTAGTCTCTTCTCAGTTCCTCTCTCCTTCCCTCCCTCTATTTACACACGCATACACTTATCGAAATAATCGTAATTGCTCAGATCGCAAGGCAGAAGTACACGTGGCAGCAGACAGGCCTACAGAAAAGTTTACAAAAATGCAAGATTCTGTCAATTCGATGGATTCCCTGATTTATATACATATATATACATTTTTTTTGAATGGCAAACCCACGCTATTTGAGATAGGCTCTAAGTACCTGCAGATCAGCTTATCGTTAAAAGCTGAGCGGATGGTTCTGAAGACGTGCATTCTCCCTAAGAGTATTAAATGGAAGCAAAAGTGAAAGAAGCAGGACATGAAGCGATGAGAAAGGAGAAATAGGAATAAATGACAACGCAACGCTAACTTGCTGGGCAGTGATTATGGAGGAAACACAAGAGAGGAGGGAAAAGGCTGAAGGCAAGGAGGAATTGAGCGCGTTCGCATGGACCCAGTCTTTCCCAACAGATCCATCACCCGTGAGAGGTATCCCCAAATTTGTCCCTAGGCACCCTACACAGTAATACGAATGGGAGAAAGAAACAACCCATTAATCATCAAAAGCCTCCACCCTGCAGCCAGCACATGAAGCTGGACCTAAGGGAAGGGGACTGAGAAGTCAGAACACAAAATACGGAATACATTAAAGTAATGGAAGAACACTGGTGCGAGAAGCAAATTCTCAACCTCTAATCCCTCCAAAAGTGCTTAATGGCATTTAGGAAAACTAAATGGAACCTGAAGACATGCATGGTTTAAGGATGCTCTGATTAAAACTGCACAAGTTTAAGTGCCAGCCAAGGAAATCAGCCTAAACTGTGAATCCTGGAGCTATGGTGGACCTCTCACCTCCTGAAGGAAATCATTTGGATAAAAGGAATAAAAAAAAAGTTTCTGCATTTCTTTACCCATTTCATTCACCCCCACCCCAGGATCACAGGCTGGTGTATCAGAAGGTAAGGGATTTACAGCTCAACAGAAGATGCTTTCAACATTAAAGAGGCGCTGACACTTGATCTCAACCCAAGAAAATCCACATCACTCTTAAGATTTACAAAGCCTTGTGTTGACAGCAGAGTAGTGTCTGAATGAAATCAAGAAAAGTTAATTAGAAAATAATAATGTCCCTTCTATTTCATCCCTCTCACTGCTCTCCTCTTTCACCTCCTTCGTCTGACCTTAAAGAACTGAGGGTCCAAAAATTAAGATAATGAGAAAAAAGGATGATTGAAGTTATACAAGAAAAGGCACGCTCAGAAAAAAAGCTGTTTCCTTCCATTACTCCACCCTCTGAACAAAAAGCGGTTACGCGATGAATTCTTCGTTGCTGATGAGAGCTGACACACGTTGGAAAAAAAGAAAATTTCTTCTCAACACCACCAAATTTCACATCTGATTTGAAAAGCTCTTTGACGAAGATGGAAAGCACTTGTTTGCAGCACACACCTCCTTTGGGGAGACCTGAACTCCACTCCTACCCCGGGCTCCCACGCACGACGCAGCAGCACCAAGGGCACCTCTTCATGCTCAGGCTCTGGAAATCCATCCACAAGCGATGACCGAAGACAATAATAACTAGAAAACTACCTCTGCTGGTTTGTTGCGATCCCTTGGAGGCACCTTTTCACCAGAGCTGCTCTTAGACCACAATCCACGCAAGCAGGATGGGACGTTACAGGATGTGTTGCCAGGAGATGCCAGCACTGCTCTAGTTCAGAGGGAGAAATGAGCCTTGGAAAGAGTTAAGTGGGTTTCCCCGTTCATAAAATATGGGCAGTAGCTACCTGCTTTCCGAAATGTCTTATGAATTAATGACTTTTAGAAAAACTAAGGTACTAATGAAGCTCAGACTATGATCCCATATGGTGCAGATGCTGAGTGCTGAACACAATATAAAAAAATAACCCAAAACCTACAACTAAGAAGCATGAAAGACCCAGCATCTCCCCTTATAACACCACACGGGTGTAACGGGCACCTCACGAGCAGGGTACTGTCACGGGAAGTTGTGGTTCCTTAGAAATGCATGAACTCATCCATCTCCCAAAGCCTTATCTCCTGGAGTCTACACTTGTGATTGAGCACGCATACCTTGAACGTGTTGTGCGCCTGTACAAGAAACTGCAGCTTCTAAACCAGGTAATTAGCAAATTCCTAGTGATGAAATGACAATACAATTTATGGAAAATTCAAGCTGGAATTAGAAGATGGACAAGAATGGCATCCCTTCGATTTTGGAAATAAAAGGTAGGCACAGTTTCACACAAGGTAATAGGAGAAAACCCCTGATGTGCACTTAGCATCATTTTCACACTAGTTCTTGACAACAAAACAAGGCTAGGATTTCTGGCATTGTTTTACATGTTTTTTTTGTTTTTTTTTTGTTTTTTTCCCAATAAAGCCCCAACTGGACCATGCTGAAAGAGTACACAGGGATGAGAGGACGCTGAAAAGATGAGAGGACGCTGAAAAGTCCCTAGGAAACCAATTTCCAGCTGCTGCTTTCATTATTTAGATTTAAGAAAAAAACCCACACACATACAGGACTGTAAGTTTGAGCTATTCAGAAACCTGAGACAAAACGTAAAAGCAGCATTGAGTAAACTATTAAAAAATATCAATTTATAGACAGGTACATTAAATATTTTGCACTTAAGCTTTCTGCCTGTACAGTGAAAATGGCAACTGGATATAAATTTCATGGTCTTGAAAAAGCAAAGCTTGTAGCCTACAAAAACAAAATTATAATGCAACTTTGGAATGGAAATTTAGACTCCAAAGGTAATTTTCCATTGATGGTGCTCACTGATGCATGAATTATACTCGCAGGGATGCGTAAATAGGATTTGTTTGATTGCTTTATCATCCCTCCATTATATCAAATCTTTTAAAGCAGTGGGAGACATCATAGGGCTGTTTGTAGATTCCTTGTTTGAAGATGCAGGGGGGGCAAAATTGTATCACTCCTATTGAGGAACAGGGCCTGACCATGAAATCATAATTAACGCCATAACAATCTACTTATAAGTCTCTGAAGCAGCCAGGATGGGGATAAATTAGAAGCAAAATATTGTTAGCATTTTATTTAAATTAAATTTTAAAAAGTCTGACATGACAGGAACCATATTACAGGCTAATAAGGGATTAGATGAAGCAATTACAGCAAAGGATTTTTTTTTCAGTGATGCAAGTACACAAGCTTCGCCGACATCTGTGCTTTGAAGCCACATTTCCAAATTTTCTTCAATAGCATGACACCTGCCAACCGTTGAGGTTTTCAAGAGAGCATCTCAAGTTTAGAAATCAAACCAGGTGAATTATCTAAAGCCCTAAAATTCCTAGCAGAGACTTTTCTATTCGGCATCTTACAGATCCAAAAGTTCAACATCACGGTTGAATCACAGCAGAAAAGAGTCAATATGGGAAAGAAAGGTTGGCAAAGCAACCAGGAGAAGAAGACTCTTTGCAGCTGTCTATGTACCACAGTAATAGAAAAGAGAGAGAAATATGTGTCTGTAGTGACCTAGGCAAGGGTAAAGCCAGAGAGGACAGCACAGAGGCCTACTCTCACCTGGAGACTAGCTTCACAGGAAAAGGCTTCATTTAGTAATGCTTGTAAAAAAGAACTGAAGAAAAACACCAAAAAAACAAGCAACCAACCAACAAAAAAACCACAAGAGAACCCACTCTAGGATTCATCCACTCGTGGTGTGCAAAGCACTTGTGGATGAAATCACCTTGGGCCTCACTGAAAGGGAATCTGAAGGCCACGCTGGTACCTTCCAAACATTAACTGAAGAGGACTTTTACCCCACCGAATCTTTATCACCAATGTTAGATGAAACAGCCAAAGAACTGTTAGTCTTAGCTCAAGTAAGACAAAGAAAAGAGAAAAATACATCAGCTAAACCCAAGGGAACATCTTAAATGATGGCCTTTCAAGCACAGATTGCATTTTAAGGCCAGGACTCTGAAATATCACGGGCAGCTGAGCAACTGGTTAATATATCGATAATTAGGTGACCAATTTCAAAATTACGATCATGATGATCTTCCGCGTTGGGGACACTTTTGCTCATTTTGTTGGTAATGAGTTATTCTGGTACACGGGTCCTTGGTCTTACTTGTGCCACCAGCCTACTGCCACTGCCAGGCAGAATAACGCAAAACCACATGGTGGCATGTGCTACGTCCTGCTCTACTGGCAGGAGCCAAAGACACACGACAGGCAAAGAGGACTGACACGTGATGTTTTACTAAGATCCTTTCTAAGCTCATGAATGCCAGTAGGGATGGCTTATAGCTCCTGAATATTGTTCTAAATATTATTCTGAATATCTCCTGAATATAGCTCCTGAATATCGTCTCTAGCTTTGCGCTCTAGCCAGGACAAACGAGGTTTGCCCAAAACATTGTGTTACGTAGAAATATCAGCATTGAGATCATAATGATGTCCAACTGTCCATGTAGAGCCCAGCAATCTGGGGCCATAGCCCAGACGCAAACATTGCTCTTCAACAGCGTTGCTGTAACCCATTGGTTCCATGCTACAGCTACTCTGAAGCACCACAGTGAGCACCAGAAACTACTGGGAACGTAAGCGTGCCTGAATGACAACAGAATTACCTTCTTCTAAGAGCTTCACACGCATTTTATAAGGTGGGGACTGCCCAGAGCTGGAGAAGGAGAGGAGCCCCACTGGAGGCGACGTGCAGGAGTAGACATCTCGTGAATGTTAGCAGGCTCCCCACAAGTAATCTCTGACAAAGGCTGGGATGGGAGGAATCGAGAAAGGTTCCTTGGTGCATGAGGAAATGCTATCCCTTTCACTTTGCTGCAATACCCCCAGACATACACTACACGCCAAGCACAGGAGGAGTTACAGTCCTGCTTTGTGGCGCGCGGTGCAAGGCTACGTTAACTGTCAACCGACCGTCTCATATATTCATAGTTAATTCTGGCAACTGATTTCAATTAGGGCAAGGAAAGGGGAGGAAGTTCTTCTGTCCTTCACGTTACGAGACGTGTATTAGAAATGACAGCCTATGATTGCTGCAGACAGCATCTAATTAACTGTCATTATAAAACACATGTCAAAGCCCGGGGCCTATGCTGGATCTGCTGTCTAATTTAGCTCCAGAATATTAAAAATCCCCTTGAAACAAGCTGGTGAATGAATTTTGTTGTCTTGTAAAACATTCCCTACCCCCCCATTCCTAAACCCTCCTTCCTCTTTGGTACTCAGTATTTGGAACAAATGATGGATTAAAATTGTTTCTTTTCTTCCTCCTTACTGTAGTCAGCCTTAAAGAGAAGGATTAGAACACAAATATGACATGAAAGTGGGAGCTGTCTGCACAACTATTAGATGACTAATGAAACAATTATATCTAAACAACCACCACAATTACTTGTGGAGCTTATTTTTTACATAGCGCACTGCACAAGCAGACCTTAGTTCTTTATTTTTAATTAGAGCAAGCACAAATTAATCTATCTTCGTTTCTGCAAGCATTACGTGCATGGAGAAGCAGAGTGGAGGAGCTGGATGGAAACCTCCTCATCCAGTTCCTGGTGGTATCTATCCCTTTGCTGCACAAAGTCACCCAGTGTAAGACGACAACTGTCGGCATGGAGGCAGACACGAATTTAGTGGGGTAAAGAAGAAGGGACATAAGCCAGCTAATAGGATTTTAATCCCTCTTCCAACACAACTTGATAAAAGCAGTTGATTGTGGACTGACGTGCAAACAACCTACTATTCCTACTCAGTTTTGGAGAAAATGCCAAGAACACAATGAGTTAGTGATATAACTGGAGTACATAACCTGGTGCAACCTCATGCTTTAAGAGCGGTGAGACTTCAGTTGGAAGCTTTTTTTTTGGATAAACCTATTTGCAACTCATATTTCTGGAGCATAGAACATATTACTCCTGGAATCCCAGAAAAATTACAGATTCTGGATTTTTTTTTTTAATTTTTTTTTTTTTTAGAGAAACCACTCAACTTTCCCTTACCGTTGCAAACTGCAGACCTTTCTTTCCCATTTGGAGAATACAATTGTCATAAGAAAACAAAGAGCTGAATATGCCCCGCAAAAATCTGTAAAAGGCTGGGAAATAACCTTTACTCTGAGGGCAGTCCAAATTTGGAATGAGATGCTCCAAAACACATAATCCATGAATAATTCTCAATTTAGCCTTCTTTCTCTTTCCCAGAGGTAAAAATTGACCAATGAGAACAGTGTCATTAGAGGATGTTGTGATAATGCAACAAAAAGTGCAGAGAAAATAGCTCCTAGTATTAAAGTCTTATTATCATAATCTAAAGGTCCTATGCGATCATTGCCTCAAATAACTAGATTTTCTCTAATGCTGCTTAAGTAGCTAGAGCGTGCATCACCTGGGACAAAATAGGATAACAAACCCAATGAATTAGCCATTTCAACATTGTGCATTTCCCTCGAGGAAGAACTGAGCCTTATGGAAATGCACAGAGCCTGCCCAAACGAGCGTTCTTTACAGAAACGTTCAATACTCTCCCCAGTCCACAGGATGGTGTGATGTGCCTTAGCACTGCCGTGTGTTTCAGGTGTTTGCAGCCCGGTTTCAGAAATGGAATGAAATGCAGACACAGCCTCTAGGCAGAGAGGAAGATCCAATCTATGAGAAATACCAACTCAGGGGATATCAGAGTCCATTAATCATTAAAGCTTGAAGTTCCCTTGCTCTACATCTCTGTTTGGCGTTTGTAAATACAGTACCTTACTATAGTTAAAGCTCGATATCAAATGTAGCTATAGCGCCCCAAGGGCTGATGCTGAAGAGCTTGATTTCCTACACTCAACCCACCAGCATTCTCTCAAGCTCAGCACTTGCTGCAAACACTATTATGGTAGACACCATCCTTTTGCATCTCGACTTTCAGTAAAGCCTTGCAAACTCCCTGTTCTCGAGGCAGAAGGCCAGAGTTATTTTACAGCTTCCAGCGCTGCGATGTAAATGTACCTCCATTTCCTACAGCTTGCCAAAAATGCTGTGTAAAGGCTGGTTTTGTCATTATGGCACAAACCCAAGATGTCAGCGACCTTGGTTCAAGTTTCTTGTCCATGTAGACATCAGTAGACAAGACATTTTAGAATAGAATAGTTCATTTGGAAAGGACCTTCAAAGATCATAGAATCATAGAATCATAGAATATCCTGAGTTGGAAGGGACCCTTAAGGATCATCAAGTCCAACTCTTGATACCGCACAGGTCTACCCAAAAGTGATCATCGAGTCCAGTGGCCTGACCACTTTAGGGCTAACCAAAAGCTAAAGCATGTTATTGAGGGCATTGTCCAAACGTCACTTGAACACCGACAGGCACAGGGCATCAATTAATCTAGGGAGCCTGTCCCAGAGTTTGACCACCCTCATGGTAAAGAAATTTTTCTTCATGTCCAGTCTGAACCTCCCCTGGAGCAGCTTTGCGCCATTCCCGTGTGTCCTGCATGAAAATTAAAATGACATTTACAAAAATGCTATTCCTGGAAAAAAAGGTTTTAGGTCTGGAAAACACTGCCAGTAGGTCTAGTCCAAAGAACAGGTAGAGAATTTACAGTCTCCTTGGGGTTCTTTAATTCCTGGAAACACGTATAGTATGGCTTTTACCTACCTTTTTAGTTTCTTCTCTCTGAGAGGAAATATATCTCTGTGCTTCTGCTTCACTAAAGCAAAACCTGACTCAGGTTGCCTCAGTCACATATTTCATTTTTTATTTCGCTCATATTTATTTTCATTCATACGTTTCTCTTTATTCCTCTGCCTTATCTGCTGCCACTAAACCAGCACAAATCACTGAGCCTAAAACATCTCCGCTCCTTTGCTAGGTACATCAGAGCTGAACTCTCCCCCACGCAGATGAAAGGCTCCACACAAAGCCATGGACCCACTGAAGTTGACTGAGGTTTTGCGATGGACTACAGGGGAAGAAGGACTTCAACATACACAATTTGGTTCTTCACACCAATTTCACTCACATGTAGTGCCACTAGTAGCTATGATATTTGTCCTCACTTGAAAAAGAAGCAAATTTACAATCCTCTTGGCAATTTTGTGAAGTGTCATGAATAGGTGGTAGTGAATTGCCTATTTGAGCAATTCACTCACCCGGTGTATAGACTGGTGATGACTATGAGAAGTTTTGGACTCGATTACTACATGCTCTGGGACTTGTTTGCAGTCTCTGCCTTCGGAGTGTAACATTAGTGGGTCTGCACCAATGAAGTCCTTATCATCTTTAATTTTTTCTTCATGCTGAAACTGAAGTATTCTCACCCCCTTTTTTCCAGGCAGACAACAGAAGCACAAAGAGCCAAGTGGGCAAGCTGATGTTTTTCACACAACCTGTGCAAGAAAACGTACTGCTGTAAAGCAGAATCCTCGAATGAATTAAGTTGGTCTTGGGGAACTGGGCTCACCTCTCTGAGCTCACCTCTCTGAGCTCCTCGCCTTGTGTGGGATGGCAACGGTGCTCCTTTACGACTGCAAGTTATTCCCAAAACAGTGGTGCCCAGAGCCACCAGCAGGCATTTCCGGCAGTTCTCATTAATGTTATTGCCAGTTCTTCCATTTCTCTATTTTTTCTCCTGTGATTCTTCAATTACAATATGTAACTGAGGACTTCTGCCCTTCATTCTGCATGGAGGAGTAAATCACTCATTTCTTTAAAAGACTGATTTCCCAGGAGGTTAACGATGGTGATTATTAACACAAGATGCACTTAAAGTTTAACTCTGGTTTGGAAAAATGTACTACTATTAAGAAAAGCATTTAAGCACATGGCACTAAAACACTTTGCAATTCTTACTAGTTTGATTACTCTATTCCCCAGATATCTCAGTAACAGGCCAGCATTCAAATGGAAGATTAAAAATGCCACAACTGGATGGATATAACCATCCACAACCATGCATCAAGTTCTGCACGCGTACCTTTAAAAAAATCTTTTTCTTTCTGTTGATTTTGTGACATAGTTGAAAATGACCAACAACAATTAGTGAATACAGAAGAACAGACACCGCTCCTCTGTAATCTGCGGGAGGACCTCGGGAGTGTTTGCATTATCTGCCTGGCTTTATTTCAGTGATTGCCAAGATGTCGAGGTATCTCTGTTGTAGGCTCACCATGCTCATTAATATTCTGCTCTTCCACCAATAAGGTCCTCATTCAACGGCACATTTCGCCTTGAAAAATGCAAAGAAACATTCCTAACCCTTCTTGGGATGAGAACAAATCCCTTCTATCTTGCTACATAATCCTGGCCATGTTTATAGTTTGCTTTAGAAGAATTATTTCTCCCATCTGCTCCTACTGCACTGCTCTATTAAGTTGCTTCCCTCGTACTGCTTTGCTGAGGTTCTCAGCGTAAATACATTAATATACTGCGGTTCAATGATCCCCCAATACTAAACGCATTTTGTGGTATTGATCACTGCTCAAATGAGAAACTACCTATGGAAGTCAATGCTATGAAGACAGAGCAGTAAATCTGCCATACAGAGAGAGACGGCACATATGCGTGTGGGTGTATGTACGTACACAAGCTCTACCCGTGTCGTACAGCATCCAGTCCTCCAGCCTCAGAAACAATTACAAACTTGGTTATTAGCTTCCTTATTGAACACGATTAAAAATATTTGTTATCACTTTCCTTTCAATTTTATGGGCTAAATATAAAGTCACAGATCAAAATAAGAGCTAATGGGCACAGAAATAAGAAACAAATAGGTCCCCGGCTGTATACTACTGTTTATAGTACTGTAGGTTTAAAAAAGTAATTAAGAGCTTGGTAAAAGGTCAGCAGTTCCACCGGGTTACATTTTTCAAGCATGAGAAAGTAGTTTCCTTCCAGAGTCTCATGACAAATAAGACAAATGTACTTTTTCTTTGTCAGATGGAAAAAGGTCTTGGTGGGTGATAAATAGCAGACCCATCCAATTTTGTAATCCAGTAAGAAAAAAATATACATCTTCGTGCTGAGGTACAAATCAAACTAGTTTTTCCTCTCTTTGCTTAATCACCAATTAAAAATATAATATATTATGTTAAGTTTTAGTTAGTCTAAATTGAATTTCTTTCACATTAAAGAATGCAACCTATCATTTGACAAAAATGGAGCAACTATTCTTTCAGAAAGCACACAAAATCGGTAATTTAATTTAACTAGAAAGTGTGCCGCTTTTCTGAAAAGAATTACACTGTTGATTGTGTTAAGCAAATAATAATTACCGCAAGTACATACAGCTCTAATTAGCAAGGAATTTAATTAAACAAATATGCCAACATAACAAGATGCATAACAAAGTAATTGTACTATGTCTTGCCAGTGTAGTCTCTACTACTTCAAAGTTTTTACATGGCGATTATAAAACAATTTCCAAAGACTGGGTACACAAGAGCAGCAAAGCAGGCTCTGTGTAGTCCTGCTAAAATGCACAGACCCTGATAAAGCCAGTGCACGTCAGAAATGATTGCACCGTCTGCTCCATCGCCACACATTTTGTCTTTGACCTGGAAGTTACATACATGAGCACTTTGAGCAGCGCTGGCCTTAAGGATTACTAAGGAGAAATCCTGTTTCCCTAAATTAACAAAATACGAAAGCCAAACTCATCATCCCCGACCTTTTATCTTGTTTGAAAGGCCTGGAAAAGGTAAAGTAATATAAAGCTTAGAAGCAGTTGAGGTTGGAGGATCACCCAGTCCAACCTGTCCAAGCCAGCACAGGAAGAGTAGGTTGTCCAAGACCATCTCCAGCAGGTTTTGGCTGTCTCCAAAGAGTCCGCAACCTCTCCAATAAACCTGCTCCAATGTTTGACAACACCACAGTAAAAAAAAAAAAAGTTTCCTCATGTTTAAGTGGAACGTTTTGTCCTTCAATTCAATGACACCTTCCCACTGCAGGTACAAAACCTACATTACCACGCTCAGAGCAACTCAGATTTTCCCACCATTTTTTTTTTTTCTCTGACAGACAAGTAAGCCTACAAAATCCGGTTGAAAAAGGATTCTACAGTCCTTCTGATACAGTGTCGCTGACATGGTGGTCTTCTCAAGGTACTTTTAGTGCTTTAGTGAAAAGTCTCCTTAACCAACCCAAAACCCTGAGACAGCTCCGCAAAAAGAGAGACCATCATGATCAACTGAAAGTTACTTATTTCACAAGAAGTAACAGAATCTCTTTTAAAACTCACCTCTAATTTTGCTAGATGAAGTATCCCCAAATGCCTGTCAAGAACAGGTTTTTCAATGGCTTCAGTAGTTTTTAGATCAAAGTTTGCAAGTGCCTACAATTGCCCTATTATCCGTCTCACTCTGCACTTTCACCAAGATGAGGATTTTCAGTATAACAAACATTGCTTTTGTGAAGAGCAAGATGATGGTCAAAATTGATGAGAATACTCTGAAATAAAGTTCTTGTGCCTGTGAACAAATATCAGTGAGTTTAGCCACTGGTAGGTCACCAAGAGTCTAAGAACGATGCTTTACTCTCTAAAACATTCATTAATGTTTGGGTGGACATCTTGGCCATCCACATTGGCACCGATCCTCCATGAAGGGGAAAAAGTCTTTGGATGCTAAAACCCTGTTTTCTCCACCGTAGTTTCATCCTTTATTTATTTATTTATTTATTTATTTTAATGCTCGGTACATAGTTACAGGGTTGAAATTTTCTCCTGAATTATTTTTACAAGCCACCACACAGGAAAGAGGATTCTTGCCTCTGTCCCCCATTAAGTATTTCCAGTCACAGTGCAGACATTTTTAATCAGTAGAAAGAGAAAATTGAGGGGGAAAAGAACACAGGGAAACTATGTGTTTTGCTCAGCTCTTTACGACCAAGGAAGTAGGGAAGAGTCATGGGCATCTTTGAAACAAATATGCAATACCCAGACTGCATCAGTTAATATCTTTTATGAGTCTGTTTCAAAAGCCGCAGCAGAAGTGGTATTATACAGACTAATTAAATCAATTCATCTGTGTAACTTTGCAATGGTTGGACTTCTTCCAGAAGGGCTCCTTGGAGCATCTTTTGTTCATTCGCTGTCTACTCCTAAATTTCTGAGGTAAACAACAACAACAACAAAAATGCTAATTTCTTTCCTGACACTCTGCAATCAGTGAAGGTTGAAGCCCCAAAGGATGTTTTGTTAATGTTAAACTCCCTGCTTATCAGCCCCATTTTCAGCTTAAAGCTGAATGCCACTGTTCTGCACTTTATTATTTCTTAATTTATTATTTGTATTACCATAGTGCCTGGAGGCTTTGGAGTGCACTGATTTAGCGGTTTGGTTTTCTTTTTTTCCCTAATGATAAACTGAAGGATCAGGCTTCCTATTGGCATAAAATTCATTGAACAAGGACTCTAGAAACTCACTGTGTAATTTGGTATTGCAGGCACTGTGCTTTTCTCAGGGTGTTAGTGCTGTTTTACCACAACAGGATGTTTTCTATTACCATGCGTCACAACCCAAGCACTTGCTTGTCAAAGATATTGACATCTGCAGCAAGAAAGCTGCTGCTACTTACTTTTAAACTTGTTTCTCATGTTTTGATTGCCACACGTATCATGTCAGCATCTTCTTTTGTGATTAACAGAATTGGAGAATCTGTAGGCAATTTAATGAAATGTAAAAACCTGCTGACATTAAGGGCTACTGTACATGAACATAAGCATGCTGAGTTACAACACACTGGAGAACTGAAGCAAGAGATAGACACACTTATCTGAAAGGCAAAGACTGGAAACTGCTGTTTTAGTTGTGTTCCACGTTGCGTCTACAGAACCCCAATAAGGCTGGGTCTTAACACACTTCAACGGCAGGGAACTATGCTGGTCCAACAGGCTTTGGTCTTAGGGTGCTCAAATCCAGACAAGTTTCTGTGAGGCAAATTGAGGTATTCATATACAAGATCATCTACTGCTTGGTCATTGGCAATGGACATTTAGAGCCGTGTAAATTTGCTTCTCTGCTGCAAAGAGGTCAGCTGCCATGTGGGTATCAATGGATACAAGAAGTGCCAGTAGGCTTTAAGTTCTTACCCCTAATGATGAATAGCCCATGCTCATACAAGTACAACTTACATACAACTAGGAGTAAAGAGAAATATGATTATTTACTGGTAAAAGAAACTTACAGTAGTCAAAACCAACCAACCAAAAATCTAGGTCTCCAAAGTCCCATCTCATAACAAGACCATCTCTTCCTTGTCATAACTCAAATATCTTTACAACCAGACCCATTCACAAACACGGATATCTCACCACCCACGTACTCAAGTAACTGTTCTCTTTTAACCCTCAGTTTGTTTCATTGCAAAGTATCCTCAGAATCTGATAGTGATGCAGATTTCAAAAATAAAACAAACAAAAAAAAAACATGAGCTGTGACAGGGAGTTTCTGATGAAGGAAATTTTAAAGGAACTTGGTCTGGAGAAAAAAAAAGAAAAAAGAAAAAGACAATCTTGGAAACAAGTCTCCGAAAGAAATGAGGTATTAAAAAGATAAAGATTGGATTTTGTACAAGGTACGCAGACCTTCTTAATAGCAGAAATTGGTTTGTAATATAAATGCAGGTGCAGCCATTCATTCAATGCCGCCTTATAGAGGAATTTCTCAGATTAAACTAGAACAACAGCAGAAATATAAAACTTCTTTATCCTTTTTTCAGCTCCATTAGGCATGGTATTAGAAAGTCCAAGTGGGCTACTTAGCATTAACATTTCCAAGTACAGGCCAAGATTCAAACTCTATGCAATCTGATGGCAATGTAATCTTTGGAAGACGTTTTCTTTCTCCAACTTTAATCCTATTCTGTAGAGCTTAAAATGCTACGCAGAATTTAAGGTCATTACACAAAACAAGATCTATTCAGAAACACGTACTGAGTCAATACCAAATTAAGAGTTTCGCTTGGGCACAGGTTCAGCTGGGCAATTTTGAGGACTGTGTTGAAAGACTCACACATACACCATTAATTTTGGAGAGTGTTTTGCACATTTTGGGTGCTACATACAGTAATGACGACCTGCATGCAGAGCGGGGGCTCTCCAGCTCTTGGCCTGGATTTGTCCTCTCCGGTTGAGAACGGCCAGAGATTGCGGCTGGTTCACAAAAGCCTTTTGTGAAAGGTGATAAAACAGGATGGAGAGTGGGGATTAAACCCTGAGGAGGAAGCAAATTGTTTGAGGAGGTGGAAGAAGCAGCTATGGGCCGTAGCAGCCCCCAGCCCGTGCATTTATACCTTGCACCCTACTTACAGACGGCAAGCATCTCCACGCCAGCCTTCGTCCTGCTAACAGAAACAAGGCAGCCCTGTTCATCTGCTCCTGCAGAAGAGGTTCCTGCTCCTGTTAATAGCTTTTCCTTTGCACTTTTTTTGAAGATGGGTAAATAGAATTGGTCACACCTATCATAGGGAAGGTTTCAACGGTGTCCAGCGCAACAGTATTAACGCTTCTCATTAATACTTCATTAATTTCCTAATGAAAATGTTTCCTGGATTGCATTTTGCCTCTTTCACAGCTGCACCCCCTGGCAGCTCAGTGTCACCTTGTGATCATCACACACCACATCCCTCTCCTCCTCCTCCGTGGTTTCCACCTGATGAGCCCTCCGCCACAGCTTTTATAGCACCGAGTTCTTCTCGCCTTTCCTTCCTTCAAAGCCACCGCAAGAAATCTTGAGCTGCTTAAGCAGAGCAATAAAACGTTATTACGTTCAATATCTTAGGGCCGAATCAAATCCTTCCTCAGAAACAATCTAATTCTGCAGCCAGGATCCACCGCCTTTCCTGCAAAAGCAGGATATATTGGAAGAAAGACCAAAACTAAACCAGGATGTTAACACTTGCTTAGCCTCTCGCGTACGCAGGGAGAAATCTCTGACAGGCAATTTAACACGGGTACATTTAAGAAAACGCACAAAGGATTTATGGGAATGTATTTAGCCTTTTATTTTACCTATTGCACATAAACAGACGATCACAGAGTGGGATAAATGGCTTTCTGTCTGGATAAAGCACTGCTTTGGAGTGATGCAATCAGATGAAATCCCGCTACGTCCGTGTGAAAGCTTTCACAGAACAGATTAGTAAGAAGCTAAATGCGCTATAAACACTCAGCAACGCAGCTTATTGTTCAGCCTGCACAACAGCTTTTAATGGAAGCGTGGAGAGAAACATTATCAAGAAAATGCAATAGCGGCGTGATGGCTAAAACATAAATACCTTCACTTTTGTCGTGGTTCAATTCTAACAGCCTAGGGAAACAAGATCGGACTGGAATATCATACGGACAGGGGAAATCTGAAGGAATTTTTGCTTAACAAGCACGGTGACACCTCAAAACCTAAGCTAATGCGTGCAATTACCCTAATACGTATTTTCAGTGATCCAGGTCCTTACCCAGGTGGGACAGAGTCCATCTGCAGTATCCTTCATTTCGAGGAAATTACCACCCAGTGCTTTTGCAAGGCGTGATGGAGAGCAGCACCACACCGAAGCATTACCCATGTCTATGAAGCCCGTTAAGGAGCGGTGAGGGTTCACGTGGTGCCAGAAGGCCGGTCCTTTCTATGCCCTTTCTAGAAAGCAGCAAAGCACCCTGAAGGCTTCGAGTGACCCATTTTCAACACAGAGCCCTGAAATGCTGTATCCCTGTAAATTTTCTCCATATGCGAACTACGTTTTTGTAGTGGATTGTATCAGTATTGGTAACCTTTGTGTTTGTAAGAGCTGTGGGATGTAATCGGTCTGTACAGGCCAGCCGACGAGCCCCCCATCATACCCCTGTAGCCACTGCTGATGGAATCTATTTGAGGAGTGGGGAATTGACAGAATCACAGAATCCTCTGGGTTGCAAAAGAGCTTCAGGATCACCAGGTCCAACCATCAACCTGCCAAGTCCCATCACTGAACCACATCCCTTGGTGCCACGTCCACACGTCTCTGAAATCCCCCAGGGATCTAAAATTCCCCCAGGGACTCCACCACTGCCTGGGCAGCCAACGCTTGAGCACCCAATGCATTGATTGCACTCAGTTCCAGTGCTTGAGCGTCCTGTCCATAAACAAATTTTTCTTAATGTCTAACCTGAACCTCCCCTGACACAACTTGAGGTTATTTTGTTGCTTCCTATCATGTGTCACCTGAGAAAAGAGACCATCACCCTCCTTGCTGCTGCCTTTCAGGTGGTTGCAGAGAGCGATGAGGTCTCCCCTCAGCCTCCTCTTCTCCAGATTAAACAACCCCAATTCCCTTCAGACCCATCCCATCGTCCCTATGCAGGGGGGCAAGAAGAAGGCCGCCCAGCTGCCCGCAGCGTGCTCCAGGGCTCTGGAGCTGCCCCACACCACGCGCCCACCGCTTCTCCGCGGGGCAAACGAGGAGTCCACAGGCGAGACGAAACGGAGCACAGACGTCAGCTTTCGAGCAGGCAATGCCGAGGAGCCGGACGTGTGCCTCACGGTGCGAATAACGAGGGCTGCAAATGGCAGCCGGGCAGATCGGAGGCAGGAAGGCTGCAGCCTTTTCGAAGCCTCTTGTTTGCGTGGGTCTTTCACCCACACCGTGTCCCAGGCACTTGGCTGATCGGAGCTGCATATCTCCAACATATGTCTTCAGCTGTGATTCGCTGCAGCTGTTGCAGGCTGTAACTACAATCCGAAATGATTTAATTATAACATGCAGGCATCAGGAACAGCAACGAAATTACGAATAACAACCATACAAATGCTAATAAACGCCACTCTGCCGGGACGGAGAAAAGCAAGAAAATACTTCACTGGAGCAATTAAAGGGGTCTTTGTGAGCAGGAAACTGAACTGGCCTTCAAAACATTTTGATGGTTTCATTTGCAGATGAAGTCAAGGCCTGTCAAACAATTGACGGGGGGGAGCATACCACGTGGCAAAGTTGCAAGAAGACATTCACGTGCGGGAAAAAACACAAACAAACGAACACAAATAAAGCCTTGCAGCACAGCAGAACCAGCTTCAGCACATTTTTAACTGCTTCAAACACACACTGGCCCCTTTGAAAAGCAAGTGGTTGGAGAAATTCAACATCTGCGAGCACCAAGGGCAGATTTTGCAATTGACTGTGAAGTCCTTTGGTCATCTGAAGGTCATCATTTGGTCATCTCTCCTTCCTATCCGTGTTGGTCCTGCCACTGCCCATCAGTTCCTCCAGCTGAAGCATCAGCAGCATCTCAGAGCACAGCGATCCCTATCCCCCATAAACCTGGTACCTTACATTATTCTGATTTGCCAACAGATTTCTACAGCCCCAAACCGGAATAAAACCCGAGGCATTGTGGATTCGGTGGCACTTTTGCAGACGAGCGGCAACCTGCCCAGAATCTAAGAGCAGTCTGTGCGACGAGCATTTCCCCTGCTGTTTCAAGGCAGTACAACAGTCTCCAACACCTGCCCTAGGCAGTTTGGATGCTGGTTTGAACAGGGAGACAAAGCCACCTGGAAGAAAGGATATTCTAGCCTACATTACCTACAACTTTTGAGACATCGTCTGGTTTTGCACATTTATTTCCAAAGCACTTACAGAACCTTCAGCAGGAAAGCAATCTATAAAATGTATTAGGCCATTTACCATAGGACAGATTATACAATGGATTGGGCTGGCATTTAATCACAGCATTCTCCGTGACTTAAAAAGCCGATGCTAAGGATCTCCTTTAGCTTTTCTGATAGCATCACTCCTCCTTCACCTCCATGGAGAAAAGGTATTTCTCCCTGGCTAAACGTGACAAAGTACGTGTGCAGAGAGGGGAAGATCACTCTCGGCAAATGCATTCCTACATCCCACATTTCGTTATTGTCAGGTGCGACTCGGGTAAAAGCCTTCATTGTGTGTGATTTGCAAGATGTCCTAACGCAAACTTAGAGCTGCGATTCAGTCGGCTTCCTAAGCTGGAAAGGGAAACACGACAAGGGAACAACAATCGCGAAAACCTCTTTACACATCAAAGGAGAATCGCTGGAGATGAGCTTAAAAGAGCTTCATCTATGTCCTTGCTAATGCAGAGAGCACAACAAAGCTGCAGTTCAGCATGTCCACTAAATTAAAAGGGAAGCTGCAGGATCTCGAGGTGGGCTTTGACACCTGATTTGCATCAGATAGCCACTCCAAAGGGAGGTAAGTGTTGGAAGGCGGTAATCAAGACAAAGTGTCCACATTAGCATTACGTGGTTTTGAAGTGAGTCTCATCTTGTCCCCCATCCCTGCGTGGGTCCAGCTCGCTGAGTTATTTGGGTGTGCACAAACAACATTTCTTTTGGGGACTAACCTGTAAGATTTGCACCGGACGGACGCATTGTCAAGGTCTGAATCGCTGCTTGGTCCTTCACACATCTGCAAAGCACTTGTGGTAGGGAAGATCGGCATGAATACACGAAACCAGATGAAACAGGCCAGAAAGAAGCTCTCAAACCACACGCAGTACAGCAGCAGGGGCCTTAGCACTTTAATCTACTGATCTATCCAAATCGAGATCTATCCTTGCTAATGCGGACATAGTCAGAGAAGTAACAGGAATTACTGCATTCTGCCTTCAAGATCTTAAATAACATCTAGGAGTGATCTCATTTCGTTTTCTCCTTCTATAACTCTGTAATTGAGGATTTAACCCAGGAACTCCAACTTGTCAGCAGAAGCAAGATTTAACTGCTGGTTCAGACACCTTAATTTAGGTGTCTACATACAAGCTCAGCCCAGCTGCCAGGACAACTCATTGCCCGGGCAAGAAATGCTACAGAGATGCCCCCAGGTGTCTCTGTCCTGACCTCCAGATCCCACTGCGGACTGACGCAGGTCTTCTGTATGTCCTGCATCGTATCTGCTGGTCTGTGGGGACGTATACTTACTAGGACTAGAAAAACAAAATAAAATAGGGTATTTCCCAGAGAAATGAAAGTGGCACCTGCGACATAAGTTCTGATTCTTCTCTTATGAACTTGTGTCATTTCACTGTTTTTTAAACATTTATCATGCCTGTTCTCAAAAAACATATATATAGATAAATCCATAGCACTCTTGTGCCTCTAGAAGCAGCAACTCCAGGTAGGGCAACGCTCAAGAAGCCCCCTGAAGACACCACGTAAAACTAACTTGTGAGTATCAGAAAGCAGATCATTGCCTAATTAGCAGTACTAATCAGCTTAAGCACTTCAGGTCCTGGAAGTAAGTTTGCTTCCAAAACAAGTAGGGGACAGACAGCTCATCAGCTCTTGGTGCCTGTGAATCTTCACCGTCACCAACTGAAACATTTTCAGGTCCCGAACGTTCTCCTGCTGCAAGGAATCCAGGCTTAGTCCTGCCCTGCTGCAGCCATCTCCAGAGACAGAATTGAAGCTTTTTTCATCAATGCACATCCTTTTGCATAAATTCACAGACCGAGGCCCTGAGTGACCACCACAACCATATAGCTCAACCTCCCGTGTACTCAGGCCATCGTCTTTTTCCCAGAAGCTGAATTAAAGCTTACCTTTTCAAAAGACAGCTGTAACTAATCTCCGTTACCTGACAGCTTTTATCTTCCCCGTGGTTCACCCACTACTGGGTAATGTGATTACGCACAGCTGCCACACTGCAGAGAACCGGGTTTTATGGTCAGTGTGAAAGCTACTGACTGAACAGCGAGAATTGTCATCCTTTTCCAGAGCTGAATACAGGTGAAGAGATTACCTTCACAGTGGCTCCATCTCACTTAGAAGCTGAACAAGCCTCAGCCCTGCTTTGTCCAGGTCGCATCAGACTCTGCCAGCTTGCACAGCTTCCATCCTTCTGCTCCCTCCTCTGTGCATTGTCCGCATCAAGGGAAGTAAAGCAAAGCCAATTCAAAACAAACACAATTCATCTTGAAATTAGGAGTGGTTCGATCCTGACAATACCCTTTGCTATCAATGGCATAATATTATATGTCCAATATATCTCCATTGATTAAGTTCACCAAGGTTACCCGCAAGGCTGCTGGAGGAGGCAGACAATAACCATGCAGAAGCACACTGCTTTCGGACCGTTACTAAGTCCTAGCAGGACTACGAGGGATTCCCCAGGGCTGCTAAAGCTGGTCCCTGCTATTTTACATACAAGGCAATTCTGTATTTGAGCTAGATATGGTTTGGGGACTTGTTTCAGCTTTATTCCCGGTATTACGGGTTTGGGGTGAACTTCTTTCTCTACAATTAGCTTGGCTTGATTTTTGCCGAAGTTCCCCTTCTCCCACGTGTTTTTGTATCTTCCTTTTCTCGTCAAACCTTTTCCTCATACTGAATCCCTTTGGCCCTGTTAAACCCTTTTTGGGATTCATCCAGGCAGCTTTGGTGCCTTCCCTACAGGCAGTCACTAAATCCCTAGGGAAAACATTTTTCCGAGCAGTTTCCGCATCTCAAGTCTCCTGCCCGTTCAGCTCTCGTGCCTGAAATCCAATCTCTCAGCGCAGAGGCAGCTCAGGGAAGCTTTTCTTTCTTAAGACAAAACCTGATGTTGCCTTTTTTTTGCAGTTCTGACCTGGATCTGTGCCAACGGGTCTTGTAGCATTGGGCTGCAAGTGAATTTTACCCCGGAGAATGACCTTTATTCTCATGCATTATGGCCAACAGCAAATGAAGATGATCTCAAAGAGAGCTGGGAGAAACTGTAACAATCTTGGGATCGGTGACTGCAGTACTAAAAAATATTGAGCCAATATTTCTTCTTACGGCTCGTCTGGGCTATTTGTCAAAATTTGTCGTATCCAATATATAACAAGCTGTGAGGTTGGGAGAAGGGATCATCTGTTTTCCTTTGTTAGAAAGCATTTACATACACTAAGGCTTGATTGATTAACGTTTCCAGATCCCAAAATAAATCAACAGGAGAAAATTGAAGGCTGCAGTTATGCGAGAAGCTTAGAAATCACCGCAAGCGACCCAAACATCTTGCAGCCCATCTTTGAGGCCTTCAGTCTGTTAATGGTCTGTGCCTTGGCTAGTGCACAAAGACGGTGAAAGGGATGCTCCCCGGCTGCACAGCCAGTGCCATTCGTGCTTTCACCTCCTTTCCCACCACTCTGCGCTGTAACAAGACTGACAGCAAGCAGGGAAGCCTGGGTCATCACCATATGGCAGCACAGCAAGAACAGACCACCAGAACATGGAAAAAAATCAAGATTTTACAAAGCCGCCTCGAATCTTGAGAAATGACAAAAAGCTTCTGTACGTTTCAGGGGGAAAAAAAAAAATCTTCCATTTTTCTACAAAGAGCCAAGCTCTGACAGCTCTTTGGGGGCTTTTGCAGGTCCTAGTGCTTTTACAGCTGTGTCTACCAGTAATCCTCACTAACACTTTCAAATTAATTCCAACACTTCCCACTCAAAAAGCAGAACTTTTGGAAACAGGAGTGAGAGAATGTGTGATAAATTCAGCTATTATAAAAAAAAAATAAATCCTGCTCCTTTCTGCCTTTTTGAATGACTGGTAAGAGCTCTGGTAGATAAGAATTTGCTGCTCAGGGCCAAACCAAAACTGTGTGGGATCGAGTCTAGTCCCTCTGGATGCGTGAATAAGACAGAGAAGACGCAGGCTCCATTTCCATGGCTTTGAAATGATGGAGAGAAAGGACGAAAAGGGCTCTGTGCCCCTTTTGAATTAGTTTGGGTATCAGTCTGCTCCTCTCCAGCACAACACTGCTCTTACAGCGCAGCCTCTTCAGAAAATTAGATTCATGGACACAGACCCTTTTCCGAACCCTGAAGTAACAAGTCGATTTTTGTAGAAGCTGAGATGGTGCAAAATAATGAAATGTGGTTTTTTTTCTTCTTCCACGCAACTACAAATGTGTGTGCTTCAAGTAGAAAGCCTTACCCAATCTCACCAGGGAAGGACCACTGAGCGCCTTTCACGTGCTGAAGCCAAGAAACGATAGTCTCCAGGAGGAGGATGGAGAAAATGCCCAGCAGACGTCGAGGACCCCAGGTCTCACACCACGTGAAGATGCTCATTATTTGGCTACCTATAGCACAGTCAAGCCAGTGTGGATACAAAGCCTCCCCAGTGCTTCACCGAAGATGAAAGAGATCTTTCTCAGGAGATCAGCACGATGCTCTGAGATGTCTTTCATTTGCATGAAAGGACTTTCCCTTCTGCAAACCCGTTCTCACATACACACAGTACGTTTAGTTTGGGCCACTTTTACCATACGAAGGCGTCAGGTCTAAATAAAGCCATAGCAGGACTTGAGGGATTTTCTTCTCCCTTAATAACGAGGTTAATGTGAGCATAGCATGGTCTTCAAGCCATCCACAGCCTCCTTCCTTACCGGTTCAATGAATGTGCCATTCCCCCTCCTTCACTTCTGGATTTCGAAACACAGCCGTAGGAAATAAGCGGTCTCAGAAACACAGGGCTGTGACAAAGCCAAGGGAGTCGTGCAGCACATTCCTCCAAACTTTCTCTGTTCCTCCAGATGGCACCACTCCCCGGAGCTCTTCCAAAGGATGCGAGAGCCCCTGGGTTCCTGCCAGGGGAGCTGATGTTGCAGGGCAGGAAAACGACGACAACCAGGTAAGAGAGAACTCCACAGCTGCTAGCTGGCGCCACGCGAAAATCAAGGCTATTCTTTCCCTGCCTCCATGTGAAGCCCCCTTCATGTGCTAAAACAAAAAGCGGTAATTTGCCTTCCTGCTTGGCTTTGTCGAATTTTGACATGTCCTCAGTCAAGCAAGATCCCCTCCTTCAATCAGACACCATTTTCTTGAGACGTTAGAAAAGGAAGAAGCTGAAGTAATTATTGAAAACTCGTAAGCGGCAGCTTTAGCCTAATTACCATGACTCCATTTTAATTTTTTTATTGATCACCTCCCGTGAATACACAAGTATTGACTGAACTTGCAGAGCCTTGTGCTGCTGTGATAAGAACAGCAGCCAGTGGAAAATAAAATGCAATTAGGTGCCCCAATATCCTGCCGAACGTTTGGGATTAGAAAGAAAGAAAATAAATAAAGGAAGGAATGAAGGAAAAGCCTGGAAGAAATGTATGTACACAAATATGTGTAACATTTGTGTCTGCCACAGATGTGTTCTCTGTGCTTGGAAGCAGTGTCCTTGTCAAAAACAAAGTGAGCATGCAGTGGCAACAGAGGGACACGATGCTTTATTTCCTACGTTACTCCCATGGTTGTATTTATTTCCATAATGCCAAGGAATGACCCAAAGCCCAGACCTACTAGCTCCAATGATGTTCAGACAGGGGGACTGGCCGTCTCTCGCTTTCATACCTACCAAAGTTTGCCCTGAGAGCTCACAATCCCCATAACGGCTTATGCATAGTCCTTAAACCCAGGCAACCAACTTAAAATACAAACACAAACCTCGACCAGTTATCTCGCAAAACCACAGCTCAAAACTCAGCAGTTCTCCTCTCCGTGCGATACATCACATGCATTGTAACCTGTTCTTATTTTTGTCCTGTTTAATCTCTGGGCTGGCCTTCATGGCACTACTGATTCCCACATTAACCCTGATCCATCCAAAATATGTCGTGGCCAAATGCATTTTTGTTGCTTTGTTTTGGTGCTTATTTTTCCCCCTGGATCTAATAAAGCCACGCTAGTTCTTTGCCCTGCTCTACTTCCTTCAGCCACTAAAACAAAATGAAACCTTCCTTCTTTTCAGCTGCGGAATGGCCATCCAGTTGGGTTTGTCCATACCATCAAATGATTTTTGAAAAGCTGCTTCGACTGGAACAATTCGGTGAGCAATTTTTATCACGCTCATTTAACGGATAAAACTCTCTATCCCACAGCAGCATCTGCAAGTCTAACAGGAGAAAGAAATTATATTCGGCCCCCCAAGATTCACATGCTTTCAAACAGACAAGGCAAATTCCATTAGGCTCACACAGATAAGCGCTGTTTTTACGTGGCTAAGGATTGCTGGAATTGATTTCTTTCCTTTTTTTTTTTTCTTTTTTTTTCTTTTCAGATATGATAAGTGTAAGTAATGGAGAAGAACTACTGAGTTAGCAGATACTGCTCTCTTCATCAGTGTTTCATTCCAGGGAAGAGCTAGTAATGATTTTTCTAAAGAAAATGAACTATACATGAATTCTTCGCGTTTAAACTCTTTTCTACTCAGACCACCACTAGAGCTACTGTGGCTTCTGAACCAGGCTGAGCTTTTGACTATATATTGTTCAAAACCCACTCTTGATGGCAGGTCAAAGAAAAAGACGGTATTTTTGTTATTTTCTAAGCCTTTCAGTTACCATGAATTCTAAGTTATGAAGTGATGTAAGTAAAACAATGGCTCTCTACAATTCAATCTGAATGCAGCCACATACAATATTATGAACAAACCACTGACATTTCCAAATAAGCTGAGCTCCTATTTGCAGGTCATCATCCTTCTCCTTTTCCGGATATCTTAAAAGACAGCACGGCATTAACAACCGGGGAAATACAGAAGTACGTCTGCATTACTGTGGTCACAGAACGATTAAAAACAATAAAGATTTGGTAATTTCATTGCCACAGGACAGAAGCTGCACATTGCTGCCAAGCAGGAAGCTGGCGGATGGATCCAGGTACTAAGCAGACCCCAGAGGCTGATGCAAGCCAAGGAATGATCCCAGTGATGTTAAATAAATGAGACGTTGGTGAGGTTCCTACTGCTCAGGAATGACTTCAAGTCAATTAAAAAGAATTCCCAGTGTGCTTCGAGAAGATTTTCGTGCTCTTGTTGTGGGTCAGAATGCTGTTAATCAGTTTTGGGGTATGACCAAAAAAGAGAGAGGAAAAATAAAACACCCTTCCTTATCTTTGTTTCTCATCTTTCCACCCCTGTAGTCAAAATGAACTTAAGATACCTGTACCTTCGGATAAAGTCAGAACTGTGCACGGAGAGTATCAATTGCACACATAGGCAGAAAGGCCAGTAAATTATTATCAAGTACAGTCCATCCAAAGATCTCATTTTAAATGTGCCAGTTCTTGTTTAATCCTTCTGGAAGATCCAATCTATAAAATGCCCTCCTCACAAGTAACACAGTAATGACCACAGAAGATGAAAGTCATTTCAGTCTCTTCTTTCTTTGGAAACCTTTAAGTGACCTGTAAGGATGGATGGGGAGTTGGGGAAGGGTTTCAAGTGCTGTCTGAGCAGCTGATGGGAGTCATCCTGGGGCCACAGTTCAGTTCACAAAACACAAAAGTGAATAAATAAAAATATCGCCCTTCTTCCCCCCCCCTTCCCCACACGCTCATCTTCGATCAGCCAAAGGGAGAGAGTCACCAGCGCTTGGTAAATGGTTTGGATAAAAATCCATATATTGAATTCACAGAAATGAAATAAAATGCAAGCCCTGACAGAATGTCAATTATGGGGTTTGCAAAATGGCCCTTTCTTATTTTTAGGTTTTGAAAGTTGTTAACTTTGGCAGTTTCCAAGATCAGATGGAACTAGATTTCAATATCTCATTTTTCCAGCATCTCAGGACCGTACTTAGTGAAGGAGCACAAACCCCCCTTGGTGGAAGGAGCAAAAAGCCTCTTCTTTGTGCTGGCAGTTGTACCCTTGGGCCGTCAGCGCAGCAAGATAGGGACTGACCTGAGGGTCAGACTGCTTTCACTTGAAGATAACGATCCTAAACTACCAAAATACACACACAGACACACGTACAGTTTCTCCTGTTACATACGTGCACCTGCACTGCAGCTGCTCTTCTTGAAAACTAAAATTCACTCCACTCCCAGGCTATTTTTACGGCTTTCAAATAACAGAGATCTCTGCGTCTTTTTTTGTGCCATGGGGTAAAAACACACCAAAACACTGTTACATCACTGGAGGAAAAATAAAACATTTTTAATAATTGAGGGCTGATTGTAACTGAGTCGACTCATTTTAAGCAATGAGACTTATTACCTGGACCATTAATGACAGAGAATAGGCTGTGTATGCAAACAGCAGTAAAAAACTCCCATTGTAGCCACCAGTTAGATGCCAGAGTATAAAATGTAAGCTTTTCCCAGCCCTATTTATTATTTTGTTTCTTAAAACAAATAAAAAAAAAACAAAAAGAAAACAAAATAAGCAAACCAAAACAACCCCTCCCACACACAAGGAAAAGAAAAGAAAAAAACAAACAAACAAACAAAAAAACCCAGGCCAAAATCTTGAGAATCAACATTTGTCCTTCCCCAGACAGATATTTAGTCCAACCACTGGGTTGCTAAACCAGGTCAGAAAAGGACCCTGAACCCGACCACTTTACGTCTTAGTCCCAACCATCACTGCGCATCACCTGAGTGCCTATTAACGAAGCAAGGATCCTCATTTATAAACACCTTTCGTTCAATACTTAATACTCTCATTCAAAGCAGAAGTGATAACATCACGTTTCCATATATTATAAGCACCTTTCTACAGAGTTATTTAAGAAAATATGGTGTTTTGCGTTCCAGAATAAATTAACTTTTTCTCTCACTTCTGCATTTGGGGATGGGGATGTGGCACATGAGAGCAGTGGCACTGTAGGTCTGGCACTGGGCAGGCAAAATAGTCTAAGTAGTTTATGCAGGGGTAATTAACAATTGCAGTGGGCTACCCAGGATTATTCACAGGTATTAAATTGAAGGGAGGGGACGGGAATGTCAAAGCTTACAACTTTTCACTACATTCAGCTCTGGCTTCACAAGAAAACACTCATAAGATGGAAAAATTCGTCCCAAAAGATTATTCCCCTCTTTTTCACAAATATTGACTTGCTCTTTCTGGTTATAAAATCAAACTAAAATTGAATTTAACTCAGTCATTTACTAGGTTTGGTTTTGTTTTTTTTGTGAAACTGAACAAGGAAAGTGGACAGTCCATTTAAGACTTTTTGCCCGCAAGAAGTCCTCAGCACTTTTACGCAAGCCCATACAAGCAATTTCACCCTCTGCAAATACGTTGTAAAATGAAGTACTACGGTTGTTTCAAGAAGACTGTAATTTGTGTTAGCTGAGCAAACACAAACGCACGCCGCTGAAACTACAGGCAAAACTAAAGAGCAGGCCAGCACTGGAGTTCAGGCAGCGTGTTCACACAATGACCTTGCTCCAACCATAATAGACTTTTTAGCTTAAAAAAAATGAATTTTGCCAGCATTTCTGATTAGAAAGAATCCCTAACATTGAAGTATTTGTAAATGCTGAAGAGCAGCAAGTAGTTAGCATGGGTCAGAAGGAGCAATCTGCACCTTGTGTCCCGACTGACGGGCAGGCCCCGGTAGGCCTCGCTGGCAGCCTTAGGGGAGACACCACTGGCTGTACACCATCCTGCTGCAGCACTTCAGGCTTCAATATTGTTTTTATTTCTCCTCCATGTTGCTCTTCTAAAAAAAACACAGTGGTGGGGTGGGTTTTTAGTCATGACAGACACAGATTTTCCCTTGCTTGCTGGTCTGACAAAGGGTTATTTACGTTATCCTTGAGAGCTGCTCTCAGAAATATGTTATCTTTAATTCCTCCTGGCGAATCTTTTGGTCGCAGCACAAGAAGCAGGTGGCAAAAGCCTCTTCCTTGCTGTTCATTCTCATCTTGTCAGAGGTAAATCCCATCTGTCGGAGCGGTGATTCCCTCAGTGAAGCCGGCACAACAAATTCCTACATGGCCACAACGTTAGCAAGAGCCCACCTGATGGAAAGTGCTGTCGCAGCGGGCTGACGAATGCTGCCATCTCGCATCCTCCATCCTCTCATCTCTGGCGAGGGCATGAGCAAGATTTAGGATGGGGCTGCATTTCCATCCCACACAGGAGCTGCCAAACCTCTGCTAATACCCAGACGTGACTTTCCCCAAAGTGCTAAATCTAAGCGAGGAACAGCCTGGCGGTGACCCTCACTGAGAAACCGAGTTTCAAAAGGAACAAAATGGCAAAACTCGGAGCTGTTACTATGAAATGAAAGACATCGGTCTTTGGAGCAGGGTTTAGGTTTCAGGAATACAGAATACTTTTTGCAGAATAAAAATGCAACTTCTCCTTCCTTTTCACCTTATTATGCAAGGTGAATCACACAATAACAGCATCACAGGTCTTCCCATGTCCCTCGGTTGTTGAGATTCACTTGGGAGAAATCTTGTAAACTCAACCTAAGATAAAGGGAAAGAATACCTAATGCTCGTATACCCCCACATGCACACGCTCCATCCACCTGCATGTGAGCACACGTACTGGATCCCTATAGGAACAAAGCTGGGGCTGACAACTTTTGTGCAAAAATGAATGGATTGTTTCCCCTTTCAGCAAGGTCTGCAAACTGTTATCTGAAGACTTACTGAAGCTTTGCACTCTCTGCAGCCTCCCCTCCCTGAACCTAAACCAATACATTTTTAATGTAACGTTTAAAGGTTTGATGAAAAAGTTATAAGTATTGACTTTTACTCCAGCTCATTCCCACTCAGCATGGCTCCGCTGATGAACCAGACAAGCGGTACTTCATAGTACATTCAGAACGGGCTATTTGGGGGATCTCATAAAATCGCAGAAATGAGAAAGAAGCTCTCAATATGTGGTCCAAGTTGTGGAGGGCCACTGGTAGGGGCTTTGATTTCCAGCTCTGCATTTCCAACCCTTTATTTCCAGTTCCAGTTGCATTTGTGTGCTGCTATTTTTATTTTATTTTTCTCCATAATCCTACAGCAAAAGGCTCAGCAGAATGAAGGACAACAGTGGTGTTCTTGCAGAAAAACAGCTGATTAGCAAACGTAAGGACCGTTAAGGATTTGTTCCCTATAAGCCACCAAAGTAGGTTGCTTTAGGCTCTTGGACCCCTCAGTGTGCACTGGACATCTTTGCTGTGAAATGGTAACAGGTGCATTCATAAACACCTTATTTTTAATTATTGTTAATGTCATTGCTAAAATAACATTTGGTCTAAAGCTGCTGCTTGAGAAGAAAACAACCTTGGACTTTGAGAACTATTTTTATAAAAAAAGCAATCTGGAAGTAGATGGTGATTGACAGGGGGAGAGGTAAAGAGCAACGCTTAAATAATATATGTAAACCTGTAATTCAGCCTGACACAAATTCATTTTTCTTGCTATGACATACAGATGTAATCCAATCAATGAGACAGTTTACGTGGCAAAGCCATTATTTAAAGAAAGCCAGCTTGGCTTAAAAATGCCACAATTTGAGGCACAATTTGGGACAATTTAGGACCGCGATATTATGCACCATTTTGCATTGCGATGTGCTGAGAGATCCTACATTGATCAGGACATAAAAAGCCAGCAACATTTTGATAGTTCATAGATTTCCCCCTTCCCTCTGACTCCAGAATCCCCAAATGTGTTAAATAGTCCGGCAGCTATCATCTCTGTTTACCGCACTGGTTTTACTACCAACAAAAGCAGAACTGGGAAGACTTCTTAAACGGCAGACTAGCAAGAGGAACACAAAACTACCTAAATGCAGCTTTAACAGTAGTGCTCTCTCCCTTTTGAAATAAGCATCGCTTTTACAAAATACATTTGATTGCTGCCTCCAAACACATTACCGAAGCTGTACAGAATGGCAGAGAACATGGTATAAAAACTATTCCTTGGGTCGGAGGATGGGTTTATGCTTAAAGAGAAGAACAGGGACTTGGGAAACTTTGCTTCAACTCCTGCTTTCATCCTGAAGCACCAGGGCTACTCCTGTAATTAAAGATCAGCAGATGCTGAAGCCATTTGCTATATCAAGGCCAGAGGAGTCCACAGCTCTACATGATCTCTCTCTTAATCTTCCCAGGCCTTCATTCCCCATCTGTAAAATGGGAGTAATTATCCTTCTCTTCTCTCATCCCTTGCTTGCCATGTTTAGTTACATCAAGTCCTCTTTTATTCCGTCTATGCACCGCTGGGTCCTGGTCGTCGTTGAAGTACTGACTCATTATCATAATACACAAAACAAACAGCAATATTGTGCTGGCTGGATAATCTAATCTACTTTCTTCACCTCTGGCTTTCGTAGTTTCTGTAGCCAGAGCAAGCACTGAATTATCACACCTTAACAGATGCTGCTGTGCCACCTACCACTGGTTAAACTAGCTAAAAACTATGATGATTACACAGTAAGTAGACAGGACTAGAGGCTAAAAATGTAATCTGATGTAAAACCTTCAACTAAAGCAAAACGACTAACTTTTTTTATTGATTTACAACGGAATTTCAGCACTGCAGTTTCAATGGGAAGAAAAGATGAATCGTCTCTGTAGATGCAGTTTGACTCTAAATGTCTCCGGAAAGACAGCGTGCGTTTGCTAAGAGCTAATCATTGCAAGGTGAAATCCATTTCTCATACGCCAATTTGTTTTCAGAGATTAAAATCAAAGTCCTGGGGGTTTATTGTTCTGTGAATCAGCACTTGCAAATGCACTGCAAAACAATGCCATCCCAAAATATTACAGCTCTGAAGCAACTATAATCCAGAGGGGATTTGGGAATTTACCCCGTAAGGCGCTGAAAGAGATTCCAAAGTTAAAAGAAGTTTTTGAGGACTTCTGTCTTCAGTAACTCTTCCCATTTTGCAGTGTCAGTACCGGCTCATATCAAATAATCATACTTAACAGCCAAAATTATGCTTTTTACTATTGTGATGCAACTGAGAGCAGGTCTTCCCATGCTGTTTTTGCTTGAGAGCTGTAACACCACGCAGAAAGCAGAACAGATCTAGCAGTAACTCACCAGGAGGTACATCCTTGCTGCTACTGGCAACCAAGCATGATGCTTTTGGCAGTGCTCAAAACTGAATAAAAACTTTTTAGCAAAGCTGGGACGCTGTTCCCTTAACAGACAGCTTTTTGCTTCCCCGAGACTCAAAGGAATCTGCTGCTAAAGACTAATAAATCAAAAATGTCTCCAGCCCCTCCACATCCTCCCTTCCACTGCTCTCTTTGCACAGCTACCACCAAGCCCCCAAATCGCACAGACTGCCTGGCCAACAGCAGAATTAATGTATATTTAAAAGCTATTAGAAGGGCACCCAGAAGTGCTGGAAGTACCTGCTGTGCTGTACGTGGGTACAGGAGGGAATGGGAAACAAGGTCGAAGTTGGCAATTAATATAAAACTTGAAGTTTGCATACAGGGATGTATCAACAGAAGAGAATTAAGCATGCACACATGACCTTGTGTCTTAAAGTCATGATGCAATGGCTGAGAAGAAAGCCTTAGATTAGCCTGGTTAATCCTTACAGGCTTAGCTGACCTCCTCCTTGCCACCCCAGCGCAGATCAGACACTGCAGCAGGAGCGATGCGTTGCTTTCGGGAGGGGACTGCATCAAGTCTGATCCATACCGAGACAGGAACACCTTGCTCTTACAGGCGAGAACTGAAAACACTACTTTTATTTAAAATGCAATTAATTTAAAAATAAACAAACAAACAAAAAAAAAACCACAAAAAAACAGCTTGAAAGCAAGGCTCAAGAAAAGGTGGGAAACTTGAGATGATGAAGGAAAGTGTTTCTACCAAATTTCATTGACAGTGTGTGCAAACAGGAGGAGACTTCCCTTAACTGTAGGTTCAAAGTTGGAGGCTCCCGTTGCAGCCCGAGTTATTTAGCAATGATTGCTCGTGGTGAATCCAACACGCAGATAACTCTGAGCAAATCTCTGGGAGTTACTGATTTCAAACAAGCCAAAAACAAAGGCCCGGAGTAGGAATTAACAGCGATAGGGATCTTTGGAGAGGCTGGATTTTAATACTATTCCACTCCTCTCCTGAGGGAGCCTAATAGCTTTTCAGGATCAAGAAGAGAGTTAACAGACAAACACTTAATATTAAGCTAGATTAAATTTGGAACCATCACCCTTGACAGTGGCCCTTAAAGGTGTAATTTGAGAATCGCAGCAGGTGAAAATAAAAATAAAAAGCCTGGCCTAGGTCATATTGTAAAGCTGGGTTATAATAAGCTCCTGCGAGCTGAGGGAAGCAGCAAACCGCGAGGTGATACAGTAAAAAGGCACGAAGTGAGGATGCCTCTCTTCATCAGGATGCAAGGCGTGCAACCTGCCTACACCCCATCACGGGGCTATGATGGCGAGAACAGGCTGCAGCACGGCTCATCCTCCACACCCCCGGTTTCCCTTTAATTGGACCCACTTGCAAGCCAAAGCCTGCAGAAAGCACGGGAAGAAGCGACAGCAAGGCATTCTGAGTTATGACTGGATTCGCTCCTTGATTGCTTTATTTCTCTTGAAAATAACAGGTGCTCCTCATTTGTTCCCTGGGGAATTACACGTTTGGCACTGGATGCTTCTGTCCTCGTCTTCCAAATGGGCTCGAGCACTGGGAAACTATGAACTGAGTTGAAAAAGCTCTGCAAGCTGGGCAGATGGGATGCCCCGCTCCATGGTGGAGCAGCTGGGGGTCCCAAAGTGCCCTGATTTCCTCTAGGTTCCTTTAAACTCATCTTGCTCTCCCCTTCACCATATTTCAAGTAAATGCTGATTCTCAGAGAAGCGTGGGTTTCACGCTCATTCAAAATTAACCCAAATTACCGTAACATCTTCTGGAAAGGGACAGGGAGTGCACATAGGCCAAACCCTGATCAGATTCGCTTTCAGTTCTTTCAGATGGACAGCAGTGCCCATTATCCAACATTTCCCTTATTACCTTGAATTTCTGCCTTTTTTTTTTTTAAGACAGAAGACTGCAAAAATCCTAATGTAGGGCTCTCCACGATATGGCTGGCCTGAACAGCTACCAGAACTCTCCTGAAAACTCCTCACCTTCTATTTCCCCAGGTTCGGTGATCTGAAAAGTCAACATATCTAATCTGAGAATGTAACGCTTATTTTTAGTCATAGCCCAAAACAACACAGGTGATATTCAGGAAACTCTAGGTACAGATTCTGATCTATATTACAGAAGTCCCATAGCAGCTCATACCCCAAAAGTCCACCTCAGAGGACTCACTGGTTGCTGCTGTTGAGCTTGGAAGAGCTGCTCCTTCTGCAGGTGTCATCTTTATGGAAGCTAAAGCAGTTATGGAGAAAAGACCAACAGGAATCTAATACGACATTAGGAAAGGACAGGGAGACTTTGGAAGCACAGTACTAATGCACAACGGGGTTTTGTCATTTGGATGGTTTTCTCTCTGCAGCTTGAATTCAGTCCTCATGGGAACGGCTGGGTGAGGTTGCAGAGCAGGATCCCAAATGCTTCAAGTACAGCTCACCGTTGGGCTCCGACACTTCCAAACCAAAATGTCACCGAAATTCAAAATCAGAACAAAAGAGCCAGGGGCTTTGTGCTACAGGAGTGTGACCATTTGATATGAAGAAGCAGAACTCAGGCTGCTTCTTAGGAAAAACATTGTGCTAACCAAACCACAAACACCCTTTCATTCATCAAGTTTCTTTTTCCATCACGTAACTTCCACTGTGATGCAATTTTTTTTTTTTTTTTAAAAGAGATAAGTTCTGTCATCTAAAAATAACAAAATGTTCTTCGGTGATCAGAGCAATCATCGTCTAATAATTACAGGTCATCACCTTGAAACTGCGGCGAAAGCTGTCGTGCTGACTGCACTGCACTGCCTTACCAACACAGTACAGCCACAGCCAGGGGGGAGCTCAGCTGAGCTGAAGTCCTGGATGGTCAGCTCCGATTTTCAAATAATTAATCATTGCCTTGGATATTGTTTTTCACCCCAAAATGTAGGATCTGGGATTGCGCAGTACACCGACCGGAGCTACTCACTTAACAAGACAAATGGATTTTATTGACTTAATCACGAAGAGTAACAACTCAATATCTCATTTCTTCATAGCTGGCTAGAACAAACTCTGGGGGCATGAGGAGAAGATGTAAAACACAGTCTATAAATTATGAGAGTTTATTAAAGAAATGCCAATGGAAACAGCTTCAGAATTAAATGTCCATGTTCTGCAAGACTTCCACAGCAAGTGGGCAAAATATTGACTTATAACAGATGAGGCAAGCAACCTACAGATAATATATCAGAGGAAAGTCCATAATTTTTCTCCTTCAACCGACGAGATTATTCTAGTGCACCGCTTTTGTTGTGATAGGAAACAAAAGGTTATCACCATTTTTGTTGCGGCAGTTCGGATGACAGCTTCTTTTTGTCACAGCACCTTTACATGCAGCTGCTGTATCTCTGTTCCCTGGATCAAGCTGATCGTGCTGTGGAAGGAGCAAGCCGGGCTCAGATCGGGCCCTAACGATGATGGTGTTGGGGATTTATTCCTCTGAGACCTACGGCAAGCACCAGGGGTAGGGGGAGCCTGTTGACACCCCTTGGTCTACCTGAAAGCTGAAGTACCGCAGTCACGCCCCAGCATCTGTGATGGGTACAAGAGCGGGACTTAGAGGGATCATCCTTGAGCTGGAAGGAAGAGGAATTAAAGAGCAGGATTTTAGGGCAAGCACAAACATCAGTTAGCTGAAGAGGAATGGCCAGGGCCCTGTTGGCAGCCCCGTTCCTGGCTGCTCTGGTGCAAAGCATCAGACTCCGTTCCCCAGGATGTTGCCTGGAGCCACAGGGCAAGGACAGAGAAGAAACCCCGAGTGCTCACATTCTGCAGAGGGGAGCACAAACCTTCCTATGAATTATCTGCTGCCGATGACTCCTGGACAGAGAAAACCATAGAAAAGCCCCCTGGTCTCATCCAGGATGGAGCACATGCTGTGAGGCTACTGGATGAGTGACATCTTGGGCCACGTTATCGAGGGGCACGAAAGCCCAGGAAGGAGACACTGAGAAAGATCACTGGAAGAAGATAAAGCAAGTAAGTGCAAAGTGTTAAAGTACAAATTGTACCCGCTAAATATTAGCAACAAGCCTACGAATTACCGAGACTCAAGCAGCTTCTCCAAGATAACTTAATGCCTGCATTCAAAGCTAAAAGTTTTAAATCAGAACCAAGTAGCTATTATATTGATTTGTGCGCAGCAAGCCACAGGAATACAAAATACAAATGAGAACAGGAAGAAAAAAAGAGAAAACGTTTCTAGCAATCTGAAATATTCCTCTCACGGGTCCATGGAGATCAAGGTAGAAGAAACTTGTGTTCAACGAGACGACGTTATGCTCTTATTTCCTGACAAATACAAGCAAGCTTCATTTGTTTAACTAATTGATGACATTTCTGAATAGAAATGAACCCTGAAGAGGACTGCACATGCTGGCTTGTGTGTTTACTGTTTGTAACGGGCCAAGTTATGCTGCTGATGATTAAGACCCAAGCCTTGAAGAACTGGCTGTACCTCAGCTTGATAATGAATGGGCTTTTAACACACCAAGCCTTTAATCTCTAGGATCCTGGACTGAATCCAGGTTGAAGGTGAGCCTAAGTGTTAGGCAGCTATTGGGGTCTGTTCTATGGCCATCATTAGCACTTAATTTTAGCCCACTTTAGGATGGGCTGGGCTAAAATATGTATGTGCACCCTATAATACCTGGGAACGTTGCACTTCCACTGCACATGCCGTACAAACGTTAAGCTTCTGCTTTTAATACATTTTTCTGAAGGCAACTGGAGTTTTTGCATGGTGATCAGAGCAGAAATGGCTGAAGAAATATCGTCCCAACAGTTTGGGGAAAGATGGTATCAAAGTGATTCTCATTCACTTCTCCTTAGCCTCATCTTTTTTTTTTTTTTTTGCTTCTCGATTGTTGCTGTTGCCCTTACTTAGGGCATCTCTGCCCCGAGGACTTACAGCAGCATCACATGGATGGCAGCACTTTCCAATTCATTCCACCCTCCACGTCAAATAGTCCCATTTTGAAAGAAAACTTGCTTCTGTGTTCTGTGTTACGCGTCCTACAAGTGCACGAGAAATTAAGAGGCAGAGCCCAGAGGACATATGGCAGAGAAAACGATCCTAACGTTAACGGCATTACATTCAGAGCTAAATAGAAAGGTCATCTCTTGGACAAAGAATTGGGTAATGGACTGTATTCCCCCTCACGCACTCTATAAACCAGCACATTATTTCTTTTATTGCTCTGATTGTTTTCAAAGTCTCAAGAAGCCTTCAGACACACCGCAACAGAGAGGGTCTGCAGAGGTCAGAGGCAGGGAGCAGGGACCAGGAGATGAGAAGTTCGCTTCTTGCTGTGCCAGGTTATTTAGTGCTTCTCCCACACCTCTGCTTTTCCATCCGTAAAACTGGAACAACGAACCTTTCAAAACACACGACTTCAGGCAGAAGCCACCTCAGAAAGAGGTTGCCCCCTTTTAAATGCCAGCGGACTAACCAGCTGAGCTGTAAACTCACAGGATCATTAGTGTTTAAATGTTTAAGAGGCTACTCACTGTGTTTCTAGCTCTTGGACGAACCTGGAGATTTCGTGTAACAGGCGCTGAATGAACAGCTTACACTGAGCTCCTTGATGTGTACCAAGTCCAAAGATAAAGTTCTGCCGAGCAGGAGTGTGAAATCAAACTTTACGGTTTAAAGGGAATGTCGGGATAACACGGGTTTAGGCATCCACACAATGCAAAAGTGCTTATCAATAGCCACCGAGAATATTTTACTTACAAACACCCTCCGCTGGCTTTGTGTCGCGCTAGGAGATGCACTACTGAAAGCAGGTCCTGTCAGAGGATTTGTGCGGAATGCCTTCCACAAAGCCTCTGCTTTCAGCCTCACCCAAAATCATCTCTCTCATTTTAGCCCGAGCATTTCAATACGACTCTACAGGTAGCAAATTGAAATGTTCAGTCCTCCATTGCAGGGAGATTGAATCTGAAAAGAAAGCAGCAATACGAATGAAGCAAGGCATCAATAGCACACGCTAAAGCTCTCACCGACGACAGCAATGATGTTGGATGAATGATTTTGAGCATTTGTTAAACTTCTACCATTGTGAAAGCAACCTATTATTTTCCTGGTTGTGCTCTGAAATGCCTCAATCACTGACAGAACAAGTGAGTGAGAAATAATACAGTTCATTTTCGATTGCTTTTGTTCAATAGATACATTGCTGTACACCTTATCTCCCATTGTTTCATCAACAACCCGGCTAATATTTTTTTCTCATCTCCTCTTCTGGTATCATGTTGTTAGGCTGATGACTCTGCCATTTAAAACCGCGTACATCTTTAAAACTCGCCAATAACATCCCGTAACACGACGAGGTGTTCAATTCAGGCCTGTTTGTGTGAAGAAAACCACGGTGCAGCACTCGTGTGGAGGCTGAAGGCATCGGCTAACGCAGGAAAGCAGCTTCCAAATCGCCACGCTTAACCACGGGACACGATCCCAGGTAGAAACTGCTGTCGCAGCAGCTTAACTGAGTAAGGCTTTGCTTTCACAGCCATGGATTCCAACTCTGCCTGGTGTCCTACACCTCTGGTAGTGTGGCCTTGCAGGTAAGTTTTCAAACAGGATTTTAATCCGTGTCTGTAAAACACCCGAAGATGTTTCTACGATACGTGGCAGCAGCAGCAGTCCCACTGATACGCACTTCTAGACAAGCAACCTGGCAAACGGAGCCATTTAGGGGAGGGTGGAGGGTGCTAAATGAGAAAAGCAATGACCAGAATCTCAAAATTCTGGTTTAATTACCAAGAAAATGCAACGTGAGCTGGTATGAGATGCCACAGAACATGGTGGGACGGCAGGGAAGGTCACCTGGGTTCTGCTGCAGCTCAGACACCTCTCGTTAGCTCGGACTAAGTCAACACAAATCGCCACGAACACTGAACCAGAGCAACACGGTACCGGCAGGTTACAATTTCGATTCAGACGGAAGGACAAAGAACAAATTACCTGTAAAAACAACAGGCTGGAAGCCACGGAGAAGAGGTAGTGGCACTGAGAGCAGCAGGAGAAGTCTCTGCAAAAAGCCTCCCCTCTCTGGACCCCCCTGTTAAGCACTTCAGCTTTGACTTAAACTTTTGATTGCGTGCTTCTCTACAGAAGGAAGAGCCATGCAAAGTTTTCCCCCAAATCAATTTTTCCCCCAAATCTATCTTTTCTTTAGGCCCCTTTTGAGCTCTTGGCATCTTAATGTGCCAGGGCTTAAAGAGAAGCCATCGCCCTCTTGGTGGCACATGCACAGGGCAAGCAGCTTTCCAGCATCCCACCATGATGATATGTGGATCTTAGGCTAACGTTGCATTTTTATTAAGGAAAAAGAAAAAAAAACAAAGCTATGCTCTTGGCACTACACAATCGGAAGTGCTTGGATCCCAAACACTGGATCTTCTCCACAAGCAGAAATAACCTTCTCCTGTGCAGTCCCCACATTTGCAGTGGCCATCCAACATCTCTGGACATCGCAATCCAGTGTCCTCCTCCTGTGATGTGCAGACACCACAGGCCCAGGATGGGACACCACAGGGATTAAATGAGAACCCGTTGGACAGAGGGACACAAGGGATGAGATCTGCAGTATACTCGGAGGAATACAAGGTACAGCGTGCAAAGCGAGAAGCCTCTTGCGCAGCCAAAGGTCTTGGCTATGTTTCCCAGCTGCCTTTTGAGGACAAGGAGAGCGGTTCAGGGCTCGAGTCCCTCTCCTGCTGTAAAAAAGACAACAAAAGTTGAGCAGCTGAAGTCTTCTGTCACTTTTTCAATCACCTGTCAAAGGTGCAAATGTGTGCCTCTTACTTTGGTTTAAAAACCCATTTAGGGAAATTAGAAGTCTCCTGCGACGTGTCCTAGCAGACACCCAGCTGGGTGGCAGGGAGCCAGAAGCATCCACCTCTGTCGCTTACAAAGTCACCTGGAAGAATCAGATCCTTTTCTCCCAGATTTTCATGGAATTCCCTACGAAAGCAGAGACTTTTCTCTGGTTCTGCATTCAAACTGACCAGCTTTTGTTTCCTTCTCCACCTCAACGTAAGCCTGATGGCAACAAGACTATGAAGCCTTGTGGGAACACCACAGCACAGCCAGCTGACGTGCACTCCAAACAGGGCTTCTCTTTTGCTTGAAGAAAGAAAAACTGAGGTATAACTGCTGGTGCTCAGGCCCAGAGGTATCCCAAAGTATTTAACAAACAAAAACAGGCAGAGTTAAAACAATAGAACAGATACCAGGCTGATCATTAAGGGCACAGAGTCATTAGTTCCTTCGAACTCATCCTTCAAGATTTCTTCTGTCACTCTGCAAGATGTAAAAGAAGGAAAAAGCAAGCCAGCAGCCTCTCACGGAAAGCCACAGACACTCGTGGCTCTACAGAGAGGATTTCAGGTCTCCTTCTGAGGGCAAGGAGTCATCACAAAACACGTCTCAATGGTTTGCAAAGGAATCAGGGATCCCTGTTCAGACACGTTCAGATCCCTGCTCAGGGATCCCTGGTTCCTTTGCAAACTGTTCAGCCGTGTTCAGATCCCTGTTCAGGGATCCCTGGCAGCTCACGAGTGCATTCTGCTTTTGTGCAGACCTCCAAGAGCGATGACTGCTTAGCCCCAAAGCAGCAGAGGGTTGGTTTTGGAGTCTGAAAGGTATCGACCCTTGGGGGACGCAGCCGAAGTGAATTAAAGAGGAGTGGGCAGCCTCCCTGGGAAGGGAAGCAAATAAAACAATCTATATTTCTATGTCATTTCACTGACACGAAGATAAATTGCTATCGTCTCTTTGCAAAGACTCACTGAGAAGCGTTCTCTCTCTCAGGGATTGCATTAGCTTCGGTGTGACTGCGGGTTACATCTTGAACCTCCCCTGGTCCGAGCTGCCTGGAGGAAGCCACCTTGTCCTGTTGCTGCTGCCTCACACGTCCCTCACGAAAATGCAGTTTCCTTAGGCAAAGGGCTACCTTTCTAAGAGTAAAAATACAGGCTGAAGTAGTGAAATGGAGATCTCAAGCCATTCCGTCACAGGCAGCAAAATCAATCTAAATACGGACTGACAGCAGAGCCCAAACCTTCGCTCTAAGGTTTGCAGCAGCCAAGCCACGGGTCCAGCAACTCCAAAGCACTGCTAATAGGGAAAAATAGTTATATGAAACTGGGGATTTCTGTCATTCGAGACTAAAAAGCCATAAACTGGAGTACATTAGGCAAATAACTGCTGCACCAGCCTTATCTTTTTTTTTTAATAGTGCATTTTGTCTCCATCAGCAAAGAACTGCTCTAAAATAATTGCTCTAAATGACTTTTTGAAGACGCATGTCTATTTGCAAACCTCATCAAGTTACACGTTAGACAAGTCCCTAATCCTCCTTTCTTAATTTACAGTAAGAATGAACAAACACGAGGAACTTAATGCAGCAATTACCGTCAGCACGCCTCCGAGAGGGGCCAGTTACCGACAATGCTGCTGTTCCCCATGGGGGAGCTGCTGGTCCCACTCCATTCTGGGTTCGCATGGGACTTCAGGCTTACAGACTGCATCAATCTGGCAGATCCATAACCTCGTAGCTCCTTCTCACAGCATTCACTGAAGGCTGTTAAAGCCAGCTGCCCCCCAGTTGTACTGGCGCTCCCACCAAGCCATGTGAATGAAGACGATCCCATTCCGTGGACCCTAAACCAACACCCCTGCTTGCTCTAGGCATCGCCGTAAACTTGGACAAGTTTTGAAAGAGCTCTTGAGCTGGCAATTCGTATGGCACAGGCTGAATCATCCCGGGACATGAATAAAGATGAGAGCAGTTAACACCACAGCAGACTTTTTACTGTGTAAACTGCACTATGGATCAGAGTTGGATCAAAAGTGTTTATTTCTTCGTGCTGGAGCTCGGCACACAGTACATTATAAAAGCCAAGATAAAGACTTTAACCGCAACAATATATCCCGTTACCTGCAGCAGGCAAAGAATAAAGTTTAAGAGTTAAAAGATTTAATATAGTAATAATTTCCTTTAAGTACGCGCTACAACAGAACACAAAATATACGGTGCTCATTCTAACCTCAGTCACTGGCTAACACATTTCACTTTCATATTCTTACATGCTGCAGGGTATTACTCCAGAAACAGTTTTAGAAAGGCAGAGGACACCATTTGCAAGCTTTGCCCGCTCTATCTTTTACCAGAAACTCCTCGATTCTACACAAGTTTGTAAATAAAGGGAGGCTGCCTTCCGGGGTGCCAACCCCAGTGCTGCTACTGCAAAGCGACAGGATTGAAGCGTGTTTCAAAAGCTGGATTATTTGGGTCTCAACAAGCACATATGTCTAGGCTGGGTATTACTTCTTTATATACGAGAACCCCAGTTTGGCTGTTCTTCTGAAATACATACCCGTGCTCCGGGGTTTGTAAAGGGACCCTACAACGCTCAGTGAGTTCTGACACTCCGCAGATAAAAAAACCTAATCCGGGGATGAAAACACCCATCTGCGCTCCGAGCACGAGCACTGCCCAGATCTGCCCGAGTACACCCCGAGCGCTCTCAATTACACCGCCTTCGTATCTGCATTTTCATCGAGCTGGCGTGCCTGGAGGTTCCCTGCAAGCTTTTGGCAGCTTGCCGCGCGGTTTGGGGCGAAAGGAACTGGCGCAGCTTCAACAGGCTCCTTCGCAGCTTTGTGGTTGATGGATAATGCCAGCAACCCGGAGAGACTTAGAAAAAGAATCAAATCCTGCCCCTTCACTAGGCTTTGCTGATAGGATTGGGAATACGGCCACAGAGTTTGCAGCTGACGACAGATCACATAAGCAAGGAGGTTGAGAGCTTTTGCAAAGAACACCAGAGCTGCCTTGCTCGAAATACCCTGTGCCTATGGAGCAAATATTCACAGATTTCGAAGTACGGAACTTAAACAGTTTCCTGCCAGTTCAGAGGGACAAGACACCTCAAGGGCAGCTTCAAAATCCAGACAAGGTGGGGAGCATTTTACAGAATGAGAACAAAATAGAACAATTTCTGAATCGGTTTATAAATCACCTGCCATGATCCTTAAAATTGCGCGAGGAAGAATCTCTCTCTCTTACACAATTTTTTTTAACCACGTATAATGTAAGAGTAAATTGCAAACATCACGGTTTCATATCTCAAAAGTTTCATCAAATGAGAATTTAAGCTCCCAGTAATTACACCGAAAAGGGTTTAATTCTTACAGTTTAGAAGAGACGCTCAACGTGATCCAAGAGTCTAGGAAATCTGCTCTGGCTTTAGAGAGCTCAACAAGTGCTTGCTGCTTTTGTGGAGGAAGGTGATGAGCGCAGAGTAGCAAGCACACCCACGAAACCCAGCTGAGAGATGAGGGGTGTCTCGGATGTCTTATATGGGAATGGTTTTATCCCACTAGAAAGAACCCAGCAAGCGTGTTTGGTGAGTCGATCGCAGCAAACCCAACCACGTCCTGGTTACGGGACCAGGAACCTTACCGCTTTTTTGGCTACAGCTTGGTATGCGGTGCCTTAAATAAGCCATGCATTATTTGTGGATTATTACTGGGAACATATTATTGAAGTTCAGCTATATACGTGTGTCTTCTTCAGCTCACAGCACCACAGATCCACAGGACAGACTACGGCCCCAGCCCTTGTGAAATCTTTCTCGGAGAATAAAAATTCTGGCATTCAGCAAACTATACGGCCCTACTGAAAATACACAGGTTTTACCAAACGACAGAACTGGGCAGTTTCTTCCAAACCACGTACCTTTGGTAAGGCGTGGGCAGGTGATTTTCCTTTTTCAAAGAGTCCAGGAAATCGCCAGTCTTCACACAACATATTAAGCTGGTCACAAGCACATTCACACAGCTGTGTCAAAATAATAACTACTCTGTAGACCTAACGGCAGTGAAATATTAGCAAAAATTACGTTGTCGTGTGGTCGGGCATGAATGAAGCTACATGTTACGTTGCAGCTCAACCCTGGTCCTGGAAATTATGCTTTCCTTATGAAGGGTAACAGAAATCTGAAATGATGCCACTAACATTAGACCAATTGTAACAAAATTGTATGCTTTAAACTGAGATACATATTACAAAATTGCTAAGAAACTCTTTTTTGCCTTGATTTAACTCAGTGTGAAATATTCCAATTTTAGATAAATAAAAATATCATTAAAAAATGATCTTAATGGACCTCCTCTCTCACCTACTGTTTCATAAATCATCAGATATTCCGACTACCTTTCCATTCAGAGCTGCTACTCTCTGCTGACAGGCAAAAATTCATAGCTTGCTAACTTTGGTGCTGCTTTGCCATCTGACCTCACGATTTTGCCATTTTACCTCAATTTGCTTATCCACAACATGGCCTACTTACCAAAAAAAAAATAAAAATCACGCCAGTGGGATGTTATTTACTAGTGGTTGTAAAGTTTTGCAACATCAGAGACGAATTATAAATGACTAGTCATTTATAAATGATGAAGAGGACAATGAGGCAACACAACTGTACAATGACAAAGGGAGAGAACAATGGATTTAAGACCATGAAACCTGCTTTCCATGCAAAGACTAAGACCATGAAACCTGCTTTCCATGCAAAGACTAAACAGAAAGGAAGGACAAGCCTTGAGGAACTCTTTTCTGAGGTAGGAAAGTCACTGATTTGCTTTCAGAGCGAGGATTATCATGAACTTTCTTAGCGCAACCCAATCCTCAAAACTGGCCCCTTCTCCATCATTTCAGTTACACAAAGGGGAGAGAAACAAGACCAGAAACCTGAATCAGGGAGGAAAATGTCCACTAACACAATGCAATTAGAGTTTGTTATATACAATTTCATAAAGCTAACGAAAGGGAAAGTACATTTTTTTCAATTAAACTAAGCACAGTCAACACAAAAAAATCCACATTTTAAACTTAGTTAAAATTTAAAACATACTTTCAAACACCTCGGAACAAAGCTTTTGTTTTAGCAATCCCATCTCCTGCTTCATACAACTTTATTAGCTTAAAACCACTGCTCAGCTCTGCCCTTTGGCTCCCCAGTCACTGTGCCACTTAGCACGGAGAATAATAATGAGCAATATAATGGAGCACCGTTTCTACCCCTGCCAGTCCCTGGGGAAGAGTAATCATCTCTATACTGTCATTGCTAATGCAAACTACTATCGCTAATCCACTGGGACTCCAAGTAAAACACACAGAGAGATTGTTTTGCTGTTGCCCACTCTTTCTTCCTTCCCTTTTCAAAATCCGTCTCTCTCCTGCAGGAGCCTGAGACGTTATTAAGCCCACCGACACCGAAACATGAAATGAATGAGACAGACGGATAAACAGAGCCTGATTTCTCCGCAAAACCTCTCATGAACCGTGGCACAGACCTAACGCAAACCTACTTTGTTGAGGGCTGTTATTAAATAGCACAGTTGCCTGAAGACGCCGCTATTGTATTATATGACTTGATTCACGGATTGAATTCCAAGCCATGAACGTGTGAATAGAGCATGAATGGCTTTACCCAGTCCATACAGTCCACAAACATTCGTTAATACAGCAAAATGAAAGATTCTGTAACAACCTCGTTTTTTAAGCTGCACTAAATAAAGCGATAAAGCAAACAAGATCTGATTCGTCTTTTTTGCAAATAGGCAGGGTTTCAGTAATGACACAAATAGATGTACCCACAGCACAGATTATCTTGCTTTGAACAGCCAAGACCTAAGCTGTAATATCTTTGACACTTAAATTTTATGCACACATATTTTATGTGTGTTCCGCTACAAGTGAAGAACGGAAGCTGGTTTCAGCTTACACCAAAAAGTTTCATTAAAAAATAAATAAATTTATCAAGATCATGGCCTTTAGTAGAAGGTCAAGGGATGTTCATTCCAACACCTGCAGCAAAGACACAAGGACAACCACTGGAGAGTGAGGGGAAAGCAGGAAGCCTACGGAATAACATGGTAGAAACAACCCAGTGGCATCTCCTAGACACGAGAACAGATCCGTGGTGGATTGGCAGAGTAACTTGGAAGAGCTAGAATGAATCACAGGACAACCCAATGCTAACCAAGGTCCTCTGCCAAAAATTCAAGCATCTGACTTACTACTTTAATGGCTTTTTACCCTGTTTTGCCCTGGAAGTCCACCTATTAAAACCCCAAGAAATACAAGGTTTGGGTCCATCAAGAAGAAAAAAAACAATCCCACCTCCTTTCTCCCCCTTCCTCCAAACCCCCATTTCCCTCTCAATCAGTATTCAGCTAATTAAACCCACACTAATTAGATCTCGGGCTTAACCACAGAGTTGCTATCGATCAGTCGTCACTCGTACTGAGCAATCAAAGAGCGCTCTCATTGAGAACGAACGTGTTGACCCAGAAGAATTTGCACCAGTACCCCCACGAATCTTAGCCCTCTAATCTGGCTGATAACACTAACAAAAGGTGTCAGCCCGAATGAGCCAGCCGGAGGAGAAGGAGGAGGAGGGAAGGCTCACAAAGGAAGAAAGGACAGCTCAGAAGAGATGAGATCTGCAAGGGGAAGGAGCGGAGACAGAAAGGCTTTACAATTGGAAAAGAGCAGATGACATTCAAGAGGGTCACGGTGCACAGAAAATGAACCAGGAGATTGAAAGGTTCTGGTGGAAGTACTGACTTTGAAAACATGCCTTGATCTATTTTTCTTCATTGAAATGTTTTCTTCACAAGGCCCAAACACCAAACACGTAAAGGATAAGCTGCAACTACCCGCTGAAAAGGAAGGAACGTGCATTTGAAAGTTGTATCAGTGATTTCTTCTCCTCCCAGCCTCCAATCTGCTGGCATATTAGTTTGTTTCCTATCTGTTATGCATTAGGAAAACTAGGCACAAGGTACGAAGCCAGCCTGGTATAACCTTCTTCTCTGAAACTCAACCTCATTACACATTTCTTACTCATTATAATCCAACACACAGCCTCTTCAAGTCCCCTGGCCAAACCATCCATGGGTTTAAATTTGTTTAATACCATGGAAGGACATTTATTTTAACTCCACGACGATCTGACTCCAAATTCATTCCACTGTGAGTTAGTAAATACAAGACAATATTCAAATCCTAATTCATTTGAGCAGTAACCAAAGGCAATTCTGGACATCAAAGCTCATTTTAAATTAGGAAGAAAATGCCCCGAGTTAATTACCAGTGTGGAGGGATCTTTAGCATCGTGAGAACAGTGCCACCAAAGATGCGTCAGCTTGTGTTTCTGGTGTGTCATGAGCTTCTCCCATCTTGGGAAAGAAATGCACAGATGGAAGATGACGATTTCCCAGGCTACAGAGTAGCACTGTTGCCAATAAAGCTGATAAGAGCAGTTAAAAAGAGCGATTTTCCTACTGGACCTGAAACCACAATTTCTTCTAAGCACAGCATGCAATCCAGCAGTTCAGGCTTGTGTTTTTCTCTTCATTATTCCTCCTATCCCTTTCGGGTTTCTGAGTGTATTGGGAAAGTGAGGCTACACCCCCTTCCCAACCCTGAGTATCTCCAAAGAATTTTCCATCACTATTTTGAGTTCTTTGTAGAGCCTTCCATTTCAGAAATGGCACCTGAGCGAGCAGCCGTAGCATCTCAGACACAATCCCCAATTCAAAGCACAACAGTTTCCCCATGCAGACACGCACAAACCTGCTTCTCAAGGTATTCCACAAAGCATCACAGCTCCAACATGCCCTCTCCTCAGTTTGTGTCCAACTGGGTTTGTGCTCTAAGCATGGTTATCTCCTCTGCTCCTACACGCAGTGCTTTTCCATCCAGGTTTAACATCCAGGTTTCCATCTGCAGCACAGCAGATCTAGGCAGCTGATGCTGTTACCGCACAGATTATTTCTCTTTCTGAGCCATCGGCACACATAGTTTATGAATAAACTCCCTAAATTAGGAAGGAGGAATATGATGCCAGCACACGTTTCATAGGAGGGTCTTGATATACATCTCAGCCCCTTCTTCATCCATTGGAGCCCCTTTTTATTTCACCTGCAGGGAAGGTTTCAAAGCTCACCTCTTTATTCCGGTTTTTGCTTCAGGAATGAATAATTTGGCTCCTTATTTTCTCTCTTTCATGGAGTTTTATAGCAAACCCAAAGGGAGGAAAACACCTAGAAGCAAAAGCAACCTCCAGGCTATGTGAGTCAACATACTTACTCTCCCCCAGTATCAACACCGAAATGTCTTGAGGAGGTAAAGTATCTTCTTGATTCATATTGACATGCACTGAAGTGCACCAATCAAAGCTGGAGAAGACCACTTTGAAGCACGGGCCCACATCATCCAGCAGTCGCTATCCTAAATCCTCTTAACACCTAGATCCTCTTTTGGGGAACCACTGCTAGCAGCTGCACTCACAGGGTCAAGACCATCAAAGGCCTTGATCTGTGCTCCCTCTACACCCGCAGGCTGGGAAGAGTTTTGTGTCAGATCAGAAGAAATGTGTTTTGAAATTACAGTTTCTCCAACCAAGTGAAGTATTTCAGAGAATAAAGTTGAACGAAATCAATAGCGCAGAGTGATTTTTTCCTGTAGATGGCACCTTAGTTGGTTAGCATCAGTCATCACAGGGGGAAGGGGGAAGCAAGGTACGTGCAGAAACTCAGCGACTGATTCCAAAACTGGGAAGTCCCATGGCTTTTTATAAACAGAAGTATTACCCAAGAAGGCAGCAGCCCTCGAATGATTAAAGTTTAAATTTAAACACAGGAGTAAAAAGCATGAAAACATCGCATTTATGAAGACATTAGAAGACAGAGTAATGGATGGGTTAGTGAAAATCTGCATAAATAAAGAGGAGTTGTCTTTCTAAAAGGTGCCTGATCAATTCAAGTGCTCCTTTCTGTGACCCGTCATTCCCTGTTCTCGTTCCTTACCTATAACGTGAGGATTGAACAGAGCTCAGGGCCCTGTCTCAGTAGAAAAAAAGTATTAAACTTTGTAATCTGTACATGTTTTAACACCCATGCAAGTGCAAAATGTTCTGATACCCCAGTGATCACAAAATTAAAAGAGATTTCACAGTAAATACCGGAAGGTTTTAAGGATTAGTTGTTCTAATAACAGAAATACTCAGCAAAATCTATTCTAAGCCTATAAAAGTTTTGTATAAGAAGTTGTATAAGGTGACACAATCCCCAGACCAAATACTTCTCATCCAATACCTCAAATTCTGCAGTCCGTTATGCTTTTCCCCAAGTATTTTGTTTTTCTATTACAGCAAATTATGACCCATACACGCACATCCGAGAATGTGATGCTCGTATAGAGATTAAAGGGATATTTTCCTCACAGTTCTAGACAAACACTTTTCTTCCTAGCAGTGAGGTGTAAAGGGGATCCCAGAGAAGTCCTGAATACATCTCATTCTCCTGGGGAGCGTGCGTTAAGATTTTATCCTTGAAGACATGTAGATTATTAAACAGGATGACTAAGAATCACGCCTGTGCTACGTAAGACAGTGCTCACTCCACTTGGGGGGCTCAAGGGATTTAATGGAAAACTGCTTGTTGGTTTAGCTAGGCTTTAGGTCAAATTGCTAAATATTTTCCTTGAATCAACCCAAGTGAATTGCTAATATCTGCAGAGGCATTTACTCTTCATACAAAACCCTGCTCTCCCCCCAAAATGAGATGTTTGTCACCCATGGAAGCACACAATACTTTGGAAACAAGGCATTAAAGCCTCAGTTCTCCCATCCTGGTTCACTGGTCACAGTCAGATTTTTCTAACGTGTTTCTTGCCAGAAGCAGAGCTGAAAAGGTGCAATTCAGCCAAGTTGTTAAAAGGAAAGTTTTCATTTGCTTCCTAGTTTTATTTCTCGGAAGTCTATAACCAATCTCCAGTAATAAACAACATTATTAAAGAACAGAGAAACTAACTTGCAGGAGCAGGCGAAAGCAGAAAATCGTGTATAGGCCAAAATTGCTTCCCCTTTCTGACATCATTCTTTGACCTTTGATGTATTTCCAGCTTGTGTAGATCTGAGCAGGAAAAGCTGGGAAATTAAACCGATTTCTCCTCCGTGAGAGTTGTGTTGAGCTGTTGTGTTTCTATTTTTTTGAAGTCTGCAGAGCACGGTCCACACCTTCTAGCTTGCAGCCCCAATTAGAGTAGCAAGAGCTGAACTAAGAGCTAATCCTAAAGTGACACAAACAGTAAACCTGATGCCTCCTTCAGTGTGCAATGACAAATGGCTAGAATAAAACTTTTTATTTTTTTTTGGTTTTAACTGGAATATAAGAGAAACACAGATGATACGGCCTTCAGAGGACTAGCAGAGATAACTACCAAAGCAACAAAAGGAGAAGGACAAGAAAAATGGGCCTGTTCCCCTCCAGAATTCCCCCTTTCTTAAACAACAAGCAATCAAACAAGCCAAGATTGGTTCAACGCAAGGAGGTATCTTCATCATCCTCACTGATATACGGTCACCTGATGAAGATCCTGCACACTCAAGACTTCTCAGACACCCAAGAATGGACTGTTTACAACAGCATCCCACACTCAGCACTCGATCCGTTTCCAGCCTCATCACCTTCCAGTCTTGTTTCCAGATTCACTTCACCTCTGATGGCAAATAAACCTCTTCCCTCTCTCAACCTTCTGCTTCCCAAACAGAAAAACAGTTTGAAATCTCATCCAAAGCCAATTTTGCTGGAAATACTTGAACTTCCTTCAACAGCCTCTACAGGACTTCTGGCGTTCAGGTAATACCGGGGTAAGCAAGTTACGTATGTTAGATTGACACCCATAGTCCTAGCTGCAAGACAACATGTGATTCCACAATGAGAATAAGGCAGACACAGATACAAAGAAATCAGCCTTGCTCCTGATGAGCAATTAGACTTCGCTCATCCCCATTCCTCCCAAAACATCCAGCATTCATAAACGTGCCATTAGGGAAGCACACAATGTCCCTGACCTAATTTGTTTAGTCCAGCAGTTGATTCCTCTGCACCCCCTCACCACTCCCCCCGCACAACAATTATTTCATAATAGAGGTTTTCTGCAGAGAAAAGAGAACAAATTTTGCCCAAGAAGGTGGAAATCTTGGCAAAAGCATTTGTGTGACTGTAATCAGCCTGCATGGGGTTTTTCCAATTTCTCTTTTCATTACGCAGCCACTGGTTTCTTTTATTCAGAGATGTGTATACAGTGGCAGAAGAGATCTCTCTAGCGGGTTTGCTCATGCCATCCTCCCCCTCCTAAAAATAACCAATTGAGGCTTTTCCTGCAAGACGCCTTTCATGTGCTTGCTTGAATAGCTTATGTGAAATAGCTCCTGCATACCGAAGCATACAGAAAGCTTTATTCTCGCACACGGGAAAGGATTTATTTAACCAAAATGAAAAAGCAACCAAAGAGAAGACAGATATCCTCCCTTACAATCGGGATTTCCAACCGTCTGAATGATATGTAAATTATACTCCTTTTTTAATGTGTGGGCCTAGTTGGAAGAGGTCCTAGTCAAAAACAGCCCCTTTCTCGTTCAATGCATCCGCTGTGCGTGCGTGCATGCGTAGTCAACCAGATTTGATGACTAAGGGTGGTCACAAATTATCTCTCAAAATTGTGGGATTAATTTTCTACTAAATGGTTTTCTTTTCACTAGAAACGTCCATTTTCTCCATGAAAACCTGATGTTTTGCTGAAAACGAATGCTCACACCTGAAAATGGAAACCTTTCAGTCAACTGGGAATTCAACCAACATGCCTCATTTTCTTTTTTTTTTTTTAACTACTTCCCATCAACTGACGCATTGTGTCTCCCACGATGTGATCTGATCCCAGCAGATCCTTCTAATGATGCTCTACAGTGGCTCAGCCACAGGGTAGAAAGTTTTAGCAACCTACCAACTCCACAGCTGACGTTTGTAGGATGCTTGGAATCTTTCCCATGTCCTCATAGCCCTACAACTCAAAGCAGCCAAGAGACAAAGCTGAGTTTTTCCCCCTCTTTTTTTTTTTTTTTCCAGCATAGGATTAATTCCCCATCTGAATATCCCCCTCTGACCAGGCTGAATGGCATTGCTGAGAAACTAAAAGAGAAGCAAAGTTACTGAAATAGGAACAACTTGGGACAGAATCATTTGCTCCTTGAGGACATCAAAAGCAGCAGCAAAGGGATTCAGGAGTTAACTTGCAAGACCCATGATTACAAAAAAAACCAACACATTATTTTTTAAACATGCGATGTGCAGTATTATTGACAGCTTAAAAAGCATGTAAAAATTGAAGTACAAATCACTCCATTATCATTTCACTATTTTATTCTGTTATTCGTCTTTGTGCTTTTCAAATGCTTGATCAAGAAATAGATGGAAGAGTCTCCAGACAGGTTGTTATTACTTTTATGCCCAAATTATAACTGCATGTATTACAGCAACGGTATCTGAATTGTGATTTTTTAAAAATTATTTTCAAAGTCTCTGAAATGTATTTTCTTTAAAGTCTTCCTGTGCCTACAACCTAAATAGAGTGCAAAATTCCTTAATACTTCCTGTTGAGTAGAAATCTACTCTGAAAAGAAAGTACAAAACCAGATGAGATGCAAATGTCAGGGCACCCCCAGGTCCCTGTTTGCTGAGCTGCTCTCCAGTCACTTGTTTCCGAATCTGTACCCATGTCTGGCATTACTCCAAGCTTGGTGCCGCACGCGGCATTTTCCTTTGTCGAACTTCATGCAGTTGACGATTGCCCAATGCTCCAATGTATCTAGATCTGTCTGCAAGACCTCTCGCCCTTCCAGGCAGTCAACAGCACCTCCCAGTTTTGTATCATCAGCAATTTTACTTTGGATGCATCCAACTCGTGCATCTAGACCGTTGATAAAAACGTTGGGCAGAACTGGCTCCAAGACTAAGCCTTGGGGAACACCAATAGGGACCTGCCATTTGGAGCCCCATTCACTACGACCCTTTGAGCCCTACCTTTGAGCTCATTCTTCACCAAGGGTACCACGTACCTGCTCTTCTCGCAATTGTCCAGAAGGATGCTGTGAGGGACAGTGTCAAAAACCTTGGCAAAATCCAGAAAAACTACACCTACCACCTTCCCTTCATCCACTAAGTAGGTGATTTTAGCATAGAAGGAGATCAAATCAGTGACATAGGACTTTCTTTTCATGAACCATGTTGACCGGAGAGGAGGAAGCGTGCCTTGGAGTAGATATTAGTAGTCAGTGAAGAACAAAGCACAGGTATCCCAAGAGCTGGCAAATCGCGCACCGAGGGACATTCACACCACTCACATCTCTTGCTGTCCTCACCTCCGCTTCGATGCTTCGGGTTTAGCTAATATGGCTGTACATTCCTCACTGCCGGTCTCATTACATTCAGATCCTGGTGCTAAGCACGTTGTTAAGCATTGTAATTCTTTCTTTATTAGATTCAGGTATATAAATGGCATCCCAGGGAGCACTGTGAATTTTGATCATTATTTCTTTACTCGAGCTATGTTCAACTGCCTGCTGAGAGGATGATCACCAACTTACCCCATGCCCCTGTGGGACCCATTATTTATCTTATTACATTTTATAGTGTGGAGTAAATAAATAGCATTAAAGTGCTAAATTTATTCATCAAAATGGGTTGCATTAGAATAGTGGAGCCATTTCTAAAATGAAGGAAATGCTGTTAATAGACGCTCTATGAAGATGTGGAAAACATTCACTGTAATATGGCTGTAATAAAGCAGGACTGCTCCGAATTGCTGATGACATTTCACATGTGTGGAGCAGGACACTGACACTTTAATATCTCCACTTCCTCACATCACGTCTATCCCATGCAGCCCAAGAGAGCCGTATTAATTATTTTGGTGTCATTTCTATGAAATTAATTTCAGTCTTTATTAGAGCATGCATATTAAGCAACGATTGCCTGGCTACTTGAGAGATGGGCTTGGAAAATCCTACACACTGGGAGGAAACAGAAGCATGGTGAAAGCCATGCAGCGACACAACCATTTTCATCTCAAATTTTTTTGCGGTCTTTATGCAATTAAGTCACCGTGGAAGCACAGCAGAAGCAGGTAGGAAGCGACCCAATCTTTACAGGGCAGTGAGGCAAAGCAGACACAGCCAAGCAATTTGTGCCGAAGGTAGGCACGGCAGCAGTGGGAGATCTGTGATTAAGACCAGGGAGGAGTGGGGTCCCATTTCCTCGATAAAAGCAACTGATTGACATCAAGTGTTTGCCTTCCTCTAAAATTTGTTCTTACAAAGAACAAATAAACTTGCTTTTCCCACTAAAAACCTAAACGGAACTGTACCAAAACTATAATGCAGACAGAGTAATGTCTTGGTCCTGCTGTTGCGCTGCGCTTACTGCAAAACAAAATTAACATCTCTTTTAATTACCCTTACCTTACACAAGTCACCAAAGTAAAATATGTATCTCCAGAGCAGACTATTTAAAGCTCTACCTACCAAGCATGAAGATATTCTGCAACTTGTTCACCTTCAGAGCAAATGAAATACTTCAACAACTGTTGCTGCTCTACCAAGAACTAGGCACTGGGAGGCCTACTTCCCTTCCCCACCCTCTCTGGGGAATACACCATACTTAGCCCATGCAAGTGAAATTTCATTTTTCTTTCTAATTTTATTGTCGATCTCTAAGAGCTAAGCAAGCAAAGCACAGAAGAGGTTACTCCAAACAGCCATCCCACTGCTCTAGATAAGATGAGCTGTCCTTTCAAGACAGAGGCATGTCTCTTTGTCTCATGTGCCATTTTGATTAATTTATGTTATTAAATCAAAAAGATTCTTAAAACAAACAATCTATAATAAACAAGAGCCAAGACTGTCACCAGTAGATGTCTGAACAAGAAGAGAAGAAAAAAGTAAGACAACAAACTGTGTCTTTACAGCCATTAATTCCTCAGCCAACATTGGCCAAGTGGCTATTTGCCCTTCCAACATTAATTTACACGGTACACTTTTAGATAACAATCACGACCCCCTCCTCAGACCTCGTTTTGTTGCCTAATTAAATACAAAAGAGGAGGCAAGAAGTGAAATTTTGACTTTGCCGCTATCAAGCCAACCTGGTACAGAGTGGGCTCTTACTCCGTATTTCTCTTCCGAAGAAGACTTCAGCTTAGACCCAGAAGACTTCAGCTTAGATCCAAAACACAGCCAGGTCGTTCCTGCGATGAGCCGCGCTGCTGACAGATGGGTCCCACCAGGCACACACGTACCTTCATCAGAAGTTTACCGCTCCAGGAAAACTCACCGATTAAAGTGGCCCGAAATATGCCCAAATCAACCAAAATACACCCAAGATTTACCTTGGATGTGTGTTAGGTGATGCCTACAGAAATCAGATAATACCATAAAAAGCAGTTTATTAAAGCTTACCTGCAAAGACCAGCCAGTATACACAAAATAAATGAGAAAGGGTAGATGAGACGAGGATAGTCAGCTTAGGATTGAAAAGGGAGGTGGTTTTAATATGTTGTACTACAAATGAGTGAAGCAATGCCATTGTGGGAAGCATTCCTCCCGTCTAGCTGAAACAATTTCTCTGAACATGACACAGTAAAATAAAATTTATAAATGTTAATAAAATTTTTTTAAAGGTCAGGTCGGTATTTTCTGTAACATGTGTCGGGGGGAACCGAATACATCTCAGCATCAGGTCACCGTGGGACAGCACTGACATTAAAGAGCGGAGGACCAGCAACTCTTCTAGTAGTGAATTAGTTACTGCAACAAGGTTTGCTTCCCCCTCCCTTTCAGTCTGGTCACTGATGTGGCAGCAAAGCAATCAAAAGTTTAGTGAAACGAATCCTCAGTAGGATCGCGACACCAGTCTGCACCAGAATGGTCAACAAAGCTGAATAGCTCTTAAAAAATAAGAGTAAGCAATCACTAAAAGCGTTGTGAAATTTAAGTGATTTATGCATGACGCGCAACAGCGGAGAAGGGGAGAAAAGGACTTGTTAAAGCGTGTTTAAAGTCAAGGATCAGACTGCCCTACTCTTTGAAGCTCGACTATAAAGAAGGACAAGTGGCAGGGATTTCGAGATTCGTCGCCACGCACGCATCCCGGGCTGAAAGGCTGTGATTGTTACCTTCACCCTTCAGTGGCTTTGATTCGGCTTCAATGAGGGAGTTATTTTTGTTGATCATTCAGTGATTGTCGCAGGGCGAAGATGACATGTACTGTCAACAGAGGGTGTCCAATTGGTTAAACCCGAAGATCAGAGTTTGTAAGGCAAAAAAATATATGGTGCAGATCTCGCTGACACCTCAAAGGCTTCAGACGCTCAAATTCATTGGAGGAGAAGAAGAGACGGAGGGAGATGCTGCCATTTTAGCTGACTGTGATAACAGGTTAATCTTTTCAAATATAATTTGTTCTCAAACCTAAAACCCTTTGCACTCCACATCTTCCCTTAGAAGATTTCTAGAGGATTAAAATGGAGGGGAAACAGCAATACAGGGAAGCCCATGTTCATTCACACTTAGATTAATGGAAGAGTCCCACCAGGGCTGATGTCTCAGCCCTGTGGTACTTGACAGCACCCTCTTCCCACAAGCAGTCTTGTTTTAATTAACTGTTGTGAAATGCAGCACAGAGAAATAAAAATTGTCCGCCTTCACCTTATTACGCCACTTAAAACATACTTAAGCATAAAATAATTAAAATCATTCTTCTGATAATAAATTAGCCTAGTAATTCTAATAAATACTCTGTACTTTTGAATATTTTAATGCTTTGACTAGAGAAGTCTATGGGATAGCCATAAACTCACTACGAGCATTGTCAGATCTTCTGCATTTAAATTATTTACAAAAAGCTTAATGCACATTTTTACCTTTTCCTCTCTATGCTTCAGTCCCCCCTCCTCGACAGATACAAACATTTCACTATATTTAAAAGTTTTCTGAAAAAATTAATTGGCATTGGATGTAAGAGAAGAGTCTCCAATGCTATCTTGAAAGAAAACCGTAAATTCCATTAAAACTAGACGTATGTTATGGCAAAAACAAAATCAGCTTCTGTTTTCAAGGATACTGAAAACACTAAGATATAATAGAAGTAATGACAAATGTCCGTATCCTTTCATGAGGCTGACTGCACTAATCCTCCGATGAGCTTTAAATAGCAATCCATGGCCCAACAAGTGTCACATCTATATAAACGCGATAAACTCATGATTCGTACAGGCACACACAAAAAACTCTACATGACCTCAATGCAACGTAAGAAAATGCACACGATCTCAAGACGATGTAAGTGTTATTAGATTCATTAAACTTCAAGCCTCCCCCAAATTCTTAGACATTTGCATACAATTAACATTTCAGTCTATTGTGTTCAACCCTTTGCAAAGTGGCTCATCAAAATGCTGTGTGTTTTGCCCTTGAACTACAAGCATCAATTTGGTGTTGAGGCAACAAAGGAAGTGCTGGAATGAGAAATGGGATGGAGAAGTTTGAGGTAAAAGATAAATATCTATTAATGTTCCAGAGGATACCTCGGGACTTCAGCCAAGGTAACTCATTACCCTGGAACTTGCATGTTCTGAGCTAAACCAAAGATTTGGGTGTTTGTTTTTCTCCCCCCTAAGGTTTATCAATACCAGAATAGAACTTTGATTCTTCACCTAGGAGACATTATTTGCATGTCATCACATAATTATAAGACATGCTTACTTCTTTGCACTCTTTAGTGAATACTGAAATTATGGAAATTCTAGGATCAATGACAAAAATCAGAGGTTTCAAAAACCACCCACAAAGCTGAAAGACTTCATGTAGATGGAAAACGGGAAGCAAGATAATTAGGTCATGTCCTTTCTGACATTTATTTTAGTAAGCAGAGAATCAGATGGTGTTCTCTCCTTCATATGCAATTCAGAAGCTGAAGAAGTATATTCACACTGTACTTACCCACGGATAGAATTGAACTGTGGGAATAGATATTCCCACCTATTTGACATACAGTGCAAGAGCGGATTTCTCAACACATTTATTAATATACTAACAGAAAATGTGCAGATTTCAGTATGAGTTTAGATCTGTTCTTGTGCACGAGATGAGGACAAGTGTCCAGCAAACAGGCTGATGAGCCCTTGTTAAGGCTCATACCTAGAGACAAACGCTCTACTTGTGGTTCAGATTCTGGACCCTCATCTATGAGATAGGAGGAGAAAAAGGAACAGAGTGCAAGGGTAAATTCAGTAATAACGTACAAATTTGCTAAAGTCCCCTCAATTAAAGCAGTGCTGCAAAGTCTCAGTCACCTGCTTCCTTTGGGTGAACAAGGCTTGTTTGGTGGATATTTAGGTGAAACTGCCCTTTCCCAGAACCTAACCTGACACTTTGTCCGTTCTCATAAGAAGCAACATGTGCCAATGGGCTTTTTCCTGCTTTCGTGCCATGGAATTAAAAGGCAAGGCTGTGTGGCACTGAAAAGTGATGGCGGTTGGAAAGCAAACTCTCAAAGCATCAATGGTCAGGTCTCATAAGCTACAAATATAGACAGGAACTTAAGCTCTGTGTCTTTGTAACCTGTAACGTTAAGAAAATCCGTAAAATTCCAGAGGGAATAGAGAGAAGAGAAACAGCCCTCAGACCTAATCTTTCCAAGCAGTTGTGAAATTGGGCAGACCTAAATGCAGACCTGCTCCAGGGTCTCTCTCTCCTATTCTCTCCCTCTGACCTAAATTTTGTGGTTCTTGTCGCCGAGGTGGTTTTCTGCTAAATTTCTGCAGCAGCGACAGAATAGAGGAGAACCCAGGACTGGCGAGCGATGCTCTCACTAAAACCCCCCTCCACCTCCTAAGAATGCTTCAGATAGTCCTTGAGGACTGGTGACCCAGTCAAAAGGACCAGTTGCAATGCATTCATCACGGTATTGCTGTTTGAAGTCTTTGGGGAAAAGTTGGCTTGGCTCATATACCAGCAAAGCTCAGCACTTCCCAGTAACCCAGGAATGTATGGTTTTTAATTCATCTTGCGCTGGATTTCGTAAAAATAGACCAAACTATACCAGCACTTAGCTACTGCAGAGACCTGCAGAATAATAAAAAGTACCTGATAGCACTTACATTGTTTCAAAGATTAAATAGCCTCCTCAGTGCAAGCGAGAAAAATTTCTATAGAAATAAAAAAAAAAAAGGGGGGGGGGGGGGAGGTGGGAACACACAAAAAGAGAGGGCATCTTTTTGTCCTATATACCGGCGTGCTGTTTGTTACACACCAAATAGCTAAAACAAAGGAAAAACTAAGGAGGATTTGTACAGTAACTCGTGCAAGGCGGTGATTTTCCAGCTGAGGACCACTGACCAGCTCTGCTGGCACCACAGGGAAGCTGTGCTAATGCAAAGGCCTGAGGACGCCACCCAAGCACGCACCCGTGCGGGCTGGGCGCACTCCAGCAGCAGCCAACCCTAACTCCTGCCCCAGAAGGCTCCCTTAAAGCTTGCAGGCTTCATCTGTTTCCATAAAGCAGCATTTCCTATTAAAACCGAAGTGACACCGAAGTCACACACCCCTTGCCAACATTCGGTACGAGCCCTCTGGGCTAACAGTGATTTCGAGATGCCACACATCAGAGACAGTCCCTGAGCTTGAAGCTTCACTTCTTGCTCTACCCCTTGGCCACCTCTGCCTACCTCCCAGACAAATCGTGATGGACCTCAACAAAGGAAAAAGCCACGTTATCCTTTGTAATGATGAAAATTAACGGCCTGTGACACAATTGGTCTCCCCGGGGTGGCTTGTCGTACAAGGTGGGAATTTCACCCCAACTTTGTAATGACATGGATATCAAAAATGTCAAAAGATTTACTGTAAAAAGCACCTCCGGGCCAAGTTCAAGGTGATTTTCGTGTTATTGTTTTAGTTTTTCTTTTTTTTTTCCCCTCAATAAAACAAAATTCACAATTATAAAACCACAAGCCACAAGGAAATGGCTCTTACATGCCCCCCAACCACTCTGATGCTCACAAAACCAGCTGGCTCCTTGTTCTGTGCCCACCTGCAGCTGCACTCTGGTTCTCCATTTCTTTTTCTTCAGGGGATGCCTACTGGTTCCGTGCCTTTCAAAAACCGCACTGCATTCCTTATTGTGCAATTATTTTTAAAGTTATATGTCAGTTCTAAAAAAGAGCAACGAAATGATAAGACACAGGAGACGGAAGAATTCAAACATATGCTTTGAATTTCATAAACAAGAAGGATTGTTACAGTAAAAGCCACCAGAAACTGGAAAAAAAAATAGTAAAATGAGCTCAACATAATTAGGTATTTAATTAGAGCACCAAACCATTACTGATATGTCCTTTAAATTTGGGAATTCAAAGCATATAAATTAAAGCGAAACCTTTCTATTTCTGTATGGCTATGTGCAAAAAAAAATCCTTTACAAAAATAACTCCCTAGGAACCAGTTTCAACGCCCTTGGGTAGCGGCAGCACTTTGTATCTGAGAATCTGGAAAAAAATAATCTAAATAAGGCTCCCCAAATCCACTCTATTAGAAAAAGGAATAGAAGAGGAATATATTTAAAAAAAAAAAAAAACAAACTCAGACTTTTGTTTCAGTGGTTATGCTGGAGCAGCAAATGTCCTGGAGGAGAGTGCATAGCTACAACATGGACCTGGAGCAGAAGAAGCCAAGGAAGAAGAAGGAAATCTTCGCCAGTGACCACAGCTCTGGAGGGATTTTGCTAGAAGGGCTAAATCAGAGGGGTAAAGAACATTCACGAGCTGAAATAGATGTGCAGAAGCAGCCTTTAAGGACAGACCTAGTTGAGAGACCTCCTGACAAACCCTGCACTACGAGATATTAGCTTATTTACATCCTGCTTAATCAGTCTTCTCTTTCCTTTCATCAGGCAAACTGGCTTAATTAACAATCAAAAAGCTCCCAATTAGAAACTAAGGAATAAATCCACGGAAAGGGCACCCGTTTATAAACAGAGACAAACAGCATCACTTAGCGCTGCCCTGCTTTGCTTTGTACAGAACCATGGGAACACAGCAACCACGCTCTTTCCTCGTGCAACTTATTTAAAATGCTAATTTACTAAAATAACACTATTTTGGGCCTAACTAGAGAAAACAAAAAACAAACAAACAAACAAACAAAAAAAACAGAGGGAAAGCAATACGGAATGACAAGGAACGAAGAGACCCAACGTATTGAAGCTGCTACTTCCTAAACCAACAGTTTTCAGCGAAGCTCCTCTAGCCACACCCAAGAGGCCTGTATCTCTGTTGAAATCAAGCTTCAAAATCAATCCTTGTGGATTTGAGTGCAAAAAGACTTACTAAATTTGCAAAGATCCTGGCAGAGCATGGAACCACACCTCAACCCCCTAAACTTACCATCTCTTTGCAGCCATGGCCAAAAAAGCTACGAACGGGTTAAATCCCAGCTGCTTATGCACAACGTCTGATCGTCCCACTTAAAGAACAGCAACAACAAAATCTTTCCACTGAAATTCCAAAGGGGGAACTCCAGTTTGAAGTCTACGAAGTGACAACCAGTAATGACTTCTGACAACTCGACTCGTTTCGGTGTTGAGCTGCTGGGACTTGCCACCCAACGCTGGGAAGTCTCAGAAAATGCCCGTTAGGGACACTCGTCACTTAGGGATATCGTCCTCTCCTCATGCCAGATGCTAACTCCATCCAGAGAGGGATTTATGTCTATAAAGCTCTTTAAAAATCCACCGTCAGCCCCAGTTATCCCGGTTTGATTTCATAGGAAAAGGAGAGGAAAATAACGTATTTTAAACTGCCCCTAAAACACGGGCATGTCTCTGATAAGATCTACCTGAGCTGCAGGAATTCAAAAGAACCATAAAAAAGATTTTATTTCACGTTCATTTTGGATGAAGAAAAACGTCTCTGTTGGTCTTTTCATCTTTTTTTCTGGCAACATATGTTAAATTAGAGGAACAATCACTTCCTAAATGCCATGGGCTGGGGGAAAGTCTGGGTTTGCAGTATGAAACCCATCACGAAACCATAAATGTACCATGTGCTTCCCTGTGGGAAAAAAAAATGCTCATTTTTTAGTCGATTTACATCTATTAATCAACGATCTAGACTAAAAATGTGTAATATGTATGTGGTGTTCTAATTCATCTTCCATGCGATGCTTTGTTACACAAATAAATTTGGTATCTGAAGAGTTTAACTTGTCCACACGGGGATGCTTCCATCTTACAGCCCGCTTTGCAAAGTGTAGAAAGGGAAGACTGTGTAAAGGTTGAAGCTCACCAGTGTTAATCCTCACAAACGGACGGCATTGCTGTGAATTATAATTAATTTCTGCAGCGGTAATAGGACTGTAGCACGTGGTTTCATCAAAATTCAACTCTGCTGATCAAACAACTTCAGGAATTTGGGTGTTCTACATCAAGATTGTAGCAGTAGGTGAAGGTCCGGGAGCCACACTTGTATTCAACAGACTTTAGATTTTTTTTCTCTCCCTCCCTCATCCTTTGCCAGACCAGGCGCACGATCGAACCGCCTGAGCACACAAATCCGGTAGCTCAACCACCAATGTTCTGCTTGCATCTCTTGACTCATTTGCGTGCATACATGAGGTCAATGAAAACTGAAACCTCCGCCTTGTTAAAAACTTTGCCCCATCTAGCATTTAGCACGCTCATTTCTCATGCAGAATTAGGGGCAGCCCTACCTGAGAGAGTTTTTCTCTCCTAGCTGGTACTGTAGCGAAGGCAAAATGAACAGCAATCCCTTTGGGTTTGAGCACAAAGAGGCTTCCTGGATAGTGCTTTATGCGCGGTACACAATACTTTTCAGCCTGGGTGTGTGTGCAAGGAACTCTGAAATAGCTTTTATTTATCAGCCCTCCAGGCACGTTGCTTACTCTGCCAAGCTTTTGGGAAGGTTTAAGGGCACTGGAAAAATTCACGAAAAAAAAACCACAAACCAACAACCGCCGACCACCCTTCATTTTGTTTACCTAACTTACATGATTGACATTTTTAAATGATATTGTACTCTCAATAGCTATTGCCTTCAATTCAAAGAACTTAGCTACATTTCTTCAAAGATCATGTTTTTAACACTGTAAAACGCTTGATGGTAGGTAATTACAACACATTATCAGAATAACTCAAATACTGCATATACTACATTATAAATGACAACCAGCAATTAAATCTATTACTGCCTTTCATCAAACTAACCAGAGAAAAACATTTAACTATTGGCCTGGGCGTATCTAAAACTGATAATAAGTACCCATTCTGCTTACACTAACAATAGTTCTCCGTCCTTGACAACTTCTATTTATTTTTTTAATACGGAAGAGACGCCAAACATCTTCTTTAGGAGGCTCTGGAGGGATGCGTGTGACTGATCTCCTCCCATCATACAAGGAAAAACGTGTGTTTCACGTGTCTGTGTAAGCAGCCACACAGCAGCACCCGTGTTCAGTCCTGGGTACGCGATGGGGAGGGTGCAGAGGGGACTTTGGGGAAAAAAGCAGCCGAGCAGAGGTTGGATGAATTGTTTTATCAGCAAATCACATAGGCGACAATTTTGGCACCTCTTCTGCAGAAGAAAGATTGACCCTGACGAATTGGCAGCAGGAAATACCCCCCAATACTCAAAGTGCCATGAGGACTAGGAAGAATGCTATTGGGGATGGAGACAGAACAATGATTCGGGAGCCCGGCGAAGGAGAGGGAGAGAAATAGCGATGTTAAGAAAATAGCAAGTAACAATCTAGAGATTCCTTGCAATTAATTAACTTTTATTACTTTTTTTAAACAACAATTTGCTTTCAGTTCAGATTACTGATTTGCAAGTAGTGCAAGCCCTGTCTGACTTTCTGAGTGAATTGCAAACCCCATTTCCATTAACATCAGTTACGCGGCATGTAGCAAGAGGGATGCTCTTCACAATGAGGAATGAATCGCAGTGATAAACTACACACCCCTGTAAAACTAAATGAAGAACGGCTTCAGCCTGAAGACTAGTCTCCATCATTTGTAAGGATCAAGGAGAAGAGGCTGATTTTATTTCCTCCCTGTAGCATTATAAAATTTCAGAAAATTTAAGCTTTCCTTCTCCGTGTAGCAGTTTGCATTTCTGCGCTGTGATCTATCCGCTGTCTGGCCATCAACCAGACCCGACCACGGCTGTCACTCGTCTTCATCAAGATGCAGACGAATGGTGACTTTTTTTCCACCCTCCGTAAGCCCTGGAGACTTATTAGAAGAGAAGCAAATCTGACACTTCCCAATCTTTCTCCCTCCTTGTTGTATTTAGTGTTATTTCTCTCGTAGGAGGTCTGAAATTTTCCTTTATATTCTAAACAATTACATCGATGTAACATCTTGAGTCCACTGAGCTAGCGACCTGCCTCAGTGCTAAAAATTATAAACTTGGGTATCCCAAATCCAAGTAACAGTTTCTGAAGGATCTATACTTATTCAGCAATGTTATTTGACCTGATGGAGTGTAAACGTTTGGTTGTTTTTAACTTTACAAACACAAACTGTTACTGCAGAAAAAAGGAGTTAACTGAAAAAAGGTCAAGAAAAATGATTAAAATCACTAGGATCCTCAGCCAGTACCTGACCATTCATTAAATTTTACAGCATACATAGCACTGCTAGTCTGTGTCTTCTCTAAAGTCTTTTTCTCCTATGATGAATCAACTGGGACTGCCTAGAAAACGTAAATAAGAGCAGTTCTGTTCAGAGATTATAAAATCACGGAATGATATAATGGTCTAGGTTGGAAGGGACTTGAAGATGATTTAGTTCCACCCCCCCTGCCATGGCAGGGACACCTCCCTCAGCCCAGGCTGCCCCCAGCCCCATCCAGCCTGGCCTTGGGCACTGCCAGGGATGGGGCAGCCACAGCTCCTCTGGGCAGCCTGGGCCAGGGCCTCGCCTCCCTCAGAGGGAAGAATTTCTTCCTTAGAGCTTATCTAAATCTCCCCTCTTTTAGTTTAAAGCCATTCCCCTTGTCCTATCACCACACCCCCCGGCGCAGAGTCCCTCCCCAGCTCTCCTGCAGCCCCTTCAGGCCCCGGCAGCCCGCTGTGAGGTCTCCCCGGAGCCTTCTCTTCTCCAGGCTGAGCACCCCCAGCTCCCTCAGCCTGGCCCCACAGCAGAGCGGCTCCAGCCCTTCGATCATCCTCCAACACCCCCAGGACCTTCTCCTCAGGGCTGCTCTCCACCCATTCTCCACCCAGCCTGGATTTGGGCTTGGGATTGCCCCAACCCAGACACAGGACCTCGCACTTGGCCTTGTTGAACCTCACGAAGTTCGCACAGGCCCACCTCTCAGGCCCGCCCAGGTCCCTCTGGATGCCATCCCTTCCCACACAGCTTGGTGTCATCAGCAAACTTGCTGAGGGTGCACTCGATCCCACTGTCCATGTCACCAACAGAGAAGCCCCACTTGATTATCCCGATAAATGATTAACACAGCATTTAGCATCCCTGGTACCACTACGCCACTAGTTTCAATTATTATTACATGGATTGATTCTTAAGTCACAATAAAGACTCAAGAAGAGGTGGTATTACCTTGTGGTATTTTGTAACATTTTAGTATTTCCATATATATATATATATATATAAATGATCAGAAACTCATCAACCTGAAGGTACAGACAGAACCAAGGCAATGGCCTCAAACGGTCCCACTGGGCTCCCAAAACCTCAAGTCGTCTCTAACATGAGCAGCACCTGAACCTGAAGGTCCATTTCCAGAGTTCAATTCCCACTCGTATGTCACTGCCTGGATGTTCTCCAGGAACAAAACTATTTACTGGTGTCCATACACTCAAATCAACATCCATAACGCTTGGACAAGCTGTGATTCATGGAGCCTACCTCCGCAGAAACCCAGCCTCGTGCTCTCCTGTTGATGCCCTGTCCCTGAGCCCAGAATCACTTAACCGACCATAAAACCCCACACAACCTAGCACAGCTAGCTGCCTGATGTGGCTATTCATCTACAGATGACAAACTACCCAATGGACCCGCGGAATAAACGTTATCTCCGACTCGCAGATAAGGGAGCAGAGGCAGAGGTGATTAAGCGGTGTCGGATCCGCGGTCTGAGAGCATTTCCACTCGGCTCTGCTGCCTCCGCATGGGAGGGGGTTACAACTCCTGTGCTAAGAGGCTCCCAGCAGGTGCTCCAGATTTCAGACCACCTCGAGAAAGAATATTCTCATTTTCAAAGCCAAAATAAAAAATTGGCTTTCAGGAATACAAAACAACAGTAAAAAAATAAAATAAAAGGACTAAAAGCCCTCTACAGTGGCACTCGGTGATGTTTGCTGCTCAGGAAAACCTGCTATACCTCTGTTTAAACAGATGAAAATGTATTGCAACAGCCTTTGCATTGTGTATTGTTACTTTGGTCAAAACCAGACCCCAGCATCCTACCAGCAAGGGCAAAATACATTTATTTTTTTTTTAATTAAATGAACACATCTTTGTTTCCCCTTGTTTCCCTCCTTCGAGTTTTAAAATGTCATAACCAAAGCATAAAGGTGAAAGAACTTGTTTACTTAAATTACAGGTAAGGGGAGGGGGGAGCAGACCTGCATTTCCCAGCTGACTTCTTCAGTTCAACATTTAGCATTCTTTTTTTTTTTTTTTTATGGTTACATCCAGCACGCTTGCTCCAACAGCTTCTTAAAAAAATAAAGTAACATAAATCCACCGAATGAAACGAAGCCACCAAATCACCCAAGAGCCCTGGCACTTCAGCAGTGGATAAACAAGAGCAGAAATTGCTATTGTGCATTTCATCTTGGGTGCATTCATATGCTCAAGGAACCCAGCCCAGAGCCAGGGCATCCTTTTCATCCTTTTCCTGCTCCCATTCCCACCAGGTCACATTGCTTTAAGGCACTTTTAAAACAGATGAAGAGGTAGAAAGTAAAAGAGGTACATCCACAAGCAAGGAAAATAGCATATTTAAATGGACTTTATGGATTTAAATCAGAAATCAAGAAGCTAACTTCACCGTTGAACAGGAGTTTGCTTGCACAGGAATTATGAATCAGAGTGGAAATTTCACAGGCACCCACTTGACAGAGGTGGTAAATAAATTAAAAGACTAAAAATTTAATGAAGAATCCAATATCTAATAAATGTTATCCAAAGGTTTCACTTGTATTTCACACAGAGGTTCCTATCTCTGCTGTAAGGAGCTTACAGGTCTGGTCACGGCCTACCAGTATTATTTAATGTCCCTCATGATGCTATTTGTTCAGCATCTCCGAGATGATTCACCTTTTGCTCCTGCACCAGCACGCCAGTGCAGGATGAACATCCCTGTTTTACAGGCGTGGAAGTCAGGCAGAGACGGATGAAGCGGTTTGAAACGTGCTGAGAAGGGGAATACAGAAAGAAATGGCTAAAAAGCTGTTTTAATTATCGATAATTATAGCAGTGAAAAAGGGAGCACAACCAAAGATGGGTCTGAATAAGGAATACGCAGAGGGGAGAAAGATGGGGCTACAGAGATGTGCAGAAAGCTGTTCAGAGCTTGCACGAGGCATTCAAGCCACTTTTTCACCAGATGTGGTCCTCAAATGGAGAAGGTGACCAGATCACCTATGGTATACATACCCTGCCCGCACAGCCTTCAGCGCCAGGCTGGAGGACCGCTCTCCCAGCCGAACTAAGCTGTCACAGACCTGTCACACCCTCCAGAGCAAAACCCATTTGTCCAGAGGCAAAGCTACAACAAAATGGAAAAGTCTGGACCTCGATTAATAACAGTGAGAATTTACGACTTGCAGTTACGTTCCACCTATTCCAAACCCGCACAGAATTTATGACTGTTTAACTCACCGCTTCATCCACAACGCCTTCACCCCTGGCTGTCACAGAGCCAGGATTCCCACGTACCGAGCAATACACTTCACGCTGAGGTGTTAATGAATTGACGTCTATAAAAAGCTTGCAAGTTATCAGATGAAAGGGGCTACAGAAGTGCTTAGCAGTGGTATTAAGCAATGTGCAATTACTGCTAATCTATCCGGTATTCAAGATGTTGGGGACCCGAAATAACTAAAATAAAGGCCCACTTCTTCCCTGCAAATTTTATTTATGACTGTTCTGCAGATTGCTAAAAATTACGGATTTTTAAATGAAACCCCAAAGGAACATTCCACCAAAAGCTTATTTTGTGTATGACTCAGTGGCTGAAAAGCATGCTCTTCCATGAGCTGACTTCCCTGCAAGGCAGCTCTTGCGGTGCTGCAAGGACTTTCCTCCTGCTGCCCCAGCAGCACACAACACTCCGTGAAATCATAGATGAAAACTAAATACTCTGAAAATCTCTTTTTTTTTTTCCCTGTTAACATACTTGGAGGTGTTCAACATTCACCTCTGTGCTCTAGCTGGGATAACTGCTGGACTTCCCCAAATTACAGAATTTTATTTTGTACGTAAGAACACCAGGTCACTATCAAAGGCTTTTCCAAGAAGATACTTAAACATGTCATATATGTGAAATAAATTTAATTTAAAAACTAAAAATATAAAGCTCAGTAGGGCAAATGGAACCCCAAAAGCTGTCATCCTGGGTTTTGTATCTTTACTGATAAAGGCAAGCACAAAACACAGGAATCACTTTTTTTTTTTTTAATCACAAAATAGCTCTACTCCAATCAAAAATTTATAAAGCTTTATGAAAATAACTACATTAGCTCTCCTAAACTTTTCAGGACTATCATACTGTAACTCAGATTTAGACCACATTAGGTTTTCATCCTTGGATTTCCTCTACTGCGCTCAGGGAAAGCCCTCACTGATGTATTTTCTGAATGACTTCCATAAACAGATTGCAAACCTAGAACTTGCTTCTTTTTTTGGAAGAAAAAAGAAAAAACGTGCCTTTTTTTTTTTTTTTTTTTTTTTTTTTTTAGTGTAAGAGATGTACTTATTACATTGGAAATGAAAACAAGTGACATCAAAGCAAGTTTCAGTTCCTGTGGAAGTTCCCCAGTGCCAGAGGAGCTGCCAGAAAAGCCCTGACTCCTGCATAGGGGACCCTCACCTTGTGCTTGAACAGTTTCATACAGCCTGAGAAGCCAAAGCACTGAACATGTATCTCAGCATACAACTCAGGATCCCTAAAGTATTCCAAGATTATGCCATTTTGTACCTAAGATCCTCAAATTAAATAAATGGATCCAATCTTCCCTTCCAACTTTCCTAAACGCTTTTCTGAACAGAAAGCTTTTGGGAGGAGCTGCAGACTCCTTTGAGGGCAGAGACACCTTTGCATAAAGATGCTGAAAAATGAGAGGGCCGGACAACCACCACCCACATGAAGTTCAACAAGAGCAAGTGCCAGATTCTGCACCTGGGATTGGCAACCCTGGATACGTACGGACTGGGGGACAAGAGGCTGGACAACGCTCACAGGCAGTGTTTGATTTTTGGGCGGTCCTGTGAGGAACCAGGAGTTGGACTCAATGATCCTTGTGGGTCCCTTCCAACTCAGGATATTGTGTGACCCTAAGAAAAACAACGCTTCTGCTTCTAGTTTCAGGGTGGGGTTGGGGGAGAAAAGGAAAACATCAGAAAGAGAAAAACCTGTAAACTTCAGTGCACGTAGGACCCCTTTCAATCACATTTCATCTCCTGTTTCTTGAATATAACACCTACAAACTTCTGCGGAACGTTCTGTGTAACAGTTTAACACTTAACTGGTTAAAAAATAAATAACTAAAAACGTGATCCTTGGTCCATGCTTCCACTGTACCAGCTCCTTTCCTTCACTCTCAGCTGCAATCTGAAAAGATGACCTTCTTGCAACAAAGGAAGGTTACTCCCCATCTCTAATCATATTCTTGCACCTGTCCCGCTAACAAGGTGCCATTGGGTGATTATAATTTACAGCCAGTTTGAACTCGCACAAGACTTAAGCTTCTTTTGAAAGCGAGCTATGCATTTTACATGTCTCACCTCACGGGTCCCCGCTACAATAATCCGCGCCAATTCGTTTGTCTGCCTGGGTAAAGCACCAACAGCAAATCAGGCAGTCACTGCCGCCGCCTGTACGTTCGTGCTGGAGAGGTGTGGATTAAAGGAATAAAATAACTTTTCCTAGAGGCGAGCTAATAGACAAAGTTTTACATCAAAACAGAGCTTAAAAAAGCCAAAGAATTTCATGTATATTGAATTCTCTTAAAGAAAAATACACATTTTGTACAGTCTGTAAGGTAAAATACACTGGAAAATATACTAGTAGGATCGCCTTTCAGAGGCTTTGCCTATTTTGCTCATGGGTAAGGAAATGCTCTGATGTAGAATTATTGGTCCAGTGACATGGTGTAGAAATATAACAGGAATTCCCTGACTACCTGCTAGGTCTGGTATCGGACAAGAACCACTAAATGAATTTAAATAAAACTGTCTCCTTACTTGTGGAAGGTCCTTCCTTTGGTCCTCCATGGGCTGCAAGAGGACAGGCCGCGGGCGATCTTCTGTTGTATGCCTGGAGCACTGTCTCCCTCTCCTTCTCCTCTCACCTACGCGTTCACAAGGCCTGTTTCTCTCACAATTTTTCCTCACTCCTCACTGTCTGTGAAGCACTTTGCTCTTTCCTAACTACGCTATCACAGAGGTGCCACCAGCTTTGCTGATGGACTAAGCTGTGTCCCGAGGGGGCAGCCATTTTGGAGCTGCCCGGAACAGGCCATGACCAACATAGGGCAGCCCCTGGTCTCCTCCAAAAGGCCACCCCTGCAGTACCCCCTAAAAACCCAAATCCTCCTACTTAGACCCAGTACACTTCCAGTCATCACAGCTACTATCACCTACAAAAGATACAATACTTAAAGAAGTGATTTCAGGTTTCTAGTTGGTGCTTGGAAGAGGCCAGTTTGTAACTGAGAACATTGGACTTTTAACCTCAGCTGTTAACACGAACTCTAATGGAAAGCTAGGAATTGCATTCATAGGAGCTAGAACAAAAGCAGCAGAAGTTTCAGCATCAAATGATGATCTATGGAAACAGCAAAAGTAGAACGCAAGTGCTGTCAGTATCAGGAAAACTAGATCGGCTCTGACCTACGCATTCCCTTTGGGAATTATGGACACCAGAGCTAAAAGTAAAGTTTTTAAAAAAGTCAGTGCAGGAAAATAAAACCCACCAGCAGAGAGAAACTGCTACACAGCCACTAACAGTAACATAAATTGACTGCATAAGGACATGGAGTCACTCTGCCTTCTCTGGTGGCTCATTACCCCAGGATGTAGAAAGACATGGTTCAACTTAGTCAGTGGTTCTCAACATTTTTAGCCCTTATTGCAGACTTATTGCACAGGAAATACAGCATTGCCATTGCTATTTCCAGGCCAAAGATCATATAAAACCTTGGTAGTATAAAACTTTATACGGTTTTGTCTTGGCTCAAGCTTATTTCAACAGCAACAAAGCTGCCCGACAGGGAGATTATTAACATCTAACTTGTTTGTAGCTTCACCTTGGGTTTAAATCATCGGGTTTTGTTTTGTTTTGTTTTTGTTTTTTCCCCCAAAATTTATACTATATATTGCAACGGTGTAACAAAATTAAGTGGTCATGGCATAAAGAAAAATCTGTGGACCCATAACAAGAGAGCGCTGGATACAGACTCTTGGACAGTACAGAAAAATAACAAGCAGACTCAAGAACAAGGAAGTTCTACCATGAACATCCATCTCTCAGCAGAGTTAAGGATAATAATGATTCACCTGAACAATGCATTGGAACGGTTAGCTAACACCAAAGAAAGCTGTAGATACTAGAGAGCTTATGTATGTAATTGCTAGTAAAGTTATTGAAGAGGATCAGTAATAATGGACTAGTTTGGTCTATACAACCACATTTTATAACTATTGATTTCACCATAAGTGTGCTGGTAAAAACATCAGTTAGATTAACGATGTCTTCATAGCACCATGCTGGCTTTTCCTCATTTTATATTTTGGTGTAACACTACAACAAGCTTAAAAAGTCAAAAATAGCCTTTCTGCAGTCCAACATCACCTACTTGGAGGAAACCCCATCACTATTCTCAACTCAGTATCCAATCAACATTTTTTTGCCAATTTGTTAACATACATCCACCAGTGAAGCTCATCATCTCTTTGGGAATGCACAAAGAAGCAGATCTACACAAGGTTTGCTGGTGTATTTCAAGACTTGCTGTCAGGACATGACTCAGGTCTTGTCATGCAGTATTCAAATGGAATAAATAAGTCACTGAAAATTGTATGACTAAATCTCTACTTATACTACAATGAAAATAACAGTGTTCAGCGATATAGGGAACTTTAATCTTACTCCATGAAAACATGAGTTAAATTGCTAGAATTAACCTAGTCAGTGTTTCTATTAAGAAATGAGCGGAAACTACTTTGTTGGCTTGATGAACATAATATGGGTTAGAAGTAATTAGCTATCATGGAAGTGAATGAATGCTGCTCTCAGCTATTCAATGCAAGTTCTTGCAAATGTCAAATTTCTATGTTGCTTCAGGTTGTATTTCATCCGACAGAAAGGAGGAGCTGGAAAGATGTGAAATTTCTGACAGGCTGTTGATTTCCTGTACGGATGAAGCATGTTTGAAAACTCAAAACTTGACTGATCTGCTGAAGCACATTCTCTGACAGACAATATAAAATCAATGCATCACATATTAAGAGGGTTTTTTTTGGCATGTAAGAGTTTTTGTTTGTGTGGGAGGTGGGGGGGATCGCTTTATTTTCTGTCATCGAAAATGAACAGCCTTACCTTAAGGTTTTTATAAACTGTCGTCTTTAATCAGACACACACAGGAGGACTGTCAGTTCTCATAAGGCATTGGGGGAATAAAAAAAAAAAAAGCACAAAACGTGAAGCTGTTCCCCATCCCCTTCCCGTGCACGCGCCCCATTTTTGCGATGGCCTCAGTCAGAACTAAACCTTTTCTTAGCAGTGTCACAACAACAAGCTTTTCTGAAATGTGTCTTTATAATTCAGCGACGCAGACTTTATGAGAGCTTGTCAAAGGGAAAAGAGTTAGGATTCGCCTGCAAGAAACATTCATTCTTGCTGTTGACAGATATAAAGTACTAAATGTCAACAGCAAGGAACTCGTCAACTAAATGTCTTCTAAACACTCATTAAACCAGGGGGAGGAAAAAAAATTCAGTAGGTGGGTGTCAAATTGCTCCCTTAAGATTTTGTTGCTTGCGATTGAGGTCAATTGAAGTAAACAGCGAGTGTATGAAAAGTTGCATCAAGCACCTGTCACATTCAAGGACGAGTATTAATGATTCCAAAATAAAGACGTGAATATTAAGCAGCACGATGACTACTCATATCATAATGAAAAGCAGCAGTCGAGACCTCCTGATTTGAGCCCCATTTGCCTCGTTGCACTGCAGACCTTGCAGGAAGGCACCATCTCCCTGCCTCAGTAGCCTTGCTCAGTAAAGAGAGAATACTGCCTACCTTGCAGAAGCAGGATTTAGATGAGCTAAGTGCTATTTCCCCCCTCTTTTTGAAGGTAAGGGGTATGACTGAATGCAAGACTTAAACTACGCATGAAACCTGGATAGTTATATTCTGAAGGGGTCACCGGCGTTAAAAGTGTGCAAATGATGTTTTCCTGTGTATGTAAAAGCATCTTGGATTTAAATTTTTTTTTTCCTTAACCCCTTCTCAATGTTATTCATTGGGAAGTACAGACTTTAGTCAGTCAGTATTATTTTATAAGTTCCATCTCCTACCTTGAGAGTCAGTTTTATTGATTTCTCTAAAATCGAGTCCTTCACTTTCAAAAAGCTAAAAACATCAGCTCTCATTATTTACCATTATCTGCGCCCTAAGAGTATTTGACATTTTCCACCTACTTCAATAATAATATATTACTCTTAGACTGATAAAATGCCACACATTTTTCTTAACCATCCTGGTATCATTTAACATACCCTCAACATACTAAAAGTAACTAACAAACTAATCAAATTCTCACACTCCTTTTGCTTCCAAAGTAACACATTCTGCAGTATCAAATATTAATTTTATAGTACATCACTGTAAGATATTACAGCATATTTTAAAATTAAATCAGCTGTTTATTATTACAGCTGTAAAACTAACTAATAAGAGGGATTATCAGTGACATACACATGTTCTTAATTATACGCACAGCTTCGTATCAATTACAGGTATGCAGCTACGAACACTGCTCAACTGCAGCAGCAGTTTATGTTCGCAAAGGCCAAAAGGACTTAGATGCCCCCTGGGAGCTGCCAAGGTCTTTGCTATTGCTTCCTAACATTTTGAAAATAAACAGAGGATTTAAACTCTGCATACAGTACCTTTCATCTTGACATATCCTGTATTAAGTAGCAGCTTGACATGATTATTTCTAAAGTGTGGAAAGCTAAGACTTCACTGTTAATAACATATGTACCTGCATGTACGTATATATCCTGTATATTGTGTACATCCCTCCCAAGGACAGGTTACAAGTGGAGTCTGAAATGTGACCTTCAGCAGTTTAGAGCAGATTGCCACCAGCTGGTGAGGAGCACACTGGTATCAACAAGCAGCGAAGGAAAATTACTATTCTCCATGATTATTCCCTAAAGCATTAGTTTTATTTATTAAAAGAGCAATCACTCTTTTTTCACTGTTAATACAGATGAAAGAAAATTAAATTCCAAAAATGCTAACAGTTGAAAAGCTACTGCTGTAAACGACAAGGACCAACCAGTTTAAATGAACATAATCATTCAATTGTTAAATTAAATTGTCAAACTGTATACTGCCTGTCCCCCCTGCTCCCAACCTCTGAGCACTCTGATATAACGGGAATTGGCAAACTTTGCAATGCCTTGGAGCACTGCGCACAACTGAGTGTTAAACTTCAGTCTTTGCACCTCAAACATCATCAGTGGAGTGAAATCAGTAGGGTTTTTGTTGTTGTCGTTTGGCTGGATTTTTTTGGTACTCAAATCAACACTTCATTTTCACTTTCTTACTGTCCAGACTTTGAAACCGAAGATTCTATGAAGGCAGGGATTACAGTATTGCTGACACGGCGTACTTGTTCCCATCTGGCAAAGAGTGAAACACTATGACAGACACTGCCTGGTCGAGAGAGAGGTAAAGGGTGCCAAGTCAATTTAGCCGTTCTAGAGCCCTTCTTCACAAGGATACGGTTTCATGAAGAAATGACTGCTTCTTCCGAATCAATGAACACTTTGCTTTCTCTTCCATCCCACAACCCTTTTAATTACTGCTTGATCTTAATGAAGTGTGGCTGATACTAATAAATAGATACCCTTGCGGCTTTAATACCCAATATCCAAACAACGTTCAACCGCATTAGCATCAGCGGTGCTTTCACGATTCAAAATGCCATCATCCCCTCCATCTCCAGCCCCTCCTGTCCCTCCCCCTTAAGCCTCAAGACTGCAGACATCTGTTCTTCAATTGTCTGGTAATAAACATACTCTATAAAGCATATGTAAAATGATTATTACCCTGAAGAGCCAAGTGCCTTTCAAATGCCAGCTGAAACAAACAAACAACAAAAAAAAAAACCAACCACCAAACAAATGTTACAACAGACATCACTCAGGCTGTTCAATATTCCACAACGTAAGGGCTTCAGCATTGGTCCCACACGTTTCTTTCCTCCAACGGGAGACGTCAGTCCACAGACCAATAACACCAGCGCTTCAACGATCCGGGCAGATGCTGGTTAGCAGTGAAGGATGAAGAAAGCAACTGGACTCTTTTGGTAACTTTTATACTTTGACACCTCCCGCAATATGTAATTAAGGAGAATCAGATGTGTGTTCCTCTTCAATTTGTAAATGAAATTAGTTTTCATATGTAGTTAGTAAAATCTATTCCCAGGAATCATCTCCACGAGAATACCCACTTGTCTTCCAAAAATTTGCTATTCATTCATTATGTGTGTGGTGGTGTCATTAAATCCTGGTAATTAATCTGGGGCCTGGTGAATCTCAGTTGTCCTAGTGGAAATTAGGGGCCCACATCCCAAACGGCATAACGACTCATTTCCCAACTCCGACTTGTTGCTCTAAATGAATTTGAGGAAAGGCAGATTTTGAGAACCACTTGGATGTATCTGCCCTTTGACTCTCTGTGGTTGTAGGTAAGAGTTCCTCTAAATGAACTTTCGTTACCGGAGACATGGGCGCCGACGTGCAGCCCACTGAACACCTGCCGACTCCTGAGTTCTTCAAAAGGTCTGGATCCAAGCTCAGTCTCAGTTTGCAAACAAAAAAGGATCCAAAATAAGGCTATTATAACCAGTAAACTTAGCTCTTCGATTCTGCAGCTCTCGGATGTGATGGAAAATGACACTTTTCTATCAGTAGCACAAAGAGATGAATTCAGACTGATGAATATGAATGCTCTGGTTACAACTCTCCACTTCACATTACTCTGCTGAATTACATTTTAAAGCCACCACTTAAAGTGATGCTTAGGCTTTAAATCATCACACCAATGTCTGGTTTCCCAGTGATCCAGTTAGCTTAATACTTTTAAGAAGCACTCAGCATCTTAATAAAATCAGCTAGTCCATACAGTGTTAAAACTTCCCTGCCAACGTACTTATGTGAACTTGATAAAAATAAGAAAAAAATCTTCTAAATAAAATATCGATCATTTTGAATTCAAAACAGATTCATTTTAAGCCTGTACTGGCAACATCGATGAAAGATGATTGAGACGGGCCATAAGCAGCCTCAAAAACTAATGGAAAATAAAGCAAGTGAAAACTTCACACCTCTGCAGCAATTACCTCCTGGAGAGCTTGACACTTAATACAATAATGCCTAGAAAAGGGTGACAAAGATCTAACCAAGAAGCAATAGACACATAAGATGATGTGACAGAAATTATCGCACGTATCGATATTTTAGCAAATCCCCCATACTCAGCATTTACAAATGACAGCCAGCACCATACAGCTGATTTTAACAGGAGTCAGTGGTTATGCCAGTCTGTGGGCTAGGACACTGCTATTGACTCCCATCAGGAACAGAATTCCCTAAAAGCACTTATTGCCCGAAGAAATCCAGTGCTATGCTCTGTGGATTATTAAGGCAGGTAAAAAATCCCATTTTAGAAGTTTCTACATTCTTCACCTAAAGACAAACTCAGCCCATTCAACAGTAACAAAAAGGTAAGCTGGGTCATGGAGTATTTTCCTTTTCTCCATGCAGTTATTGATGCACCACTCAACACACGAAAGTTAAGATGTTGCAGATGGTTAGTAAGAAAAATATATTGTACGCAGATACCTTAATCTTGATGTAATTATTTTTTATGAAGCAAATTATTTCTACTGCCTATCTTGCAAGCTGGTATTGAAAGTGAAGTGTTTGTGAGGAGTGCTATTTAAAGCAGAGCACTCATGTTTGACTAGGATGGCAAAAACAGAGGAAAAAAATGAAGCAGAGAAGCAAACAGAAAGCAAAAAGCATCTCACCAGTTTCTAAATCAATGTGAAGCAACTCATCAATAAAAATAAGAACGTTCCCACCCCCCTCTGAGCTTGAAAGAAGCCTGCAAATTCATTTAAGATGAAGGGACCAAATTCTATGTCCTAGTGGTCATCTTGAATAGCTTATTGCATCTTAACCACTCCTCCTTTTCTGACAATAAAATAGTTGAAAAACATACATTATGGCCTAGGAAATTAATTTTCAGCATATTTCTTTCATTTCAAAAGAGATGGGTGTTGAAATAAAATGCGCTTATGAAATTATCATTATAGGCATCCATCAATAAATGAAGAGCGTACAGTGCACACAACCCTTTTTTCTAGGGAAGATCTGAAACACCGTAACGAATTTTATTACGTCATATATTTTAATGTCTTCACAACCGGTGCTGTTCTAAAGATTATTGAAATATCTGGTGTCATGACATCAAAAATTTACATTTGCAGAATTAATGCACTTTCCCTCTGCATTTTTAAGTCACAAGAAGTCACAACTGACCAGTTCTCAGCTGTTGAGATGACACTCAGAATAACCTTGCTCTCATTCATGACCAGATTCCAGTTTCTTGTCTTTATTACTCTTTTATTATTGCTTGCTTTTAGTGCTGGAGAAAAAATGCCCTGTTGGTTGACTGAGTCATGATAATGAGTAAGGCAAACAGAGCAAAGGAGGGAAGTGCTCTCTGAAGATGCTAGCCCAGAATAGGAAAGGACACGTCTGATGATAAAGAAAAGCCATGCAAGGAAAAAGCAGAGGTGGAAGACTGACATTAACTGAGCAAAAAAGTCGTATTATTTAATTCCAGCAAAAACTAAGAAAATGAACTGTTAGACTGCAAAGTAAAAAGAGCAAAATTAAAGCACCAGAGGTGAGTGACTTGGTGAGAGGAGATGTGTTATAGACTTGTTTAAAGTTCCAGCAGTCCTTGGTAAGCTATGAATTTCTGTGATTTTAGTAACTGGCACAGCACTTTAGACCAGGCATTTAATTTGCAGCCCATAGACCGTAATTGTTTATCAAAGAATGAACTTACCTTGCAGTTCATAAAATATCCTTCTGACTTTTTAATAAGCATAATGGACAAATGGGTAAGTGATAAACAACTTCTGACAGGCTGCAACTAAACTTTCCCCTGCGTGGGCCAATAATAAATTGCACTGTTCAATGGAAAGGGGTTGCCCAGGCAAGCAGTCCCACTGGAGCTCTAGCTTATCTTGAAAAAGATGAAACAAGCACTGGTGACAAGTTCAGCTAGCGTTTACTTCTTAAACACGTGCACAACAGCTTTACAAGCCCAAAAATACATACACAAATTGCAGGGAGGTGTTACCACATAACCCGCAATGTGCCCATAAATAAAGTAGGTTAATTCCATTTACTCTAATTATTTACATCTGTAGAAATAGAAGAAATATGCAGAAAGTCTCACTTACCTGAGGAGTGGATGAAAGATGATGGTTATGTTTCTGGCTCCTGGTTTGCAGACAAACTTGGATCCTCCACCTTCAATTAAGTTATCATCCGGTCCTCCTGGAAAATAACACATAACAAGTTGTTTAACAGAATCCGAACATCCCTTGATTTTTAGATACTAAGTGATAATTAAACATTTAGACTTGTCTGTAAATGTTATTATATTTAACACTACTCTCAAGAGTCCATTTGGGGCTCTCAAGAGTCCATTTCCTACAGCGAGTCTCGTAATTTCCTAGCAGAAGACTCCATCGCCCAAGCGAAAGTTGCGTACAAACAGGCTCTCAGCTATGGAGAAATAAGTGTGTTGCGTTTGGCGCACTCTTGGGAAGTAGAACAAGCTCAGAGAGTGTAATTTATACACCTCAGGTCCAGACTGCAGAGTTTCAAGTGGCATGAAACAGCCACCTTCATGTCATCGCAGCGCAAGCAAAGTCACTTCCATAAGGCAGCTCCTAACACCAAGATACTCTAAATCAGGATATTGAGACAGGAGAAAGGGGGGAGAACAAATACTCCCTCTCAATCTCAATTTCTTAGAACTCTTGCATCTCCTGAAACCAATGAAGACTACTTGTTGCCCTTCCAGAAGGGCACATTTTTAAGAGAACAGGTCTGATGCCTCTCATATTAGCATAAAAAAATAATTTGATTCTGAAATTAGTTGCAATTCACCATACAATGCCCCTGTATTTTTGGTCACAAAACTCAGACAATCTTCTTACTGGTATCATCTGACAAATAACCCTATCAACTAAGTTTTTGGACTAAAATTCCTAAAATAACCCGAAATACAAACTTGGGCAAAGTCTCTATCCCAAATGTTATTAAGCCATTTTTATTTTGCATGTGAACTCTCCTTAATGATTGAATAATAATAAATACAGAACCTAATCACATTACTATGATAGCTTTATAGGCAGGAAAATGACAAAGTACTTGAAATCAAAAACAACACCGACAGATTATTGAATTTTTTGACCCTGACATCCGTCTGCCTTGAAACGAGAAGAAAAATGTCTTCAAATTGGAAAGCGCGAGAGGAAGAGGAACACAACCACCGAGTGACTCCGAACCTCTTTCGAAGTGAAGTTTATGCACTTCAGGCCATTACCTGCAACCGATCTATTAAGGGAAAAAGAAAAATGTTTTTTAAAAAAAAAAGTTCCTCAATGAGTTGATTTAATTGGCTCTCCTGTTAGCAACATCACAGCAAGGACTGGTCATCTACGCCAATTCTTCCATACTCTAAAACAGTCCCTCCAGGTCAGGATTGTTCTGTACAAGCTGATGCGGAGCCAAAGATGTTGTTTCTGTGCCTTGGTAAGGGGAAGAGACTGAATTCCCTATGGAATCAACGAGGAAACCAGGGAACACAGAGGACAAATCAACTGTCCGAGGTCATCAAGTGAATGAAGACCGAAGAGAAGCAGCTCCTTGTGCTTCCTAACTGCCAGGCTGTGGGTGTTTGCCTACAAACACCAGTCTATATGCTGTGCGTAGTGTCCTACCTACCCTGTTATATGATCGCTGTATGCGTGTGGCTGTGGAGGCTGCTTAGATGCACTCCCCAAGCAAACCATGTGTACCTGTGCTCGCTATATGGCCGTGAGCTGACAGCTCCCCGGGCACACAGTTTGGACATGGGGCTTCTTGGTACTTGCCACGTTAACATAAGGTTTCGTGAAACACAAAGAAACAGCCAAGGACCAAGTTTATAACACTTTACTGAATGCAGTTAGAGAGACCTCAAAAAAAAAAAAAAAAAAGGAAGAAAAGGAAGTTCAAGAATTTCAGCTTTCATCCAAAAAAGTTAACTTGCACAATGTGACTGTTTAATCGTGGAAAAAAAAGAGGCAAAACTTCTAGGAAAAGAAATTTATCTGCTTCCCCTATTAACGTCACACCCTGCAATTTCCAGCGGGGTCTGTCTCTTAACGGGCTTATTGAGGAATTCATCCAAGCATGAACTACTGAGGCAGGAATTAGGAAATCCGGGCTCAAATTAAGGACGGGTGTTATTCTCGTTACATCAAGTCACCCTGCGCTAATCAATATTATTGACTGGCACGAACTCCTTAGTGAGGAATGAAGCCATCTGTCTTTTCTGCTCGGCCACATTATGCAAGATGTGAGAAGAACAGCACACCAGCCCTGACAGAAAAATATGCTTTGTATCTTCTCGGCTCTTAGCTTTCAATTAATAATAACGAAGGCTCCGTATGTAGGTGTAAGCCACAAGGGAAAGTAGTTGTGTTTGTATTCAAATATTTTACCTTGAAAATCACACGGAGATGTAAATCCTATTCCTGATGATGCCCCGAACATACCAATAACACCACAAGAGGTACGGCAGCCTGCACAGCACCTCCTACCTTTACACCCCTCGACGCTGCCATCGTGCACCTATGGACCCCAAATTGCATCTCGGCTGCCCAATGTTAGCACAACCCTAGTCATGCCTGGCCGTCACATGGAGGTGCAGTGCTGCTGTTTACCGCAATTTATTGTGTTTTGTCATGATAACACTTGGAGAAAAGCCCAAATCGGAGCAAAGAAGAGCTTACAATGGCATCGTCTGCATGTTCACGTGGATATCTCTAATAACTGCCGGCACCAAGGACTGAAATGCGCCGTAACGTTGGCTGACCAATGTGATACCCCCCATGCAGTCAATGTCCCAGACCAGGCTCTGTGCTATAGACCCAACAGACACATCCATAAAAAAATACACTCTTAATACCCCTTCATCCTTATGGATTCCTACCAAGAACATCTCTTGCAGGGAGGTCAATTATCATTCATCCGACCTACGGAGAAACCAATGACTCCCAACCAGGTGGCTGCAGAGAAAACAGGTAGAAAATGAAGGAAGAGAGGGCAAAACACCTGTTTTTCGGAGTATTTTTTCCCCTTTTCAAGATGATTATCAGCCGGGCAGGTTGCTTAGTCTCTGGACCAAACAAGAGCTAAGCACGCAAACACGGTACCGCTGGGTTGTCCCAAACACATGCCACGTCCACACGAGCAGACTCCAAGAAAACGATCCACCTCATTAGGGAAAGGGAGCTGTACAGCCTAATTCCCAGGGAGCACTGAAGATTTTAAGCTGTATGTAAGCGCTCAGCTTTATTGCCATGACAGCTCACCATAAGCACTGACTACAGGGCTAACCATCCATGCTCGCTGATGTACAACATCCCGACGCACGCAGCTCTCCAATAACCATCTGGACCAGGCGTACATCATTGCTTCAGCAATGCCACACAACACAACTCTTTCATTTGTATTGCAGGGCTGTTTTTTTTTTTTTTAGTTTAAGGCAAGAAATTATAACAGCCACGTTTCATAGGCACTAGAAAAAAAACACTAAACGTTTCACAGCTGTCACAAAGTACTATTGTTGTAGCTGTTCCTTCTTAAGAGCACCGGCTTGCTGATTTAATCTGTCTGGTAATAAATTATGAGACCAAAAAAAGAAGAAAAACGTTGAGGTGAAGTGAGATTCGTCATGGAGCTAATGACATCCTCACGCTGTGCTAGCAATGAAGTGTGCCCACCTGAATGCCACTGTGAGTGGGAGTCAGAGACGGGGCCATTAGGAGCGCAGCTGAACGGTTCTGAAATGGAGCCGAAAATGTCATGCTTCAGTATGAAAAAACAAGATTACCAAGAAAGCCAGAAACTCTGCACACATTTTGAGTCTGAACAAACTGCTTCAAGTTTCCATTCTGCCTGGTATCTTTCTGGGGGAAACGTTCGCCATGGATTCCCCCCAGTTTTAGTGCTGACACCCTGTTATCTGCAGACATAGCAGGTCTCAAAACGATAACATCAAGTTTCCTTGCCCCAGAAAAATGCAAGGAACCTTTTCAATCCAGGGAGGAGAAAGACAACAATGGGTATTTTGTTCTATCCAGAAGAAGAGGTAAAAGAAAAAAGACATTTTTATTAAATTAAGACAAAGGCTATTGCAAATTCTTGAAGGTATTCAGATATTTATAGAATTTCCCAGGAACTTTATGCTTTGTTGATCCATTATGGCAACACAAACAGTTCAGCATCAATATATATAATTTTTAATTGACCAGTTTGGGAGTCTTTTTGTGCCATGAAGTTACTCCAGCTCAAAGCTGTCTACAACAATTTGAAGTCTACCTGTATTTCCCTAATTTACTCTTTTCAGAAAACATACTGAAGCCCATGATAACAATGCTGAGGATTAATAGCGCTCTTCAGGAAGAGTCTCAATGTGCTTCGCAAATGCATTAAAGTACTTTTCAATATCCTTATGCCTGTTGTGTACACTGAAGCAGCGAAGAAGCCATATCTTAAGTTAGATGGCCCACAACTCACACTGCAAGAGGTTCCCTGGCACTCCGTGATGCTGACCCACAACTTTGCAATCAGTGCAGTGCTCGCTACCTCCTCTAACCAAGGACTGCCACGTTCAAGGAAAAGGCTTGATCCTAACTTGAAAAGAAAAAAAAAAAATCAGATATCCTGCAATTCCCTCATTTCTCATCACCATCCCTCAGGGTGTTCAAGGAAAGGTTGGATGTGGTGTTTAGGGACATGGTTTAGTGGGTGACATTGGTGGTAGGGGGGTGGCTGGACCAGATGATCTTGGGGGGCTTTTCCAACCTTAATGATTCTATGAAACAAAAAAGTAATAGTGTTTGTTTCCTTTTTCCAATTTCTTCTTATTGAAACAATTTTCTCCATAAAGGTCCAAGATTTAATGGAAGTTATTACTCTTCAACATCACGCTTAAAGATGAATCACATCCCCCTCACTCTCTTGATCAGTTCCTTGAAGGACACGGACCCATCAGAGAGGAGGTAGCTCAGCATCTGGGAAGAGGCTCCTTGCACCTTTTAAAATCAGTTCTTCTCATAGCAAGAAAGTTGGTGGGTTTGTTTTTTGTTCTTTTCAAACAAGGTAGGGAAAGCTCTCTCTGCCTCTAATAAGGGTACTTGAAGAGGGTGAGATTTCTTACACTTTCCGTGTTCTGCAATGTCACTGCAGAGCACCACAAAATGTTACCTAATTGTTTCGGAGCCACGTCTGTAGTAAAGCATTTCATCCTCAGCCCCGATACACTTTAAATCCTAGCGGGAAGAAAGATTTTCACTGTGCTTAGTGAGTAAGTAAATCCGGTCTGAAACATCCAGGATACACTAATCTAGTCCCATTGGAAACCACAGCTACCCAAAAACCATGAGTACCATTAGCTAGCCTGGGCAAATCTTTCCTATTTCCTCTCTTCCCCTCCTCTCCCCTGTCTCAGCACAGGACAACTTCATTTATTTCTCTGCAAGTGCAAACTTTTCAGCTAAACAAGTTCCAGGCACGTAGCGAACAATTCTTCAGCACCTCTCTGCGATCAAAGTGCCTTTCCTAGCGAGCCACTTCACGTTAATCTATGCAACCATAAAAAGAATATAAAAAAAAAAAGCACAGGCTTTGAAGCCACAACAATCAAGCAATCAACACAGCTTGCAAATCAATGCCGCCTCCTCCATCCTGAGCATAACTTTATAGGAGAAAAGGAAGCAGTTTAGATGGTACGGTCCTTCCCAAAAGTTCTTGATTATGTGGAGATCGACAGCATAGCTATTACCTGGGTATCATCTTCAAGGTATGGAAATAATTTTATTTAGCACGAAAGGGAAGAAAGCCCAAAGACAGCAAAGCAGGTTATTAGAAAACAGAGCTCAACAGAAAAGAACGATTGATCGGTGCTATTATGGAACAATAAGAACGGGGCTTCATGAACAGCCTCCTCCTTTCTCATATTTTTGTGCATTAGGGCTCAATTGTCTCACAACTGCACCTCCTGAAAAAAGCCACACACGAGCGTCAAGTTCCCTTTTTACTCTCCTGATTCACAGCGGTGATTCAATGGGTTGGTAACTATCTTCACGTTGGTTTTAGAAAGAAGCAGACAATTATCTTCTCTGCAGTTCTTTGGCACGCCTTGAGTCATCCAAGCTGAGTTTTTCAAACTGCTCCAAGGTACCTGCTTTAGGCGTGAAGTAAGGGCTCAGCCACCAGCTCTCCTGCGATGTGCTCTCCCATGGGATAGAAACGAGGCATTTAACTGTCCTACACCGCCAGGAGGGAAGTGATGGGGCAGGATCTGGTCCGTCCCTTCCGTCTCCAGTCCTGACTCTTCACCCTTCCCCTGGGGAACAAAGCACGTAGGGCATCCTGCACCTAAAACAAGCTTTGTCAGGGATTCAAGCATCTTGACTGCCAGTCCTATAAGCAGGGTGGCAGAACCTAGGTCGGTCTTCCCTGAAACCAAGTAGGTTTATCCAAGTGAACAAACAAAGCATTACTAGAAGCCCCAGAAGTGCCCAGCCCCATGCTCCGAGCAGCCCGTGATCGAATGCCAGCTCCGCAGAAAATAATCAGAGAAACTCCAAATCCACAGCACCTTCCTTCTGAACAACCACCATCTTTGAAGCCTTATAGTGTTATTTAAAATACCGTTTGACAGACAGCCTTGAAACACGGCACTTTCCCACTGGTGTAGGTCAACATGAGGTTAATGCTTTCTGTTTCTGAGCCGTGTTCTCTTCCCTCCTTGCCGGACTCCTATGAACCGTGTGAGGTAGCTGTGATGGGGCTGCCAACGCATCTGGAACTGAAACTCAGCGCTGCAAATAATACAGCGAAGCAAAGGTTATGTATAAGCGAACGATGCAAAGTTCTCCTGGAAAGCCCTTCAAACACCAACCCCTTCAGGACTCCACGGACCAAACGAGAGATCTCATCTTCTAGTGGCATCTAGTGGATTAGCTGAGGCGGACGATTCTGTCTACTCCTGCGGATCAAGGATGTTGCCTCTGTCTTCCTCAGCCTCAAACTGAGGTTGAGAGAGCACTACACAGCTGCTAGTTCTGACCACGAGCTACTGGTCCACTGCCACAGCACATGGGGATGCTGTTTCCCTCTCTTGCAACAGGAGGGAGAGAGGTGAGATGAAAAAACCACACAAACAAACAAAAACCCTGTCTTATCAAGACACAGAAGAGGAACCTCGGCCAGCACTTGATTACTTCCTTGCTTGAGGGGAGAAGCAATTTAAGAAAGGTTTCTGACAAAGGGAAGATTGCATTTCTTGTTTGCTTCTCTTAATTACACGCTCCTTCCTAATCATGGCAGCTGTGAATTTATAGACCGGACCATCAGGAGTAAGGGACTGAGGTTTATAAACACGTAGGCACCCTACCTTCTACCAAAATCAACACCGATCGGAGAGATGACGACGCTGGCACTAGGAGAGATCCAAAATCAATGGGAATTAGGTGGCTAACTACTTGCAAAACACTGGCTGTCAGTCCTTGGGGCGAGGGCTCTGCAGTGGCAGGAAGGAGCTCTCAGATGATTATCTGCCTCAAAGGGCAGTGACCGCTCCCAGCTTCCCGTCTGTCCATCACCTGGCACCGGCACTAAACCCTGCACAGGAGATACCGGCGCTGCTGGAGCCAGGCACAAACCCTGCCCCAGCCCCACAGGGGCTGTGTGCCTAGGTCTGCCCAGTTGGCTTGGCAAATATTTTTCTTCTCTGACAGAGAGGTGGGGTGGGAATTGAAAGAGAGATGTGAAGCGAGAGGGGAAAAAAAAAAGCAACAAGAAAACTGACCTTTAAGGTTATGAAATACATTGCATTTCATTTCTGTACTGTTTCCTTCACTGAAAAAGATCTCAGCAATTCTCTCAGCAGCAGAGTTTGGGGTGATGCTCCCTAACACGGGTTGCAGAGCAGCTTTCTAGCCTCAGAAGCTTTCGCTGGAGAAGGACAAATCTTCTGCAGAAATTTGGGCAGGGCTCCTGGCTGGTTCTCGGTTTGCCCCCCAGAGCAATGGGGCTGCTGTGCCAGGGGTCCTGGACAGACAGGGGAGGCCAGGGATTCCCAAACACGCATCAGCCCTGCTTAGAATCATTAAATAATCATTGCTTGCTTTGGGGTTGGGAACACAACAGTCAGAACAATGATCCCACGCACCCAAAGACTTCAAAATCCCAGCTGAAGTCAAGTCAAGCCTGATGGCTGGATTATCACCAATTCCTCTGTGTTATAAGACTGGGAAAGGAGGGATGAGAGCCATAGCTTGTGGCCTAGTTTGTACAGCACACGCTGCTTCAAACCATGCTGAAGGAAAAGTGATTTCCAAAACAGGAGAGGCCATGCTGGCACACATTGCCTCTCCCGAACCAAAGGGAGCACAAGCCTTAACGCCACGACCACAGCATTTCCTTTGGTCCAGGTACAAAGTCCCCACCCATGAGAACACACGTTGCTATCAGCACCTTAAATATCAATCCAGAAACCAATTTCCGGAAAGCCGATGGAGGTTGTGCTACCCAAATTTCATACAACACCTTTTAGAGCAAAGCTTTTATTCCCCGTTCCTAAGTCCTTGCTCTCCATGGAGCAGAGGACGTGGCTCCAACTCACCAAACGGCCGCTGGTAGTTTGGGAGCACACCACCCACTCAGTGCCTGAAATTTCTCCCTGATCAGCTTTCTTTGCTTGCCCCTGACCACCTGCCATCACCCTTCGCTTGCTACGTACCGGGCTCCGGCACAAGAAGCTGATTTGGATGCAGGCACAGAGCTGCTGCACAGACATATTGTTCTGCTGATGTTCCCATGCCCAATCCTTTTACTCTCTCCTATACTGTCTTGTCTGAGATCCAACACCATATGCATTTAAATAAGTTGCTCTTTAATGTTTCAAAACCTGATTTATTAGTTGCTCACACTCCATCTGCCTTGAAAAACTGCACCGTGCCTTCACTTTCACAGCCCGTACAAAAGGTTGAGGTTCAATTTGACTCTACTTTATCATTTGATCAGCGTGTCAGCCACATATGTAAAGTCTCCTTTCAGCTACAGAATTTGTTTTAAATGCATACTTTTCTCCCCCCCTTGTTGTTTTTTTCTTTTTTTTTTTTCTTCCCAGGCCACGCAACTCAGCAGCAGGCACTTTGATTAATGTATTTGTCAGCTTGCATATTTACTATTTTGTCGGTTTCCCTAAAACTACTGCGTACAGATGTAAGCTCTCCCAAAGCACGGCTGCCGCGTAAATCCTTATCCAAAGCCAGGAAACGTGCTAGAGCTAATGAACTGTGATTACTTACACCCTGCGCTCGCTTTTTAACTGTTTTCTTCTCAAAGCTTGCTTTCTTTATCTTATCTCCTGTAGTGGTAAATGCCTCCTATCTGAACTTTTTACATTCGTGACATGTTTTCTTTCAGCTTTAATGTCAGAAGAAAAAAAAAAAGGTGAGCAAACAAAGAGGGCAAGTGAAATAAGACAAAGGTATGACTTGACATCTAGTCATTTATGGTTTTATATTCCTATAAAATGTTCAAACTTTGAAACCTCCCACATTTCAACCCTGCACCCCCCCCCTTTTTTTTTTTTAATACCTAAAAGGTCGCAGCCACCTTAAAGAATAGAATTGGGAGTTAAATATTTGGCGAGGCTGTAGGCTCACGGGACAACGTTGGCCAATGCGGCACCTCAACCCAACCACTCCTGAGACTTGCTACCCACCCCTCGTGGGCCTGTTACAAGAAATAATGAAATAATGTAAAGCATTGTATGGTCTTCTAGAATTACAGACACACAACTATGCATCTGCAGAGACGCCTGTTCCATTTTTTAACACCAGGACACAACAAAAACTGAGGACTCAGCAACTGTACACTGCGAGGACTACAGCAACCGCCGTGCCGCCCAAGAAAGCCATCATAGACTCATTTTCTACATATTAATGAGCGCATCAGTTCTAACGAAGACAAATTTGCCAATCTTTTGACAAGTCTTGAAAATGTTACAAAGCTGGCATGTGGAGACAAGGCAAAATATATCCTACTTGGTTATTCAACACTGCAACGCCGCTATAAATTCGTAACAACAAAAGAATGTCTTTACTCCTCATCTGTGCATACGCTGGTGTGAATTAATTCATTTCCCAGCAATATGCAGAATGATCCCCACTAATAACGCGGGCTTTCCCCAAGGGAACCGAAACGCCTCGGCCATGCCAGCGCACGAAATGCACAAACCGACTCCCAGCTCCAGCAGAAGCGATCCGATTGCTCAGAGTACGACCTGTCAGGCAGCATTTTTCAACCTGCTCATCCATAATCTCTTTTAGATGGGTTCCCCCACCTCCTTATCCTCCTTGCTTTGTTTCGCCTGAAATTCAATCAAAGATGAATTAGACTTTGGAAAACAAACCAACGCTGCGGCTATTAAGTTGCGCTGGAAATTCCAGACCCCGGTGTTAATTTTGCTACAGCTTTTTTACTTCTTGCATTTTAATGCAAAACTGCTTCCCCCTGGAGACTGTCACCGATATTGGCACGAAACTGCACGGGGCTGTAACTGAACTCCAGCGCCAATAAAAAGGAGGTAACTCAACCCTCGGCAGACATTAGCAAGTGCAGGAAAACAGCCAGAACTTTAATCACTATTCTTTCAAATGCGGCCAGGGATTTCGAAACGCTGTTATTCTACGATATGACCCTAATGCGGTGCTTAATCAAAGCAATTGCTAGCACAAGAATAACCTGGCGACTTTAATAAAAAACCATTTCATGGGAGTCAATGTGTCAGAATCGTGCTGTATCTAATATAACAAACTCTGGGAAGAGGAATGACCAGACCTTTCCAGGCATGTTTCTATACATTTCCACAGCCATGACACTTAACAGTTCTGCTCAGCGTTGACCAGAGGACTCCTGTTTGTCCTGTGTTACAGAAATCTCTTGGGAGTTCTCCAAATTATTTTTTTATTTTTATTTGTTGCCACTCTTGTGCAGGCGGCAAGGAAAAGAAAAGCACAAAAGACACATCTAAAAAAGCAATTCAAGCAGTAGCCATGCTCTTATTTTAAAATGCATTTAAAAGCACTCAACAGTCATAGGGTAAAGAAACTAACATGTGAATGTTTCAATTTCATCACAAAAAAAAACAAAACCAAACCTGCTGCTTTCAGAGGCTCTATCAGCAGAAAGTCACTAGCTCAGTAGAGTTTCATCTGTAATTTGGAATACTTTGTGTTATAGTTTCACAGGTAATACAAATACGTGCTCTTTGTTCGGCCACGAGAAGCAGAAGTGCTCACACTAGTGCAGAGCAGCTAGAAATTGTGTTTACGGACCAAGTGGTGCTGGACAAAAAGGGAAGAGAAGATTTCTTCTGTACCGTCTGCAGGTGGGCAGACCTCTCTGAAAGGTCTGATCAGCAACAGGACACCCTAACACCCTTTCCTATATTGATCACTGACGCGATCCGGACCCGGCCAAGGACTGAATGAAGCCCGATAGCTGCTCAGCAGCCTGTGCAAGAACGCCAGCTGTCCTCAGATCGGGTCAAACATTCACACCGCAAAAGCAAAAGTTAACTTGGCACCGAGCATACGCTGTGAAGGAAGGCAGAGGAATGGGCACAAACCAGAGTTAATCCCATCCCACAGAATGCATTCCCTGAGCACGGAAGCTGCTTCTTGAAGCTGTAAGCCCGGACAACAGTATTTCCAAGCCGCGGTGTACCAGGTGGAACTGCAGTCTGGAAATCCATCACTCTTTAAAAATAGATGTAAGCCATTCTGCATCTGAAAGGAGGAAAGGAGTACCGAGTTCAGAGGTCCCCCTCTGCTGTGGTCCTAACCTTTCAGCTTCAAACATCCACCAAACTTACTTTGAAAGCTACTGCTCATCAAGAAAAATCAGAAGCAGAAGAATCCTTATTTGATGGAGGGAGTACTCAGCCAGCACTTTCCCCCCTCTTTTTCCCCCTGCAAGGGCTACTTACAACCGAGGAAAGCAGCCAAACTGTAAGAGAGGGAGAGAGCTGAGCTATCCGGAGCGACACTCGGTAATACAAAGGGGCCCGCAACACAGGAGCAGTGGCAGACCTAAGAGGTTTCCCACCTCCCCCAGAATTTTAAGAGCTGTACCGTACGCCTACGTCGAGGCGCCGTGTTGCAGGGCCTCGAGAAAAGTTCTCTGCTGGCACCACGCAGCGGGCGGGCACGGATCCTCAGCGGGGTCTGCGCCCCAAAAGCAGACAGCGAGCCGAGCTGTGCTTGGCAATCATGACGATACCCCTCGCTCCAACCTATGAAATTAGATAAAAATCAATGCAATAAGAGCATTGGCAAAAAGCTGGTTTTGTATTTGAAGGAGGAATTTCTATCCTTTTTAATCCTGGGATTTTTTTGGTGTGGCTGATGTTTGGTTTGGTTTTTCAGGATTTTTTTTCAGAGCAGAGAAAATCCCAAGGTTTAGGCAAGGAAGATGACCCTGTGCTCCTCACCACCAGCCAGCTGCTGGAGTGAAGATTTTCCTCCAGCATTTACCAAAAAAAATCAGTTGTCCTGAATGAAAATCAGTCTGATTTGAGTAAACAAAATCAAACTAGGAGAAATCAAACTAAGGAGGAAGAGGAGGAATCAAACTAAGTCTGGAAACCACCCGGGCTCAGATGATGACCTCTGCTGTTGAGGCTGCCAACAATTACCCAAATTACCCAAGCACCCAAAATTCAGACCTACTGTAAGCCAGCTTTATGCCATTACAGCAGAGCTACGCTCTCTAAGCGAGCCGTGTTAACCCAGTTAAAACAATGGCTTTGCCAGGAGAGCTAGGATTACAGCAGGGACTTCGGTTGTAGAGGTTAACATCCCAGCCAGCATCGCTGTGCTGGCAGCGATCTGTGAGTAGCTGCGATGCCATCAGCTCTGCCAAAAGCCCGGAGCCCATCGCCAGCAGGCGACATGACATGCCTGCCACGGGATCGTCACGGATGGAGGTGGAAAAATACCTGCACTGTTCCCCTACAAATAAATGACAGACTTCCAACGCATTAGATGAGCTGGCCTGTTATGCTACCACTCAGAGACTGCAGAATTGAACAGTGGAGGAAAGTGGCTGAAGTCAGAAGAGCATCCTACAAACACCCGTTATTCCTAAAATAACGGGCTCCAGAACAAAACCGCCGCAGCTGCTACTTTTGACGTGGGTAACACACCTTAAGCCAGACCTCTGAGTAACCCGTTGCTATTTTTACATCTCTTTTTACCTCGTAACATCCTTTCCTAATGACAGTTTTAAATGTACCCGTGTTCAAGGGACAACTGCTTAATGCTTTTCTTTTTTTTGGCAATGCACTGCTTGTCCCAGTGCTACACGTTTAAACTCCGTAGCGTAGCCTCCTTTTCCAACCATCTGCTTGTTGAGCTAATTCAAACCATTACCAGCTTTACCTACAAGAAAAGATGCTCTAAGCTTCAAGGAGACAGCTACGGTTTCGCCAGGGGAGGGGAAAAAAAGCACAGCACAAAGCAACTAGTCTAACAATGAGAGAAATGTCAAGAAATAGAAATGTCAAATCCCTTAGGGTGGGGAAAAAAAAAAAATCCAACTCCAGTTCATCTCCAAGCACTATATTTTGTAATGAAATTACACTCCGTAGTCTTCCCTCAGGGGAAAGCTGCTCCAGCTAATCAGCCTGTTGTTTTTTTAAAGTTCAAAACAAATGCAAGAATGGCTACGCAGCACTCGTGCCCTCGCTGTCAGGAACTGCATTTAACTCTTTACAAGCACGTGGTTCTTCTGAATTTCGCCACCAGGAACCGCAAAATGCCTCCGTATCTCAATATTGAGATAGATCAACATATCTCAATGTTCTCCTGACATTTACCACTTGCGGCATCTTTCCTCTGTCTTTTAAAACATTCTTCAAAAGCTCCCCAACAGTTTGCTTAGCAAACCGAAAGGCTCTCCTGTCACTCTTGAATCCTCCGAAAGCCTTCACAGCGCAATCACTTCGAGTGGTGTCCGTCATCTTCTTGGCAGTGGCAGCTCACGCTTCTGCCAGCTTTTTAAAATTTATTTATTTTTCAATACATTTGTGGACACCTATGAGAAACGGTCACTGATTTACAGCTGCAGAAAGGTTGCTTCCCATCCCGTGGGACTCTTCACTCCGGACACCAGCAGCAATAAGCTCCATCCCAGGCACCGTCCCGTGCAGCTAGCACAACTGTGAAGCAAAGCTGCCGTGGTACTGCTAAAGAGCAGCACAAGGCAACCTTTCCTACTCGGCAGGGACAGGATGGGCTAGAAGATCTTCAGAGGTCCTTTCCGACCTCAGCCATTTTGTGAACCTTCAGGCAGACAGCCCTGGGCTCTCCCCAGCATGCACCAAACGAGTGAAACAAAGGAGATTGCACACCACAGGCTCTCTGGCCCCAAATCTTCAGGTATTGCGGTGTTTCACACCAGTTAGACCTACAGCATAAGGCACAAAATGGATGGGTTCACACAGATCCTGCAAGAGGAAGAAGGCTGCCAGCTCAGGCAGCACAGGCAAAGAGTGAGCCAATACCCACCTGCACCACTAAAGGTGTCTGTATCTTCCACCTACACTCTTGAAAAAAACAAGCTTCAGAAGTTACAAGACTCCTTTTGAGACAGAAGCCTAGAACTTGTACGTAAATCAGGTCCATACAAACCAGCGACCATAAAGCTCTCGGAGTTCCATGTCCCTCTTCCACACCCAGGTGAGCAAACGGAGCTCATGTGTTAGCCTCGGGACCTTGCTTGCTTGCTTTCTGCTCAACAAGTGAAAATAAGTAAGTAAATAAATGTCCAACTCGAGCAGGTTAGGAATTAGCTCCCCTGGGTTACAGCGAGAAGAGGTGACTGATTACACATCACCCCTAGCCGGTCGGTCCTCGGAGCATCTGGGCTTTTGTGACAGAGGGAACAAGATGCAAGATTCAACATCGGGCGGGGAGCTGCTGATCAACAGATTATTAAACCCCCCAAAAGGCCCACGTGCCCCGTGGTATGCCCCATCTTTGCTATCCCAAACTCCTTTAAGACAATATGGTCACGACGAGCCTGCGTGGTAACTCCAAACCTGAAACTCCGGACTCCTCCTGCCTCCCCACCAACCATCCCGAGGTCTCTTTTTACCTGAAGCATATCCTCAGCCTCTCACTTCAACACACAAAAGCACGCTGTTGGTTATTTCTACAGCACGCTCAGCTCTACGCAAAGGAGCAGCCAAAAGGCTTGCACCCGTGCAGTTAGTTGTTTATCCTGAACAGTTGAGCACTTGTGAGCATATAAGTGAAATGCGTGCTCTCCTCCCGGCTGATAAATAATGAAAAGTTGGATCTCTTCTGTCTGGTTATCCTTGTGGAATTCCTCTCTGTTAGCACAACCTGTTGTAAGGGCGAGCTGAGTAATTTTGGAGCAATGATTCACAACGTTTCAGTGCTTGAAGACTTTCACTCTCTTCTTTAGACCTCACCTTTAACCCGTAGCTTCCTTATCTTAAAGCCAGCAAGGCTTAGCTTAATTTGACAACACCAAAGCACACTCATTGTAATCACATCTAGGAAGCAAAATAAATAAAATAAGTACAGTTGAAGACACTGCAGATTATCATAGAATGACTCAGACTGGAACAGACCTTAAAGATCATCAAACTCCAGCCCCAAGAGCTCTACGAAACACCTGTGTTGCACAGGTACAAGGCAGGTGCAGTAACATGCACCTACAGCCCAAAACTGCAAACAAAACTCTTGTGCCAACCTGTGCATCGGAGGTTTCAGGCTTGCATTTAAGAGCAAATCAACTCCCGAAGTGCTCGGCAGGGCCATGGGATGCAAACATCTCCAGCCACACGTGTGGGCATGGCAAAGGTGCCCAAAGGATGCCTTTAAAGAGCTGTCACAGAGCAAATGCAGAGCTAAAGGAGTCTTCTGCCTTCAAGAACTCTCGACTCTCCGCGTCCTGAAAACAAAAAGGCAATTCCTTTTCGACCTCCACTCTCCCCTGCATTTAAATAAAACTGTTTATGGGTGTTTGGAGACCTAAAACCCCAAGTATCAGTCTGTCATTAATATTTTAATTGAAGGCATGAATATTCATGATCATTTTGCTGCTTTAGAGGACAAGATACGATAATTAAATAATTCTAATATGTAAATGTGTTCCTGTCATGACACCTTGCCTTCATCTACATTACAAAACCAAGGCATTTTTAGCTCTTTCATTATTTATGTAATCCTGGTTCTTTTTGCTTTTTTTCACCTTCCAGACTAACTAGAGCTACTGACTGCAGACAGAACTTTCTGAGTTACAGGCGTCGTAATTACAACTACTCCAAAGTCGTCTCCCTCTCCTGACTTTGGTGGGTTTGGAGGATTTTTATTAGCAGTGCTTTTTTTTTTTTTTTAGTATGATACATCTTCTGTTTCCAAGCTAATTTCAACAGTTTCTCTAACACCTGATATTTGCCACAAGCCCGGGAGAACACGGGCAAGCACCAAGTTATTAAAGATTTCATCATTTCTCAGACTTCAAGGAACAACAAAACCGATATGGTTTCTATGAGAGGCAACAGCAGTAGCTGTTTTCTACAATAAATGGAACATTTCTTTCATTTGCAGCTATACCCAACAACAGAAAACTGGCAAGCCTTCCCTGTAATTGCTTTCGAAGTCTCCCATTTAAATACAAACTGATTTTAAAACCTGAAGCGTGTCAAACAAGGGCAAAAAACTAGAGAGGATTTGCAGGGTCATTAAGCTCACCCTTCAGCTCCTCCGAGTACAATCTCCCGCATCTCCCCTTCGTTACTATCACAAGCTCAAACACCCAAAGTTTCTTGCCTTCACTGTTCAGAGCTCACTTCTCTACTTGCTAGGAACTTGCTTCCAATTTCCAGGTATATTTCTGGCTTCTTTACTCTTATCTGTGACAACTATTTTTATTTTATTTAAAAGGAAATAGCTCTTCACCCCCACTTCAGGAGCCTGATGCCTTCTGTCAAGAACTGTATCACCTTTCAGACTACTTTACTCTCATTTTTGCCCCAGTAGAGATGACCAGAAACCACACCCAGTATTTCAGATACCATCTAACCAGAGACGTGTACAGTGACATGAACACTTTTCAATCTCTGCTGGAAATACCCCTGCCCGGGTTACATTTGCCTTTTTTTTTTTTTCTGAGCAGCATCACTTTGGCAGCTCAAAGTCATTCTGTAATCAACTGGTGGTGTAATCACCACTCCTTACCCTCCATCATTTCCAATTGATGAGCTCCTAGATTACAGCTGATATTTCTGTATCAATCCCCAAGCGCGTGAACCCTGCATTTAGCACTGCCAAATTCCACCCCCTTTCTGTTACTGCGGTTCCCGAGGTCACCCAGCTTCTCTCGGACATCTCAGCATCGTCACCACGGTGGCCACTGCTAGAGGAATGAGAATCATTAAAATATTTCCTAAGACCAACATAATGAGATAGCAGAGCCCTTGAGGCTGCTGAAGACATCGGGTACCAGACTCTCCGTTAAATACAACCACCTGAGAACAAAGTTCAGCTACTTTGCAGCTACTTCTGCTGATTTGCACAACGCAGTCTCTTACAGAACCGCAGGCTCTCAGGGACCCGGCAAGGGAAGGACAACTCGGCACGCCAGGCAGGAGGCAGGCAGCTGCTGACAGAGGGAAACCATCCCAAAACCCACACCAACATTGCAAAAAGCTCAAGCAACAGCTGAAAAGTACTTCTGTTTCTAAAACCCAGCAAGTCCCAAAGCAACAGGTAATGCCCCAAAATTCAGGGGAGCATCTACCCTGTCCCAGCCAAGGCTCTCAGCTACATTCAGAGAGCAGCAGATGCTTAAAAGCACGTTTGCTTACATCGCCCTTGGCTCACCTGAACGTGACCTTCCTACTGGATTATTTTCTGTGTTAAACCACTTAGCCAGTGAGATGCAAGTGGCAGTCAGGGGGGTTGCTAGAAATCCGAAGCACTCAATTTTTAACTTGGGTCTGGTGTTACTGGACTTATCTGACCTGGGTTGAGCAACGTGGGAATCCTGCAAGGCAAAGCAGGCGGCGGTCTTCTTTCCTTAGTTTTGTTTCATTTCAATAGAGAGGGGAAAAGAGTAACTTTCAGAAGTAATTACTCTCTCCAACTACATTTGGAAAGAGCAGAGTGCTGAAGCAGAGCAGCCTTTGCTGGAAGTCTGACTTTCCTGCATCGATCCCACGACTGACTATCCAAAATAGTAGATGAAGTAATCTGGAGCAGCTGCGCCAGGGAAGAAAAGAGCATCACAAGCACTTGAGGAAAGCAAACCCCAGAGGGTTTCCCAGCAGCGTTCGCAGAGCTTTCAACTCCCCTCCAACACAGAGATGCTTCACGGGGACATCAGGGAAGAAGGCCAGCAGCTGTGGCACGGCTGGGCTGCCTTGCCAGAGCCTGCGTGTGCTGCTGAGGCTGGCACGCTCAGACATTGCCTGGTGAGCCTCATCGTGCCTGCTTTGGCTTTCCTATCAGCACCACAATTACTGCTCCCCCCAGAGCATCTCAGACAAGTGCTGTTTTCCACACCTGCACAGGTTTTTCCCCCAGAATGAGTAGTTGTATACAGTAGTTCTTTCCCCGACCGTTAATACCATCTTTGATAATCCCAGCACATAAGTAAGTCTTGGAGAAAGTGATGAAAAGAGACTGTTGAGTTGTTCAGCCTTCTAGCAAAGGAGCTTGCACAGAAGTGGGTTAGAGCACTGCTGTCCTACTGAAGTTGGCTGGATATAGAGATGCCCAACAGAGCACCAAGCAAGCTGGCTCACAGGGAGGAAGCAGGAGGGCCACGTCCAGGCCGTTTTGTTCTCCAGGTCTGCCCAGGAGCTCATCAGGGGGGTCTGCCCGGCTGCACTGCACCATATCCACCTGCCAGCACACCGAGGAGCATCTCAATGGCACGCTTCGTTCCCTGACAATGGAAAGCACCCATACTTCTAACAATTCTGATTAAAAAGCTGTGGAGCACCAGGAAAACACAAAAAGATCCTCTATCTCATCTTTTAGTGTGTTTAATTCAAGGCTGGCATCAGCAAGATTTCCTTCAGATTCTGCAATTGTTGCTGCTATAAGCATCCAGTTCTGGACTGGGGCACTCCTTTAGGAGCCATGTTGAGATCCAGAGTCCTTCACTTCCAAAAATTAGCTTCAAGGCAAGGAGAAAGAGAAAAAAAGCAGTTGGGAGAAGCACAAAAAGATTACTTCCACCTGCCCCGTTACCTTAATTAAGAAAATAAAAGGACTGAAAGTTCCAAGCAAAGGACACAGAGCAGTGGCACTGATGAATTCATCAATGAAATTAAGTGAGAAACAGGGAAAAATAGCCACACGACTCTCAAAAACAGCAAAATGCCCAAACATACACACAGACCCCACGTTGGAGGAAGGCAGTGAGAGCTGCCGACGATGCCAGGCATCCCGAGCTGGGAACCCACCTGCATCTCCCACCGAAAGGTGATGGATGGATGGATGGCAAACTTACCCAGCCCCTGGCCTGCTCCCTCGTGCATCTCAGGCAATCACAAAGTCCAACCATCCTGAATTATTCCTCCAAATACATATATATACACACATCAGCTACCATTTTTTCCGTAATTAAGCCTAGCACACTACGCCACCATAACAAGATGTTGATTAATTTACTGATTTGATTTAAATGTATCCGAGCTGCGTCAATCTCCTCCCTCTAGATCTTCAGAACAACCTTCACTCCGTTAAATAAGGCTGGGGATGCAATCATTTCCTTCTCCTTCTCACGTATGCAGATAGGACAATTATCCAGACATCCATCAGAATGGCTCACAACAGCAAGAAACTCTTTTTAAGCCAGTTTGCCACATACCCTGGCTGAACATACAAACGTGATCGAGTGCGATAAACTTGCTGAAGATTAAAAAACCTGCATGAAAAACCTGAGACAGCAGCAAAAAGATTTGCCCGTCCTGGTCCATGCTCGGTGGCTGACACCCCCATCCTGCAGCCGGGGCCCTGATGTGTTTTGAAAGACTATAGAAGCATTTTCCAAACATAAATTGTGCCATATTACCGAGAAGTAGGAACAGGATGAGATTCCAGTTGCGTATGCATTGAAGTGTGGCACGCAGCCACAATATTTATCTCATCAGAGCAAGGGGGGGATGAAGGAATATGTACAAAGGCACTACAACTCCCTGCTTGGCTCTCAGAGGTGGCAACATTGTGAAACTACCTGGAAAACAGAGCACGGTCAGCATTTCAGAGCACGTACAAGGAAGAAGTCAACGTAAGTGTGTAAATGTGAGTACAACTCCCATTCGGGTTGCTTTCTCCATGTCCTATAAAACCTATAAACCCCGACACAGCACCAAACTCACACCTGGCAGCTCAGCCGAGCCATCTTCCTCCACCAAGGTTTGCAGGCAATTTGTGGTCCATGAAATTCAGGCACGTAAGCTGACTTACCCTGTCTGCAGCTACTAAACTGCAATAAAGGGATGCCGTAAATAAATTGGCTGCTTTCCTGACTTCTGGTGGTTGTTTTTTTTTTGCATCTCCAGAGCTGTCACAGGGCTGCTAAATGATTGAAGACCATCACCTCAGAAAAAAAATTGAGACGTCCTTCCGGCAACAAAAATAAAAATGAAATTTATGCCTGACCCAAATGCTATTTCTTCAGACAATATCTGCCAGCCCTCACAAAGACTACAGACCCTAATATTTCCGTTCCGGGCCATATGTGCCATTCTCAGGCAAAAATAAATTTGTTAACGAGTCTGCAAGAGCAGTTGGCACTTACTTATGCCAGTCTGTACTAACATCTTGAGACTTTCTTTAATAAGTAAAAAAATGAAAAGGAGACTGTTCCAGGAAAGTACAAACCCAGGAAAACATGCCTAAGATGCAGGGGAAAAAATAGTAATTCAAGGAAATATTTTAAATTCTTCTGCTAATAGATAACAGAAACGTTGGCAAAGTTTGGTGTTCATAAGCTTGGGGATCATCCAGAGGTCCCGAACATTTTCAACATTCAGTGTGACCATCTGTCACCGCCAGAGTCACCGAACAGAACGAGCAATTACCGGAGCCCTTCTCAGACATAATCTGTCAACCACATCCAGTTCGGCTGCCAAGAGAAATCAAGCTGAGGACGACGAAAGCAGATTGCCCTTATGGGAGATGGAAAGGGTCCACCTGAGCAGGTGAACAGTGGCCGGGAGGGAACTGGGATCCAAAAGTCCCACGACAGCCCCCAAGCACTCACCAGGCTGCGCATCGTGTTTTTGTGTGCCCGTGTCTCGTGCTCCATCCCTGGCCCCGCACAGCGGGACAGGGCAAGGCAAACCCCGCAAACCAAACTCGAAGCTAAAGATTGTCATAAGGATGGAGGCAAGAAGGGCTTGGTTAGTTTACAAGAGCGTTGGCAGGTTGCTTGGAGCAGCGAAGACAGCTCAATATGGTGGATCTCAGAAGTTCAGTGCCGAATTTGTCTTAAGGACTTCCAAAGTGACCGTCAGAATGCCGTCCAGAAAGACTCCTCCTCTTCCTCACCTTCAGCAGCGCTGCATCAATACGCTCAGGGACGTGTTGTGACAGCAGAGAGCTGTCAAGCCTTCTAATGAGAAAGAGCACCGCTGACAGTTCTAATTGCTTTTAATTTGTGTCTCACCAGACTGAGATGAATCATATGGGGAACAAAATACAGCAGCCTATAGAACGATCCCCTTAAACAAGTCCTGAACCTCTACGCAATAAAAACCCCAAATGTTTCCTAGTGGAAATTCATGTAGCTAAACCGAATCACAGAGGTTAGGGCTCAAAGGGATCATTAGATCATTTGTTTGGCCTCTCGTAGATGAGAGTCCACTGAGTTTTACTCCATGGCTTGCTTTCAACGAGATGCCTGCGTAACATCCAGAGATGATTCAGCCAGAGAATCTGCCTGTCCCCTACAACTGTGTCGTAAAGCTGTCAGCTCCCTGTTAAAGACTGCATCCAGTTTGAATATATCTCACTTAAGCTTTGAGCTACACCCTCGTACAGCACTGTGCACCAAAACAAGCCCAGCCTTTCAATACTCGCTATTTTCTCCCTTGATGAAGACGTACTTCATCTTCTCTTTGTTGTTTTTTTCCTGGGGACAGTAGAGAGACTGTGTTTACTCTTGTAAATGGTATTTTTCTGTATTCTTCAACCATAACTAGTTCTCCTCTCTATCTGTCAAATTTTCACCATTTATTTTAAAGAGTGCAGACAGCCGTCCTAGCATAGGATCAGTATGGCCACTTCATCTTCTTCAGAAATGAAGATTTCAGAAACAAGTGGTTGGGTCTCAGTCCTCCCACATTTAAAACCTTGATTCTGGTTGCACAAGACTTGGCTGAACAGACCGCAGCTCACCAAGGAGCCAGATTGTTCTGCACAACAGTTTAGCGATTTACCCACAGCAATATATTTAAATCAACAGCCACTTTATATTTTATAAGGATACAGAATTAAATAGTAAACCGCCTAAGCAAACTTATTAAACATAGCATAGTTACACAGAAGCTATAACTAATCAGAGAACCTAGTAGGCTAGACTAGCCCACACTATCCACCCACCCAGGAAAGCTTTCCCTGGCGATTACTTGAATGTTGGGGACATCCTGAACACGCTAAATCCGGGCAGGGTGGGACAACCCTGCTGTAGGAACAGTGATCTTGGAGGATATTGAGCTCTTTCAAAAGCCCAGTTCCAGCAAGGCTACTGGACTGGCCAACTGGACTAGGCACAAAATACAGTGATCACCTATCAAATGATTTTGTATAATTCCATACCAAATCCTAACAAGGATCTTACCAAACATATATGTCCTCATTAATCCTCACACCTCAGTATCTGTGGTATCATCCTGCTCTGAAGAAACTACCTGTACTGCAGTACGAAGCTCACGTTACCGTGAAGTCTCAGAAATCAAGTTTTGGGGAACAATGGATCTGGAACGGAAAGAAAGTCAAGTTGCCCAAACAACTAAGTTTCTTTAAAAAAATAAAAAATAGAATACATTCAATGGACCTGATAGATATAATGAAGTATACAGTAATTAAGGAAACCACTAGGGTGGAGATGATGGAAACTAGTAACGTGAATGTGCAGTGGTTAATGAACTACAAAAGAAAAGTAATTACTTATGCTGAAAGAACTTCTGGCCTGCAAAAAGGTTACCAGTAAAATTCCTTAAGGACAAGTTCAGGGACTCCTCTTACCGATTCTTTAATCACAACTTCACAAAAGTCAGTGTGCAAAAACAGCTGCTGAGGAAACCAGAGTTGGAAGTTGTTACCAACATACGGGAGGTCGCGATACAGCGCACCGTGAGCACTGGAGGAATATAACATAATCTGACACTGCACATTTCAGTGTGTTCAGGTACTGATCTTCTTTTCCTTGAGGTGGGGACTGCATGGCTTGAAACTTTATAAGATGAATCCAGGTGTATTGGTCAATCACAGAACTAGGGGCCACCCAGAGGATGCAGCCATAAAAGCAAACACAATCCCAGATACTGCAGGCATGCTCTGTCCGGTGAGGTCAGGAAGGGAATATCGTCGATATTGAAGGACCTGGTGAGACATCATCTGGAATAACCCATTCAAACCAAGGGGAAAGCAGACCAGAAACAGAAAGGCAGTTTGGATGCCAGGAGAACGATCAGCACACCCTACACGCTGAAGTGGATAATTTGGTTAATTAAACAAAAAGATCAGGGATGTAAGCAAGAAGAAATAGACGAAGTTATTTAGAGGTAGGATTAAAAGATGACACGTGCTTGGACCACAATAAAATCCAGATGGGTTATCAGAGTAACGTCTATAAACGTCAAAGTATCGAGGTTCTGGACTGCTTCTCAGGAGGAGGAAAAGCTAAGAACTAATCTTAATAGGTGTGTTCCTCTACCTGTGTGGTCTGTTGACCGTAATGACGAGAACAGAACTGGCTCACCCAGTGGCCTCTCCAATCCCGTGTTCTTGTATTTGGCAAAGATTAACGGAAATACCAAATAGTCTCTATTCAATCTCAGTCCTGCAGAACTTCGTTCCATCTTTCTAAGCTATTATTCTTTGACAACTATTATGATATGTCAGCTGGAATATCAGCTATCAAAATATTGTCAGTAGCTTGGCAAATACTAAATGAGGAATAATGCTTTTTAATTACGTAATTAAAAACAATCGCTTTCCATGGTATCTCTGTCTAGGAGTCTAGATGTTGATCGTAATGCTAGTGTGCTCATCATCACATAATGACGAAACCACACCTGATCCCCCCAGAGTTTACAACAGAGACATAATCTAAGACAAAAACAGATACAGAGGAGGAAGGATGCACATGGTAACTCTCAGCTGCTTCGCATGATAGCTGGGGGAGCTTAGAACAACCCAGACCTAACCATTTCCAATGACTTTTTTTTTGTGGCACCTGATACATCTAAAATTGGCTCATTTATTACAGAATCGACTTTAAAACAACTTTCAAGTCCTTTTTTTCCAAAGAGACTTGCATTTTTCTCACTGCTAATCTGCCTTATGGAACTTGGATTCTAACCGAAAAGTACATCGGTAAATTGGCATCCCCCACTGAGAGAGATAAGAGCTTCAGTCACTGAATAAAGACGCTGAAACAGTGACAGGTATTTCTGAAAGCTCTTTTGAAAATTCCTTTATAAACAGTATTTATTTGGCTAAAATATCTGATCAGTGCAGCACTTCTGCAATACGAGTGTTTGCAAAGTGCTTTAGTTCTTCAGATAAAAGGCGCTACAGAGCTATTAGTATCATTTGGAGAACTAGTTTCCACGAATGTGTCAAAATCATTTGTCCCCAGTGAGGTCTAATTTCATGGCAAGTCAGCCTTATTTTGAAAACTTTATTCTTAACTTACCCAAGTACACAAAGCCCATGTGAAAAAACACGTTAGGTTGGGAGCAAGTCTCTAAAGTACCGGGAAATCTTTACAGTATCTTTGAAGAAGAAAAGATGTTGCCATTAACTGCCTTTGTACGACCTGATGACAAACAGACCAGCAGTTTACCAGAAGGATGCACTGCACAGTTGCACAAATAATTTCTTCTCCTCGGTGTACAATCACCTGCCCGGTCTTTGTTTCCCCCCAGTACTTACGGCAGCGTTCATTCTGCAAAGCAGCTTCCAGCAGATTGGGTTTCTCCCACCAGCTGCTCAGCATTTCATTTCAACTCTTAAAGAGTTAACAAATCTTCACCAAATAATATCTCTGCAGGTGTCAACTCCTTGGAAGCAGATAGGTCCAAAGGGCAGACACATCGTTATAATGAGAGAAAGATTAAGAGGGGGAGAGAAAAGGAGCCAGCATGAGGCACAAGAAGTGCTTTGATGAATGATATAGCCCAGCATTAATGAGATCTGGTAATTTTACATTTCCAGAAAGCTATGGTCGTTAGGACTACGAGGATCATCGTTTTATTCATCGGGAACAGAGAAAAGTTTAGGACAAAAACCGGCTCATCAAGAAATCCATCTTCTCCTTTGATTTAACCCAGCTGTGATTTGCAACATTTCCCATCCCCTCCAGTACCCGGCATTTGTTTAGTCTGCCTTTTCAAAACACGCTAGCTGCTGTTACTACTGCCCTCAGCACACCAATAGCTAATAAATGTCCAAACAGATCCTGCCTCTTTTAAAACAAATAAAGAGTCATAACCTTCCCTGGCTGGAGAACTGTCTCTCCCAGTGCTTGGAGCTCATCTCTTTCCAAACAGAAGCCCTGAATCCTCAACCATTTCAAGGCACAAAGGGTAAGATCTCAACCCCAATTTTCCTCTCTCAAATCTTGGTGCAAGTCCATTTTCATCTCTGTAACTTAGTCCCGTCTACACCACAGCAAAACTACAGAGATAGATGTCACACACTAAGGGCCAAGTCATACAAACTCACGTGAATACGAATTTAAAGGGTTGCGCAAGTTCTGACAATGCTTTTGCTATTTTTCAGTAGCAAAAACAAGATCTACGGTTATAAAATGGTGCAATAGCCATTTCCAAACAACCTGAAGCACTTTTAAGTTGTTAAAAGAAAAAAAAAGGCAAATAAACTGAACCTGCACAAATTCAGTAGCATCCAAAGAACTTCACAAAACCCTTTTCCCCTTCTGTGGCTGGGAAAACTGCCCAGCCTGCGTGCTGAAACCTAACGGCCAGAACGGCTGAAGTTGGGAAAACCCACAGGGTGGAAACGGACTTCAATACAAACAAGTCAAGATTGAAATGTGGTTCCCCAAACTGCGTCCCCATGAATGCCACCACGTCCCAGGGCAGAGCAGAGCCCCCGGGACATCTTTGGGGCATCCTCTGAGTGTCTGCTCCTGGCAGCATAAGCCACTGGTGAAAGGTTCCATGGGCGTGTTCCTGAATTCCCTTTTACGCCTAATCGCAGCAAAAAATCACTTTTTCTTTTCCCCTAGCCATAGCAGCATTTAAGAAACTACTCTGATCATTTCGTAAGCCACAGTATTCCATTTCCAGCTTTTTTTCTTCCCTCCATTTGTTTACTTTTCTCCATTCAAGAAAGCACTGAGCTGATGCTCTGCATGCTGGAGTAGCTCCTGCCGTATGCCACCTTCACACGTCTTCCCAGAAGTGACGCGACAACACGGTCTTAGTCTTAATTAAACCGCAAGTCATCGCACACACAAAAACTCTGCACCAAACCTTGATGCTTTTTCCTGCCCTCATTCGGTGCAAACGTAAGATCCGTTCTGAATGATCCACCTTTTTATGAATTTACATCACCTTGAACAACTCGAGGTGTTTTGATTGACACGAAGCTTTCCGAGATGGCTTTGATTCCTCTCTAGTACCATTCCCACTCATAAATATTTATACACAGTTCTCAGTTTTGTTTTTTTTTTATACGAATTCCGAATATTCATACCTATCTTAGTTGACGTTTCCTCATCTTTATAAATAACCAACTTTTTGCTGAACATGTTTGCTTTCCATAGCACATGGAAAACGGTGCTCAGCACTGAGCAGCACGGACCAGGAGTCCCCATCGCCAGGCATCCACCGACTCTACCACGGAGCTGCTCTGCCCGCAGGTCCTACACTCCCACTCTGTGCAGCTAAGAAACAAACAATATATTTAAAATGTTAAAATAAAACACAGCACTAGCAGGTACTACTAAGAACTGTCAGTTAATTCACTACTTTTTTTCCTTCTTCTTTCTTATCATGTTTGAAAATTCAAAGATTACCATTTTTCATTTTGGCACAGCTACCATTCCAGAACCACCCCCCACTAAAAAAAAAAAAAAAAAACTGATTATCTCAGAAGCATTAAGTCAGTCTGGTTTCCATCTCTTGCTGACTGGCACGGCTCCATCCCTCATTTCACACTTCTCAATTTGGCCCTTTCAGAGTTTAGCCAGATTTCAGGAGCCTGCAACATGTGATCACCTGTTCTGGTGCACCCTTCCTTTTCTCTACGTTCTTCTGCCTCCCTTAAGATTTTTTTTTTTTCTCTGACATCTGTTCCACTATCCTCCTTTAAAAAGCTTAAACCGTATCACTTGGTATGATGATTTGCTGAATATAAACCCCGTTATCATTGATATTTTACTATTTTTGCCCAAAGTCTCCATCTTCTCCCAACGGTGGCAGTGTTTGCGGGTTGTATTTGAAAAACATCTAATAGACACTTGAACACATTTAAAGCCTCTTGCCTTTTCCCCACGCTGCTCTTCTGCGTCATTTTATTCTCTTGACTTCATCCCATAAACCTTTCCTCCCTCCCCTTTCAAACAAGCCTGTGCCACACCACAGACTGCTTCTGCTTTCACAACAGCCATCTCACACCTTTTCCTTCTTTTACCTTCCCATTAGAAGAAATATATGGCCTGTAAAAAGGTCAAACATTAATTCAAGCTCAATTTCTTTCAGTCCCATCCTCCCCCCCCCCTTTTATTTTTTTTTTTAGTTTTCTTTGTTTTCATCTAACTACTCTGCCACGCTTTAAAACCACGAGTGTCTGGCCTTCTATAAAGGAGTTGCACGAACCTGCCAGCAGCCTCCTACCGACCCCGGCTGTGACTAACCCAAACGGCCCAAAATTAAGCACAAACCTCCATCACGGGGGAATTTCTTATGAGATCACAGTACCCAGCAACCACGTTGACCCAGCTGCTGAAGGGGTCACTCCTCGGTCCCACCTCAGTGAACATCCACCACTTAGAGCGGCGGTCCTCCAGCAGGCTGGACTTCCTAATCCGATGCCTTCAAACCGCTTCCTCCACTGAAGTGGTGCCAGCTTCCCTCAGCTCAGGTTTCTCTGCTCCAGCCCGTATCATCACCTGCCGCTTCCAAAGAAAAAGCACCAGCTGTTCTTCGTCCCTCCCACAAACAGCTTAATCCTTCCTGGCAGAAGAACAAGCTGGTAGTAAAGCTGGTCATTAACGGGTTTCAGCTGGAAGTGAGAGAACAGCTTCTGCCCGTCAGGAGCAGCGAGGTCCCGCATTACCCTCCCAGTTGAATCGCGAGGACAAACATCCCGACCGGCTCCGTGATGGAGTCCCACAACTTTACCTACAGAACCCAAAGATTTCGCTGCCTTACAAACGTGTGGGAGCTGGATTCGGTAGTGCAGGCAACCCTCCAAATCCTGCAATTTTAATTAGAAATATCCATCTCTAAGAAAGAAGCCGGTTACGAATGTTTTACATAATATATTCTACTCTGCCATGAAATTATAGTTCAGTCCCTGAAATGCACAGAAGTTTGTTTTCTTTTTATAACAGTAAATATTTTGGCACAAGAATGCCACCCACTTTGCCAGATGTTTCATCAAATGTTATTAGTATTTTAGCTTTTTAATATTATATATAAATATTTGGCGTGCTCTCCATATAGTTCCCCCCTGAGCTTTTCCTCACAGTGCAGTCTTTCTAAAAATATTATTTCTAATAATTATAGGTGCTTCTTGCTAAATTTTCCAGTTCGGATTTTGTAGAATTCAGGCCTGATTATGTGACTATTATTATGACTGATGTGTGATTTCAACAGTGTTAACGCATGTTAATATTGAAAAAAAAGAAGTAGATATATTTCTAGCTCTTTCCTAATACAACGCAATTTAACCTTGAAAAAAAATATAAGCCTGCAGAACCAGTTGTAATGTTCTAAGTTCAAGAAATGGTAAAAACAAATGGTTAATTAATTGGTAGCCAGGAAAAAAAAAAATGGATTTATGGAGGAAATAATAAAAAGAACAAGTTAGGCCATTCAGCAGATTATATACTTGGAAATCATGAATCTTCAGGTCAATTTAAGGCCTCAGTCACACCTTGCACCATCCTGTTGTCAGTTAATTTTGCTATCTCTGCCAGTGGACAATACTGAGACCACAAGAAAATGACAGCCAAACTCATTCTTTATATTATTTCCCCGGGACTATGAGTGAAGATGTACTAAACACACACTGTTACATTCACATCTTGGCCAGACAAAAGAAAAATCAACTGAAAGAGTTTGTCCTTTCCCTTTTCACTATTCGAAGCGGAGTTTCACTATTCAAACCGTCCAACGCCGCCTGCCAACTGGTTCAAAGAAAAATATCTAAAAACGAGAAAACTGCAGCATAAAGCAAATAAATCCAATAAACCAAGTTCACAAACACCTTTCCACCCACCCTCCATCCCCCCAAGCAGCTGGAACCCATTGATGCTCAGCCAGTAAGAGGTGCCTACAAAAGGATGCTCTGCCAGATAAGCCCACTTCTCTTTAGGGCTCTTTGAAAGGGATGTCTATGTGAGTATGCGTTATTATTTACTTTATAACATGTCAAAAAAAAAAAAAAAAAAAGAACAAATGACACCAGAAAACTATAGGGGAAAGGAAATGAGATACTAAGAAAAAAATCACCCCGAACCTACAATCAGAGCCAGCTGTAGGCCAATTAAACTCAACAGTTTACAGATGTTCACAGGAGAATACTCATTCACAATTTAACTAAATTGATCCACTTTCTTAAAAACTCTTGGGACTTGGTACACAAAGCTTACTTTTCTTTAGGGCTCTCCAACTAAAGTTTACAGCCCCCTTTTGCTCTAATACATGCCAGGAAACACTCCCTGGAAAAGAGGAGATCAAACTCAGAGTTTAACCCCTTCCCCACTGGCAGCTCTGTGAGCTCCTCTTCCATTGCTTCACAGCAGAGTTTGGAGAAGTTCAGCTGAAACCCCAGAAATCATTTCTCTGTCGTTCACATCACTCACAACCATCCCTTCTCCCAGCAGAACAACACACCTCGCTAATGACTCTTTCTATTATTAAATTTAATTAGGAAGGTATTTGGTTAGGCCACTGGAGGCCAGCAAGCAAGGAAAAGAAAAAAAAGAAAAAAGATGACTCAAGGAATTAAAGTTAAAAAAAACTATTAAGAGGCATAACAATAACAGCACACTAAGCTCCTTTCATTCTGGACTCCTTAAGCAGTTAGGTGAGTATGACAACAGAGGTGCATCATGACTTGCACTACCCAAACCACCCCGTATAAACACTGCTGTTCTTTCCTGTCCTGCTTTAACTGCTCAACTTACCCAGGATTATCTCAGTTTAACCCAGCACCTGAGCTTCACTTTCTTCCCCTCCCTCTTAAGGCTCTCATAGAAATATTACAAGTGAGACCAAGGCTCTTTCACATATACGAGATGGAACATTATTAATAAATATTACACTACAGAGCATTTTTCCACGACTTCTATGTATTAACTAATCAGTCTTCACTGATGGCTCAGGATACGTGAACGGTTTCTCTCCGAGGACAGTTAGACAAGGTAGACGTGAAAGGTCAGCAACCGCCAGCCCCACGTGTACTGCAGCAAACATCATCAGGACTTAAATACCAAAGCAGCCTACACTCAACTTGCTTTAACCTGTACTATCTAATGAGGAATGACTACTCAAAGCTGGTGCCCCTTAAAACTCAGAATACTTCCCATGCAGCAGCTTTTGTTTGCCTGCTATTTTATGTAGCAAAAGCTTTTGGCTTCCCTTACAAATCCACATAACGTTCGCAAAAGTCTTGTCCTCCTCCAGTCTGAATAAACGTTGGACCGATGAGCATCTGAGGCAGCACCCTGACAACACCCGCACCTCGGAGAAAACAGCACAGCTGTTTCTGCACAGCCTCTTAAAAACTGCACACGGAAAGGGGGCAGGTGAGCTGAACGCCTGCATAGAGACAACATGCAGACTGGAGAACTCCTGTGAGGACCTAGGCCAGGCATTGACCATAGTACCACAGAACCACAGAATACCCCAAGTTGGAAGGGACCCACCAGGATCACCGAGCCCAACTCCTGGCTCCACACAGGACCACCTGAAAACCAAACCCCGTGTCTGAGAGCCTTGTGTAAATGCTTCTTGAGCTCTGTCAGGCTCAGTGCCGTGACCACTGCCCTGGGGAGCCTGTCCCAGTGCCCGACCACCTCTGGGTGCAGAACCTGTCCCTAACCCCCAGCCTGACCCTCCCCTGTCCCAGCCCCATGCCGTTCCCTCGGGTCCTGTCGCTGTCCCCAGAGAGCAGAGCTCAGCGCCTGCCCCTCCGCTCCCCTCGTGAGGGAGCTGCAGGCCGCCATGAGGCCTCCCCTCGGCCTGCTCTGCTCTGGGCCGAACAAACCAAGGGCCCTCATCCGCTTCTCATACTTCTTCCCCTCTAGACCCTCCCCCATCTTTGTAGCCCTCCTTTAGACACTAATACTTTTATGTCCTTCTTATACTGTGACGCCCCAAACAGCACACAGTGCCTGAGGTGAGGCCGCACCAGCTTGGAGCCGAGCAGGACAATCCCTCCCTTCACTCAGCAAGCCAGGCTGTGCCTGAGGTACCCCCAGGACCACGTTAAATAAGTTATCCATACTCACATTTACCCAGCTAGCAAAACACAAAACGTAGTTTAATGCACTCTGTGTCTCACCAGAGCTAGAGCTAATTAACCTCAGTACCACGCTGTGCTACTTCACACAACTTTTCTCTTGCCCGTACCCCATGATGAACTCCTATCTGCTCAAAGCCAAAAAGTCATCTCACAACCGCCTACCAAATACTCCACTGGCACACATCTACGTGTACCACAGCAGTGCTAAATGTCTCCAGGACACCCCCATCTTTCAAAAACCACTAGCATGCCGTGCAGCCTCAGCAGCCTCGGGGATATTCATGTTAAGGCTTTGGAAAACAAGATATGATCAAACAATGTGAGGGCTGGAACACCTCTCCGATGAAGAGAAAGCTGGCTTAGTTTAGTCTAGTGAAGAGACAGCCATGGGAAGACCTTATTGCGGCCTTTCAATGCTTAAAGGCGGCTTATAGGAAAGACTTTTCGCCAAGGCCTGCAGTGATAGGACAGGGGGTAATGTTTTCAAATTGAAAGAGGTGGGATTTAGACTAGATATTAAAAATATTTTATTTTATTTTTTTTACAACAAGGGCGGTGATGCCCTGGCCCAGGCTGCCCAGAGGAGCTGTGGCTGCCCCATCCCTGGCAGTGCCCAAAGCCAGGCTGGATGGGGCTGGGGGCAGCCGGGGCTGGTGGGAGGTGTCCCTGCCACTGGCACGGGGTCGGAACTAAACCATCTTTAAGTCCCTTCCAATCCAAGCCATTCTGCGATTCTATGTTATCCATTTCTCAAGAAGTAAAACTTCATTTTTACATAGGCTAGTGGGAAATCACGGTTCTAGTGCAGGGGAAAAGCAGCATGTATGAGGGAATCAATTCAGACCTGAGAAAAATAAAGTTACACCGCTTTCAAATATATTGAACACTTTTACTGTTTACTTTGAGTACAGCAGAGAATCGTCCACATAAGAAAAATCAAGGCCAAAGTCAATAATGAAGATGCCTTGTAATAACTAAATGCTATTTCTACCTCCAGTTCCAAAAATCTTTTAAGGTTCAACACTCAGAAGATCCCTTTATTTCCGTTGTCCCTTAAGCTCTTTCCACACTCCACATTGTACTATCCATAAACCTCCGTATGTCCCATTTGCCATGACATTTGCCAGAAGACACCCTCAAATGTGTGTTATTTGCAACTCCATGTCTCGTCCCTGGACAGTGGCTTCTGCTAATCAGAGCACAGAACAGCCAAGTTTTACCTATTTTTCCCTCACCGTTTGTTTCCTCAACGCAGTTGCCGATGTGTAACTTTTTTTTCCCCCATGGACTGCATGCGTCTTTGCACCTTGTGCTTCTTTCAGATTTGCCTGATATCAATCACATCAGCAGGAGGGACAGAAAGCACCATCATAAAGGACTCATTTCCTTTATGATAGTACTCATTTCCTAGAAAATCAACCTAAAACCATAATATAGCTGCTATCAACTGAATTTTAAATCCACATTCATCTCTTGGTAAGATAGCATTCATTCCACTCATTTCTAAAAAGACAGGGTTATTTTTCCCAAATCTAGAGGATATTGAAGAAATTATCATTGATATACTGGAGATCAAATACCTGAAAGCATAACCATGATCAAGATATCAATTTCTACCTTCCATCAGTTATCTCTCACGTAGCAGAAAACTATCAGTTTGGCAATGCTCTGAGAGGGATGTGCATTTCAGAAAGAGCATACAGTAAACTATGTATTGATGAAACACAAGAGCATTTGAGAATAAAAAATATGAAAATAGAAAGAACTTGCATTTTCATTCCCTCTAGTCCCATTATATGAGAGCTTTCCTCTGGTTTCTGGCATGACAGATTCAAGTCACATCACTGAATGCTTTTCTGGATATCCACACTCTACAGAGATGAGGACTATTTGGAAAAAAAATGTCAAGGAGAAAAGGAAACAAATCACAAAATCACACGTACACTAATCTGCGTTGCTGTGGGAACAGTTTCCCTTTAATAACCACCACTTCTTAATTTCATAAATATTGAAGATGTGCAAAATTCAGCATCAATATAACACAGTCTGAAAGCAGTAAAAATTTCCTCATGCTAAAATTTATGTGATGTAAAACTTCATTAAACTTCCACAGCTTCAGAGTATATAGTTAAGTATATTTTCTGCCTTCTTTTCGGATGCACTGTAAGAGTATGCACTACTGCACTACATGGAAAACATGCACACTAGCAAATGAATTTGTTTTGCTTACTTCCTCCCAAATCCTTAGAGATTTAATATTCACGTAAGATGCATAAATCACCCATAAAATCTCAACAGACCTTCCCAACTCCTTTATGGAAACAGGAGGCTCTTGTCATTTGATGCCTACTGATGACTAAGGCCCATACATATGATAAAAATCCATGGAAAATATCTCAAAGTTACATCGTCCTGTCAGTAAGATGAGGCTCTCAGAGACTTCAAGTTTTAACTCTCTCTGCTTCTGCTTCTTCCATTTCTTCCTCCCTCCTCATTATTCATGTTGAACTGAAGCTCACATTCCACAAATAAGACAACTTAAAGGAGCTCTTAGATGCACAATAAAATGTCGCAACAAATAAAAACAAAGGTAATGGAAAAAGGAGCAGATCTCACGTGAGGTGGAGTGACCTGTGCCATGAAGACTCCAGAGAGGTTCTGCTCATGCCGTAACCACTTTGCAGAAGTTTTATTTCCGATGGATCTCCGGTGAATCCCCTCTGCTCCCCAAAATCACACCGAGGGCGCGTCTACAAGGATCTCGTACAAAGCTGAAGACTCCAATCAACTGGATTGCATGAAGTCCATGTAGGTTTGAAGTTTAATTGAAAATGGCAGAAACTTTCTGGTTATCAATTAGCCTTAGACACCTATAGGAAGAGTCTGTCTTCATTGCCGTAATACACACTTGCAATTCTATAGTGAGCTTAAATATCTGAACATGAGTATCTTAGAGGCGTCAGATTGCTAGAGTCCCATTAGGACTAATATGGGGAAAAATGCGTGTAGGCTGGAGTGGATTTTTTGTCCCTGCAAGCTGTTTAAATTACTTGCTGTAAACATGAAGAATTACGAAAAGAAGATTTCTAAATTATTTCCATGTTAGTACTCACAGGCCTTGATCCCACAAATAATTAGGCACACAGACATGCAATTAATCAAAATGACTTCCATACATTTAGTGGCACTTACATTTTTACAGTATGTGGACATATGGCAATATTAAGAGATTAAAATCTGTCAATATTTTCAATACAAGCTTGTCTCTGAGAAAAGGAGGAAGAAAAAAACTTGAAGTTTTGATTGCCACATACAGCTCATATTGAAAACCAAAAAAGTCATTAGCTCTTACGAGACCCAATTCCATTTTATCCAATCTTGGTCTACTGTCGTCCACTTTAGTCCAATGTAAGGGCACTTTTAAGCTCCAAAACAACGTAGTCAGGGTTTTCTAACTATGCCAGTTTAATGGGATAACCTTATTCTTTTTTGCCTGTGTGACTTCAATACCCAAACAGAACGGTCGCCGTATGTTGAACACCTATTTTCTATTGTCGTTAAAAATGCAGACGGTAAAAGAAAGCTCAGAGTATAAGTCACACTGTGCAGAGAAAAGACCAACTAGATGATTGCTTCTGAGCAAAAAGCAGTTGCAGCAACTGCATAATACATAATGCATCCTCCTCTTTAGAAATAGGATGCAGAAGTAGAAGGAGAAAGCTCCTTTGGACGTCAGGAGAATTAGCTCCACACACGTATGGAAATTCCATTTAGGATAAGAATCAGTGACAGGAAACAGCCAGGAGGGACTATTTGTACTGAAATACAAGCCGTTAACTTGAGCCAAGCTAACAGCAAATGACTACACCGGCAACTGCTGGCTGCAGATAATTAGTTTAGAACCTATTTTAACATGAATATTTTATCGTGCAGCACAAAACTCGTTATGGAGAAGAATTAGAGAGCCAGGACGTCTGGAAGCACTGGAGAGGTGATCTGTCAGGTCCCCGTAAAGAGCCTTCCAGGAGAAAGAAAGTTTAGTGATTCAGCGAGACTGGATTTCATTAAAGCTACAACAATCCATTAAGACCGTATCTGGTCGCAAGCTCAGGAGTGCAGGTAACTGTATTTTAATGACTTAACTATGTGCCGCTGTACATACACACACAGCACCGTTTACAGAATCACCTCAGCTGGTATTTTCCTCAGAGACGCGGTGTTCATTTTAATCATGAACTGCTAGAACATCCAGTAAATTCTTCCTGGGAAACTTAACAACTTGCTCTGTCCCCGCGGCAGAACTGCACGTCCTGGTACGCCAAAGCTGGGCTGGTACATTAAAACCTGTCCTCTACACACCGTGAGGATACCGACCCCTGCGCGAGGGGAACACTAAAAAGGTGGCTCTGATGTCTATTTGCCAGGCTGGCTGGAAAGAGAACACAAAGTTCAATTCATGGCACTTCTCTTTTTTTTTTTTTTCTCCATCAGGCAGGAAATTAAATATAGATCCTAAAGACCTCGAGAAGCCTTAGCTGTAAAGACTGCCTTTATTTGTCAAAAACAGTGTATCTTGAGTCTGTACGGGCTTCTAGCTGGAACTGAACTAAAGCTGGGGTTTTAAAATACGCTAAGAGGAAACAAAGTAAATGCCCGTGTTTGAATATTTCCATTTTACAAGCAGTTACTTGGGAAGAAAGACCCCCGCAAAATAATCATGTAGGCATAGCAAATGTGAATCTCTTCTGATTTGTCTTGAAGTTGTTACCTATCACATTCAACTGCTTAAACTACCTTTAGCATTTAGAGCCTGAACACAATCCAATACACATTAAAAACCGACTTATCTAGACAAGTATCTGCCACATGCAGTTAGCATCTGTGGCGTGATTTAAATGCCAGCCACAAGCACTCCTGGAAAGCAGAGGCCAGGACTTCAGATCTCCGATGCTTCTTCCCTTGGGTTATAAAATACTGCACATCTCCCTCGCGTTGCAATCCGGACGCCAGAACAAAACCTAAGAATTATAATAGAGTGACAAAACTACGGATTATTGCAAATTCACGTATGATGTTATTTAAAAAAAACAGTTTTAAAAATGATGTATGGGATATACTACAAATCCATGTAGTGAGACAGGAGCCAGCTCACATCCCCCTGCTCAGTTTCTTGTACCAGTGCAACACCTGCTACACTGTGTTGTAACACCACCAGTACAGACAGTCTATGTTAGCCAACAACATATATTCTGGCAAAAACAGGCCTGTATTTCACCTCCGCTTGTTCCAAAGACTTTGCAGATCCACCTTCCTTTGGGTGTGCAAGGATAAGGACTTGCATGGGCTCTTGTCCTACTCAAGGTATCCTGCCTATCCCTACTCTAAACTTGCTTCCACAATGGAAAATCCAGTTGGACAAGAAACAAAATAGGTCTAATAGAAGAACCGGGATCCCAAAAAAATTGGGGTTTGGTGCTACTGATCTCAGTAACAGATGACAGAAATGCATCTCAACCATATTCACCCACAATAGCTACTCACAGACATGCTTAGCTCCATACTATTCTGCATATTGTTAAAGTGTACTTTGTTGAACAAAAATACAGTTTCTCATAGCTTCTGCATTTAAGCTGACCCACAAAATAAGTATCCTTCAATGAGAAAAGACATGAAATAAAAAGAAAGGGTAACAAAAGAAGCACCATAGGAGACTGTGGGTGATCACTATTTTTAGTTGCCAATGTAAACAGTTGTAGTCATGAAGATGGATTAAATCCCCTATGGAAAAAATGAAGCAAAGAGCTTACAGCATATTCAACAGGTCTCTGTCGTTCTCTGAGTGCCTATATGTTGCTGGAACTAATGACTGGGGTACCCGTGCAAGGTCTTGCACCCACAGGCTCTTATTTCAGAGCCCAAACACTCACTGTCTCTATAAGGGAGACGGAAAGAAGATGGCATCACGCCACAGCAGAAGTGTAGAGAAGTTCTAGCAAGATTCCCTTAATTCAGTCACATCAAACTCTTATTATCCAGGGCAGATACCAGCTCCTGGTTTACACCTACCCTGCTGAATTGGGTAACTTGCTCTTGACTACAGGAGACCTCAGTTGCATGGGCCAAGGAAAGTTCCCATCCAAAATTCCCTACAAAAATGTCAACCAAAGCTTTATGGTTACCACAGCTGTCCTTGCGAGAACTGTTTAAAGCCCTGCTCCCTACCATACAGAGCCTTGGAGCATCATCCAAAACAACTGCACAATTACTTTAAAAGAAGCCAGTGACATTCTCTCTGGCTAATGGAGAGTGGAAAAGTAGATACGGCAGGAGGTTTTCAGCAGTTTTAGGTACTTTTTCATTAGGGCAACATGTTACTTAACCCAAAGGTGCAGGTAAAACCACAACCAACCTTGAGAAGGATCTAACATCAAATGAGTAGACGCGTAGTCAAAACACCAGCGATGAACTTGGAAGGATTTTCACAAAGCTGGACAGTACCGTTCTCACCCATCACCGGGCAGCTAACATCTGGAAAATTTCAGAAGACAGCCTCGGAAGCACAGAATGGCTATGGCATGCCCATATTATCACAGCATGAGAAAAGCAATCTTCGGAAAGCAGCAGGAGAGAAAGAAGTGTGTTGGTACCACAACAAAAAAGAGAGGGCATTTCCCTACGTCCTCCTACCTAGAGCAGAGCTGTAAGCACTAGAAAACATTTCACTGAAGAAAAGCAGGCCAAAATTGTATCCTCTGAGACTGGCTTCTTAAGATTGTGGGGGGTCACACTAGCCACAACTAGATGCTCCTCGCAGCACTGGACAGGCTGTATAGACTAGGTTTAACCACAAAGTGAGAAAGGCTCCATTCCTAGAAGGCATCCATCCTGCTACACTGCAGAAGGGCGTTTTCTTTAACTACTGATCTGGTGGGATAGCCAAAACTGTTCAAAAGATGCAGTGAACCAGCACGAGCCTTGTTTGTTTGCTTTTTAACACCTGGGAGGCACGTAATGGCACAGGGATGTTCCAAAACAACTGTCCCTTTCCTGAGGACCCTGCCTATAAGGATTAGCATACCAAGGAGATGGATCAAGTCCAGTAAAACATCTACTGGTGTATACTTACCCCATCGCCTAGCTATTGAGCTAAACAGTCCTACAATTAACCGTGATATAACTACATGTCTTTACATGACTCAAAACAGTAACACAACTGCTTGAAAACAAGATTTTTAAAGGTTATTGTATTTATTTGCGAGTGTGTATACACACACACACACATATATATATATATAAATATTAAAGAAACTGGCCTTACCCGGCCTTAAGAATAAAACTACTGAATGTATTTTTGTTGCTTTTTCATCATTTAAACTATAAATGTTATTCGTTACACCATTATTTCTGCACCATGAAGGCACATTTAAACCAGTTAGCAGTATTGTTTTAAAGATACCCAAACTCCTTTAATTCCATCTACTCGCAGAAGCTGAATCAAAACAAAAATTATTCTGTCTTTCTGGAGACAAGAAAGCGTATGGAGCCCACCTTACCCCGACTAATGAAGTGTTGGAAGCACTTGTTCCTGTATTACTGACATGCTCATTAAATCCATTTGTTTATTTCTTCTTCTTCTTCTTCTGGTAATTACTGTAACAACAGTAAGTCACATAAAACTTCAGCCTTTACCACTGCCATCTTATTTCACTGCTGTACTCATTTTGCTTTATCTCTTGGGCAAATTCAGCGATTGCAAATCAGCTTGACTACAGGTGGTGGAAACCCAGCAAGAGTCACCATATGGAGATCCATATGCTTTGGCACTGCATCAGCATGTGACAGAATACTGGGATATGCCCGTGGAGGAACTGAGGGACGCCGCATTACTTCTTTCTCTGACTGACCTCAAGGATTTCAATTTGAATCCCATGCCGCAGAAGGCACTCAAAACACCGCGTAAGGCATCGAGTGTAGTGGAGCCAGTTTTCACTCTTTCACTTAACGTGAGTTGGGCAGATAGTGACAGAGCCAAATCCCGAAGAGTTTTCACGTGCTGTTAACAGTAAGTACTTGGCTGGTCCCTTCACAACAATACCATGCCAACACCAGCTCCTGGACCCGGGGCTCGCTGCTCTGAACAGCCACTATAAGGTCACCACAACTCATGAAATGGGTCCAACTTGCAAGCACTGCAAGCTCCCACCTCATCCTCATGTATCAGCTAACAGAAGAATATGACGACGGGTAAGATTTGGCACGGTGCTTGTACAAAGATCCTGCACAAAGATCTGTGCCTAACTGTAATACAACCCATTGAAACTCAAAATAGGAACTAAACTTGCTTGCTTGGGCTTAACGCATCAATGGTTTTCATGCATCTCACTTTAATCTCAAATAGGCATTTAACAGGAACCTTTTTCACAGCTAAAAAACTTTCAGACAAAGCTCAGCTTCAGATCCCCTTGCTTTTATCACTGGTACAAGGCAGAATAAGAAAGCACAGAATGAAGCACAAGATTTATCCCCCTAATAACCTAAATCTGATCTCCGTGTTCTTTCATACCACCACTAAACGCAAAGATAACTAAAACATACTCCTCCAGAAAAATAAACTGGGAAGATAACAGAGCTTTTTTTTTTTTTTTTTAAAGACTTCAACCCAGCGGATCAATATCCTGTTGCTTAAGAAAAGGAATGTAAAAAAGATGGTGCTTTAATTTCCATTTCAAGAACTGGGTCAACATCACCTACCATTCAGCAACAGCTAAAGTGCTTTTTAATTTTGTCCTCATGCCAAAGCATTCAGAGAACAACAACCAAAAGGACAAAGCCAAAGTTCAAAGATTCAAGACACAAAGCAGAGCTGAAGCTCTTGTACAGACGGGACACCGAGCAGTAACCTCATTTAATTTGTTGCAAGGAGATGTATTCAGAAATTCCTGTTAATGGCAAAGAAAAAAAAAAGAAACAGGCACTCAAAAATCAAGATGTTGGAATAAGAGAATTTAGGGAAATGGCTGTCACACAAAGGGGTAATGAGCGTCTGGTGGAAATCTCTAAGATAGGTCATTGCACCAAAAAAGCATTTTGCAAGAAATCCATTTATGCACATGTTGAAAGGATTACAGTGTGGGGTGAAAAAAAAGAAAAAAGGAAAAAAAAACACAGGCTGTTTTTTCAGGTCACTCTAGATTTAAGAGATTGTCACTGGTCCTGAAATAAACTGAATGGCTGGTAACATCCTATATTCTTACCTGGACACAGATAGGAGTTTGTACTCAACTTTTCTCCAAGTGCCATATTTGGGGCAAGGGAATAGAAGTGAGGAAGAAAAGCATATCATAGCCGCTGACTTTTCCTGTATTGCTATATATAAAATAGCTCCTAGATTACCGATGAGTAGTATCATTTGATTCTTTCAAGATGGCGATATCAAAAATAGGTCACAGTATCTGTGAATCCTTTGGGAAAGGTTTCAAAGGGAATTCAAGAAACTGTGTGTTCAGTCAGGGGAGTCTGTCCTTTCACATCCCTTCACTGTCTGCTGGATCAGGTATGTGCAGGGACCTTCCTCCAGTACTGGAGGCCGCATTACTGGGTGGCACTGGGCTGTCCTCCTCCTCCTCCTCCTCTGCTACTAACCTGGGGTACAGGTTAATCCTCGCATGGGAAACTCGGACGTTAGATGAATGGCAAAATGCTGGAGCAAGAGAGGGAAGGCTGCTAGCTGCTAGGTGGAACTAAGCGAGAAAACAGTCTCCTTTCAGTTCAATCCTCTTCCACTGTTCAGGCAAAAAAAACTACCAAAAAAAAAAGAAAAAATAGGCACAGAAGGCAAAGACCTGTTTGTCTAAGGCAACTTTACAAAGTCAAATGAAACAAAAGCCAGAGAAACAAAGCATAACTCTCTGTAAATGCACAGCAAACCAACCCAAAATGAAGGACACCGTATCCAACAACGTACGGAAGCAGTGTGACCCACGCAGAGAAGCTGTGGGTTTGGAAAATTCCTTACGAATTCTGGACAAGACACTTGGATGTTGTGGATCAGTACGTAGCAAGACAGCTAGAAGAGTCGGGCTACGCAATGCAGCCTTTGGTACTGCACATAAATGAAGGAATAAAACACCTTTTCTTTTAATATTCTGTAAAATGGACTTAACATTACAAGACTCACGCTGACTAGTTAGCAGTGTTTGCAAAACACTTCAAGAGCCCTTACGTGATGACAGTATTTAATAGAAAGGTGTTTTGTTAACTTCGGGTATTTGTTAACTTGTAAGGCTGTCAACAGTCCAAAGAAAACAGGGAGAGTTCGTATGGTATATGGGAACTCAGAGAATACATGAATTTTAAAAGAGAGATGAAAAAAATGGAATATAACCAGGGGGGATGAAAATACATAACTAAATTGTGCCTGTGTTAAGGAGATTGAACTGTTTGCAGAAAAAGCCTTGGGAATTTTTGGTAATAAACACAACTTCGACTCAGCAATTAAAAAAAAAAGTGTTTATAAAAATAAAGCTGTTCTTAAACTTACAATGTTCCTCCAACAGTTTCCTCGGGGAGCAAAGATGTAATTGTGTATAAACAGCTGAAATTACTCTTGTTTGTAAATTGTGTCATTGCTTTTCATTCCCCCTGTGTGGCGGTTCTAGGAAATTTTCAGCAACAATTCGATGATAAATAATACACCCCGAAACCCAGTACTTTTGCTACCATATGGGGCTATAATAGGAAAAGGTAATAGCTGTCGGTTGTTTTCTTTTCATCTCTAAGTGCAATACAGCTTACAAAAAAAGAAGCCTATCCGAATGCCACACCTGTATGGCTGAGAAGCCAGAAAACTTGTATGGGGATTGTGGGTTCTATTAAAACCTTAGACAAACAGGTGCCAACACATTATTTATCCATAAAAAAAAAACATTACTTTGGTACTAGTGGTTTCCATACGACTACATCTCACAACACAAAAGATGCTGAAAAACGGGATTGCCGTACACCTGTCCTTAGGTGATCCCTCTGGGTTCGGACACACTTACACTCACTGCTGTGTTTTCCAGACTCCACTGCAGCCTTAAAATTGCAGGTCAGCAGCTGATAAACCCAAAACCTAAGCTGATTTTAGAACCAGATTTGAACTTTGTAGCTAAAACCTGCCTTTTTATCTGCTGAGCTCCAGGATGAAGTTTACACCTGCAGATGCTGCTGTGGCCATTTGGAAGATATGCCGGAATTATAAAGTCCATTCGGTTTTGCAGGTAGCTTCTGCAATTTACCTTCACGGGGGATCTGGAGACCAAATGCCTTCCAAGCCATCACAGACTTCAGAGAATAAAGAAGGTCCTGCCATCCCTGCTTACTCTATATTCCATTTAGCCTGCCTCTGTGTTAAGCACTGCACATTTTGAACACGAGGTCTCTTTCCATTACCCCTTTTAGGATTTTCTTCCAGCTGTCCGGTGCTGCTAAGCTCTTGTTCATCTGCTTCTTCAGATGGAAGAACTCAGAGGCAGGAGGTGCTGAACGCTGTCAAAGCTCATCCCAGGTAGTACATCATTTGGATGTGATTTTGAATACATTTCACAAACAGGCCAAAAAAAAGAGAAAAAAGCACAGGAGGAAACAGAGGGCTGAGCTTATTCCCAAAGAGTGGTTTCTTTGACAGTCGACTATGTCAGCACGGCAAGCAAAACACCAGGGTAAAGAAGCCACCAGGGCATTCTGCTTTAAGGACTTCAATTAAATCCTGGGCTCACTAATGAAGGCTGTGTGCAGGAACAGGTTGTTTCCAATACGTGTATGCTCTTGTACTTTGTTGTTTTTGTTAAGGGGGAGCCTGCATTTTTTTTTGCTGTTGCTTTTCCATGCTGTATTTTGAGGGGATAGCCAGGAAATCAAGCCCAGGGGTCGGGCGGGCTCTTGGGAAGGCTGCGCTGAAACAACAGTGCCCCTGGTGCCAGGAGCAAGATGTTAACCTTTAACCAGGTCTGGTGACAGCAAAAGAGGATGGAAGCACCTTTTAGCTGCCATCATAACTGGCTAAAGGTTAACTGTAACTCTCCTCGACAGGGCAGATCTGCCCCTGACAAATACCGTGCGACAGTCTTTTTTCCTCGCTTTAACAAGGCTTGTACGGTATGTCATTAATTAGGTCTAATGTCAGTCCTGACTCAATCCTAACACCAAAAGTTGGGTTAAAACCTTTTGAGAAAGCACCGTGTGCAGCTGAGGGAGGGACTTACCTTGTCCTTATCGCTCTCTACAGTTACCTTAAAGGAGGCTGTAAAGAGGTGGGGGTTGGTCTGTTCTCCTACGTGCCTGGTGACAGGACGAGGGGGAATGGGCGAAAGTTGCGACAGGGGAGTTTTAGGTTGGATGTTAGGAAGTACTTCTTTACCGAAAGGGTTATTAAGCATTGGAATGGGCTGCCCAGGGAGGTGGTGGAGTCACCATCCCTGGAGGTCTTTAAAAGACGTTTAGATGTAGAGCTTAGCGATATGGTTTAGTGGAGTACTTAGTGTTAGGTCGGAGGTTGGACTCGATGATCTTGAGGTCTCTTCCAACCTAGAAATCTGTGATACTGTGATACTGTGACTGGTGAAAATATGCTTTGGAAATGAAACTGTTTGTGTGTCCTTTCCTGTGTGTTGTGCAAACCAACACAGCAAGGCCTTGCTCACATGCACGAGCGAGAAAGAGCCTGGTTAATAGTGCAGAAAATGCATTATCTTCATTAGCTTGTGCATCTTAAATGCACACACATGTACACAGACAGGTATAGATCTAGAATAAATGTATTTTCTTAGTGTGGAGGAATTTAGAGGTTTACACAGGCATTGAAATTAGCGCCTGCCTAGCTTTGTTCTGTCACTTCTGACTCCTGTCATGCCGCTGGGCACCGCTGCTGGTTAACTCGCAATTCCGGCTAATTGCTAATAAATTACCAGAACGCTCCCAGCACTGGACTGGAACCTTTCATGCTTACAGCTAAACAAATAAAATGTCACTTTGGAAAAAGCAAATTACTCTTTAAAGGACACGTGGTCGGCCCAGAGGTAGGCAAGTGCTTCCTCCAAATCCAACAGGGCACTGACTGACATGGTGAATAACAAGAGTAGCAATATTTAATGATAATACTTTGTATTTATGCTTGTAATCCACAAAAAACATGTTCAGTTTCATATTCTATACAATATTGTGTCTAAAGACACATTCCTGGCTATCACAGGTAAGGGGGGATATTGGACCTGTACGTGCTCAGAGCCACACACGACTTTTGAAACAGAAATACGAGGCACCGGCTGTGTTTCTGCAAGCACATCGGTGGCTGAAGGCATCAGCAGCATTCAGTTCCAGAGCCTGAGTCCTCCCAGCAGTTCTGCACCCATCAGTGCATCACTTGCGCTTCGGAAATCCCATCACTGCTTCTGCCAAAACGTAACCGCCAACCTTTCTGCCGAATTGTGGAAGCACTCGTCTGTCCTCTGAGCCCACAGAAGTAATGATGGGAAGGTCAGAATGGAAACCCAAATGCCTTACTCTGTACCTTCAGAGCAAGGTGTTAATCATCCCGAAACAAATTCACACATCACCTACGGTTTGTACACACAACTGGACTGTTTGTTCAGGTCAACACCAGCACTAGACTCAGTGGGAAGTGAGCATGGAGGTAGAAAACACAGAGAAAAGGGAAGAAATAGAAGCAATAACCAAGCAATGCCCAGGTTAATGATGCAGCGAAGATTTATCCCAGGGATAAAACAGGTAATGCTTTGACACATGGTTCTCTGCATTAAACCCCAGTTCACATTCTCTCCCTTTAATGATTTCCCACCTTCCCAATCTTCACAGTCCTAAACACCAATTCTTAAATACTTTGTCTCGTTAACACTGAGGGCCTAAGCAGTTAATATGAGCAATGCTTCAACCTAAAGCCAGGTTTCTGTTCAAGTCCTAATACAATGTGCTGAAGAAAAACAGGGAATATGTGCACGTGTTAATGCAATTCAATGGCACGAGGATAAAAACGAGCAGAGAAAACAGTTACAAGCCCTTGATTAAGGCCTGCATTAAACTATCAGGCCCCATCAAAAACCCAGCTGATGAGAAGCTATTTGGCCACACACAGAGCAGTGATTTCCATCCACTTTAATAATCAGGGAGTTCGGATTTACTGTTAATGTGACATTGATGAACAGCAATGACGCTAATGTGACATTGATGAACCGGAATGACAGTTCAGGCTTGATTAAAATTAGCCACAGCTCTTCAGCACAGGACAAAACAGAAGGGCTTGACACAGAACTTGCAGCTGAAATACGTCCAAAGCAGAAAGAAATGAGGGTGAGGCAAACGGTAACGTGGGGGCAAAGTAGCAAAGGTAGCTAACAAAGGGTGTTTTCATATCAAATCCTGGGTCCTTCAATGAGTATCATCATCTCACACCTTCTTCCCACTGCTCAATTCATCTGTTCTTGATTTGTCTGCATGCTCCCACAAAAACTAAGCCATATTCCCTATTTAAATCTGCCTTCCCGAAACTCTAGGAAATGCTCCCCACGTTGGTCCCACCTGCCAGCTGTTGCTTCCCCCTCTGCTCTCTACTCTTTCTCCTGTCCGCACTCCACTGAGAGCCAGCATGCTACCAGCAAACTGCCACGTAACGAGTTCATTAAGTGATGCACTTGATGGTCTCCTACCCATTTGAAGGTCTGTCACCGCAAAACACATGCCTCTATTCATGAAAATCCATTAGTTAACAGACAAATGAGTTTGAGTTAGGATTTTAATGTACATGGCAGAAGGTGGGTACCTAGACATACTACCTCGTACTCACATTTACAGCTCCTTAATGAGTTTGCTTTAGTATCCCAAGACTGAAAGTACAATGCAAGAAGACTTATCAAAAGCTCCAAAGCAAGCCAGCACTAGATCTGGAAGCAGGACAGAACAGTTCTGACTGCAAATTAGAAGAACAAAATTATGATGTTAAATAAGCTGACCCACCCTTCAAAATCAGACTTCTAATAGTAAAACCTGTGTCTAACAGGCAATGCATACTGGCTCGTCAAAACCGTCATTCAAAGTTATGATAAAGAAAAAAATAAGACACAGACAAGCTCAGGACTGGATTCTGTTCACTAATACACTTCCATAAACAAAGAGAAATGCAAATTCCTGCCCCTGGGGAGGAGCAGCCCCAGCCCCAGGACATGCTGGGGGCACCCAGGTGGGAAGCAGCTCAGCAAGAAAGGACCTGGGGGTCCTGGTGGGCACCAAGTTGAATGCAAGTCAGCAACGTGCCCTTGTTCCTATACGGTTAATAGTATTATTCTTGGATGCAACAGGCAGGATGTACTGCCAGAGGGAGGTGATCCTTCCCCTCTATTCAGCATTGATTGAGGCTGCACCGGGAGAACTGGGTCTGATTCTGGGCCCCCAGTATAGGAGAGACATGGACACGCAGGACTCTTTCCAACAGAGGGTCACCAAGACAGTCAAGAGCCTGGAGCACCTCTGCTGTGAGGAGAGGCTGAGAGAACTGGGACTGTTCAGCCTGGAGAAAAGGAGGCTCCAGGGGATCTTATCAATGTCTATAAATACCTGAAGGGATGGTGCAAAGATGGAGCCAGACTCTTTTCAGTTGTACTCAACGCCAGGACAAGAGGCACTGGGCACAACCTGGAGCCCAGGAGGTTCCCTCTGAGCACCTGAAGCACTTCTGTGCTGGGTGGGTGCCAGAGCACTGGCACAGGTACCCAGAGGTTGTGGAGTCCCCTCCTTGGAGAGCTTCAAACCCACCTGGACACGGGCCTGGGCACCCTGCTCTGGGTGTCCCTCCTTGAGCAGAGATGGGACCAGATGACATCCAGAGGTCCCTTCCCACCTTAACCATTGTGTGATTCTGTGATAAGGCTCTAATTTAACAAAGCTACATCAAGAAGTTCAGCTTCCACACACTCCACAAACACCAGCGCTGTCCACAGCAAAGTTCTGGGAACACTGGAACCACATACTCACAGGGTAATAGCCTTGTTAAAGACTCAACACTAACATCTCAGAACATATAGCATTTACACAGCAGTCAAAAGCAATCTCCCAGATTTCATTTCCAGCTGTGAATTAGTTGAAATGGTCCTAACCTTCTGTAGTTACATTACTTGTTCCTTTTATAAACAAAATATTCTTTCATTCATGATATAATTTCCTAGATTATCCATTATTAAAATTCCCCTCTCAAAAGTGAATTTACATCTGAATTATCTCATTACTTCTGAACAAGCCAATTATTGCCTCTAGTGAACAAAATAATTAGACTTGTGCTCACTGCATTCGAGATCTTCTTCAGCAGTCCCAGTGTAATCACAGTCCCAGAACACAGAACTGCAGAATGCAAAAAGACACAAACATATACATGCGTACAGAACTAGTAAATGGAGCAGCTTTTTTCTCCTGAATATTGTTTTTCAAATGAATAGGGTAATTTTTAGTGTATATATACACTCGTGGAGTAAGAATGCACCACGAAAATCAAAAACTTTAACTCTACTCATCAGTCAGTATTGACAGCAGCAAAGAACCTGATCTAATTTGTTTCTCCAAAACCAGTCAGGATGTCTCTCTCTGTTGACGTTTTGTCTATGCTATAGGGTGCCATCACAAAGAAATGCAGATAATTGGTCTAGAGGGGAAGACGTGTGAGGAGCGGCTGAGGGCCCTCGGTTTGTTCAGCCCCGAGCAGAGCAGGCCGAGGGGAGGCCTCATGGCGGCCTGCAGCTCCCTCACGAGGGGAGCGGAGGGGCAGGCGCTGAGCTCTGCTCTCTGGGGACAGCGACAGGACCCGAGGGAACGGCATGGGGCTGGGACAGGGGAGGGTCAGGCTGGGGGTTAGGGACAGGTTCTGCACCCAGAGGTGGTCGGGCACTGGGACAGGCTGCCCGGGGACATGGTCACGGCACCGAGCCTGAAGGAGTTCAAGAAATGTTTGGACAACGCTCTCAGACATGGGGTTTGGTTTTCAGGTGGTCCTGTGTGGAGCCAGGAGTTGGACTCGGTGATCCTTGTGGGGTCCTTCCAACTCAGGATATTCTGTGATTCTACAAAATATAAAACTGCTTGAAGATGGGAAATGTTTCTAGAGGTTGGGGACAGGATTCATTTTTAGTGCATTAGATTTTAAACTACATTTATAGTAGAGAAGACAGAATATGAAACGCTTAAAAGTTTCCTCAAATAGACCGATACCTTCTCTTTCTAGGAATGGCTGCTTTTGGCAAGCATCTAAGTTTCTATTTTCACTAGAGTATTAATAAAAATGCTTCACTATATGACTATTTCCAGCCTTTGCACCACAATGAAATACAACCGCAGCTTTACCTTGCTAAAATACCCCTTACAAATCCAGAACTTTATCTTAAGCTCACAGAAGGCTGTTAAATCAAGCTCCTACATGTATCATCATCTGCCTGGGTGGGTATTTGTGTAGGTCCAAGTCCCATTATTCAGCTGCCTTACAAGCCCTGAATGGTGGCCAGTGGTTTAAGGGGTACAGGGCAGAGATACAATACTAACCCTAAAGCCACACATGAAGCTGGCGTCAGCTGGCAATCGAATCAATCCAGTGTTTTACCTGAGCAACCAACTTTCCCACCCTGATAAATATTTTGCATTTGTTTCTATTTCTGATCTTTGGACACGTAGATATAAAATATTATTTAGAAATAAGCTAATTCTCTATTGACTTTGATGTTTTTACAAGAGTTGGTGCTTTCAGGATTCCTGCATTCTCTCGCTTTTCCAAAATAGCAAATACTACATAAACCTGAATACACAACAAACACATCAACATGGGTATCACCTATCCCTTCCCATTTATTTCACTATTATTAGCTTTGAAAATCTCACAAGAATGCCATGAGCTCTGCTGTTTGGAAATCAGTTGCCAACCCAGCTATGAAATACTATCATCACTCTATCGCTCCGATTACTTTCTTACATTCCTTCCCCTACATATGTCAGCTCTAGCATGCTTTTAACAGCTAATATATCACAAACGTGTAGGGTCAGAGGCTAATGTTTTATAATATGTGAAAACAGGGTTTCCCAGCTGCTTTCAGGTGATATGAATCACTGGTACCAAGCTCTAGTGGCTCTTGCAATAGCAGTTACTAAAACCAGACGAGAATGGATGTGGGGTGAATGGAGTCAAAATGGCGATTAGTGATATACATGTTTAAGGACCCAGTCCACCTGACATACCTAGAATGGAAATTAATCTATTTTAAAATCTGTGGCACATGCAACATAGTTATTTCTCTGCACTGAACACTGTAAATGGAAAAAAACAGAGCTTTCCAGCAAGGTCCCTCATGTATTCATGGCCCTAAGAGCACGTACTTCCAAACATGCCTTCTGATAAGCTTCAAGCTATATGAACAGTATGTTTTTTAATACCAATTTGACTCCAATACTGGACTCCAGGAGTCCTTTTTGACAAAGGAGATGAAGTGGAACTAAGCAACATCTTTGTACTTGGCACAGCAAGTGACATAAGGATAAAATGGAAGCCGGTACTTAAACAGCAAAGCAGGTGGCTAAAACCATCGCTGGAGGCTCAGCTTCCAAGAGCAGTTATACCCTGCAGCAAACATCAACATTATGTCGAGGTGAGTACAGAGAACCAAAAGGCAAATATTCAATGGTAGATGGAACATAACTTTAGCAATGGCCAGCTTCATATTCATTTAAATTTACTGCAAGATCAAACATAGCCTACTTGGTGAATTTTCTTTCATTCCAAAAAAAAAAATAAGACAGAATAAGGTGGGGAGTACTTACAGGTAATAAAGAATTGCAAGTAAGAAGGACAGGCACGCACTTATTTTCTTGATCTGCCAAATCTCTCTGGTTCAAAAACAATGCCTATACTGCTGCAGTAACAACAGTGGTAGTGATTTCAAATCCTCACTCTCAACTGACCAACAGTGGAAGATCAGCTGGGAGTACAGAACTTAGCTGGAAACAGTCTAAACTGCTCTGTGCAGAGCTCAATTATCAGCACTTGACAACCATCAGTGCCTTAATTTAAGGAATATTAGCATTTAATTTAAGGAATATTAGCATAAACTATGCATATCCATTTTTTCCATCTGTAAAATAGATAGGGGTAACATCACCTTAGCTTTGCAAATCTTCGTGATGCACTTCGCTGAAAATTATCATGTTATCATAATTCATAGGAGATAACTGAGTACCAAGAGCCAAAGAAAAGGTGGATGTAAGAAGGTATTAGCTTATGTGAACCTGGCTGAGCCCCAGGGTTCCCAAAATGAGCTATTTCCTAAGGGGGTGAAAAACCAAGTGGTAGAGAAATGCATGACTTAGGCCTTGCCATGAAAACGTTGTCTTTACTCTTCATCTAAATATTTGGAGAGAAGTATAAAACATCTCCTGTTGGAAGGAGTATTTTTCCCAGATGAGGAAAAGAGCAACCAACTTTCATGCTTAGTTCCCCTATAAATGACCCTGAAGGCGCACGATGAGCGATGCTGGAGGAGCCTGGCTCACAATTTCATTAATGATTTGCAAAGCCTCTCTGCCAGCTGTCAGAAGGAATACACAGCTTTAACCTCAGCAATTTCCAAAGCAAAGAGATTCGTTTTTGTATTTTGTATATAAGTTAACAAGCAGAGAAAATCAGATACCTCACATCTGCTTCTGGGGCCTCTTGGATCCTTCAGTGACTCCCTGCATTAGATACAGCAGGAACTTCTCCTGCCACGAACCATTACCAGCACAGTACACAACATATTGGAGTATAATAAAAACAATGCAACCCTCATTTATCAGCTGGATGAGAAGCGGTCAAGGCAATCGGCTGAGTAAGATGACCCATCAAGAAAGCCTGAGAAACAGAAGATGAAGAGGTTTGGGGTTTTTTTTTGCCTTCAGTTAGAAATGATGCACTGCTCATGATGCAGTACAGATGACTGTAAGCGAAGAGAATTGGAAGGAAAGCTTTACCTCTCCTTCCTTCCCCCTCTCAACAAAACTATTTATGGAGAGCTCTTGTCAGGACTTTGCAGTCTTACTCTTTTGCTGAGCAAGGTTTGAACTGCTCTCGTTCACTTCTCCACGTGGCCCGGCCCTCCTCTATGCTACCCGAGCTATACCACGCATTCGATTTGATTTATGTTGTTTCTCAATTATTTATTTTAAATTAATGAGCTGTTTCAAATGGAAGATGAAAAGCGAAGTCTCTCTTTCTTTTTGGAAGGGCAACACAATAACACTGACAGTACCAGATGGCTGTCTCCTTAGAAAGCCAGACAAAGCAAATGCATCCCAAAGTGTCCAGAATGTCAGATGCAAGCATCAAATAGAAAAGGACCAAGCAAATACATACGGTTATTGCTTCTCAGAAACCACGAACATTTGCTAGTCCTGTCAAAGAACAGATTATTTCTCCCTCCCTCCAATACCCTGAAATTTCCGAGAAAAGCTGAAAACACTGAGGTGCCTTGGTCTCACCAGGGAAATAATTTTCCACAGCTGATTTGATCTGTGAAAACATTAACCTAACAGCAGCAGCTGTGCTCAAAAAGCAAAAGCCTTCTCTGAAATAGCGCAGCACTGATTGTCTCGCAGACAAGTTCTGTTAGAAAGCCCACAAAACGCAAACTGCTGCTAATTTGATGTGTGGAGGAAAGCTAAGATCATGGTCAAGCAGTGAATCGAAGTGTCAGTTCTGGGGTATCTACCGGGAGCAGAAAACAGCGTGGTCAAAACACACGCAGCTTCTCCACCACCACCTACGTTGATCAGGTTATTTTTAAATGCTTCAGTTAAGGTGCTCCTGACAGCTGTATTCAGAGTACAGCACTAGCTGAAATAATTATAGAACAAGGCTGGAGTCTGCACGACTGCTACCTAAACTGTTTTTGCCCTGTGGCTTAGTTTGCTGTGAAGGTTTGTATTTTCCCGAATAAGCCCTAACAGCAGTACCTGAGCAATTTAACTCAAAACCACTTTGTTAGAAGAAATCTGGCTCTGGCTCTGTTGAAGCTATTTCCTTGAGAAGTGCAGAATAGATGCCAGGAGATGTAAAAGGCTTCCCAGTACTTGCACTGCATGACCGACCAGCTCTGTAGGCAGCCTGATTCAGCATCCAGCCCAGCTCCAGCAGCCACCTCTTCTCCATCCTCACCCTAGAGCACATTTCTGTTTTGGATGCATCTCCACTTCTCCTGTGAGTGCTGAGAAGAAGTTAAGCAAGTGCATGTTTAGGTATAAAACTTGTTAACTAAGTAAGAAAACCACAACATTATCCTCCACTTTTCATTATCCTCCACTTTTAGGTGAATTCCTAAGGAAAGCAAGGTTGATACACTTCTATTTATCCGGGCACCCCAGCCTCCTAGTCCTAACTCCAGAATCCCAGACTGGTTTGGGTTGGAAGGGACCTCAAAGCCCATCTCATTCCAGCCCCCTCCCATGGCAGGGACACCTGCCACCAGCCCAGGCTGCCCCCAGCCCCATCCAGCCTGGCCTTGGGCACTGCCAGGGATGGGGCAGCCACAGCTCCTTTGGGCAGCCTGGGCCTGGGCCTCACCGCCCTCGGAGTAAAGAATTTCCTCCTTATATCTAATCTAAACCTACCCTCTTTTAGTTTAAAGCCATTCCTCTTTGTCCTATCACTACACTCCCAAATGAATAACTCCCATTCCACAATGACTTTTGTGCCCTCAAAAAAAAATGTACCAGAGATATAGAGACCTCGAAGATCTGAAAATGCTGAAAGTTTCGTAAAAGACTGGAAGGTATTTCTGCCAGAGACAGAATTACAGAGCTTTGCTCTAAGCCAATGTTCCCATGTTGTTGAGGAGCAATAGTTTCATCAGCATCACACATCTTTCAAATAACTCAAAAACTCTCCATATTCCTCAGGAATACCCTTGTTTTCAGTATCTTAGGAAAGTACACCCTGTTTCCCTTCCAGTCCTTATGTAATTAACACATATACATGAGAAATGCAGGCGAAAATTATTCAACTCTACTTGTACTTTATCACTCGGTGAATTTGTTCAGTGAAATTCGGAGACTGCACATGTATTTCTTAAAAGATCAGGCACCACAACTGGAGGAAAGCTATTTTCCATTCATCCCTCCAGCAACCAAGGGCTCAGCCCGACCTGAACACAAACATCATGGCATGTTTTGTGACATTTCTGATATACCGAGAAGTGGAAGGAAAGTAAAATAGGTCAGTTAAGTGACTTTGAAAGTCAAGTTCTACTTAGGAAAAAAAAAAAAAAGAGAAGACAAAAAGCATGCACCCAAACTTTCAGTATTCGTTCGCTTTCTCCAAACGATGATTTTCAAAGCCTCGAAAAGGAGTTCTCAACCGGGGACTGGCTGATCAAATAAGGAAGAAAAAAAAGGTGACAGAAAATATCTGTGGCAGCCTAACTATTAAAGGAAAGTTGCATTTTGTCCTAATGCGTGATGTTCTTTGAAGACATTTCCCTTTTCTCTCAACACGCTGTCTGTTGCGTTGCTTTATATTCCTCCCGTGTTCTGTCCATCTGTTGTGCTGATCAGCCTCAAGAGACCAACTTTCCTGGCTGCTCTCCGAAAGCCAGCGGCGGTACGAGCCGCCCAGCCACGGAGCTAGCCGGGGCTAAGCGGTGACAATGGGAGCTCGCGGCTCCAGTACTGCTTGTGCCTGGCACCCGGTCAATCCAAACCCCAAGGGACTACACCAAGCATCCGAGGCTGTGTCCCAAACCCCCGCCCACAAAATGGATCTTAGCCGGTGGTGTTTGTCAAAAAGTCCCTTTTCCACCTGATGTCAATAATGGAACTTTACATCCAGCTTAAAGAGACATCATTATTTGTTTCTTCAAGCCTCAGCAGCCAGCAGCTTGGCTTATTATTAACAGAGGTGTTTATTCCTTCCAAAGGAACGTCTCTGCAGCCAGTCATTACAAAAGGCTCGTTCTGTACGGCCCTGTAATTGCGTTAAAACAGCTTATTCCCATCTGCTTATTTAACTTGCATTAAAGGAGCGAAAAACCTTTGCAGAATTGGTGTTTTCTGCCCGCAGTCGGTGCTCGTTATGTTTTTATCACACGCTATAATTTCAGTATACAAAGAGTGCAGTTTCATTTAGGTGAAGCCCAAGTCTGCTTCGAAGCTCAGTTGCTCTCGAACCAGTGGCCTTCCAGTCACTAAAAATACTGCATCTAGATCCACTTACTCTATTTTTGTTAACAGCAAGAGAAGCCACATCATAAAAGGAAGAGCACTGATAAATTAACGAATGAAATGTCTGTCCTAGTATTCAGAAAATGAAGAAATTACAAGCAGCGTTGGCAAGCACTATTTTCTTACATTTTGGATAGCTGGAACCACCAAAAGGATGCTCTGAAGAACATTCTGAAATGGGTCTTGCTAGTGACACAAGTGAGGAAATAAAGGAGATGAGTGAGAATCTAGTGAGCTGCAATAAATTGAAAATGGTTAAAATTAATAAGCAGCTAAGTAGAAGGTTAACATTAAGGCTACTTAAGGTTAGAAAAAGAAGTGTCTTTTAGAATGTAAAATGGACTGGGATTTAGTCCTGCAAACTTCCCAAATAAACTAAGAAAAACAGATAATGAGATGACTACTCAGTTATTCAAGTCTCCAGAGAAACTGCTTGTTTTCTGATACGCTGCCATAGAATCATACAGGTTGGAAAAGACCTCCAAGATCATCTTGTCCAACCATCCCCCCTGTTGCCCCCTGTAGTATGATTGATGCTACCTGAAATGTGAAAAGTATTTTCAGTATCGAAGTCTACACCGAGAAGTACTTACACAAAACCTGGCAAAGCTTTAGCAGTCGAAATCTCTGCTAAATTCGGATTGCTGCTGACATTGCCTAAGAACACAGACGTACCATCACTGGTTTTGTCACTTAGCCACGCTGAACCGGTGTAACTAAGAGAAAATGAGACTATTTCTATTCCTTCTGAACACCAACACGATCCCCTGTTAACTCCCAATCTGTTTTACCTGGGCAAGTCTGCCAAAAGCAATGATGCTGTGCCCGTGTCACCGACAGCGTAGCAGAAAACACCGGGCTTCCAGCGGGTTGGTTAACAGCACAGCTCCTGCTTGCTTCCGAAATGCCACTGGGATGACAAATTATAAGAAGTTCTGCTTGTAGCGAGTCACGTGCCATCCTAGAAAATTATAGCCTAGCTTCAGCGTCAATACCAGAGCCTGCAGCTGAATAAGTTATGCCAGCAACTAACTGAAGGCTCACCCAGGGTCAAACCAGCCTTACTCTTGCTCGCTGTCACTTACCGGGATGCAGAAGACTGGAGGTTATCCGGCTGGCATTAACCACGGAGGGTGTGCAGGGAGGGCTAAAACCTACGAGGCAAAACAGATGTCCCTCCACTTACTTTGTATTATGAAGCATTACAGACATTCCTCCAACATACTGCTAGTTAGAAAAAAATTAAAAAGGAAAACAAAAGCAAACAAACAAAAACCTTAGTACCAAACGTAATAAGGCAGACCATATCGGAAAACAGTTTGGAAGTCAAGCCCAGGATGTTTTTCCCGGTAGATCTTTCAGGTCAAATCCCTGCTGTGCTCTCTGGGAACACCAGTGACTGGACACCGAATGCACCATTTACGGTTATTTTCCGATAAACAATTCCCATGTTTCTGAGAAGAAAGGAAAAACACCAAGTCAAAATACTTCCATCCTTTGTTTTTTTGGCATATGCACGACCAGAAAGCATTAAGTGAGTTAAATACATTAGATAACTGTAATAATCTGCACTCAGGCTGCAGAGTAATGGAGTCTTGCATCAAGGCCTGGAATTAACCTGCTTAATTTCACTGGTATTACATCCACCACATCCATCCCCTCACTCCGCTTCAGAGCTGCGTCATTAACTTCCTATATAGACAATCAAACCTATCATTCCAGCTTGCCACTTTTTCATCAGAATGTATTATAATTTGCTTATCCGCTGCCATTTGCATCAACTTCCTATTAAAATGGAGGGAAAGAGGTTTTAATCTTCTTTCCCTACATTTAATTCAATTGTATGGCATTACTTTGCTTTAATGACTCTTCTCAGTGCATAAGACATGGTTTATGCTTGTTTTAGACTAACTTGGAAGCTTTGACACCCAGTAAAGGAAAAAGGACTGAATGAAAGAAACAAAAGGGATTAAACGAACCATCTCCTGTACTGTGAATACAATTTGTATTGCTGTACTCCCAACAGACACCTGATTTCCTACAATCCAAGAAACAACTGGTAGGTGCATCATCCAACACTTAAAACCAACATCGCTGTGCTCAGAACATTTCCAACAACATATCAGAGCAGTCAAAAAATGAAACCAGGTGGGACTGATGTGGATTTCATTTACTCTTGCGGGTGAGGATGGAAATTCATTCATATGCTACTTTTGTAACTTAATAATACGTGATTTCCTAGGTTTATTAAATACAGAGTCAACATTAGAAACAGGAAGCATCCCCACAATCAGTCAAGATTTTTACCTAAAGACTGGCTCTGTCTAGACATTGGAGGTGAGCTTCACGATACTAAACCAGCTAGCAAAGAAAGCCTGGTATAATTTCCTAGTGATGAAAAGGCAAGAAATCAAGTGTCTCCTGCTGAAATTAGACTTAACTAAACTTTAAGATAAATTAGAAGGTCACAGGGACCATGATATTATAGTATACGTCAGGGAATGCAAAGATCTAAAATATAGTTTCAGCTAAAATCTCCAACTTCTATTTCCTCTGGTCTTTTATTACAGGATTTGCAGTGCTCTCAGAATACCTCTAACTAATCTCAATTTTTAACAAATCAAGGTGGCTAATTATGGTCTTTCCAGCTTTACACTCTGCTCCTCTACTTAGAGTCAGAGGACTCTACCATGTCTGCACCAGGGTAACCTAAAATTTCTAAAATCACACCAAGATTGTACTCAGGCTGTATACATAAGATGCCACTTGTTTTGTCTATGAATTGATCACTTCTTTCACCTGGTCCTCTGTCAAGAACTGAAAGCTGGTTATTCAGTAGGCAGACCAAGTCTGCCGAAGTTACTAACTGCCTCTGTTTGGTGTTACCTACGGGCATCACGAGCAGACAGCTCTGCAGATCTCAGTGCAGATCTGGGTGCTGCTAACAAGCAAGCGCTTGGGAGGGCTGAGTTAAAACCCTTACATTTATTGCAGCACACCTCTGAGGTACGGCCACGAGAGCACAAAGCCACACAGCCCTTCTGCCTCTCACTACAGCACGGCGTAACCAGACGTGTGCCCAGCTGACCACGCGCATTTTGCACCTCCATGCAAGCCTGAGACTTTACCAGCTCAAAGCAGTTGTCGACAGCAACTTCACCCCTGTGATTTCCATTTTTTTATTTTTTTAAATGTGTCAGATAATCATGCCTCTGCGTGAAATATAAAATAAATAGCAGTTCTCTTCCCATTTCCTAGGCTTCTCAGGACCACATAAAAGCAGTGCTTTCTGCACTCTTCCAATCACGAAATTACAAAGCGTTAGCATTAATGCAGGTAACCATTACTATATCAAAAGGGACTGAAATAGATACACTTGTGTAAAAGGCAGCACATCATGCAAATAGCACAGGTCTCAGAGGTACTGCAAGGGGAGCACAGCTCAGTGGAAATGTGTAGGAGAGAAGCCAGGCTTGGTCAATCACCAACTGTGCTGCAGGTATATAGGACAGCAGATATTACCTACTCTGCATGTGCCCTAGACATCCAGGGTACTGAATATCATTTTTTCAACGTAACACCAAGGTTTCTGTGCAAGGACTGTAGGTTTCCAAAGTAAAAGCAGCAGCAGGGAAGAACAGGACTCAGAGATGTGGCACTCCTCCATTTGCTTTCTGTAGCACCTTTTGACTGGGAATGGGGTCTCTGCTCTTTTAGCTCCCAGACAAGAGACGCTGCATTTTGTCTCCTACCTCAGGCAGATTTATTCTCTGCATTTCAGGTCCCTATCCCCGCTCAACAAGAGAAAATAACATTTATTCTCCCATTTTTTCTTTGTAGCTGCAGCACCTGTAATAGGGTAAGCGCTTTTTGTCATACAAAGGTGAAGGCCAAGCTACAGCGGGCGATTTTTTGTTAAATTCCTAAATTGGATTCTCTGGTTACAAAAAATGGCCTTAAAAATAAAGCTTTTAGCTAGACAAATTATTCTTACCTGCAGGATACCAGGTGAAATTAAGGTGCACAGATGGCACAGTACCAGTATCTCAGGTCCGCCCGGCCCCAAACTCCACGTGCCAGCAGGAACACAAAGCACCCTTGGTCTGAAGCTGAACGGTTCAGACACACAAATGCACGAACCAGTCATTATCTCTGGATGAAAAATGCAGGCTCCAAAAAGGGATCAAGTAACAGGATCGTTAATATGAAAGAATACGGAGCATTTAACTATAACACAAACCAAGATAATCCCTAAAAGCAATTATATAAACTTTAATAATGAAGTCGGCTCCTAAAACAACAAGTGGAAAAAAAGAGCTATAAATAATGTCGGCGAAAACATCCTTGGCTTTTATCTTTAATACACTGTTCTGTATTCCAAACAGGCTCTAAGAGAATATACTGGTATGAGGAGGCACTGTATAATTACAAACGCAATATAACAGGAGAGATAAGTGCTCGATCTGGTATGGTTCACATAATAATACTAAACTGGTCTATTGAAACGAAGAATTATAGCCTGATGTGTGTTTGGAAGGGCAATGCAGCTGGGTATTCAGACGCGGTGCACCTCCTTATCGCGCCTCTGAATAAACATTTGACTTCCTTCAGTTATCGAGTAAGCTGACAGAGGAAGGAAAAGTCTTTTGTTGAGTTTTTTTTCCCCCCCGGATACGTGGAATGCCCAACACAGCACCAAGCTCATCAGTTAGGGATAACAGACCTATATTAACACCACTAGAAGTGTCAGATATGTATGTGGAAATGTATCTTGTGATACACCGTCCCCTCTTAACATACACATGCGCCAGCTATTAGCATTAATAGAGTCCTAAGCACTTCCCTTCCAGGGAACTAATTAGAAAGCAAAAGGTTGCAAGAAGTACATTGGTTACCCAGATCCTGAGGTGAGGGTGGCATTTAGGAGTATCTAATGGTCGATGAAGTCAGAGAGGAGAATAACGCACGGCATCGCTGTTGGTGAATTATTTAATTTTTGCTTTCTGTACCACAACGCTCCACCTACAAACTAATTCAAAAGACCAAAAAAAAAAGAGGAAGAAACAGCACATGAAGTGATACAGCTCGTTGTTCTGGCAACAGGAGGTTGCTTCCTATGCACTGTGCAGTAGCTGTACCTTGCAAGCTAATTTAGATGTCGGCGATTCTTCCTCTCTCCGCTCCCCTCCTCTCAATACCAATAAATCTCACAATTAGGAAATTCTCCTTTTGCATATGAACCCTGATCCTCCCCAAATCCTGCTCTAGGTATTTTAATATTAAGAACACAGGCGTGAAAACCAAGCTTCAGGCACAATTTCATATGCAATACGGAGATTCCTTATTAGGTTGCTCAAGACACGCTCCATTATAAGCGCTGGTTAAGCCCACCTAGAGCGCTCTGGAAGACGTTTCGGACGAGGTGCTTTTGGCAGATGCTACATCCAGATTGTAGTGGGTTTCCGTGGCAAGGTTTTGGTAGCAGGGGGCCATAGGGGTGGCTTCTGTGAGAAGGATCTAGAAGCTGCCCCATGTTTGGTAAGGGCCCCGCTGCTGACCAGAGCTGAGCCAGTAAGTGATGTTGTTTTGCGCCTCTGTGAGAGCATATTTAAGACGGGGGGAAATAAAGTGCTGCGCCACACAGCAGCTGGGAGAGTAAGAGGAGTGAGGAACAGCCTTGCAGGCTCCAAGGTCAGTGAAGAAGGAGGGGGAGAGGTGCTCCAGGCGCCGGAGCAGAAGTCCCCTGCGGCCTGTGGTGAGGACCATGGTGAAGCAGGCTGTCCCCCTGCAGCCCACGGAGTACCACGGTGGAGCAGGGTTCCACCCTGCAGCCCGTGGAGGAGACGACGGTGGAGCAGGTGGACCTGCACCGACGGAGGCTGCGGCCTGTGGAAGACCACTCCAGGAGCAGATTCCGGGCTGGACCTGCAGCCCGTGGAGAGGAGCCCACGCAGGAGCAGGTGAGCTGGCAGGAGCTGCTGCCCGTGGGGGATCCAGGTTGGAGCAGTTCGCTCCTGAGGGATGGACCCCGTGGTACGGACCCACATCTGGAGCAGTTCTTGACGAGCTGCTGCCTGTGGGCAGCCCACGCCGGATCAGTTCACCAAGGACTGCATCCCGTGGGAGGGACCCCACAGCACAGGGGACGAGAGTGACGGAGAAGGAGCGGCGGAGAAGAAGCGCTACAGGCTGCCCACAACCCCCATTCCCCCGTGCCGCTCGGGGGGAGGAGGTGGAAGAGGGTGGATGGGGGGGGAAGGTGCTTTTGGTTTCTTTCCTTTGCTTCTCGCTTCTCTAGCTTGTTAGTAATAGGCAATAAATCTTACTACCTCCCTATGCTGAGTCTGTTTTGCCCATCGCAATAATTACTGCGCGATCTTCCCGTCCTTATCTCAACCCTTGAGCCCTTCTCATCGTATTTTCTCCCCGTTCCTCTCTGAGGAGGGGGAGTGAGAGAGCGGTTGTGGTGGAGCTCGGCCGCCCACCCGAGTAAAACCACCACAAGATTTACTCTGTTCACAGGACCGTGATCCCAACGAAGGGACACCCGGGTGATGCAGGGACACAGCGCGTCTCTTGGCTCGGACATTTCGAGTACACAACTGAGCGCTGCCTTTCCTAACCCAATCTACGTACTCATTTTCCCGGCTGTAAAATTCCTCGTTGAGCTCTGCCCCGTGTCCCATATTGCGTGGATTTCACAAATGTAAGTTTTACTCGAATACTTCTCTATTTTAGGATTCTGCAACGTCACCGAGAAACTGCCAGGTCCTCCCGAGCTGAAATAACTGAACACACATTAAAAAAAAAAAAAAGGCACATTTACATTTTTGAATAGTAATTATCTTTAAAATGTAGCGATGCCCTTTTGGTTACACCCACCACAAAACTATTTACACTGTGGCCCCGTAACTCTTACAGACTTTAGAGCTCACCTATTTATGGTGTGAATAACTTTTTTTTTTTTTTTTAATTATAATCGAATTCTAATACTTCAGCAGCAGCTAAAAAGGCACTATTCCCCATGGGTGGCTACTGACCCCGCACATCATGATATCCTGTAACCACTCACTGGTCACGTGCTGCTCCCTTACTTAACCTGGGGTCAGGCCAAATTGGCATCTTACCTTGCGGAGGGGAAAGCACTAAGTGCACTATAAACCAATTATTACTGGAATTACAGCTTTTCCACAGAATATCAACATATCTCCTATTATAAAGAAATACACAGTTAGAGTCTAGGGAAGAGGCCATTTGAAATCACTTACATATTCATTAAGCAGACAAAGAAAGTGCCATTTGTTACATTTGTTCACACATTTCGAGATGCCATTGAGGTGCAGTGAATGCAGCGCTCATGCAAGGGATCTCATCCAATAACTACTGATGACAATTAAGTCAAACACAGCCACATGATCAGTGCAATTAAAATTCCCAAAGAGGAGCACAGATGCACTCTAAGCCCCCAATCACTTAGAATATTTTTGATATTATGTAAAAGAATCCAGCTACTGAGCATCAAGTCTTTGCTATTATACTATTAAGTAATTACAATGAAATTTGAAAACACTAATGAGATCTTCAGAGTATTTGCTGTACCCACTAGTTAGAGGAAAAAGAATCAGTCTGCGTTCCTCCAGCAAACTTGGAACAACCTCCCTCAAGCAGCTGCAAAAGTTTTATACGGAGAAAACACTGACAAAAATCTGGTTTCAACAATAACTCCGCATTTGGGGAGACTGCGTGGCTCAAGAGACCTGTAATAGATGTGTGACAATTTGGGAAATCTACATTCAGAGCAGGAATTTAAATTCAGACCCCAATGTGGATGTAAATGGGAGAATCTGCAAACTCCATTTCGAGTGTGAAGCTTGGTTACACTCTCATCTCTTTTTTTTTTTTAATGAAATTAGAGACATGTGGCATAATAGTTCGGTGTCCATTCAAACAGTGACGTCTTGAGAAGCAAGCTTCACGAGCACACTCCTATCCCCAGTGAAGACAACTCATCCGATTCTGATCACGGTATCGCTGAAACTGTGAGCCCACTGAAGACGAGATTAATTACCATCAGGACACAGGGGTTTACCCTTTCTCTTGGTTTTACCCAGCTGGGCAGCTGAACACCACCACAACCGCTCTCACTCCCCCTCCTAAAAGAAAAAGGGGGAGAAAATACAACGTGGGAAAAAAGGGCTGACAGGTTGAGATAAGGACAGGGAGATCACTCAACAATTATCATCATGGGGAAAACAAACTCGGCACAGGGATATTAATGTAATTTATTGCCTAACGCTAGCAGCTAGAACAGTGAGAAACCAAAAGCAAACTAAAAACAGCTTCCCCCATCCACCCTCTTCCACCTCCTCCCTCCGAGCAGCACAGGGGAACGGGGACTGGGGGCTGTGGTCAATCCCTGACGCTTCGTCCCTGCTTCTCCTTCACGGACCCTCTCTGCCCCTGCTCCACGTGGGGTCCCTCCTGAACTGATCCTGCGGGGGCTGCCCACAGACAGCAGCTCTTCAAGAACTGCTCCCACACGGCTCCGTACCACGGGGTCCATCCATCAGGAGCAAACTGCACCTTGCCTCCTGCTTCAACTACCTCATTAGGGAAGCATCTTGCAAGCTCAGTTTATCTCCAGCTTCAGTAAAAGGACAGGCAAAGCTACTAGCAAATTAACAGGGTCCAAAAATAGCCATTGAGGCCTGGGACCCCCCTTTACCTTTTTTTATAAGATCGTGACCTTGCCCAGGATACATCCCAAAGAAAGAGCCAGCACAGCTGACCACAAACACCGCTCGCGGAGCCTGTGCACATCTCACTACACTTATCTGGCCAGAGATGGTTGGGTACAGTCTGAGAAGAAGACAGTTTTCTCAGCAGTCAGTTCGTGATTCAATCATTTTTCCATTAATGCAACCAATTTTAGACCTTTGAGGCCAAATTAAATTAGATTAACCACCAAAATAAGCTCCTGTTAAAGACGCACCTAACATGCACATCATGTCCTTCTACGGTCTCCTCATGTGGCGGCCCTCGTAACAGAGTCAAAATGACGAGGCTCCTCTGCTGTACCCCAGAAATGCCACCACCTCGTCTCTCAGCGACTTGAAAGAACACGGTCACAACAGAGAAGACAGAAAACAATTTTTCAACTCTGATTCCAAACCAATACGATCTGCATTTGCACTTGGTTCCTTGCCCAGGTCCTTCCAGGTGATACCGACCTTGATCTGCTGAGCTGCTATGAAAACCAAAACCAAACAAACAAACAAAAAAAAAACACCGAAAAGTGAATTGGGGAGGGTACAAGAGGCCAGATTTCAGTCAGCCAACAGCAGAGCGGGGACATTTCTAAATGTGTTCTCAGTGCCAGGTCTCTGCACCGTAATGTGTACGAGAGGCAGTCGTCCTGCTATCCCAAACCTTACAGTGAGAGATGGAGGCGGCCACACACTCCTGAATGGACAATTCCATTCGGGCTCCATAAACAGCAACAAAAACCCACAAAATTAGAGACTTACCCTACTGGCATGAGGCTTCAAAGCTGTGGTGCTTCTCAAGAGCATTCTCTTTCACCAATCTTGATAAAAATAGCCTTCTGACTATCCGTTTACTCACATTATTACTGGATGAAAAACCTTCTCCTATGATACTCTCCCTGCCTGCCTGAAAAATATTTCTATCTTCTGTTAATAAAATATTCTAATACTGTACATGTAATATTCGGAAAAAAAATCAACAACAATTTATACACTTAGTCCCAACAACCCTTCAGAAACTGTTAGCCTCTGTATCCTCAGAGCCCTAAATCACATCACCTTATTGATTAATGCCACCTCTTTTATTCTGCAGAAGGGAATCCCCTACTCAACTCACATTTATCCCTCTAGAAAAAGCAGGACATATTGTATATATATGAAAAATATTGCAACTTTTTATGATAATTTCTGAAATAGCATGCAAAGCGATGTATAGGATAGAAATGCCACACCTTAAATTCATATGTTGGACAGAATGAATAGCAGCTAACATAAAAGCAAGTCTGTAACATTTTAATCCTCTAATTAGGTAAGAATCAGTTTCTTCCCAACAGTTCTTCCTTATTAAGAAGGATCTCAAGACATCTACAGATCCTCCAACTGTTATTCAAACTCTAAGCCACGAAAGTCTTTCAAGCATCTGGCGTGTTTTATGCTCCGTGGCAGCTTCTTTAGCTTCGAATTGAATGATTTATTACCATATAACCTAAGCCTCTGATGAGATTATGCTGCCAATTTGTGCCTTCTTTGCGAAGAGGTCTCCTGGATCCTAGGCTTTGGACTGAGCGTGGTGAATCTCAATTAAAGGGTGACCTTTACAAGACAAGGGAAATGTTAATTCATGCTCACCTAAATGGTTTTAACCCTACTTGAAAGCGGGGCTTTCTAAAGCTGCCCACTACTTTGTCACTGTAAAGTTTCATTTCAACATTATCAAGATAAAAAACTCTTCGGTGTAAAAAAATGTATATATCCATCAGTCAAAGCCAAAGGAGAAAATCCAAATGCTAATAAAGCTGTCCCTGGTGCATTTTTTCTGCTACTTGAAAAACAATGGTTTCACATTTGTAGGGACGTCAAATACAGATTAGAGGCATTAGAATGACAGGGCCAGAGATTAAACACCTTTCACCCACTGAACAAGTACGAGACGAGGCAAGAGTAACAGCTCCTGCCTCCACACTCACCCTCAAGGTATGTGTTGGAATTTGCCATACCCTGTGCTACCTCGCTGCTTTCTTGAGATGTCTCAGCTTGGAGGGTATGAAGTTAGCAGAAAAGGCAAGATGGCAGCTCGGACTTGACAGATAACTGGCTTTTTTATTATTATTAAGATTAGCTACTCTATCAGGCGAGAAAAATAAAAGCAGTGTTTCAGCATTGTATTTATTATCTTGCAAATTAAGTTGGTGAAAAAGAGGTTTCACAAATCACAGACAAGTAAAGAAGAATTTGATTCACAAAAAAAAAGGATCTGTACAAAATTCAATACAAAAAGATTTAAGAAATTACTGAAAAACGCCGATGTTAGCAAGATTTCAGCACAAAACAAAAACGCCTCTGAGCATCTTAGAACTCTACCCTATTAAAGATTAAACAAACCAGGCCAGATTAAACAAACAAACAAAAAAGATATATACAATGCTAGCACAGAGATTTCAAATAAAGCTAGCGTTCCAGAAAGCACACTTGGATAGTGTACAAATCTCTTCCAAAAATATACAACATCCTGAAGGATACAAGTGACAGTTTGGGCTAACCTGGTCATTAAAGGTCCCAGAAGAACAGGATTACTGGGGCTCACATTGGCCAACCCAAATTCCAGGCCAGCTAATTGTACTCAGCTGATCCACATTCCCGCTGGACAGTTTATTTTTCATCTTATACAATTTATTTTTCACCGTGTGTAGCCTAACTCTACATACTCTGCCGTACTCTGATTCAAAGGAATGTACACTATTATCATTAACAATAATAGGAGATGAGTGTAGGAATCTAACCCTGGGGTACCAAAGGTACACTGGAGTGTCCTGGTGTCAAACAAACAAACAAAAACCACAAGGGAGCAGCATAAAAATATTCCTTAAACTAGTCAAGGAAATGACTTTGCAAAAAATAATGTCCTAAGGAAAGCCAGAGCTCAAAAATAGGGTTTTGGCTTCAGACGATTAAAATTTTCGAAGAGACAATGGCAGTAGCATCCACTTAACCTACAGAACCTTTTTCATCCTTTCAGGTTGTTGCAGCCAACTTCCACCAGTGCTGCAATGAACACTCTTCAAAGCAGAGTGGATTATCAGAAACCAGACCTCCTCAGACCAAACCGAGAGAATCCTGGTCCTAAGCAGCAAGACAGAGCAGTTTTAAATAAATGGTTTACTACTGAACTTGACACAAAGGCACAAATTCCAGGAGAGTACGAAGCTCTCATACGGAGAGAAAGGAGGAACGTATTATTTTAGATCACAGTAAGAAGAGTACCTGTTCGGCTGCATCGTGGCTGTTTTATTGCTGGCTGTACTGATGAAATGTTTCCAGTGTCCTTCAGAAAAGCAAAGCGTGATTCATCTGTTCCAGCCCGGGACACATTTTACGCACGGACATAGCACGGCTCGCTACCCGGCACAGAGCAGCCCAGAAAGCTGTGCTTTAGCTGACAGAGGGGAAAGGAGAGCACATACTCACCGATACAAGTTCACTTTGATGAAGTTATATCCAATTAGAAACTAATCACATGAAAACACAGGGACTGATTTTAATGGATATCAAGGCTTGCAGCGCATCTCACTGCATCAAGCTGAGATGGCTCAATGCCTCCAAAAGCCTAGTCCTCATGGAAAACCTCCTAGAATTGATACAAAACAGGATATTACAGTTCACAGTCATAAACATTTCCTACCTATTCTGCTTTAATCTGCGTAATACCCGATAATTCTACAGCGTCTTTTTAAATTCACCACAAAGCCCCCAAATTCTTCAGTAATCCAAAACTCAAAGCTGAAAAGAAGCTGAAACAAAGTACCTTGAAAATCAATGTTTGCTTTCCAAACAAGGGATGCTGAGACAGAAAGAGTCCCAGAAAACCTGAAAGTCTCTCTGCCCAGAACTGTAACAACAAAACACAAAGCAGATCTGGACACAGCAGCCTCCCAGCAATACCAGTAAGACTGAAGCATCCATCTATGGGATTATTTAATCTTTATAAAATGAGTGCTTTTTTCTGTGTCCTTCCCCATATCGAGAGGGGAGAGAAGCTGAGCACTAGCAATTGATGCAGAGAGTGGAAAATTAAAGCTCTTAACGAAACTCATAAATGATAGCCTCGTCTTTGATTTTCAGTCTTTATTTGACAAGCTCGTCTACTGGCACAACACCTTGATGCCCTGGTATTTTGTTTTTTTATATTAAAAAAGGACAATGTGGCATCTGGAAATCTACATGGTAGAGTTACTGGAGGTCTTTTGGCTTTGAAGTGAGCACCGTATGGAGGCAAAGCCTAAAGCAAGAAGATCTTGAAGCTGAGAATGAGAACTTATTTGGGAGTCCCAGGCAGGGACCCAAAGGCAAATGCTGAAGGCGGAGATTGGAGAGTGCTTGCCATGCTGCTTCACGGAGCAAAGCACAATGTTATGCACTGCTGTACTTGTATAAGGCTCAACCTCTGAACATCAGTTGGTGGTGCAAGCTAGGACTGAGCATCCTCAATAACGTGGCTGCTGCAGTAAAGGCTGCAATAGCTGTGGGCATTGCTAGGTAGGACCTAGGACGAAGAATGTGGCTAATGCAGCTGCTCGCAACAATCAACTTCATAATAGTTGTTTTCACAAACAATTTTGCTCAAAAATAATTCAGCAAATAACATTTTAAAAAGCCATTGAACTGTATGGTCATTTTAAGAAGCAAAAGCAGGCGGACAGACAGCTGACTACCCGCTCTCCTACGGAGATGCAAACTGGCAGTCCCCCAACACCCAGCAAATATTGATCAGCTATCAGAGGAGACATTTCCTCTCAGAAAGAGCAGTCAGGCGTTGGGACGGGTTGCCCATGGAGGTGGTGGAGTCACCGTCCCTGGGGGTGTTCAAGGAAAGGTTGGACGTGGTGCTTGGGGACATGCTTTAGTGGGTGACATTGGTGGTAGGGGGGTGGTTGGACCAGATGATCTTGGAGGGCTCTTCAAACCTTAATGATTCTGTGACTCTGTGAAATGACTCGTACTGCCTTAGCCTGCTCCAAGTCCCCTACGCAGCCTGATTTCACAGCCCAGGGCTGACTTTCAGCACCCTGCACCGCCCTGAGAAGTGAGAACAATCCAGTGGGAGATGGAACCCCCAAACCCTCCGTGTTCTCCGGAAGGGACAGAGATGCCCTGCCTCTTGTTCCACCTACCCTGAAGTCTGGCAGAGCTCAGCCTTTAATAAGCAGTGATATACATCTTCAGACACTGGGAGTGGATCGAAAACCAGTTTAAAAAGTGTTCATGCCATGTATTTGCTTAAAGGAATGGAGACAAAGCAGCCCGTCTATTAAAACAACAGGACCGCCTCCTTCCCCGGGATACAAATATTTTGAATATTTAAAAACCACTGCAGAACCCTCAACACACATCGATTAGGAAAGGCAACAAGCCTCCGCAAAGCAATGCAAACCTGTTGCTGTACATCCAACGCAGAGCGTGCTCTCCCTAATACCAGGACGAGGCAGCTCTTGGCACAGCGAGGAGGACGCTAACAAGGCAAAGGGTTTCTCCGGCTCCCATTTTTAGGTATCTCCCCCTCCCACTCTTCGCCTCCCTCTGAATTCACCGTAGCTTTAATAACAATCTCAGAGGCAAAATCAAGAAACAAATTATTTTCTTACACATAATCCCCCTTTTGCTGTCAAGTGCCTGACCCCAGTTTGATAATCTCATTTCCTGAGAATCAAAATGCTGGAAATTTAAGCTTCCTAGAGTGTTAATTGCGGCCCTGCTCCATTGCTAATCAAAAAATTGGATGTTTTGCATGAAAATGCTGCTCTAATTAATTCTCAGTCATAAAGCGCCCCAGTTTTAATAACCCCTTCTTGATTGGATAGCCTTTGAAGAGACAGTGCAGCTAATCCGCTAAACTAGAAAAAACACACGCAGAGGAAATAATAAGTGGGCTTACAAGGTCTGAACGAGATGATTGCATTAATACTGTCAAACCACAAAAAAGCCATTCTCTCCCCTCTCCTCCCCCCCAAGCTCAAAGCAAACTGTGATCCTCCGCACCGCGGGGAGACCAAAGCAGCTGCGTGACAGGAGGTTCCTAACATCAAATCGTTTCCCCCTCCCTTCGTCCAACCAACTTTCCGATTCTTCGATGGGTTATCCCTCTTCCTAACGGGGCATTTTTAACCGGGACTGCCCGCTTGTCGCGGCGTCTCCTCTAACCAGACAAGAATTACATTGCTTCCCCCCCTCCTCTCCCCGTTGCCTCCGACTGACAGCGTATTATCATACCCGTCTCTAAAAGGTGCTGAACCGAATTTTCATTATCCAAAGTGTCAAGATTCGTTTTTGTCATCGGCAAACACGGCTGGCTCCCTCCGGCAGCCCTTCGGTGAATTCAAATGGAACAAGGCACCTACAAATAACTGCATTTTCCCCGGACCTGGCCTTACATTGTGCCCTTGTCAGATCAGATACCATTTGCCTCCGCCGCTACTTCTTGGCGTCAAAATCTTAATTAGCAGAGTTTCTCTTTGATTTCCTTAATTACTTAAAACCTTCTGGTAAGAAATTTTCCATCTTAGAGCGAGAATAGTTAAACAGCATACTGGTGAGCAACCCATCCCCAGTCTTCAATTTGTGTCATCGGTGATGTTCGGCTCTTTCCAGTTTTATTTTTCACCTGGCCAACACGAATTTCTTGGAGGTTCTTGTACGAAATAAAGTTAAAAAATAAATACATCTGGTATCTGTAGCCTCATTGCAAGAGGCCTTTGTTTCACAGCTCAATTTGCCAACCTTGGTCCGAGCTGGATGTGACTTGCCTTTTATTCTTGTAGCCCTCCTACTGAGTCTTTTGGAGCACACCTGAGATTCACAGCTTGCACAGCGCAGGTAATTTTCAGTGCTGCTGGTCATGCCCGAACCATTCATCCAAGGTCCAAACTTCTAGCAGGATCCCACCGAAACTTGTGAAAAGTGAAGCAAATGGAACTAACCAAAATTTCGAAGGAGAAGAAGGAAGGGTACTGCATCACGGGGATCTTCTGGACAGAAACTGCTTAAATAACTTCATAAAGCAATACAGAATTTTGCTGTTTCAGCTCAGCACGCAAAACGTGCCCAGTAGTTGGGGAAGCACTGCTCTGGGGCATGAATTTCATTCTTCGCTCTATTAAACACTTCCTCTGTGATGCCACGTAACTTTTTTCCGCCTGCCTTGTACAACAAGCACTGCCCTGCCTTCCGGTGGCAATAAGAGCGCACACTTATGAAAACCTGCAGGACACCCACGTAGTAGGAGCAGAGACGACACAATTTCTAAGATAAAAAAAAAAAAGAAAAGAAAAACCCCAAAGGCGCAGTGACAATACAAGAATATTCCCAATGCTCTTACACAGCACAAAGTACTCGTAGGCAGCGATTTCTCCCGGGGTGCTGTGCAGGAGCTCCCACCGCCACGCAGAGCTGGCACGGCAGCAGTCCCAGGGCTGCAGAGCCACCTCAATCGACACGTGGCTGTGTCAAGTGTGCCTAAACCATCCTTATATTAACATATACAGCCTTAATGTATTCAGACTTCAACCAGCACGACTGAACAGAAGGCTGAAAGGTGAAGACCGGAAGGTGACTCTGGAATCCTGATCAATTCTGCTTCCATCGTCCTTCCCGGGATGACTCGTCTCATACCGCAGACTTGCACGGCTACACCCTAAATAAAATCCTGCTTCACAAAGGCACGGAGAGGTTTAATAACGTTGAATTGCTTCGAGCTTCTTGGGGGAGAGAAATCAGAAGCCCAAATTTTAAGAGGTGCCGAGCAGCTGTGGAGACCATTAACATCCACGGGAACAGCGGCTGCTCGGGAGCACTTCACATTTCATTCTTAAAACCGGCCCAGCTGTACGACACGAGCAAAGCTGACCCCGCTATGAACTACCAGGGCCTGCGCTCGCACAGATAACAGAAGCTGGCTGCTGTTTTCCATGCTGATCAGCACCCTCCAGGCTCTTCAGATTTTCGCAGTGTATAAAAACGTCTTTCACCATTTCTGCTGATAAATTAAGCTGAGGCCAGAGTCACCATGAGTATGCACCTGCATTAATTCCCCACAGCCACGGGACTCTGAAACAATACCTGATGTGTTGAGAAGGATCCTCTAACCAACGCCACCTTTGATGAAGTAACACCACGCCTGAAATTACCGGCCAGCAGCGAGCAGCACGGTGAGACACCGCGTGCTCCGGAGCTCTCCCGCCCCAGGGCTTCTGCACGCCGCACACCTGCGAGTAAGAAAATGGCTAACTCGGGTTAGGCACCTGCTGAAATGAAGGTTATCATCCACTGAGCTTTCCCTTTTCAGTTATGGCTTCTTTGGTTTCCTTGCTTTTTTAATTTTTCTTTTTATTTTTTATTTATTTGCTATGGACGCCAATCATTACGGCTGAACCGTTCATCCAAGGTCCAAACATCTATCAAGAGCCAACTAAATTTAAGGAACTTCAGAAAATGGAAGCAAAGGCAACTTACCCCCAATTTTTTAAAGTATAAGAAGTACATCTTTACTCCAGCCACAGCTACAAAAAATTTAGCCAGGTAAACCACTGGAAGGCAGACTTCACGATCCTTGCGCAGTGCAGCTGTGCTGGTGAAGGCTGCTCCATCACGTGCAAACTAATCCTTCCAGGCATGTACAACGCACATAGCATGTGTACCGTGCTTGGTACAATGACACTAACACTATTACCAAATTACTAATTCAGAAACCCAGACATGCCTGAACACTACCTAAAATAGTAGTGGTTTTGCCTCTTAATTCTCTCTTGAAGCCATGTTTTCCTAATACCGATCACATCCAACTTAATGGAAAAAAAACCAACAAGGTCCCTGCAGACTGCCTCCTGCCTTACTGTGCAGCCCCAGGGACAATCTCCTACCCTCTCCATCCCTCTTGCAGTCCCTGACCCCCTTCTGTGGGGAGAAGCCACATTTTTCTTCCGTTCCCAAGGATCTGTTGGCAATTGAAGGCAGCAGTGGAATGAAATAAGGGGCATGCATGGGATTCATTCCACTAGCCAGTGACAAGCAACCACCTCTGCAATGAAATACAGCAATGTTTTAGCCTGGTTTCCTAGAAAAATAAGAGTTATCTGATCTTTTGTCTGTCCAACTGGCTGTCCCATCCTCACAACAACTGAGCTGGAGAGCCAATTTCAGCCGAAGGTGACAGAGGCATAAATCCTAAAAGCAGTAAATTCTCAGAGGTCTCATGGAAACAGACAGCCGTGCAGACAAAGGTGGGATAAACGCGTGCCTCCACAGAAGGAAAAGCATCAGCAGGCACTTGTTAGCTCTCCATGCTGCTGGACCTACCAGCACACTTGCTTCCAAGGTGCAGAGCTGCTTGGTCGGGATGTACTTTGCTTGGTCCACCCGTGGCACAGGTTGCTTTTTGCTTAGCGGGTGCTTCGGGGACACAAGCAGGCGCTGAGGGGTGCCAGGAAGGAAGCAAGGGGGATGAATGTGATGGAGAGACATGGTGAGAAGTGTGGCTAATGAAAGAGAAGTGTTAAGGGAGAACAGGACGCATCTGCGATGAACCAGGCTGCAGTCATTCAGCCGCTCGTGGAATAAACTGATCTGCTTTTTAAATACACCTCCATTATTTCAGACTGTCTATAAAAAGAACATCGTATCTGACAAATGGCAGAAGGGCTCTAAGAAGGAAAATGTAAATTCCCCAGCCAGCACTCGGCCAAGACGTACTCTTGGAAAAAAAAAAAAAAAGAGAGAGAAAAAAGAGACAATCACTTTGGGGTTTGGGTTTTGTACAGAAGAAACCACCTCTGACATTGTACTTCTGCAAACATCCCGAGGCACCGCATTTCTGTTAGTCTAGAAGGAGATATTTCAGTTACGTACTTGCTTCTGATTTCTTCTTCTTAATGACAATTGGCAAACGACTTCTGTGTCCGACTTAAAGCGAAAAAGACATGGCCTACATCTTCCTCCTCTGATTTCAGTGGAATAAGACGCAAGAATGAATCCTTCCATCTCTAAATCACTTACAGCCGGTCCCTTTCTCCCACTGAGGGATAACGTCTGCCTTATGCACTGTACTATTTCAGTCCAAACGAGAGAGGTTAATGACAAAGCATCACTCTGATCTTCACACATTTTAAGGCTATTTAAATTAAATTCTTATTTCAAAAAGTTGGCAAGAGCCAAACTTTTATAAGTTCTTTTTTTTTTTTTTTTTAATGCATATGTTTCTTTGAAGACCTTTTCAGGAAGAAAGATTTCCTAACAAGCCACCCTCCCCCTGCTGCCACTGAAAAATCATCCCTGTGGATAAGGCTGTCAGGAAGAGAAACTGTGTGGCATTCACAGAAGAGAGAGTGTCACATGCCTGCCTTCCAGTAACCTGATTGAACAATTAAATTGTATTTCTCTTTAAAAGGGGGAAAAAAAAATCAAAATGCAGATCTTGCTGTGGTCTGGGATTCAGGAAGATTAATGAGCTACCTAAAAGGGAACAGCAGCTTATAATAGAAAGAGAGGATAGTACATTTTTAACATAAAGTTCAAAGGGAAACTTTTCTTGATGGTTAAACAGCAAAGATTTCTTAGCAAAGTCATCTCATCTATTGTCCCTATTGACTCCCTACATTGACTTTTTGTCACCTATTGCGTCACGTCCCAGCTCTTCCGATTCATCCATAAAGGGCAGTATCATCTTGGCCCTATCCACGCTAATTCTTATATTTTGTCCTTTCCTCCTTTGTCAGCTCTTCAGCTTTGTTCTTTCCAACCCCACGCCAGCTCGGCAGCTGAAAGTCTGCGGAGCTCTTTCGCAGCCTCTTCTCTTGAAAAACGCTCACAGCCTCCTGCTCGTGACAAACGCTGCCTCGAGATCTGCCTTCTATCAATAAGGGGCTGCTCTTTCAAGAAATCTGGCTGTGCCCAACAGCAACGAGTTCTGAACCCTGAAAAAGAAAGGAGCTATTTAAAAATACCTCCTCGGCTCAGTGCCACAGCAATGGTAACTCTACCCCAAAACCACACGGATCTCAGCCATGGTGCATCTGGAAGAAGAGGCAGACTGTTAATACCTTCGTCTTCTGTGTTTTTAAAGCAACAAGGTCAAGTGGCCAGATCAGGGCATGGAGGCAACTAGAAACAACAAAAGGCAACAGGACTACTACCAAAGAGATTTGAATTTTTTTGAGGGAAGGGCTACGAGCCCCCTGATGGCCCCATCCCTATCCTAAACTTAATCCCCTCAACAGCTTCAAAATTGTTGGCTTTGAATCCAGTTGCCCCACGCAGGCTGCAGAATAGAGTAATTACTGTGGATAAGTAACTACTTAAATCCTACTGTCCATTGGTATTAAAAAAACAAAATAAAAAAGACTGTGCCATGTAATAGCTTAGACTTAAACAACATCCTGCTGAACTGGGAGATTTCTTCCAGCTGATCCCAGGTACACGTGACAGATTTTGAAGGTGAGAACCTGAGTCTTAAAAGGTGAAGAGCTGTGAGCTGAACACCTTCCAAGCGTGCATAATGGGTGATACCATCATGTAAAAGGCAGGGATCTTCACCTTATTTTATTCCTATGGCTGTGAGATTACACTGTGGGCAACTGTCAACTTCAGTACATCTTTTTATCTCAGATTCTTCCCTCACAGTCCCTGCAGAAAGACCTGAATATTCGCCAGAGAGTGCATCATTACATATTTCATCATCAATATGAAGATCCTCTTTACACAGTCACCTAAGTGAAGCGATCGGTCCACAAGAACACTGTACATCTCTCAGTGCTTCTGACCTCACTGCTTTGGGTTTCACTTCTTGCTGACACAACTAAGTTATAAAAGGAGGAAGGGAACACAAAGGCATGCAATAATTCTCTTGTAAATTATAAAATATCCTCGAATAAAAGCCATCTGAAAATTACCAAGAGTAAGATTTCAAGAAGTTCTACCCCTGTCCATCACTGTAATATCTGAAGAGTTTATATTCTTTTTATGATTAGCCCAGTAAGAAACTACAACGGATGAGACAGAAAAAAAATTATTCCTACTATACATTAACATGACAGCCTCAAGATCTTCCACTGCTGTTGCTTCCAAAAGCAAGACTTTTGTGAATTAAACCATTCACAAAAAAACGTGAAACGATGCCATGCCCAGAGAACACTTCTCTGTGTATACACAACACTTGTCACAAGCAGTATAAACCAGCAAGAGTGGTCCAACACTTCAAACTCACCATTTTTGAATACTCTAACTCTTCAAGTACTACACAAAAGACACAGACTTGGTCACTTCCAACAGAAACTTGTGATTTCAAATACGAAACGGGTGCGTTTAGCTCCCAGAACAATCCAGAAGCATGACATACGACACAGGGAAATAGACTGCAGATAAAGAAACAGGCATTACCTCCAAGTAACCCAAAAGCAATGCTCACAATGAGACTTGTTTGTGTTTCATCCATTGTTTCATGACTAGTTTTTAAGAACTGGACCTTTATCTGAACGCACAGAGGGGAATAAAAAGAAACCCAGTTGCATGACGGAGCAAGAATTAAAGAAATAGACCTTAAATAATAGAGAGATTTAGACAGCCTGGGCAGCAAACTAGAGAGGTACTAATACCTTGACATGGCATGGACAGGATATTCAGTTCCTGCAGAAGAGAATTACCCAGACTAACACATTATTTCCCCACCTTGAAGTTCTCCGCTTCTGCTGTACAGCTCCCTCCTCTGCTCACGCAAATAGGCACTCATGCTAATAGCATGGGAAGAGGACTCAAACCTGTAATTAAAAAAGAATAAAGTCAGTTAGCCATCCACAGAGCTGGCCTTCTTGTAAGCACCAGTCAGCTCAGAACAAAATGCACTTCCCTGTGTGGTTAAGGAAAATGACCAAGGCAGACAAAAGCACATTTTTCCTGTAAAACTCCACCACTGATGTACCGTATTTTGCCACCTTGGATCCACACAGCTCTGTCGGCAGCTGCCGGTGGCACAGACCTGCCTGCATAGCATGGGGATGCTCTTCTGAGCAGGAACGGCCCCAAAAAATTGGTGAAATCCAAACCAAAGCAATGAGTTAGTATCAACTACATTGTTAACTGGCATATACATAAAGCCACAAATTAAAAAGTAATACTCTCATTGAAACTAAAATGTAGTAAATTAAGTATTTATTGGATGACTCCAATACTCTACAAGGATCAACCTGAGACAAGATGTTTTTCAAGTAACAGAGCCCCATAAACATGACTTTTGTCATTCACAGTAAAATGGCCTGATGCTGCAGGGTCTCAGGGTGGCTCTGAGCTTGCTGGGGGCTGAGCTGGGTGTCCTTGTGACACAAGCATCCCCTTACTGAGGGACCCAAGGACTCAGCCTGAGCTCAGCACTGGTGACACCCAACAAACAGCAGCCCTGTGTATGCCCGGGTAGGTGCTGGGCAGCTCTGCCATGGGCACTGGGGACCAGGATGGGGCAGGCAGAGGGCTCAAGGCATTTTCAAATTGCTGAAGTGGCACAAGATGTCTTTAATGACCAAACTCCTTATAGTGAAGACCTCAAGGCGTTGAGGCCCTTCTGCTGGGGAAGGCTGAATCGGCATTAGCACCACCCAGAGGGACACTGCAAACCTGAGCATCACACTACAAAGAAGGGCCGAGCATTTGGAAGCTTTCTTGTGCAACAGTTTTAAGGTTATTTTTATTAATGAGGCTCTTCCACTTTAATTTGGACTATGAGTGTTAGCATTACTGCGACTGAGCTAATAACCATTTATCAAAATATAACGAACGCAGCCGAGTAATTAAATGAACGATAAACTCTTGGCTTTGTATTTGTGATGTGCTCCCTCTTTCCCCTAGTGAAATATTAAATATAACATTATCGCCATGACCCAGAGGTCTTCTCCAGGCATCAAACTCAGAAGCTTCAGGTTAAGGCAAACTGCAGCAACAAACCTGAGTCTCCCCCTGCTGCCCCAGACCTGGCTTTGAGACAGTGACTCCGGTCTCAGCACATCCACTTCTCTCCCACAGCCATCCAGTTTCACTCTCCCATTTCCCCTCCTCTGCTCTTTCCTTGATCTATTCTCCCGTGTTCCTATTCCCACTCAACCTCTCTTCTCTTGTAATCCCCCCCTCTCCCCATGCTGACACTCCAGTGGCAAAGCTTGCATTGATTTTTTGTTTTAAGCACAGAATTGCACATAATTTTAGCCAAGCCTGAGACTAACACGTTGGGTGTTCAACACCTGCTTGTGCAAGCCACTCCTTTCCCACCAATGCCCAATTTTTGTCTAGCAAATCTGACCTGCCGGGAGACAGCAACCTACACGTGGCTACTTTTTGGAAAAGAAGAAAGCCAGGCTTACGATGGCAGAAGCTACGTGAATTCCCAAAGGTTTTGGGTTTTGAGTCAACTTTAAACAACTGAACACATCATGACTTCCCCCGCCCTGTGAGTTATACCCGTTTTCAAGATAGGGAGCCAACGATTCAAAGTCCCTTCCAAATGCTGGTTGCTGCAAGACGCAATTCAAGAGTCCTCGTTCTTCCTACTGCTGCCAGATCATAAGTCTTCACATAAACACACCACCAGAGGAAGTTGGATTTAGAAAATCAGCTTCTAACAAGCTATCACAGGGCACGGCACAGATACCTGCATCGAGCTGCGAGTAAAACACAAGGTGGAGCCCTGCCCTAAGAGACTTGTGAAGTGAGAAATTAAATGCGGATATTCTGATGACAAGTGGATGGCTCCTCCGATTTGGACAGAGCTAATGGAAAGGCAAGAAAAAGCCTCACAGCCCGGCGCGAAAAAGCACTGAAGATGGGCGAGGAGACAAGAATAACACTCCATCAAACATGCACATCCCCCAGCGGACTGAGAAATTCCATTTCAACGGAGATTTCCATAGATATAGTGACAGCTGACAAAAGACAGATAACCAAATAAGAGCTCCCAATAAGTGCTGCTGTCACCGTGGTGCCGGCGATGACTTGGTGACAAGACCATGAGTGGCAAGAGACACGCTGTTCCTATGAGGTTAGGCACCTTCACTTTAAACAATTACACCTACCTTCACTCTCCGGTGACAAACTAATATACAGGCTTAAATTGCTCTAGGTGAAACAGAGCATCCCTATTCCTCAAACTTAAATGGCCCAAGCACACCCAAGAACAGACGCGGAATGAAAAGGTGAGCAGCCCTATTTTGCTCCGATAGAGATCTGCAAGACGGGGTGAATTCAAAGAGCATAATTCTCAACCCAAACAGCCAAGGGAGTGTTAAAAAAGGGGTGGGGAGGAATAACCATAGGCTGTCAAGGTGGCAGGAGACACCTCTGAGATCCTCCAGGCAACATTTAACCTTCTAATAGCAGAAGATTATACAGACAGCTAATCCTGGGAGATGGAGAGCGGGAAGTGCAAAAGCCTTTGGGTACTAAGAGAATACAGCTGCTATGTGCCCGTGCCCATGGGGCAAGTAACAGGGAGTTCTGCAAGCTCTGGGTAATCAAGAAATAAAATTTAGCTGGAAAAAAACAACAAACGACCTGTAAAGAGGCTCTGGAATGTGAAGCTCCCCTAACCACTTGCCTTTTCGGCAAACCTCTCGGCCTTTTCCATTACTGAATTTCCCATATTACCTCCCCACCACGTAGTGATCTACCTCAAATTACAAATGGGATGTTGCAGATTAAAAAACCCACCCAGAAAAACCCACCCAGACTTCACGGGCACCCATCCCCAGCAAAATAAAGGGGGAAACCACAAGCTCTCTCCTCCAATCGCTCCCCCCCTCCAGCAAACACTTCAGTAGATTTTGTTAAACTCGGACTTTCTACATGGGAGAGCAAAGCCTGGTAAGGCTAAATACCTCGCTAATGGGTAGTGAAAGACAGCTCAGCCCTGCAGCAGCTTGTAGTGAGTCCACCCATCAGATACGCTGCTCCTGCCGCAGCTGAGCACGGGTAAAAGGTTACTGCCCCAAGGTGCTGGTACTCCCCAGCACTGCTCTCCTTGCTGCTGTTCCCTCAACCCTACCGTTAAACCTGCACGTTCCCTGAACAACTGCTTTAGAACAATGTCATTGTATATAAAAAAAAAAGTCATTAAAGAGATTATTTTGGCAGTGCTGAGTTAGGGGGCGGCCACACACACAGTTACACTGGCAGAGCTGCAACGTAAGATCAAAGCCATGAACTTCCAGCTTGGAGCCTCTGCTCTGAAAACAGCACGTTTTGGTAATTCCCCCAGATCCTCAAAGGGCCAAAGAGGATGGACCAGCACAGGTAGTCAAGAGATGAGACAAAAATTCGGCAGAACTCCTTCGCGTCTCGGTGTACCGGCAAGGCCATCTGTCCTCTCGTAACAGTGCTCCTCATCCCTCACTCTTGCACATCAAATTTGCACCCCAAATCCTTCCCTCACCCACCTATCCTCTCTCGTCCTCTCTCCTCCCAGCCACTTAATTCTTTCCACTTTGAATTAAAGGAACAAGTGATAGGATTAGCCAGTTAGTCTATCTAGTAATTATACAGTTATCTTAATTCTCTTTGTCCAGTCCCCTTTATCACCCTTTTTAACAGGTCTTGAACATACTGTGCACAAAGATAGGCTTAACGTATCGCTGCACGCTCTGCAGCAGCTCGTGTAATGGGATCCCAACCCCGCAATGAGCCTCTGAAAGAGCTGCACTCTACAAACCAGCCATGAATCCCTAACAGAGATCTTACTGAGGCTTCAGCTTCAGGCATTAAACCTTACCATCTCCAAACTTACACCCCAGTCCCACGTGCAACTGCGATTAACGGCGAGTTTTAGGTGCATCCTGGCACTTACTTGAACAGAGGGTTTTTAGGCCTTTGTGGCTTCTTCTTCGCAAAGAACGCTGCGAATTCTCGCCCCGAGCTGGCATAGCTGAGCTGGGTGGATGGCTCCGAGGCGGTGCGGGTGTTCTTCATATCCAGATATTCCGTCAGCAGCATCTAGGAGCAGAAGGAGGAGGAATGCTGCATTAGAGACACAACAGCATTGCACTGCGACTCGGAACGTCTAGGATCTTTAAATACTATACAGGACTGGTAATAAACAAATCAGCAGTTTTAATTAACAGAAACTCAGCTTTATTTTCAGAAATGAGATCCTAGTGACCTATATGCCACTGCCACTGATCTGATAAAAGCTCATCCTACATTACTCGACCAATTCAACCTGCTACAAAACCCTGATGGTACTGAAGGTATCTTGCAAGAATCTTGAGTTGCTTGAGCGTGTGTGCAGAGAAAAGCAATGAAGCTGGTGAAGAAACAAGAAAAAAGAGGTACAAGGAGTGACTAAGGGACGTGGGGTTGTTTAGTCTGGAGAAGGCTCAGGGGAGACCTCATCACTCTCTACAACCACCTGAAAGGAGGCTGCAGGTTTCTTTTCTCAGGTGACAAGTGATAGGAAGCAACAAAATGGTCTCAGGTTGCACCAGGGGAGGTTTAGGTTGTACTTTTGGTAGAATTTTGTCATGGACAGGGTGCTCAAGCATTGGAACGGGCTGCCCAGGGCAGTGGCGGAGTCCCCATCCCTTGAGGAATTTCAGAGACGTGTGGATGTGGTACGAAGGGACGTGGTTCAGTGATGGGACTCCGTAGGTCAGGTTGATGCTTGGACTTGGTGATCTTGAAGGTCTTTTGCAACCCAGAGGAATCTGTGATTCTACAGATTCCCCACTCCTCCCCAAACTGATTCCAACACCTGTAGCTACAGGGAGATGGTGGGGGGCTTCTCAGCTGGCCTGTACAGACTGATTACATACCACAGCTCCTAAAAACACAAAGGTTACCAATATTGATATAATCCACTACAAAAACACAGTTTACATATGGAGAAAATTTACAGGCACGTGTACGCATATTTGTGTATATAAATATAAAACATGCATGTGTAAATTCATGTGGATATACTAAGGGTCACGATCACTGTTGGAAAAAATCCTGGGAATGCTGCAAAAATTGCCCTTTAATAGCTCCCAAACCGTTGATTATTTATTTATTTATTTATTTATTTTTTAACCACTGAAAATACAAATTCCACAGTCATCAGTTCCTCAAACTCAGTTTAAATTTGATTTTCTTCTAGCCTAATAACTTCAGAGAGGGGTTGGCGGGTGCCTTTGTGAATGGGGTCCTTTTGTGAAACCCCTGCAGCCCGAAGTGCTGGTCTGGTGTTTGGTGCTGCTCGAGTAACTCCACGGTGCAGAAGCAAAAACAGATTCAAAGTCACTCGCTTTTAATTTCATTGTGTCTGAAGACGGAAAGAAACCCCTTAAAAATTAACTTTTGTCAGTGCTTTCAGAAATTCATTATTTATGTTCAGAAAACTCTACCTACTTGGAGGCTATTAGTAATGTGTTCCATCTCAGTAATTAGCTAGTCAAAGCCCATCAAAGAGAGTTGTCTTAATGAAAGGAATACATCAGTGCGGCGCTGTCTATGTTAAAACAAATTACATACGAATAAATATCCAGGCAAATGGTATCATGCCCCTAATTAGAACAATTCACGATTACTTGGGAAAAAATAAAGTAAAACATAAAAACTCCAACTCTTAAAATGTCTCTATTAAAACTTTACCTGAGCACAAGCTTTTAAAATGCATGCTTATTGTTAAGAGTAAAATAATCGCTGTGCTAATTTTTAACAGTAATTTACCAAATCCGTTTGTATTCGCGTACTTGCATTTCATCTTCTCTACTTGAATTAACAACCTTAAAATCGCCACGAAAATGTAATTAAACCCTCAAACTTAATCAAGTTTGGAAAAAAAAAAAAAAAGAAAGAAAAACATTTAGCAATTTGTTCTCACGTTATGGATGAAACCTATTTATAATGGATTCCGGGACTCTGATGTCCCTTTATATGCAGGACTGGGAAATACGAAATGCATAATACCGCACTGAGCTCCACGACTACAATAAGGCAACAGAGGCTTGTGCTAGGAATATAATGATTTGCTCCTGTTAGTTAAAAATTGAAACAGAAATAAAAGATCAGTTGTGGTTTGATATTCAGAGCAGTTCTGAAAACACCGCAGATTAGGAGAAAGGAGAAAATTGTTCATTTATGGCATTGCTAGGTAGGCAGAGCAGGATGCTAAGGCGCAAGGCTCTGAAAAAGTCAAAAGCTTGTACGAGCAGCAGAAATTGCTGGTTTTGATAACTATTCTCAAAGTTCATCTTTAAGTTATAAAATCCAAGCATAGCAGAAACCGTGCACGACAGATCAAAGCTCTTTGTGCTCCAGTGCCCTGTATTCAAGTTACACCGATTCTTCAGGACCGAGTAATTAACTGGAAGCATGGCTGAGCAGTTACAATACGCAGCCAAGCCGGAGAGAAGCTGAGACAGGAGACATCTCCAGCGCACAGTACATTTGGCTTTTAACTACAGCACGAAGATTAAAGCCTTTAACATTTTTAAGCAATACTATTCACATGTGGGACACTCTTCATATCTTGCCAGCTACTTGCTTGAAAAATTAGGGTGAAGTTTTAGTTTCTTGTTTCTTTGTACAACCCACGGCCTTCACCCACCATCGTTGGCCTCAGCTTAATCCCTCCACCTAGACGTTACCCAGCCGTTCTGCCCTCATCGTGGTTATAGGCGATTCTAACAAACGTCGTGTTTCAATGTCATTAGTTGGAGCCTGACCCTGTACTTACCAAAAATCACAGCAAGAGAGAACTTGAAAACCCACTTATGAGAAAAAGCAGACGTCTTCCTGCCTATCAAGGTGAACAGGAGCTTTCCTTAACGCTGAAGTAAGGGATTCGACAATTTGGTCCCATAACACCTGGTTAGCAGTTGCTAAGCCATCAATCAAAAACCTTGTTAGACATTAATCACATGGACGTACAGCAAGATTTATGAGTGACTGTAAAGTCTGCAACATCCCATTCATCTATAACAAGGACTTTTGACTTTCTGTTCGATGGTTGAGGTCTGCCATCCATGTAGTGTATTTATATCAACGTCAAACAAATAAAGCTGTACATAAAGCAAGAGAACAAAGCACTCTTTACCCAGCTGCTCTTTGGAAATGAAAATTAATATAAATGTTGTATTAAAAAGGCAATATTTATGGATTTGGAGGCGTAATTAAATTCTGAAATTTCAAAAGGTCAGAGCAGTACGTGTATCCTGTCCGTCACGTCGGTCTGGTAACATCTTGTTGTACATCGCCTCTCTGAACTACAACGGGGCAAGAATTTGCTTCTGTGGCTGATCACTGCACCTGCTGAGACTTCCCAGATCCACATTTTTAATTTTTTTGTTGAGCCCCCTGAGCTGTGCAAGTCAATGAACAAAACATAGGCAATAAAATCAGACTGGCCACAGAGTGACTAAAGAATTAATTCATTGTTTGTGCCTCTTCTGAGGTTTTAGATAGGCGGCCTGGGCTCTATTGCATCAAGTAAAAGCTGCAAACAGATATTTCACATCCTCACATACTCTGAATTAAAATGGATGCTGCAGGATGAATGGTTGAAAATCCCATTTCAAAACAGAGGATCTCTTCCTAAAGCATTACTGTTATCGGTTCTCTTTGGAGATGCTTCCATCTCAAGCAGCTCTGCCGATCACAGCAGCAATGAGACCTCAAGGAAAAGATAGTTTAAGTAACTAAATCCCAAGACATTTACATCAAAACCAACCATTTCCATTTGATAAACTTTGGAAGAAAGCATAACGCACAACGTTCTGTTTCAGTGTGCTCCTTACAGGTAACTACCACGGGATAGCAATTCAGTATTTTAACACTGATGCACGAAGCCATTGAATAGCAGCTACCAACCTGTCCAGAGGTACGTAAAATACACCGAAAGAACTTTTAAACCTGTCTTAAAGCCTCTCTACACTCTCACAGTACTGGTTATGCCTTCATATATTTGGGGGATCCTGGAGATCAAATGGAAACTAACCCCACAGCATGAATTTTACAAGAGTAAATGGGATGAAGAGGTAATTGCTGGCC